>NC_133996.1:1333333-2000000 GCF_047716275.1 Strix uralensis
CATCCCTCTGTTTCCATCAGGTGGAGCAGATCACCAGCACTGCTGCAGTTATGGCACCTACCTAACTGGGGAGCTTTCTCTCTCCACTGGAAATTGTAAGCAGATCATGAACCGCAGTGGTGGCTGAAGGTGAAAGCCGTGAAGAGACATGGGGATCTTTGGGTTTTTCAGGCTTTTATATTTGGGATTTTGCACTCAAATCCTGAGGGAAGGCCTCTGGCTTACACAGCATCCCTGCTCACCTCACCAGGATGACCTGCTGGCCCTGCTGTCCTGGTGTCCAGTGAGCCTTGCTGCAGCGGCTCTGGGTATGTCCCTCACGCAGGGCCACTGCAGTAATCCTCAGGAGAAGTAACCTTCAGGGTACAGTAGTCTTCTGGAGAAGAATGGACAGGAAATATTTAACCCACCTGAGCAAGACCTCTCCCAAACCTACCAATCCATGCCCCTGTTGAGAACGCTCATGAAATGCAGCCTCACCCGCTTGGAGCCAAGACGTGCAGAGCTGGGACTCATTCCCACCATCTGCAACCGAAGTGGTGCATGCAGACAAAGCCATCCATGCAGGCTGCCTTGCAGACAGGCAGCAAAGGACCATCCCGGAAGGTGGTGGTGGCTTGTTTTACCTTGGACACTGTCCTGGCCCTCTCAGAGAGCCTGCCTTGCCCTGGAGGTGATGGTATCCCTTCGCTGGGCTGAAATATCTCTGACTTCAGGGGCCCATGAAGAGATGAATCCCATCCCAACATACATGCAGAGAGCGTCCAGATGGAGAATTAGCGTAGAATATCAGATGCTCCTCACGTCTTTCCAGAGAAACCTTTGAGTCATTTGCTCCAAGGGTGTGTGGGTGTGTGGGTATTTGTGCTCATGCACGTGGGCTTGCACCTGGCTACTTGTGCAGACAAATTCATCCTGTGCCCATGCATGCACCCTGTGGGCATACTCAGGCCCCATGTTGTGCCCCTGGTTGCTCGGGCACCTGGTGCGTGTCTGCAGGGAGGGGGTTGCTGAAGAACATGGGCAGACCCCTGCGCAGTCACCGGATTTCCTCGCAGGCAGCAGCAGACGGGGTGAGGCTCCCAGCGTGGCCACCATGGCTCCGCGCACTGGTGCTCTCACAGCAGCGTGCTGTCGGAGCAGAGCAAGCTGGCAGAGACAAGATAACATGCCATGGGGAGCAAAGCCGCTTGGATCACCTCTAAAATGCCTTATGCGATCAGACACTTATCACCTTAAATCCCCAGCTTGTCCTAGGTCACGTACCACAACCGGTCTATTACTAATATCATTAAGATCCCTTTGCTGGCTTCTAAATAATAAGCATAGGCGGGGACGCTGTGATTAATGGAGGGCTGATGGATGAAACCCCCTGTCACCATTTAATACCTGTAACAATAGATTCATTAACTAGGATTAGTTTCAGACATAAGCTTTCTATACCCATGGCTATTACTCACTCAGTTCATTAACAGGACAGCATTAGTTCTGGTACCTTTGAGCTAGAATACATCCTGCATACAAATGATGCCCAGCACTGTAACTTTCAGGAAATCCAAAGACTGTTTATAAAAAGCTGGAATCTCTTAATTCAAACCTGTCAGCGAAGGCATTGCTGCTCTCATTTTCTACACGCTTCGTTTCTAAAGGTGAAGGATGGAGGTGATGTGCCAAAATACAGCTTCCCACTGCCCCAGCTCTTGCCTTCAGTAGAGGCTGCGGGCCGGGGTGGCTGCCTGGGGCGATCCGTGGGGTGAGCTCTCTGCTTGCCGGGCGCTCACCACGGCGTGGCACTCTCGTTTCCCAGGAATTAACTCCAGAGAGTTTTGCACGGTGGTTTTTTCCCCATGCCACCAAATGTGCTTAAAGGGACTGGCTGACAGGCCGGCTGTGGGTTGCTGCATCCTGAGGATTTATCCTCACACGCATCCTCCCAGGTTTGGCCAGTCTGTGGGAAGAAGGAAAACACTTTTTTATCATATCTGGTGTGTTTTTAAGCATATTTCTGCTCATGGTCCCTGGAGACAGGTGGTTGGATTCTGTCTGGTGGGTATGTGATGGATGCAAGTGATGGAGGATCTCTGGTGTCTGGAGAAATGTGCAACCAGGTGTCTGTAAAAGGTGGCTGGGGAAGGTTGAGGTGGCACTGGGTGAGTGCAGCCAAGGAGATGCAGAGGATTTGGGGTGTAGCTGGCCAGTGTGGGATACAAGGGGATGTGTTTGCTGTCCTCATTGATTGTCACACAGGGAATGCTCCAGCTGTAATTGCCAGATGTTTGCTTAGCTTAGAATTTTGCAGTGGAAGCTTAGGTGTGGTGGGGCATTAGACGAATGAGACTTCTTGTCTCATCTTGCTTAACAAGAGAGCAAAGCTACAGGGATATCTGCCCGGCTTAGTGTTCCAGAGGCTCTCCCGTACCTCCTGATAATTGGGAACCAGAGGGACGGTGTGTAAGAGGGGGATGATTTCTGCAGTGCAGTGCAGTGGGTGGTTGCACAGGCTGGGTGGGATGTCCTGGCGGAAGGGGGGCTGAAAAGCCCCTGTGCCTTGGGTCATCACAGGGTTGGGGACTGGATTTATCCTAGAGTGACAAAATAAACATTTTCCAGTACTTTTAGATGAGTCCTATGCAGGGTAACTAAAGCCCTGGCACTGCCCAGTGTGCAAGGTCATGGCATCAGCCGCCCACTCCCAATGCACAGAGGAGCAACAAAGAGGTCCCATGGTTTTGGGCTTAGCTGCTGCGCTCACACAAAGACTGCAGACAGGATACTCCCCTTGTCAGAAAAGCCATGGAAAAATGTACGTGTATCCAAAAATATTTGAGAGCTGAAGTCAATCTGCAGGATTTTAGTCTACTGTGGAAAGTGCCTTCTCAGTTTATCATAATAAGTGTGATAAGTTCATTGTTACAGAAAATGCACAATATGTTTGGCCCAAAAAGCAAAATAAGGCTTCTGAGAATGCAAAAGCAAAGCTGAGTACTTGCATTTTGATACATTTCAATCTCAGCCTCCTCCCTATTAGTATGCAGTGCTGAGCCAGGGGGGTAGGAGCTGCGATTTTGCACATATGGAAAGATAGGAAAGATAACCCATTTCCTCAAAGAACATTAACATGGGCTGGAAGAAATCACTCTAGGATTGAGAAGAACTGGGGCGGGAGGGGGAAGAAGGAGAGGTAATTACGTTTCATAGATAATGATTGAGATGGCATGAACCAAGACCACGAACCCTGGCCCTGTGGTCAGGAGGCAGGAGGGGTCCACGGACAGCAGCGGGGTGCAGGGCATCCCTCTGAGCAGCGCGCCATGGCGGGGGGCTCCTGGTCCACCTGTGAATGATGGAGATGATGAAGGTTGTTGAAGATGCCATGCTTATAGTGCCATGTGTGCATTTGCAACACAAGGTGGGAATGATGCATTTGGCTAGAGGTTAATTTGAGGGGCAGCTTCAGGTCAAGTATGGAAAGAAATTAGGAGCTGCGAGCTCTGGTGCACACCAGCTGGCTTGTCCAGCTGCTGGTGAAAAGCGGTTCAGCCAGAGCGGCTTGATGTCTCTTGAGGGCAATGAGGAGTACAGAGTAGCGTTCCTGGGGCAGATTAACCTCATGCACTGGTCCAGACTGGGATACGACTGGCTGAGCAGCAGGTTATGGAGGACCTGGAGGTTATGGTGGAGTCTGGACTGAGCACTAGCCAACAGTGTACTCTCACTGCACGTAAGGCAAATGTTCCATGCTTGCTGGGACAGCCCCAGCTGGCAGATCAAGGGCAGTTATCCCCTCCACACAGCATGGGTGAGGCTGCCTCTGGAGTACCGTGTCCAGTGCTGGGCCCCTAGTTCAAAAGGGATGTGGGGAAACTGGAGCGAAGGGATGGTGAGGGGTCTGGGGCACATGACCTGCAAGGAGAGTGGGAGGGATCTGGGGAAATGTGAGCTGGTAACAACCTGCAGCTACATGAAGGATAGATGCGAAGATGGCGGAGACAAAGTCTTCTTGGCTGTGGCAGACACAGTAACAAGGGGCAGTGTCCACAGATTGCAGCTTGGGATGTTCAGGTTGGCTATGAAACCTTTTTCCTCAGGAGGATGGTGCAGTTCAGAGAAGGGTCACAGAATCACAGGCATCTCCATCCTTGGTGAGACTTGGCCAGGCCAAGCCATGGCTACCCTGATGTAGTGCTGGTGACAGTCCTGATCCAAGAGGCAGGATGGACTGGGACCTCCAGATGTCCCACCACCAGCACTGCTGTGGCTCTGCAGAGACTGGGAGTGGATGGACAGATGGAGTAGATGAGCTGTGCAGCCAGACACAGCCCTGGGGAGAGCCCACCAGTGGGCACCTGATGCTGCCAGCATGCCTGCTCGTGCCATCCTGCTCCTGATGATGTCCTAACTTGGTCACAACAGCCATGGGTGACAGCAAGTACCATGTCCCTGACTGAACTTGCTGTTAGCCTTCAGCAGTACTTGTGGGGACGGCGAGGAGCTGGCATGGCTAGACAATGCTCCTGCTTCTCTCTGCCTGGGAGCATTGAGCCCCTGCTCCATCCCACGTGGCAGGCAATTCCGCAGATCAGCAACAGGAGTTTTCTGTGGAGAGGATTTCAATAAAAATGGGGAGGAGGAGTGGGAAGGGATGGAGGAAAATATTTTTTTTTCCACTGCAGATTTCAGCTTTTAATCAAAAACCAGAAGCAGACTTTGACAATTTTGGCTCATTCTGGTGAAAGACTTCTATTGAAAATGGAAACTGTCCATAGAGAATAGAAGCTTAAAAAAAAAAAAAAAATTAAGTCACTCAACCATCCAACCAAATCTGAGCCACAAACAAGTTTAATAAGAAAGTGGGAATAAGTGGCGTGACAATGATGGGAAGGGTGTTGGGATGAGTGGCCGTGATGGAGAAAGGGGTGGACAAGTGGCTGTCAGGAGGACTTGGGACACTGTGTGATGTGGGATGCTCCTCCAGGCTGAAGGGTTTGCTCACATCCCATCAGGATAGCTGCTGTCCTGTCTGGCTGCGAGAGGCACGTGGAGACACTGGATGTCCACAGCGCCAGGGACAGTGGCTGCGCTGGGTCACGGCTGCTTCCACGTGTGGCAGGCCAGCAGTGTGGGTTGCCTGCACATCTGTTGGACACTGCCCGTGGCATCCCTGCCAGAAACGCACAAGGTGTTTCCTAGCACACACGTGTTCTTGGTGCACACACATCCATGCACACACGCATGTTTACATACTAAAGAAGGGGTGCAGTTCAGCTCGTTTCACCACTAAAGGGGTAGGTACCAAAGCCAGTGAGAGGAAGGTGACCATCCCCTCGGAGAATGTGCATGGAGGTGGTGGAAGAAGCTCGTGCATTCTACCCAAGCAGCGCTGCAACGTGCATGCTTCCATGAAATGAGCTCAACCTTTACTTCTGAGTCTTTGCATGAAAAGGATCAGATCCCAGCCATGCCTGTCTCAAACGCAGGTTCACTTGGAAGTGATGGAGGAAGCGAAGCTTGCACCTGACCCTGGTCCTAATCCAAGAAGAGCTGAGGCAAGTCAGAAAGCAGGTCCCACCCGTGGTAAGTGGTAGGTACCCTGTGTTTATGGTAATAACAATAATTTACCCTTCACTATCACCTTCCAGCTGAAGAGCATAAAACCCTTTGCAGGCATTAATTATCATTAGCCTAATGACACGGTTGATGAAACGGAGGCTGTGAAAGCTGCAGTGATTCACCCAAGGTCCCAAGGCCCCTGCGGTGGCAGAGGCAGGAGTTACAGGCAGGTCTCCTCCGTGCAGGCAGGGGATGCAGGGCAGGCTCTGGGCCCAGGGGGCACCGAGAGCTTCATCCTTCATCTTGGGGAAGTCGGAGGTTAGCTGGCCTGTTGTGGATTGGAGGTGTGCTGCATTCCCCCCTCCACCCTGGGACATCCTTGCTGGCTGGGGATTTCTCCATGGAGGTGGAGTGGGTGGCAGTGGGTGAGCAGGCAGGTAGGCAGGCAGTGCAGGCTGCTCCATGAGCCAGACAGCGACTGGGAGAGCCCCTCGGTGTTGGGGACCACAGTGCTGGGACCCTCCTGAGCGTGGCCAGGGCTGGAGTTGACAGGCACACAGAGCTGAGGAGCTGGGGAGCTCTGCCTGGGAGCTGCAGGGGAGGTGTGGGCAGAGCTGCTGGAGCCCTCCTGGGTGCAGAGGGCAGCAGGGTCGGGGCAGAGCATCTACTGTGGTGTGCAGAGCCCAGCTCGGCACGGGGCTGGCAGCGAGGGCTGGGACACAGGAGGCTGTTAACACCGCATAGAAATTTTATTTTAAGGCGTGGAATGATTTATAGGTTATTACTGTCTGTGACAGGGTCGGCTGCCAGGCCTGAGTGATTTGGGGTTGGGGAGGTGCAAGAGGATAATGGGGACAAATTGGGGCCCGAAGGAATGTGCACTGTGTAGAACGGGGGGAGGTGGGGGGGCAGAGGAGGTGCCGCCTTCTCCTCCGTTCCCAGACACAACCTGCTCTCATTATCCTGAGCCACCACAGGCGCTAACGCACACAAATATATTCTAATTTATTAGAGCTGGCAAAGATCTCTTTGCAGAGAGCGAACGTTTTATTTTTGAGGCTCAGTGGTTCAAGTGTTTGAAAGGGCAGCATTCTCTGTGCCTCCAATGTGGGGCTAATGATAATCTAAATTAGTTATTGGAAATAATTACCAAGGCTTTATTGTGCCAAGCATAGCAGAGCCCTGGAGAGCAGTCGCGCTCAGACACGGCCATGCAGCTAAAAGCTTTGATGCTTCATTAATATTCAAGGGGAGTCTTTGGCTGTTTTCCCTCCTCCCCTCGCGAGCTGCCGCAGCTCTCTGAATGAACCCAAGGCCTCCGGTGACACCGGCAAGGGGCCTGCCGATTGAAATTAGCAGTGGTACAATATCAAAGTTCACTGCACTCCTAATCTCAAATGGAAAAGGTGGGTTTCTGAAGATGCTATCGCTCCGTGCGGCAGCGAGGATTCAGTGCCGAGACGGCTTCTTCTGGCTCCAGGCGCCTGGTTCCGGGCTGAGATAATGCTGGAGAGGTAGCATCTCCAAGGTTGTCCTACACAGCTGGGTTTTATGATATAATGGACCAAACCGGCTGCATAATTAATCAGCCTATATTTTTCCCCTAGTAAATCTTCCTGTGATGGGCAAACAGAAGCCCTGGAGCTGTGTTTGCCTGCCAGATCCGTGGTGGTGCATGTGTGTCTTTTTCTTTTTCTTCTCCCCATCTTTTTTTTGGAATAAATGCTGAGATTTGAAAGTGACTCCAGTGCTGTTCATGAGGATGCGGGGATCTCAGGGCTGCTATTATTTTTTGCATGCGAAGCAGATGCAGCCTCCCTTCCAAAAACCTTTGGGCTCTGAGCAGGACAGCAGGATGTATTTTTGGATGCGGACTTGGCCTGGCAGGGCTCCAGGGAGAATTTCCTCTCCTTGCTCGGGATTCTGCACTAATCAACAATTCAGTCCCGGTGCCTACGGGCAGGGCTCAGAGCAGAGGTACTGTCCATCTCAGAGATGATAACCATGCTCAGCACATCTCCGCAGAGCCCTGCGGGCTCGACCCGCCACTGTCAGAAGCAATGGCAGGATTCCTCCAGTTTAGCAAGGGCTGGGTGTAGAGAGCAAATCCTTCTAGCTTGCAAGATGGGGGACAGCCACTGCGCCTGTTTTCCAGGCAGGCAGAATAGAAAATTGGGACAACCCAGGAATTTCATCCCCTTCTTATAACCCGGACCATGCAATAGCTACAAACATCGGGAGCCCCATAAATCTTTGAGCAAGTCCTGCCACACTCTGCACGACTTTTGTACCACCCTGGGGGTGCGGAATAGGGATGGACCCCACGCCTGTCCCAGGAGCCCGGGGGCTGGCGGGGGCAGTCGGCGCACGGGGAGCCCCGGTGCCGTGGCAGGATGCGGCGTGCGGTGAGTCATTCCCCGCTCGCCGGGTCGTGCTTCCATCCCACGCCGTCTCGGCGGGTGAGTTATGGAACTTCTCCTCTGCTGAGCAGGCACAAATCATTGGGGCCTGTCAGGAGTCAGGATGAAGTGGGCTGGCTGGAGAGTCCACACTAGTCCTTTAACAAGATTGATGCTTTGCCGCTTCCCAGGTCTGAGTTCAAGAATCTATATTTTATTCCTTTCCTTCTCTTCCTTCTCCCTGCCCCGTTTGCCGCTGCAAAAACCCACTCTTATAATTCCTGGTCAGGTTTGTGTGTGCAAGGTGGTAATGTGTCTCCCTGGGAAGAAAAAAATTGTTTCTAGGAAAGATTTATGAGGAATGAATTATTTAACCTCACACTCCTGGCTACCCCCATGCCTGCCCACCAGCACAGACTCCAGGACTGGGGAACTTTGCCTAAGGGAGCTTAGGTCTGGATGGGCCAACATGTGACTGATGCTGCTTGGCACGTGGTGTGGGGCTCGCGGGGGACCCAGGTGGGGAGAGGCCAAAGCCTACGCTGAGTCTGTGAGCTGCAGATGCACCCGCTCCCCCCCCAGGTGCCCTTGCCTGGTTGTAGCCACCACTGCCTGCCCGTCCTGGAGAGCACTGTGGAAGCAGAGAGGCACTGAGAGCAGGGAGAAAACCAGAGGTGAACAGCTGGTGAAACATCTGGAGTGGCCTTCTGCCAAGGCAGGGCATGTCTACCCACCAGGACAGGATGCTGAGGTGGAGCTCTACCAGCATTACCCCTGTTTTGGTCAAACCCGAAAGTCATATCCATCATCCAGGCTCAGAGCTTCCCTCCGTGACTTTGACTTCATGGGTGCCAGACAAACCCAGCCTGAGCCCCCCCGGGAGCGCTGGAGCAGCACGGGCAGGTGGTGTGCTGGGCACAAAGTGGGCAGGTGGCAGGGATGGCACAGGCAGGGCTGGAGTGGGAGCACAGAGCTGGTTGTTGCTGGTGACTTGTGCATGGCAGGGCCAGGAACATGAAGCAGCCCAGCCCAGGGTTTTACAGACCCCGGGGCAAACTGAAAGGGACAAAATGTGTCTGCAAGATATTTTTCCCTTGAAAATGACGATTTCTGCAGGAAGTGCCTGTCTGCAGTGAATTTCCAGAAAGAGAAAAAACACACACAAAAAATCAGTTTGTGCGAATTGAAAACAAAAACCTGCCAGACGTTCCCTGCTCCTCGCTCGCCCGCCCCCTCGAAAAAATATTGGCAGAAGATGGGGAAGGGAAGGGAAGCCAGAAAACTTTTGAAGAAAAATATTAATGAAAACCAAACCCTTTCTGCTTCTTTTTTAATTTCCAAAGGGGAGATAAAGGGCTCCCTGCCCTGCCCTCCGAATTCATTGCTGACCATGGAGCGAGGACAGGAGTGATGCTGGTCCAGCCCTGTTGCTGCTTGTCAAAGAGCCAGCCAAGAGCCCCTGGACCTGGGCACGTCTTTCTCTGCTGACCCCTCTCCCATGGGCCTGGGGTCCTGGAGCAGCTTCTGATCCCCAGGAAGCATTTGGGAAGGGGTCCTGTCTGGGGAACTGGATGATGTCCCAGGCAGGAGAGGAGCCCCAGCATGATGGGGAGCTGGGCAGAGATGCTGTGTTTGGCGAGGAGTGGATGGAGAGTGGAAGTCTATGCTGGAGATGTGGAGCAAAGGAAAGCATGGGCTGCTCAGGAGTCTGGAGAGCCTTAGCCACCATGAGAGTGGTCTGCCTGAGCAAAAGACCCTGGAAACTCCCAAAAGGTGTCCCAGGTGTCAGCCTGCCTGGGGACATGGTGCCTAGAGACAGAGCCACTGTCAGGGTGTCCCATGGCTCCAGCCCCACCGCACAGCAGCAGCAGGAGAGGTGGGAAGGGTTTTCTTCCCAGCCATAAGGCAAGAAGGCAGAGAGGATGTCAGAGATGAACATGACAGGAGGATTTGATGGGGGCAATAGAGTTTGCGGTGTTTCTCATGCCAAATGTACTGAAGGTCTCAACACCTGCTTTCTGAAGACTGCTCCTCTGCATCCCAGGGGCCTTGCCACAATACAGCACCGTGGTGGAGGGGAGACCATCCCGACTGCCAGCGTCCTTAGCATCAGCTTCCAAAATACCTGACTTTGCTGCTGCAGCAGACACCTGCCATAGACAGCATCAGGCAGAGTCCCTGCCAGATGACCTGCTGATGGAAAGAAGTCACCTCCAGGACAGCCAGCTGGGTGCGAGGCATGGGGGGAGGAGGGAAGAAGAGGAGTCTGCTGGCACTGCTGCATATGGTGGTATAGTGGGATCCTGCACAGGTGAGCACTGGAGTCCCGGGGTGCAGCAGGGTCCTGCAGTGCAGCAGGGTTGTTTTGAGCATCCTGGAATCCCACCATGTTGCTGGTAGGGCAGGCTGGGATGTTGGAGTGCACAAGGGGTTGTGTACTGGATTCCACTGGATTTCACTGGAGCCTCCTGGGAGGATGAGACACAGTGTGGGAATCCCTCCTTGGGGTGGACTTCACCGGTCAGTGGCATTCTCCTGCATCTCTCAGGATCCTTGGGAAAAAGAATAAAGAGTCAGGAGAAGACATGGCCCTACTCCTATGTGGGTAGGGGAAAAGAAGCTGGAGGAACTGTTCAGGATGAACTCTGCTCCCATTGCTGCTGGAGCTGAGTTGGGCACAGCTGTGGCAGCACTCGTGGTACACACAGCAGGCACGAGGCAGGCAGGATGCTGCACTGGTCCATGCAGACAGCTGCCAAGTGCCTCTCTCAAGAGATGGGGTTGCATCTTGTAGCTCTATCTGGACACTACCACTCTCCATCCTCTCACAGTAATCCTCCACCGCTCCAGAGAAGCCCAGATGCTTAGTGGAGACTTAGCCTAACAAGCAAAGGGCTTGGGAAAACCAGGAGCAGGAGGAGCAGATAACAGTGTCTGGGGCAGGAGGAATACAGAGTAGTTCCACGCCTCACCCCACAGTCAGTCAGGTCTGCTGGAAGGGCAGCTCCACCATGGGGAAGCAACATAGGCTGGTGCTGCCTTGGCCAGGGCAAGCAGAACCCATTTGCCTTTATACACGATGAGTTCATCAGGTCTCTGTCACCCTTGCTGCCCCTCAAACCCAGCTGTCCTGGCTGGGGTCATCCTGGGAGCAAACCTGCAGGCACGGACACTGCCTCCCTCACCCCACTGACTGCACACTGACCACCCCAGGACCATAGCAAAGCAGGGATTTTTAAATGCCAGAAAACCTCTGCAAATACTGTTTTGCGGTAACCAGCCACACGGCTTCAGTCCGCAGAGATCTCTGAGCATGCACAAGAAGCATTACAAGGCACACAAGAAGGATTACACTTTACAACGTGCATACATGCGCTGTATGCACACAGTCATGCTTACGCCTTATGCATCCAAAACAATGCTCAAAGACACCCACAATAATGCCTCCAGCTTTCAGTTAAAACTAATTTTAACCAGCGAACACCTGCCAAATTGATTTTACGGGTTTGACACCGGTAAATCACTTGAAATTTCAAGCCTCCACAAAATTTGCATTCTGCTATTTTCACATCTCTTGGAAATTCTCGACTTTGGCTGGTTTCACTGTGGAACTTTTTTATGAAGCAGCCCAGGGGCCAGGAGGCAAGGAGCAGAAAAACGGCAACACAAGAAACTGCTGGGAAACACTGAGGGGTTTGCACTGTATTTTTGGGTCTGATGTCTGGGTCTGGCTTATCCTGAGTTTGATGGACTTGTCTATAGGTGAAGAAATCCTTCATCTGATGAAATCTGGCTTGTGGATGCGGTTCCTTGTCATTATCTCCTGGGGTTCCTTGTCGTTATCTCCCCAAACAAATTATGCTGTTGTACATTTGGGTGTCTCAGGAGGGCAGCTTTGCTGAACCCTGTCTATAATGAGCTTAGAGCCTGCACTTCATGTGTTCTGTTTTGCTCAAGAGAAGGATGAAATCCACAAGTGATTGTGATGGTCCTGACTGATGAAATCATCTCACAACGACCCCTTCTGTGGAAATGGTTACAGGGGTGGTATATCACTTGAATTTTGGAGTATCTCTACATAGCTGGATGAGCTGAGCCCAAAGAATAGCCATAAACCCAGGTTTTATTCCTTCTGACCCTTATGTGTTAAGTAGCTAATGATGCTTGTGTGGAGAGCTGTTCTATTGCTTTTGTATAACAAGGACATAAGAAATGAAAAATCAAAGCATCTTTAAGGTGTTCCTGAAAACAACAATGCCACTAGAGGAGGATTTTTATCTTAGAGATTTTTATGGGATGGATATCTTATACTTCAGTATCCCAGCTGTTGTGTGGCTGAATGTGTCCTGTGGTTTCTTTCTTTTCTAAAAGTGGGCTGCTTGTGGCGAAGGGTCAGAGTGGTGTAGCCTTTTCTGTATGTATTACATGGCCTGATTCCCCTCTCACTTGCAGCTATGAAGAAAAGGAAGAACAGAGGTGATGTATATGGGATGAGGCTGGCATAAGCTAGAAAAGAACACCCTTATTCTGATCCCAGAGCAGCCCACCACCTTGTCCTCTTGGTGTCTGCAAGTGAAGCAGGTCTGTGTCTAGAGAGCATCTTGGAAGAGACACCCAAAAGTACAGAAACAGCTGCATACTGTGGTGGAGAGAAATGGGTAATTTAAAACAGTATAGGAAAGGAATAACCATAAGAAAACCAAAGAACTGCAGATATTGCTGTGTGAAAAGATACAAAGGGCAGTCTGAACAAGGATTGTCATCCTCAGAAACAGGGTTAGAGACCCAAGACAAAAGGAGGAGCCAGGTAGTAGAACAGAAAATGGAATGGAGACCTAGGTTTAGTGCACCAGAGCTCAGGGAGGAGAAACAGAGGGTATGCCGTGAAAGAGAAAATAGCAGCTAGCCCTAAAAAAAGAAAGGAGATGATAGTGTTAACCAAGAAATGGAGGTTGAGGAGAAAGGGGGCATGCAGAGAAGACTGAGAGAGGACAGAGGAGACAAAGAGGTGTAGACCCTCCTGGCAGGGACAAGTGGTGGACAGGTTTGTGCTTTCATATGTCAGGGATACCTAGGCCAAGGTGGGGAAGATGAGCAAAGAGAAGAAAGACTTGGGTGAGCTTCAGAGGAGTTCTGCAGTTGCCTTTTGTGGAAGAGCAAGGAGTGAGCACAGTGGAAGTGAGTAGGTGATCTGAATTTGCAAAGAAGGCTTTATCACTGGAAAGCATTAGTGGAAAAGGGCTGTTCTTAAGTGCGAGATTTTCCCTGGGAACTTTGGGAACTAGTCTTCAGGGGCTGAAGGTGGCACAATCAGTAAGTGGGCTTTATGACAAGGGAAGTCTACGATGAGTATGGGAGGCTGGGGGGAAGATGTTGCTGCCATGCCTTCACACTGCCTGGGCACTCTGCACCGGCATTGGTGGGGATGCTCTTTTTGAGTAGGGGAATGATGGTATGGAAATGGAAGTGACCACTGCCTTGGTGGCAAGAAAGCTCCAACAGTTTAATGCACTGAAATTGTGAGGAGCCAGCTCACCTCTGCCTCAAGAGTCCTGGAAGAACTAGTTCATGAAGGAGTGGAACTGGTAGCAAGGACTCAGTCCAAGGCACTGCCACCACACCGAAGGGTGTAAAGCATGTGTCTTAACCTCTAAATGCAGAGCAGGCAATCTGACCTCTGTCACATATAAGGTTTTTGAGCTTGTGTTAAATGGGACAGCAGTTAAAGTTGCTGAGGTGTATGGAAAAATAGAATAAAATGCAACATGGGTTCTCCCAAGGTAGCTTGTCAGAGACTAAGCAAGCCACGCTTTTTCTGCACAAAGACAATGCGCTGCATTGCATCTGTCGAGATTTAAACAACCATCGGATAAAGCACCCATGGGAAATTATTAGCTAACCTGGAGAAGATGGGATCACAGAATTAAAGTGGATAAAGAACTTGCGAAGGGTGAGTCTGCAGTGGATAATATTAAAAGGAGGTTATCAGGAGGAAGAGAGATAAGTAGTGATGTTCCCTGTGGACGGGTCTTGGGACTGTCTCAGTGAGTGTTTCCTTTCTTGGCCTCAGTTGCACCCTGCCTGGAATACACATGAAGTGGTAGGATGACCATGTCAGTAGGAACAGGGCAACCAAGAAAGGAAGAGCAGAGAGCAGCAAGGAATGGGAGAGCACTTACCTTGCCAAAAACTGACGTCAGGCAGGCCTTCCAGCCAGCAAACGGACGGCACCTCCTCGGCTGAGAGCTCAGATAAGACCAGGCAGAAACAGTTCAAGTATTTCTGTACTGATGCCAGGAACATGAGCAATAAAATGGAAGAATTAGAAGGCCTCATCCAGGAGGAATGAGTAATCCTGGGAACTGTGGATATTGGGAGAACTTATCTTCCAGGGCATAGATGGGAGAACAAGTGCTACAGATATCCTTGATCACAGTTAAACTGCTCTACCAGCCAGAAACAGGAGATTAATTTAGAGTTTGTTTTACTAACAAGCAAAAAAAAGAGAATTTGGTCCTGACAATAACTTCAGATTGAAGTGCTGTGACTTGATTTGGTGTCTCTTAAATGGGCTGGGGTGGACATGAATTGGTCTCTACCCAAGGTTTGGATGTTGGCATGAAGACTTTGAGGGATGAAGCAAATCAGATAATGAAGCTGCCTGGCCAGGGGAGCTCAGAGTGTGAGTACGGACAAATGGCCAGTTCTGCCTGAAGCCTACATCCCTGTGGGAGGAAGGGGCTGGAGGGAAGGGCTCCCGGTCCTCACCACAGACGTGCCTTAAACCAGGCACAGCCAGAGCTGTCAGGAAACGGCAAGGCCAGGAGGGGAGAGAGGCTGAGGCCAGGAAAGGTGGGACCCAAGTAGGGAGGGTCAATGTAAGGCCTTAGGAAGGAAAACCTAGAAGCAGGAGATCTATGGTTTCTGGGGGCAAGAGAGAAACTCAGGCAGGGGGCTGCCTGCGTGGCACCAGGAATATTTTCTCCTGCTGCATAATGAGGTTGCCAAGACTGGAAGTGACTACTGGTCTCCTTGATGCTGGTGCACCGATGGCACTTGTCTGGTGAGAGTCACTTGCAGGTTCAAGGTTAAGACGGAACAGTCACCTGGGCTTTGCTTTTCTCTTGGCTGTGAGTTTTACCCATCCTGTTCCTGGGGTACCTCTGTTCTGGGGCATGCTGGAGCATCCAGACTTCCTGTAGGTATTAGAGGTGAGCTTGAGAAAACGTTGGAAGGGAGAAAAGGAGTATCCTGGCCCTACTGTATTCTCCAGCTTCTTGCCAAGGTTGTGAACTGGCCTCAGTGGCCCATTCCTGTTCCTTTGGGCAGTGTAACGAGGCCAGTCCCCCTGCACCATGGGGACCGCACTGCTCTGTCGAGCCAATGGCTGCAGAAGCCCTTGTTTGGTGGCCCATTTACTGGCATGTTTCCTGAAACAATGCTCCAGCTCCTCTGCCCTGAGCCGGGCCAGCTCGGCAGCACCTGCGGCAGCCCCCAGAAGGGCTGGAGAGCAAAGCATTGCACAGGCTGCTTGTCCAAAGCCATTAGTGCTTGGCACCCTACTTCTAGGCAAACGAGCCAGTTAACCTGATCAAGCGAACATGTGGGCACAAACACGGGCAGCCAGCAGAGCATTACCTTCCTTGTCCTACACGTGAGGCTCCTGCTAATACAGCCCTCCCGTGTGACAGCGTCGCAGGGCTGACTCAGACAGAGTGTGTCACTGCACCAGCCCCCGGCTCCCCGTCTGTGCAGAGATGCTCTCGCCCGGCTCCTTGCCTTGCTCCGGGAGCCACTCTGCCTTCCCCTTCCAGCACGATTTGGGGTTACTTCAGTCCCTCCTCTGGAGCGCCTGGGGGAAGGCTGGGTTCGTGCTGCGCCCGCAGAAGCATCTCATCATTCGCTTCCTCTTCTCCACCTCCTCATCCCACTGCTGCTGGGCAGCACCTCTGCATCTAGGTCAGGCGGAAGATTTTGCTTCACCTCCTGACTTCCACCACACCTTAGGTGTGTGGGCAATTACCCAGTAACTCTGCACACACCCTGTCAGCTCTAATTACCTGGCAGAGGCAGCACAAGAACAGAGCAGCAAACTGTGTCATCTTCCATCTGCCCCTTGCCGAAGGGGGCTGGTGGGGGTAATGCGGTGGGCACTGCTGACTCAGTCTCCCCCACCTGGTACCTGCAGCTGGGGACTGTAGCACCCTCAGTCCTGCAGGATCACCACACGGCCAACGGGAGATTTGATGGACCCGACGAGGACCAGGATTTCAGCAGTAACGAAAGGCCCAGGGTGCCAAATGTTCTCTTTAGCAATGGCAGAGCAGCCCCAGGGCCTCTGTCTCCTGCATATGGTAAATGTGGACGTTCTGCAGGTCACCGTCTCCCTGTCCAGAGCTGGCCAGTCCTGCCAGAGCTGCACCCCTCCCTGCTTTCCCCAGAGCAGAGCATCTCCAGAGTTGAGGCCAACAGCCTGACGACATTGTGCATGTCCCTGCATAAGGCAAAGCTGCACCATAAACAAATATGTCCCCTCTCCCAAACTGCACAAATCTTCTCTTCAAACCAATCTCCTCTGCAGTCATTCCCAGAACACCACAAACCTGGAGGTTTGCTCAGCTCGCTGTACCCCAGCATCTCCATAGGCTTTCTGGGGACTGGGATGGAGCTGGCTCATCCACCAGAGTGGGTCTTGCTCTAATGTCAGACCCTCACGTCCCTGTTCAGTGTCTGGGCTCTTGTGGATATCAGGAAAAGTTTGGAGTGAAGACTATAGTCTGAGAGAATCCCAGCCAAAATAGTACAGGGTTTTTTTTTTTTGCTGATGGCTGGTAAATGAGCCTCAAATGCCATTTTGATCGGACTGAAGCTGGGTGGGAGGGCTGCATTCAGTATACAACTGCAGGAAAAAAGACAGCTAAAACGTTTTCTTTGTATGTTTTCTAAATGAAACTTTTTTATTGTAAAAGCCCCCCAAAAGAAGGCATAAAAGGAAAAAGAAAGGGAGAAAAGGAAAGGCTGGTAAAACATTTCATTTCCTGTAGAACGAATGCTTTGGCATGACCCAAATTCACTTTTCTGATTTCCATTTCTTGCAAGTTGAAACGCTTCTCTTTTGATTTGCCTCAGCCTGTATCTCCCCACTTCAGGATCTCTGCTGGCAAGTGGACTGAGAAATTCCCCCATATCCCTCCCCCAATAACATCCCTGTTGCTTCACCCCGGCAGCTCTTGGTGCCTAATTCCCCCTGCAGCTGCCCAGAACTGGGTGCAGGTGGGGGCTGCCCCACTGCGAGCCCAGAAAATCCTTCCCTGGCAGGCTCCCAGGAAAGCTGATGGGGAATCTCTGTGCCCAGAGATGGGAAATGAAGGAAAGCGGTTTCCAGCATTGCATACGCCAAGCTCCATCAGAGAGGGGTGGCTTTCCTTTGTGGGAGTGGGGTAAGATGGTGGTGGGTGGTAGGTGACGGGGCAAGGGTCCAGCGGGCTCCATTTCTTGCAATCTGAGCATGACTGAGCCCAGATCCCTGGGTGGGAGCATTTCTATAAATGCAAATAAATAAAGGAAGTAAATGACAGTCATTTTGGACGTTTTCCTGTATGTAAATGCGTTTCCTTGGTAATCACATCTCTAGTATTTCTGTTTATTTTTATACATCTGTTTTCGGTTAGCCCACAGAGCTCTGTGCTGAAATACAGCAATATCCTTAGATGTCCCTCACCTTGGCACGGGAGAGGGGCCATGCAGTCTCACACATGCACGTGTGCTAAGGCACAGACACCCCCCCGCCGCTGCGTGTCCACTTCCACACACACCCGTGGGGAGGATCCCTGCCACCACCAGTGACCCCACACGCACTTGACAGGGAGATGCAATGCCACAGGTAGCGGGGTCACTGGAACCGGGTTTTTGTGGCCCTGCCCTGTAGTTTGTTTGTGGCGTGCTGCTGCTCTCAATGACACATTTTTAATTGTGCTTGTTAAGTTGCCCGGAGGCTTTTTAAACCCTGGGGTTTGAAACACTACATCAGTATCTGAAGATGACTGCTGGTCTGTGAGTGCCGGACCAGGACACTGGCGAGCGTGTCCCTTGTGATCCTCTGGTCTGCTTTGGGCTGAGCAGGGTGAGGGCAGGACACAACGCCCTGGCTTCAAGCCCAGCTGTGTCAGGCTTTTTAAGCACCCAGCCCATAACTCACTGCTGGGATCTCCCTGCCCCACAGCGCACCACACTGCCCTACTTCTGGTGCTCCGCTTGTCTCACCCCTCGGCCCCGCCCTGATGAGCTGCGAAATGAGGGTGAGAAGTGGTACAGACAGAGTAGGATGGAGGGTTGATGGCCCTCTCCCCAATGTGTTTTTGACCTGTGTGAATGTCTCTATCAGTGGTCCCAGGAACCTGGAAGCCACCTTGACAAGACCACCTTGCCTGGACCCACACATCGTTTTGGGGAGAGACCAGCAGGTTGGATGTACAGGACTGCTTCCCACAGCCCGAGGCCAGTCCTGAAGCACAGACACCAACATGTCCCTTCTAAGACACCACCTGTGAGATCTGGGACAGCCAGTGGGACCAACATGTCCATGCACTGCGACTGTCACAGCAGGGTCCAAAGAGCTGGTGTGTCCCTCCTGTGGCAGCATCCCACACCAAAAGCACCAAACCCTCCAGAAATTGGCCATCTCAGGTCCCCACCAATCTGCAGCACGCCAGCCGACCATGAACTCTTCATGGTCCCCATGGTCTCCCCTCATTGTCACCCCTGTGTCACTGCTGGAAGCCCTGGATGGACTGAGCTTTGCCTCGTGGTTCTGCTTTGTGACTGTTATCAGGTGCTTGGCTCTCAGCCATGAATGAACATGGGAGACACAGCCTGGGCTCCCTAACCTGATCCTCACTGTGCAACGCATGAATGTCTCTCTAGGAAGACATCAATGCCCAGGATTGTCAGTGCCATGCATCATTAAACCATATTACAGACTCTGCACCACCACTTGGCCAGGAAAAGGTATGACCTCTTGTCTAATGGGCTCTTTATCCACTGCCTGATTCTTGGAGGATGGTTTTTTTCACTATTAGTGGTGTTTTCTTTCACTCCACCTGTTCTTACAGCCCTCCTGACTCCAGGAGTTGAGGTTTCCCACCCCCTTCCCTCCCAAGCAGAACACAAAATGAGGTGTGTCCCCAGGGAGAGCCCTCAGGGGTGGAAAACCTGTGTCTCCCTTCCCTGATGGTCTTCTACCATCCAGCTGGGCAGGCTGTGACCTCCTGTGACAGTCCCTGCTTTCACTGGGACATGGTGATGGCCATAAAGCACCACAAGGACAGAGTCTCACCAAGGGTAAGAGCTCACCTGGCCGTGCTCCTCTGCCCAGGGCCCGGCAGTGCCAGGCATGCAGGGCTGCAGCTGCCTTCAGCACACCCCCAACCACAAAGCCGGTGCTGGCTGGCACCCCCAAGTCACTGCTGGGTGAAGGACCGCCACAGCAGGGCAGCCCTTTGCTGATGCCCTGGGCAATGAATATGGTCCCTACTCATTCATCTTCCCAGCCCACTCACCCTCTTCTCAGGGATGCCCATTTGGTGAGGCCAGGGGGATGAAAAAAAGTCTGTGAGGTGGGCAGGGACCATGTTGGTCTGGTCCCCAGAGCCCAAATCCATCTCTCTTTGACAGTCCCCTGGGGACACCCCAGTTGTTCAGACATTTGCAATGCCTCAAGATTTTTGTTGCTTGATTGAGAGCTGAAATGCAGCTTAGATGCTGGCTGGCGTCTCACAGAAGGACTGGAGAATAAACCTTCTGGTTTTGTTAAGGATTTGGTTAAGGATTTTCCCCTAATTTAAGCTAAAAAAGAACATCCTTAATAACGGCAGTAGCTCACATGCATCTTGTCACTCCACGCACTCCATCTCCTGACAGTCACAGCATCACAGAAAAAGTCGACATTTGCTTTGTACCATACACATCCCCCTCCTGCATCGTAACCTCGCACAAGATCCATATCCAGCCAAATAAGGTACCACCTCTGAGTGATAAATAAACCATGGAGAACTCGCCAAGTTAAGTGGCTGTCTTCCTACCACGCAGCACCTGATAAAAGTTACCGCTGCGAGCATAATCTCAACCAGCACATGGCATTAACCCAAAGAAAAGCAGCATTTTCTCATTCACCTAAAATTATCCACCCACTGAAATAGGTACTATATTCTAGTATTAACAGGAGCTGGCTGCTAGTTTAAGCACATATTCTCCTACAACGCAGCACAAAAAAAGCCTGCTGCTCGGTATCATCTGCATGGCTGTAATGTCTTCTGCATCTCCATGTAGCTAGTCAGCTGGAAATAGCTGGTGTTTGGTGTTCATTTTGGATGCAAGCTCTTTGATAATGCCCGTACACACGCCGATACACATATTCACACTGTTTCCAGTCACCGTTTTGCTTTTTCATTACCCCTCAAGCCCAGCGTTTATTATTTGTGCATTTAACTGTATCCCAGCTAGAGACCGCGACCCTGTTGTGTCAGGCGCTGTACAAGCCCTCGAACTGAACGGCAGTTCTTGCCTCTGAGAGCTGGCAGTCTCATAACCATTTTTGGATAGAAAAATATAACACTGCAAGAAAAAAATAAAACCTTGGATTGCATGTAAAGAAATAAAGCAAAATGCTATTCCCCCACTCCTGCTGTCTGTGCTTGAGCCTTCCAAGAAGTTCCTGTCCTCATCTGTTAGGGTATCATTTTACAGCTCGATGACAAACACAGAACTTGCCAGTTTAAACATATAGGTCTCGTTTTTGCTCTCTGGTACACACACGCGCTTACCTTTCACTTTCAGAGGTGGGTGGGAGAGCAGCTTTGGTCCCTGTCTCCTTCGCAGTTGGTGGACAGAGGTGCAGTGACATGTCGCGGTGCCAGGCGTGCTGCCCCCAGGTCCTTCCCATGTGCCCCCCACCAGCCCCATGGTGCTCTCCTCTCACCTGGACCATGCGTGTTCACACTCGGCTCCTGCTCATGTCCGCCCTGTCCATATTCATAGGGCTCCTGATTTCCTGCTCCCCGCCTGCTGGGGATGTATTTACCGGAGCCTGAAGGATGCTGCTGCTCACCCCCACTGCTCGGGGAGGCAGGGAACCCAGCGACATCCCAATTCCCTTACACACGGAGAAAACAAACCAAAGAATTACAGTAAATAAATCATATGAAATGACGCATTACCTATGAAATGGCATTGAATGCACAGCACAGCTAGCCGGGCTGGTGCTAATCACACAGCTTTTTCCAGCACCCAGGCGCTGCCCCCAGGCCCGGGGATGCTCTGGCTGGAGGATGGGGGGCCGCAGCGTGCCCACATTGCTCTGCTCAGCCTCTCCGACAGCCACTTGCTGCTGCTCCGCAGCATGACTTTGCCTCTCAAGTCAGCAACTCAGCGTCTGCTCACACCCGGGAGGAAGGAGCATGCAGGCCCCTGCATCCTGCGACAGCCAGCCAAAAGCTCCCCGGACCCCCCCACGCCACCCCGGGGGGGTGACCGCAGCTCCGCGGCAGGGGTGCCGGGCTGCGGCGGGGGGGTGTACAGAGAGCAGCAGGAGCGCAGTCAGCACGCAGCAAAGCACGTCTAATTGCAGCCATCCCTGCAGCATGATAGATGGCCTGTGGATGTATTAGCCATTACGGACTGCAAGGCGTTGTTCTGAGATAAGGGGCCTTACACTAGTGACTGATTTATGCCTCCCTCACTTCCTTGTCTTTTTATCCAGGTGCTTTAAAAGGATGCAGCAGGCAAACCTAAATGTTGAACCATCTAAACCCTCCTCCAGTGTGTCAGATGGGACTTCCAGGAGAGCTGAGCACGGCATGGGACAAACAGCACTTGTTGCAGAATAACTCCATGCCCAGAGACGCTGACTTCAGGAGGCACAGAGTCCTGCCCTAGTCCTGACACCCCAACGCAGCCTCTGGGCACGGCGAGACCGGAGGTCTCTGCTGGAGAAGATTCTGGCCCCTGGTACCTCCAGGGCTGGGCGATGTGAACAGTCCAAACATTCTGCCGAAATCCCAGCAAACTCTTTTTTCCACATTAGTCTTAGTTTCAGGTGTCCAGTATAAACATGCTGTGTCACATTCATGTAGCAACAGTCGCAGCGCTGAAAGATGGATTATTTCCGTGCACTTGTGCTTAAAAAAGAAAAAAAACCCCACATTATCCCAGGTTGAATGACAAGTCAGGGTGGGCTGTGGTGGAGGCAGCGGGGTTAGGTCCTGTTTGGTTTAGAGGGGACATGGGGTTGTGCCTGTTTCTCTGCTGTGACTGTAAAATCGGTGTAGCTATGCTGGAAGATCTGTGCTCTCCCTGTGTGCAGGGCAATGGATCCCAGCCCCCTCTCCTCACCCCAGCGTGAGCCCCGCGGGCTGCAGTGAGGATGCTCCTGGACAGCAAGGGCAGCAGTGGTTAGAGAGGGCTGCCTGTCCCTGTTTTCCTCCATCTCGCTGTTCAGTGCCAGAAGAAAGTGATACTTTCTCTGATCTTCTCGTGAGTCACTTCATAGCAAAGGACTGAGCCAGCTCCCACAGGTCTCAGTGTGAGCATTTTGCTGAGAACCGGGTGCTGAAAGAACCAGTTGGTGGTTGGGGGTTGTTTTTGGGAGGCATTTTGGGATGTTTAAAGTGGAGCAACACAAAGGCACTCCTATTACCCTCCCCTTTCCTCTGCTGGACAAAAGCTGGCTGGATATTCTGCATATTCCTGGCTTTCTGCAGAGGGAAATGGCAGGGGTTATGGCGAGATCACAAGCACTGTCTCCTTGCAGCACAACTGCTCCAAGTACACGGTCACTGCTCCGCGCCACGCAGCACACGTCAGTGTGACAGCCCTCCACGGGGCAGTGACAGCCCTCCTTGGGGCGGTGAAGGCAGGCGCAGGCAGCTGCCATGCCGCTGTGTGTACCTGCCTCCAGAGCCAAACCCTCTGGCACGGGCCAGGGCAGCCGGGCATGGCACCATGCCCCGCGCGATGCCCGCTGCATCCTCAGCACGACCAGCACCACCAGCGACTCGCGGGAACCCGCTAGCATCATCCCCGCAGGTTTTGCTGGAGAGCTGGAGGAATCCAGCCCTGCGACAGGCAGTACTCCAGGTTCCCAGCCTGCTACAGCAGCCAAGCACTTGGATAGTTGGCACTAGACTCCCTCCTTGAATTACTCATCTTTTCCATTACGAGGCCTCCCATACTCCAGCAATCCATCTGTTTGGTGGTGCAATTTCAGGATCATGCCTTTTGTCAGTGATGTTAATTTTGGCAGTCAGCAGCAGACGCGGTGCTGAAGCTCCCCGCTGAGGGCTCGCTGCCTTTTCCTGGGCATCTGGCAACGTGCTTGGAGGTGCCAGAGGAGATGGCAGCCTCCTCCCCTGCTCATCCAGGGTTTTGTGCTGGGTGGTGACTTCTGAGACCACCGAAGGGCTTGGCGGTGTGAGTGCTTGTTGCTGGTAGCACACACATGAGAAAGGTGAACGCGGGGAGGTTTGATGCTGTTCACCCGGTGTGTAACAAGCTGTCAAACTCTCTGCTCATGTTGGGTTCTCTAGCTGCAGCCCTCTGATGACCTGCCAGATCTTTGCCCATCGCGCCAGGATTTACCTGCTTGTGTCCACCTCGGTCATGGCTGCTGCTGGGACGCTCATGGCCCAGACTGCAGACACTGGGCTACCAAGTGGCTGGAGATACGCTGCCACTGCAGCTGCTCAGCAGCTCAGGGAGACCTTACATGACCAGATCCCACAGATGTGTGGTTGCACCTGAACCATCTTTGGGAGCTGGATGAAGACCACACCAGTTGCTTCCTCTGCCTGCTTCTCCTCAGTGATCTTCCTCATCCTCTCTGGGGTTCTCTTCTTCTCTTGTTCCACTCTGCTTGTGGATGGTTACAGACTACATTCCTCCCTAACGCAGCTTGTCTACAGGACCCACAGGCAGATCATGCCCAGGGTGATGGGAAATGGCCTGGGGCACCCAGAGAGTGAGGTCTGGGGAACCAGCATGCAAAGAGGATGAGAAGCCAGGCTCTGCTGACCTCCTGAGCAGGGCTCACTGGAGAAACATGTCACACCTCTGCCACCATGTCCCAAGGAGGATGGCTCAGCAGGGACTGTGGGGACAACCCCTCTATGCAGGGGGAAGCACAGCATGCTCAGCTTTGGGGTACCTGGAATTGATGTGGGGATGTCTGCTCCATTCCTATCATGTTGGTGTCCCTCACTGCACTTTCCCTCTGGCAAGACTCTCAGCTTTAAAGCTAACCTATTGATAAAGAGGTTTGGTATAGGCTTGCAACCCAAATTATGCTCCTGTGAGGTTCATTCAACTCCCAAAACTGAACTCAGCAGGGAAACCGGTCCTGGAGCATCATCCTCCAGAGCTGAGCCATGGGCCTCAGGGATGTCCCCAAGATGCTGCTCTGTAGCCATCAGTGTTAGCGATGCACGAGGTCTGAGGGAGTCTATCTCACACAGGGCATGCACTCACCATCACCCTGCCCAGGTGACTCCCCAGTGAGGGTCTTTGTGCGTGTTTGTGCAGCTACGCAGCAAACACTTGTTCTGGGCACTGCGGAAGCTGACAAATGGGGAAAATCCTTTTCCACGCCACCTGAAACTCCCCGGCAGAGCGAGGAGGAGAACCCAGCTGTCCTGCCCCAGTGGTGCCCCACAGAGGAGTCAGCTCTGGCCTTTTCCAATTCCCCTCCAGACCCACGTTACGAGCAACCCAGCTCTGCTCCCGCATGTGGTGCCTCCCACAGCAGGGCGCTCCCATGCTGCCTGCGCGGGCTGACTGCCAGCCAGATAACCGGGCTCCTGGCAGCCTGCCTTCCCCTCCGGCCCAAACAAGCACCGAGCGGGCGGGAGGAGCTGGTGTGGAGATGTGATGGTGCCGTGCAGAGCCCAGGCTTCGTGCCGTGCTTGTCCCCATTGCAGGACTCATGCCCTCTGTCTTGGCTCAGAAACGATGCTACCGCCAACTGGCTCACCCAGATCTTGCTTGCTCTGTGCCTAATGCACTAGTTGTGTTGCTTTTATTTCTCACCTGGTTATGGCATTCCTCTGGTGCTTGTCATCAGGGCAGCTCTTCTCAGTTGCTTCCTTTCTCCTGTTTGTTGCACAAGTCTTGAAGAAGCCCAGCAATTGTCACATAGGCATCAGGGGGCAGCAGGGGAAATAGTGGGTGCAGGACCTTGACACAGCTCTGCTCTCATCATTTCTGCCAGTCCTTTGCTGCCTGCCAAAAGACCCTCTCCCCCTTGTCAGGGGGCTTTTCCCTCCCCAGGACTATTCCCTGCTGCAGCCAGAGGCACTTTTGTCACCACCAGTGCTCATCTGCTCTTCTTGGCTGCTGCTTCCAAAATCTGAGGAACCAATATCCCTGAGCAGGGTGGAGGGAGAGGGCCAGCAGAGCTTGGGCCAGCAATGCATCCCTGTGCATGGCACAATGCAAGGGCTGGGGAAATGTTGGGATGGACTGGTCTTTGATCCACAGCTCTTGCAACACCAATCCTTTCCAGATGCTGGTGGGGAAGGTGTAAGTCCACAGTGGATGGGTGGGGAATGATTTACCCTCATGTGTGTCTTTGGTAAATAGAAATGAGCCTAAGCTGATCACAGGCATAATATCCCAACTGTTTATGGCTGTTAGCTACTGTCAGGCTGCATATTCCAGCTATTTGTCTCAATCTCCTGCTCTTACTACAGCCTTGCCCAGAGTCTAAGCCAGGCGTTTGCTGTAGTTAATAATGTGCATCTGAGGATGCTCGTCTGTGTTGTGCTGTGCCCTGGAGGAACAGTGAGAAGGGGGGCAGGTCTTATGAGTGTAGGATTCCCCAGGAAGACCCTCAACATCACCAGCTTGCAACCCCCCCCAGCTTATACGCCATGGAGGTGGAGTATCACAGAGCTCATTTGGGCCCCAGCAGGGTTTGCCCACAGACCTGCAGCATCACCAGAGCCTTGGCTGGCAGCAGCAGGGAGCCAACAACAAGAGAGAGACCTGTGGCTCAGATCTCTGGTCCTGCCTTTTCATGCTCCTGCTCTGAAGCCTGCAGTACTCATGGCAAAGGCTGGGCTGGCACTGCCAGGGTAGCTGTAAACTGCAGCAGCCCTCATTGTCCCCATGGCATGGGTTTATCCCCTTCCCACTGGTGGTCCTGGAGCAGGGCCTGGCACTTGGCTGTGTGTCTAGGAGTGACTCTCCCAGATGGTGTCTCAAGGTTCATCAATGGTATCAAACAGTTGCTGGTGAATGGTAAAGCCATGGGTCCAGTCCAGGGCACTGGAAGCCCTTGCAGGCACTGCAGCAGAGCATCTCCCTCCTCTGTGCATTCAGTACCTGATATCTCCAGCATGGTCCCCCCGTGGGTCTGCTCATCCCCTCCTGTAGCTGCCAACACCTCCCTGTTCATGGCTGGTGTCTCATCCCCCAGCAAGGTTCTCCTGCATCCTGGGTGCTCGACTCTTATCTCCTCCCCCAGCCCCCAGCCTGCCTGGCTTCCCCTGCATGCTGCACATCAGGACCTGAGCGCATGGCTGTGAGCGGGCAGGGGGAGAGGCTCTCTGCCACCCAGATCGCCATGGTGTCTCTGTGCAACCCAAGAGGGTCTGGGGTGGGAGTACAGGACCCATGGTGGGGATGGGAGAGTCAGAGAACTAGGTGTGCAGGGACACGTGTGCTTCTGCCTGTGCGTACAGCGTGGGACGTGCGCTGAAGGTCTATTTGGCGTGGGGGATTTACCCACGTACAGCAGAAAGTCTGAAGGTGCCCATTTGTGTCTGGGAGCTGCATGTATATGAGAAGACGCAGTTCCCATACGCCTGTGTCAGTGTGTGTGTGTGTGTGTGTGTGTAAGAATATGCCTACGTAGCTCATGTCCTTGCGTGCGCTGTGCATGTATCCTACCCTCCATGTGTCCAGGGTGTGTCTGTCAGCACGGCGTGCTGGCTCTGCTGCGTGTACATCATGGGTACGAGACTGTGTGTGTGCGTGTCTGTAAGGTACCGGATAAAAGGGGAAATGGCTGGAAAAGCTATCCCCACTCCCATTTTAATCAGAGAAATGAAGCAGCTGTTGGAGTGAATAGACCCTGCACTAAAGCAGACGTCTTAATATCTTTTGCAGAGGAGGTGCATTGTGATTCATTCTGTGCATCTCTATTACTCAGCTTTTGATAGGGGCTTACTTGTCTCAAGTGCTTTTCATTATTGCCCTAATGCTATCTATTAACATACTGGATGGAGGCTCTTTTCTCATCTGGAGCATGCATCACTGTGCTTTTAAAGATTATGGGGCTTGCAAATACATAACACTTTACTGCCTCCCTGACATAATTCACTGGGAAAAGAAATACATGTAAATAGATAGGTAAATAGATAACCTACTTGGAGGGCTACGGGAGACAGAGAGGCAGACAGACAGACCGACCCCAGCACAGAGCTCAGCACACAGTTCATTTGTAATAAATGAGAAGAGAGCTGCTGTCAGTGTTTATTTAAAATTCTTGGCCACTGTTTGCTCTCACTTGCTCCCAGCCTCCAACTTTTAGGCTGCAGGGTGGGCCACGCATCAGAGATAGTGGGGCTGCCTACAGGGAAGGGTTTCTGCGCCCAGGAACGGGGTCATCCTGTGGAGATGGGGAAGAGAAGAGGACTGTGATGGAGAGACGAGTAATAGCACGTTGTGGAAACGCGCCCTGCGGATGGAGACCCCAGCAAAGCCCACAGGATGTGCAGGTGACCTGTGACTGCAGTATGGACCAGAGCCATGGCCATGCTCTGCTCTGGCAGAGACCTCCTCAGCAACCTCAGGATCATCATTTCAGTTTAGCTGGGTCAATTAACTACTTTAAAGACTCTGATGTGACTTACGTAGGCAGTCTTCATCAGCGGAAGATTACAGGTGTGGTTTTCTGGGTCAGTGTTATTACACAGTTATCAATCTCTATTGCATGGGAGATGATGGCTGGATTTCTTGATGAGCACGATACTGAGACAGGACCAGGAGAGACCCAGAGCTGAGCTCAGGCAGTGGGATTTTTCAATCCTCCTTTTCTTCAGCAAATGACTATACCTCAAAACTAAATTTTTTTGCAAGAAAGGAATAAATTGGAATTATAATTTAACAACAGCATAAGTGCTTCTTTCCTCAGATCAGGATGACTATTTCTTTCAAATTTTGTTGAACTGTAGTAAGAAATGCAATGGCACGAAAGCAAAATTAAACAGACAGGGATTGGCAGAACTGAACGGTTCAGCTGAGAGCGTGCATTTTCTTTCTTTCTTAATTTCTAATTTTTTTAAAACTCATTTTCCTGCCCTGTGCCCATATTACAGACACCTCTAGGACTGCAGGGAGCACGGACTCCGTAGCCTCTGGACTGTTCCCTAAAACCTGGCAGGTGATGGTCACATTGACCCTCCCCAGAAAATCAGTCAGGGCAGGGCACGTTCCCCCCCAGCACAGCTGTGTTGGCATATTTAGGGCAGTATACTTTGGGGCACAGTTTTCCTGTCATATGGACATGGCAGCCCTGGAGACAGCCCAGCACTCTCCCCCTCTCACCAGCTGGCTCGCCCAGCAGCATCAGGACTACTGGTTTAAAATGAGCTCAGCTGCCAGGGTGCTGAGCAGCAAGAGACCAAATGCAGGTCTTCAGCGGGCCAGAGGGATCCACAGCCCCAGGAGCCTCTGACTCGGGGTCTGTGGTGGCCCCACAGAGCCAAGAGGATGATCAGGAGCCCACTGTGGTGCTGCTCAGAGGTGCCAGGAGGACACGCTACACTGTGCCCTGCCAGACCAGGGCTGCACGTGTGCTTTGGGAAATGCTTATCCCTGCTCAGGGCTGGCGCTCAGGCTGTCTCCTGCCATCACACCAAACCAAGGCAGAGGAGGAGTGCAGTACCCTAGGTTTCTCATCCTCTGGTCTAAATAAAACAGAGGGGACCTCAGCTTCTCCTGCTGGGCAGGAGCCCCTCTTGGTAGGGCGCACAGATGGCTGGGGTTTCCCTGGCACCAAAGCACGAAATGGGGATGAAGGGTGAGTATCCTGAGCTCACATAGGTCCCGCTTTTGTGGGCCAGGTTCCCATTTCCCATGCTGGTTCAGGCAGGGGGTTAGAGAGAGCCCTCCTGTGCTACCACAAGCCCCTACTCTGAAGCACTGTGACTTCTCCCTCCTCCAGCCTCATGCAGAACGCCTGGCCTCGGGGCTGACAGCATCCTCTCGGGAGCACTTGACAGCAGCACCCAAAGGTGTGTTTCCCTGGGTACTCCCAACCTGTGAACGCAGCTTTACTCTATTCAATAAATAACCTACAGGATATATTACAACCTTTTATAAACTGAGACTGATGCTGGCTCCTAGCTATGGTTAATCATATAAACTTGCCTAATTTTATTCTATCAGCCATCTTGTTGCTACATGCCAGATGCTTGCCTTAAATGAATAGTGTTGGAACAGCCAAGCATCAAGTTAACAGAATACCAGCAAACATTCCCGACAGCATGAGCAGTCTATAAAACCTGGCACTAAACTGTATTAGAGGGAGAGATAAGCTCTCAGAGAGGAGCTGGGAAGACGGTAGGCTTGTTTTTTTTCCAAATGGCTTCATGTAGCATGCGGTGCAGGTGTCGTAGGAGAAATCCATCCAGCTATGGAAGTATCTCTCTATCTAAGGCTGGCTATGCTATGAATCTTCTAATGGGATTAAGGCTTAATGTCCTAAATAGAATATGAAATAGTGCTTCCTCTCGCAGATCTGCCAGCTGTCTTACAAACAGGGCAGAGAAACTTCCACTTTTTGCAGATCGAATCAGTCACTCTCTGAATTGATGGCAAGAGCCTCATCAACAAGATATAATGTTTTAATGATGTTGTGACACGACCTGACACGCAGTGTCATTTGATGGATTCTCTCGTGTCACGGCGTATTTCTGACACAGAAAAATGTAACCTTTCTCCCCCCTTCCAAAAACAAGAAAGGGCATGAAAAAAATGTTCATTTCTCCAGTGCCTAAAATGCTTAGATCTCTTGTGGCTCACGGTGCTCAGTGGTGCCCCGCTTCAGCTCCGCAATTACCTTGTGCTGGAGAAGATGAATTTCCACCGTGCTTTTCTGTATCTGCTTTTCACCTCTGCATGGCACATTATCACTTGCTAATAACATGGAACAAATAGCATGGCATTAATAACTGGCAGAAATCATTCCACCTCTGTGAATCCTCTTCAAGTCACTTCGGACATTTTGAATTGTTTTTTCTCTGCTGTGATTCCCCATCAGCCTCCTTGAATGCTCCCAGGTCTACAGTTGCTTCTACCCTAGTTTAGTGCAAGGAAGCTCAGCACTGGGAGCTCAGACAGGCTCTGCTGGGCTGGTTGCAGACACCTGTGGCACAGAGAGTGTTTGCCTGGAAGGTGCAGCTCTCCTTAATCCCAGCAGCAACACCAACCATGGTCTTCTGGGGTAGATGTTTCTGTGTGTCCCCAAAGGAAGTGGAAAACCCACCCAGCACCCGGATGAATAAAGAGAACAGGGATCTTGACTCTGAAAAGGTGCTCAGCGTTGACACTGATGCACACCCTTGGTGTTAGGGCTGGATGCACTGAAGCTGCTCTCTGGCAGAAGGTAGAGATGCTGATGTCTCCTGTGGGTGAAGGACACCCAGGGATGCCAAAGTCTGTGCCGGGAGGAGCTCTGTGTAGCTGTCAGCACAGACGAGCTGTGCAGGCATCAGAGGAAAGTCTCAACGCATAGAAAAGAGGGACCCTTGGCTCCTTTTTGGTGACTCCAGCCATGCAGCAGTTTTTTCACGGGCTGCTTAGTGCCTGGTACCTCTGAGGCTGGGCAGAATTGGGCACCTCATGGCTCCCTTGCCCAGAGGAGAGGCACGCTCCTACTTGTACCCAGCCTTGTTCATTCCCAAGTATCGGTGGGGACCTAGGGCTGGTGGTCCCTCAACAGCATGGCCAATGGGGCACTGTCCCAGCAACTGATCCCAGTGACCCTAAGAGACACTTGTAATAATCTTGTTAGGTTGTGAATCCTGTGTGTGTGTGGTGTGGGGGGTGTTTTGGGGTGCCCTGACCTGTCAGCCCAAAACTCTGCTGCATATTTGGGAAGCCCTGACACCTCACAGGTTCTGTGGGACCCTGCTGTCCCCAGTGTTGTTTGACAGTGGGGACACAGGGCTGCACGGCTGCCGCTGTCACAGCCAGGACCTGGGGGAATGAATCTGGGGCAAGGGAGCTGTGCAGTCCTCTGTATCCCAGCTCACCCCATCCCAAGGCTCAGCGAGACCCCATGGCTCTCCAGCGCAGACAGTCAGCCCCAGCTGCATCCCCAGGACCTGGGGGAGGGATTTGAGCACCTGCACCCAGCCCCTGATACCTGGGGCAGCAGCATGGATTTGCAAGGAAGACAAGGTGGTGGGGGGCACCGGGGACATGTGGGTGGGTATCCTCCAGCCATCCACGCTTTCGCAACACTTGTCGGGGTGCCCTCTGCTCTCTCCTCCCTGTTCCCCAGAGCTGGTGATTGCAGTTTGGGCAGTAAATCTGAACCATCCAATCCTGTTAAATTATTTTCCAAATGACATGATTTCCCTGGTGCACATAAATGATCAATTTCATGTTTTATTCCTAGCGCTATTTTAGAAAAAAAAATCTCATTAAACTATCCTGATTAGAGAAAAGGGGCTGTCATCACTGGGTGGACAAATGGTGTGAGGGCACTCAGCTATTTCCCTGAACGCACAGACACCTGCAGAAGAGGCCTTCAAAGACCTGAAGGTTATTTGCCCATATTACAAATGAGGTGAAGGTTAAAAAAGGTGATTAAAAGCATCTGGAAACCAAAATGTGACAGAGTCTTGCAGTAACCTCCAAGCAGCTTGATTTATGACAGGCCGGTCCCACCCGTAACAAGATTATAGCTTCTCCACATCAGCCATTGTGATAAATACCAATTACCTACTTGAGTATTGCCATTCAAATTTGCCTAAGTAAGGAGCAGAATCATACATCTATGTTGATTACATATCAATGATGCGGTGGAAGCCTTTGCAACTTTTAGATCTGCTTAAGATATGCCGCCCTGATTTAGACAGCGATTTGCATACAATTTACCCATAAAGCTTTACTTTGAAAAGTATAATTACTTTTTTAATATTCTTCCTTCTGATTTGAATGTTAGAGAGGCCATATAATGAATTACTGCACTAATGAAGACAAACATGCTCTTGGGGTGTACAATGGGAGCATTGTTAAATAAACTTCCTGCATGCAACACATTTGTTGTGGTTAATCTTTAAATGGAGGCTCCTATTAATACCAGCACTTTTCTTCCCATAATTATTTTCAGAGGGATGTAAATCCCTGCCAGTGCTGCTCCAACGGTTTCACCTGCAGTAGCTGGCGCTGCAGGGAGGCTGGAGGGCTCTGGTCCGCCTGGGTCGACCATGCAGGGGGTTGGGCACACCTTGACCTGGCAGTCAGGCTCCAGCCAGCTCCAAGCAAAGCAGCCCCCTGTGCCCTGCATGGGGTCCTGGCTGGGAGCAGTCGCTGCCTGCGAGGCCTTCTCCCGGAGGCAGGGATGGTTTTCATCACACGGAGTGGAGACAGCATGAGCAGCATCTGCACGGGACCTAAGATCAGCAGAGCTCTGCTGCCCTAATGCTGTGCAGCGGATCCTTGGACTTCTTCCTTCTTTTCTTGTTCCTACTAATCTGAGGATCTTCCCTGAAAATCTGTGTTTGTATCCAGCACCTCCAGGATTTCAGATCTCTGGGATGCAGATAAGGGCTGAGGGAATCTTGCTAGGCAGAATAGTCAGATTTGAACAGAAAGCCAACTGTACCCTGGGCTGCGTCAAAAGAAGCACAACCACCAGACCGAGGGAGGGGATTCTGCCTCTCTGCTCTGCTCTGGTGAGACCCCACCTAGAGTACTGCATCCAGCTCTGGTGTCCTCAGTACAGGAGAACATGGACCTGTTGGAGCGGGCCCAGAGGAGGCCATGGAAATGGTCCAAGGGTTGAAACAACTCTCCATGAGTAAAGGCTGAGACAGTTGTTATTCAGCCTGGAGAAGATTCCAGGAAGACCTTATTGCCACCTTCCAATACTTAAAGGGGGCTTATAAGAAAGATGGGGACAGACTTTTATCAGGGCCTGTTGCAATAGGACAAGGGGTAATGGTTTTAATCTCAAAGGGGATTGATTTAGCCAAGATGTAAGGAAGAGATCTTTTACAATGGGGATGAGGAAATAATGGAACAGGTTGCCCAGAGAGGCTGTAGATGTCCCATCCCTGGAAACATTCAAGGTCAGGTTGGACGGGGCTCTGAGCAACCTGATCTAGCTGACGATGTCCCTGCTTATCGCAGTGGGTTGGACTAGATGGACGTTAAAGGTTCCTTCCAACCCAAACCATTCTATGATTCTATGATTAAAGATCTTGGAGATTTCTGTTGCTCTCAGGAAACAGCAGCCAGTGAGCTCTGGGAAAAGGGCTTGCTGGGAGTGGCTGGGGGATCTGGAGATGGGAAGGGACATCTAACAGGCCCAAGGAGGGATTCCCCAGCACTGGGACCAATACCCTGGGTCAGGAGCACGCTCTGGGGTTTCTTTTCTAAAAGCAAACCCACATTTCCTTTGCTATTCGTGTACATGCATGTGGTGATGCTGAGCAAACCAACAGGGCTGGCCCCAGGCTGCGGGGTGGGGGGCATGAGGGAGCCTGGGGACAGTGGGGGCAGAGGGTTTGAGCATGGGGGCTTGGAGCTGGGACCTTTGACATCCTGGGCCTGACCCCAGCATCCTCTGAGACCTTGGGCTGGTTGTTTAACCCCTTTGTATTAGTGACCTCATTGCCGACCTCACCGAAGGGCTGAGCATTAGGGGCTTCTGTAGTTTAGAGAAGGGTTGTTCCCCCCTATGGATTAAGAAGGGAGAAGGGGTTCAGATTAGTGGCCTTTGGTAGCCCCGTTTCCAAGGACCTTCTCATAGATGTGATTCATCCTGTGGCCACACACACACAGGCACACCCAGTGCACCCATGCACAAAGCTGGGTGCTGTGTCCATCACCCATTGTGGATAAGGCTACTGACCTCGTGTCTACAAAATCCTGCTGGTGCGGCCACTCTGCCTGGAGGAGCAGATCCCAGGAATAGGGTCTCTGTCTGGCAGGAGGGCAAGCGGAGATTGGCTGTCCCACAGGGTCATGGAGGCATGGTTCCCTGCCTGACAAGTGCGGGGCACGGCTGCCAGCTGACCCCACTAATACCCTCTCCTCATCTTGCCAAATGTCAATTTAAAAAAGATTCTCGACAGGCTTACTTAAAGAACCTACCACTGCCTGTGAGGTACTCCAAACCAAAAAGCCCTTTCCCAGATGAGTGATTTCCCAGCCGGCTACCGGCAGCTCCCTGCTTTCATCTGGGGCGCACCTCCTGGTTCCCTCGTGGAGATTCACCTTCCCTGGAGGGGCTGACTCATGCCGAGGGGCTTGGGGAGGCTGAGGGAGAAAGGATCAGGGTGCTAGGGAGTGACTTTTGAACTTGGTCTGAGGGAGGGGAGACACTTAGACCAGCTGCTCTCGCCTCCCAGCACAGCACCCCATTGCACCCCTGACCAGTTCTTCTGACCCAGACAAGCCTGAGTGTTGCTCCTCAAGACACCTGGGCCTGGAGACTCATGAAGACGGAGATGCCACCACTCTGGGCAATGTGTGCAAGCGGCTTTTTATCCATGCTCCAGATGCCAAGCATGATCTTTCCCTTGAGCCCATCTGGCTCCATCTTCCAGCCAGCATCCCTTGGTTGATCTTCATTCAGGGTGGCGCCCCTCGTACCTGAGATCCTGCTGGGACAGTGTCCACACTCATGTAAAGCCTTCTGCTCTCTGATCACTTCTGGTTCCTTCCTTCCTCTTTTCATTTTCCTAGAAAGCTTTGAGTGCAGGACAACAGAGTGACCTGCCCTCTCTCACTGTTTGTCCTCACACATGTTGATCCCTGGGGAAAGCCAGTGCCCCCTCTCTAGCTCCCTGCTTCATATAGACACTTCCCAGGGATGCAGGTGGCCCTGGTCTGCACACAATCTGTGCCAGTAGTCCTCCAGCCTTCTTCACTTGTGGGTCCCCTGTACAGTGACATTCAGCTCCTGGTCCTGACCTGCCCCTAAGTCTCCCATTCAGGACTGTTGGATGCAGCCAGACACCCCCAGGCTTGGTGGTCTGAAGCCTCAGGTTGTACCTTAGGTTGATGGGTTCATTTGTCCCAGCACTTTTCCACCCAGGTTGTTACCCTGCTCTTGCTTGTCCTAGGAGCTGATGCACGTCTTTACAGCCTCCAGAGCCTCCCATAGCCCCTGCTGCCAGGACTGGCCCCAGCCTCCAGGCTCAGCCCGCAGCCCTGCTCCTAGGTGTACTGCTTTGCATCTGAGGCTATTAAAACATATTTTGTTGGAATGGGCCCAGTGAGGGAAGCGATCCAGCTCTGTGTGACTGCCTCATTATTCATCACTCCGCCAATCTTTATGTCATCTACAAATTTTATCCGGAGAGATTTGGTATTTACTGCCAAGTTATTGATGGCATGGTGAATAGCTTCTGGCCAAATGCTGACACCCCTTCAGCACTAAGATGATGTGGCCAGCCTGGGATCGTTTCCTAGCTTGCATGCTGATCTCCTCACTGACCTTCAGGATGTCACACAGCTCCATATCTGCAAAGGTATTTAAGCACATAAAGCTCCACACCAGTGACAGTAAGCACTAAGCTTTTTATACACCTGATTTCCTGGCATCATGCATGTCCTGGGTGCTGCAGCAAGGTCCACGGGGAAGCACCATTACCTCCGCAGAAGCAGCTTAAGAGCCATCAGATCCCATCTTTTCTTCCCCAAGGTGAGACACAGACTTCTCCAAACACTTAGGTTTCTGCTCCTGAGAGGAAGAAAGGAACTGGTTCCTGCCTCAAAGGAGATGACAGGAGAGCCCAGTGAAAGGGGGGCGAGGTGGGCAGTGTGCTGGCCATGGGGACTAGCAGCATCACACAGCAGGGTAGAGAGATGCTGGGGGAAGTTGCCACCGTGTGAGTTACAGCAGTCACTGCCTGTGCGTCCATGCTGACAGCCAGATCTGCACCGTGGGACAGCATTTCCTGAGCCCAGCTCCCCTGAGATACTGTCTTTACCCAGCCCATCTCAATCTGTCTTCCATGTGGGATCTTTCTAAGAGGCTTGCAGAGGTAGCAGGAGGGTACATGAGGAGTTCACCTGCCCACTGCAGACCCACACTGACATTCACCCTGAACGCTACCTGTGCTGTCATATGCTCCAGCTGTGCCCAGATCCCCATCAGCAACCCCCAGTGTCCTTGTGCACTGCCCCCGAGAGCAGCATCCTGCAGCAGTGACAGGGAGACAGGCTGCATGCCGGAGGGTGTCTGACATGGCAGCAGCCTGCCTGCACGGGCAATCAGCTGTCCAGGGTGCGGGGCTGGTTAATGAACGATGTGAAAGCATCAGCTGTGGGATTGCAGATCCCTTCCCCGTCCTGCCGGAGAAGAGGAGGGGCAGAGGAGGAGCAGGCCAGATAATGACCTTGCCCAGCTTGTTAACCTTCATCTCTCCCTGTAACGTACTTGGCTGCTTGACTCTCTTTTGTAATTAAAGCGCAGTGTTGTTTAACAATTAATAGGTCTGAAGGAAGTGCTTTCCAGCATGGACTTACAGAAAGCTGCAGAAACTGTCCAAGGCTTGTTGAAGTGAGAGCTGTCCTTGAGAAGGAGAGACAGGTCATGCGACCCCCCACCTGCACCCCCTGCCACCTCCTCCTGTGTCACCAGTGGTTATGGGCACTCAGTTGGAGTGGTTGGAGCCCAGCAGGGCAGCAGCAGCCACTCCAACCTTCACAAAATGTACCTCCTCTCATGCCTCTGCCGGACTGTTGGGACCTGGTATGAATTACACAGCTCTGGTCTGCCGTGGAGAGACACAGAGAGATGGAGCAGGCTGAAGACTGTTCTGGAGGAAGCTGAAACCAGACGCACTCCAACAGGATATAAGGCCCAAATATTTCACAGCATGGGGACTGAGCAGCTGAGCACGCTGCCCGGCCAGCACTTCAGTCCCCATCCCTGCTGACTCCTGGTCCAGATCTGAGGGATGCCTGGGGAGTACGTCACCCATGAGAGGAGCCTGGGTCACAGCTCATGGCTGTGGGCTCCCGTGCTCGCTCCTGGCCCTGTGCTCAGTGGCCTTTGGAGCAAAGATGTTCAGAGACCTGCAGCCCCATGGCTGCCCCAGTTGCTTGATGGAGATGCAACGCCTCCGGCAATTTGTTATGGTCTGCATTACCCTCCTGGGCTATTCAGGAGAGCCCTGACCATGGGATTTGTCTGACCAATCACGGTGTCTGTAGTTGGAATGCCTCCACAGGACCTGGCCACCCTGGGGGACTTGTCCTGCACCTGGCAAAGCCCAGATCTCCTGAGCCTGTTGGGATCTGCTCTGGGGGGGGGGGGTGATGAATTGTAGATGGCATCTGAATCACTGGGGGGTGATGGGATCCGCTGGAGGCGACTGGGAGGCTGACCCCGAGGGAGATGCCAATGAACAAATGCCCACCGTCAGCCAGACCTTCCCTCCTGCAGACCGGTTGTTTCCAGCAGAGATCTCTTGAGCAGGGTGATATCCCAGTGCCTGGGGGTCTGCATCAGGAACCAGCCTTTGCTGGCATGCCCAAACAAGGAGAGCGGGGGAGGCTGAGTCTCTGTGCTGAGAGAACTGCTGTTTTACGAAGGGCAGAGACACGTGCACGCAACGATGGTCCAACAAACATCATGCCTTGCTGCTGAGCAAGTGGGACAGCACCAGATCTGGGATGTTTTCCGTCCGTGGTTCGTGACACACGTGATGTGCACGTTGATCCGTGCAGCCAGCCTGAGGGAGCAGGCTCGGTGAGGGTTAACCTGGGAATCAGCCAGGCAGCTGCCAAAGCACTATAGATTTTGGAGCAGTAACTCTTCAGCTGGAGAGTGAAAAGGGGACAGCTAATGAGGCTCATGAGATCTGTTAATACTTAACCTAATGCAACACCTACGAGCCCTGCTGATAAATCAGAGATGAGCCCCAGCATGTTGTGCCGGCAGCCATACGGTCTGCCAGCAAAGCTCCAGCATCGGGGCTATCAGGGCCGGGGTGGGGGGGGGGGGGGGATCCTTCCCTCTTGCCATCACAGGGGCTGAGCTTCCCTTCCCCACTCTCCCTTCCCAGGAGCCTGGTGAAGACCTGCACGTCCAGACCCCTGTTGTTGGGACAAAATGCTTCAGAGATATCTGGAAGGCAATGAGAAACACCATCTTGGAAGGATCATGGGCTCAGCCCTAGAAAGGTCACAAGCCTGTGGAAGTTCAGTCTAATGGTCTGAGGGTGGGAGACTTGGGGGGGGTGCAACTTGACATTCAGGTTTTTAAAACCTCTCTAGGAAAATCTAGCTTTGGTTTAATCAGCACTGATTAGCCTCCACTGGCGGAGTGGGGAGAGGTGGCTGTCCGCAGCCCTGCACACGCCGAGGGCTTGATTTCCAGCACTTGCGCTGATTCTCGAGCTGTTCAGAGATGTCTGTGCTCCCGCTTAGCGCCACGATTCATTTCTCATGCAAAAATCATGACCAAACAACAGCAGCAGAGCCCTCCTGGTGGGACCACATTACAAGGTGGTGGGTAAAGAGGTGCCCCCTACCATGAGAAATAGCGAGGCTGCTCCTCCCTGGGAGGTGTAAGACATTTCAGCTGCAAAGTTAGCTCCCAGTCCAAACTTTTCTAATGTCCTGGTAACAGCAGAAAAGAAAGCACATTAGTGAACCTTCAGTGGTAAAGGAAAAGAAAACAATTATCTGGCATCCTGTTGTGGATGCATTTCTGGCCTCATGGTCTGATGTACAGGTAGGGCTGGCAAGAGGTCAGTTTTTGTCAGCACTATTCCCATGACAGACGTCACTGTTACAGAAGGGCACATGAAAACAGGTCCTGGGGAATGCTAATGCTTCAAACATACCTGTGTCGGGTGCTTAAGGCTGAGTGAAGATGGCACAGCTGGATTCCTGGTCAGAAGATGTGGTACGACCTTGGCAGGATGTGGATGGTTCTCTGCTTAGGACCTGGCTGTGTCTGCATCTGATGTTTTCTCTGTTCTTGTTCTTGCCCATGGTGCTCATGGAACAAGTTGGGATCAGTTGATGTAACCCAAAAAACTCACAGGCTCTACCATCTGGTCTGGACACCTTCAGACATCTGAGGAGGTGGCTCCAGTGAGATGCTCTGAAAATTGCTGTGATTAGAGATGAGTGAAAAATGACACATTGGATCAGTAAAAATTATACTAAATCCGCATCCTTTAAAAGAAAGGTAGTGTTTCAGAATGATCTCAGTTTTAATGACCTAAAAACTTCCATTGGTTTTATCTCCTCCTTCACCAAAAAGGCAAAAGGGATAAGAAGCTGAGGAAGACAAGAAAAATGAAAAGAAAGGGAGACGTGAAATCCCAGGTTGGGAAACTATTGTCTTTTGGGAGAAGCACCAGGACATCTGAAATAAACTAGAAAAATTATTTCAGGGAAAAGTGTACGAATGGCATGTTTCTGCTAGTCCTCATAATATTACTCCAGTGCTCCTGGTGATGGTAGGGGTTTTACTGCATTCTGCCATTTGTACTTCCCTTCCAACCTACTTGACTGTTCATCATCTGGGTGTGAAGCCGAGCAAATACACCAAGAAGGAATTATTGAGCTGAGCCTCTGAAATCATGGACGCTCGCCTGCTGTCCTCAACGCCTCTAGAAATCCACAGTGAGCAAACTCCGAGAGAGAATTACATTTCTGCTTGATGTGTTGCCAATCACCGCCATTTCACAGAATTTGAATCATGTTTCTCTAACAGGAAGCAATTTTCTCTGTTAAATCCAGCAGGTCTGTGCTAACCTTGGATCAAAGATGCCCTGAGACTTCGTGGGTTTCCCTGGTGTTTCTATGCTCTGTTTCTGACTTTGGCTACAGAGGTCACCCATGGCGGGGTTTATCTTTGCTGTCAATAATCTTGTCTGGCCGATGTGGGACAGCACAGGCTGTCTGATCCCAGATAGTGCACGTCTGTGCATGATGTTTAGCAGTTTCAGTGCCATGAGGTAAGTTTTGAAAGATAAAGTCCTGGCATTTCTTTCACCTAGTATGTTCGCATGATCTTTTGTACTTGGTCTTCGCTGAACTTGGGAGACATTTTGTAGGGAGCATTTTCTTTGAAATGATCAAATTCTGGTTTGGGATGTTGTCATGGTACGTACCACAAATGCCTCTGTCTGCTATTCCACTTTGTCAGTCTCTTCAGAGTCTCTTGAAAGGCCAGTGCTGAAGCAGCTCTCCACTAGCCACTATTTTGCATTCAGCCAGCATTTTTTCAATATCATGACTGCTGCATGCTGCCTAACAGGTGCTCTGGACAGTGATTTGGATGATAGCTTCCAAACAAGGAAAAACACAAATTGGCCTCCCTCCAGAATCATAAGACTAGCTCAAAAATCAGAAGATTTGAAAACAATTGCTGGAGTGCGTTCTGCCTTCTCAGGATGCTTTCATCATCCCATTTGCAAGCAGTCTCCATCATCATGTGCCCTAGAAACTTGCACATTTGAAAGAGAGCCAAGACTGCTTTGCTCACATGGTGCTGGGACCGGAGGCTATGTGAATATAGCATCAAACATCACCAGATGTACATTGAGGTCACAAGATCTGGTCACTCTGCAAAGACTTAGGGCTTATCTTTGTCTTCCCCAACCTTCGATTATCAACAGAGCATCCCCATGAGATGGTCTCTGCCTCCCACCAGGTCATTGCCTTGAGCTTCCATCTGCTCCTTGGAGGAGGACACAGGAGGAAGATGACCATAGGCAGGACCCTGATGACTTTGAGCCACCAGGGATGGGTGATCCTTTGCTAATGTTCCAGGCACAAGGTGACACAAGTTTCATTTTGTAATTGTCAGGTGCCAACCCTCCTACTGGGACTGGAGCAGCCTCCTGTCCGGGCAGGGAGGCAGGTCTAACCAGGCTCAAGGGAGACCGGCTGAAAGAGCGAGGGACCATGACCGAGGGCCTGCCAGTACAATTCCCTGGTGGTTTTCTATCTGTGACTAGTCAGAAAGCAAAATAAAAAGAAGGCAAGCAGTCAGCCAACCCACTTAACTGCAGTTTTCCTCCATCAGGATCTATTTAGTTTTATTCAGTCTGACATCTCTCAGAGAGAAGAAGAAATTCTGGGAGCCTAAAGCCAGAGGGAGACCACACAGTGTGTGCTGGCCATACTGGGGGAGCTCGTCTCCCTTATTGCATCTGACACCAGGCAAGAGGAGCCAGGGTCTGTGGCTGTGGGTTTGAGAAGGCTTTCCAGGGATGGAGGCAGTGTGTGTCCCCCCCCGCCATGCTGGCTGTGCACTCATCAGGATCCTGATTTCACTGACCTGCAGATGCAGCTCCCCAGAGCCTGGTGGACTCTGCACTGCCCTAGACCCCAAGCCCCTGGGTCTCCATCACACAAGAGCAGGTGGCTTTGGGCAAAGCCCTGCTCCAAGATGCTCCAGCTGTGAGTCGGGGAGGATGAAGTTAAGCTGATGCACTTGAATCCACAGCTGGATGTTGTGAACAGAAGCACATCTGTATCACTGCTTTCCAGGAAAGCCCCTTTTCAGCCCAAATTGAGAGAATTTAACAGTCTGTAACACAGAGAAGGGGAAGGAACAGAACCACCGGGATGCACCATTCCCTATAGCACACCTCTTAGTTGTGGGATTTGTCATACACCAATGCATGGGGGATGTAATGAGATATGGGGCAGGGTGCTCCAGAGGGGGAAGCACTGAAGGCTGACAGACCATGGGAGGTAGATGGTTCCCAGCCTGTGGCCAGCCCTACACAGGGGTCACCATCAGATGCCAGCCTTCTGGATACAGCTCCTGCCAAGGCTGACAGCCAGTCATGCCAAGGACACAGCACTGGTCCAGGAGAAGGTGCCTAACAGTGTGGGCGAAGTGATAGCACTGTCAAAATGATGTTGTGGAGGGCATATGTCAATTTGGGGTTCCATAGTAATGATGCCAGAATCAGTCTCTCAGCCCATCCTGCCCCACTACGAGCCATTTCTGATCATGCTCCAGATAAGGGTTAAGCAGACACTGTGCAGAAGACACACTGCATCACCCAGGGACCTCTTTGCCTTGGTCTGGAGCAACAAGCCCAGCCTGTGTTTGTCAGCACAGCTCTGCAGGACAACCAGCTGGCTGAAGGCAGATGTCTGCATTGCTGATGCCAAGCTATCCCAGACAGAACAGTCCTGGGGGAGCTCATCACACCTCTGGCAGCAGCACAGACCCGTAATGTAAATGATTTTCCCAGCACAGATTCTCCAGGTATTCCCATCCTCACTCAGGTGAAGTCTGCACCTTTCCCAGGCTGCACCTTCTGAGAGGGGCACAGCTAACCCTGAACCTGAACTGACCATCTCCGAGAGCTGGCAGAGCCCCTGCACGTGTCCATATGAGCCGTTCAGAGCTCCTTCCTTGCTGGCTGCACAGACCCCTTTTGCCCAGCCCTCCTTCCTGAGCAGTTTTGTTACAGCAGCATCACCCCCAGCTGACTTTGAGATGTGATCTTGCAGCCCCTGCCACCCAAAACGCTGCTGCATCAATCTCCTGCCCAGCCAATGCTCTCCCTGCATCACGCCTCTCTTCTCCTGTTTTCCCTTTTACTAGCACATCAATCCTAACTACTTATCTCCATTCCCAAAGCCATTCCATCCTGTCCCTCTCTCTTTCACTGGAGGATTTTCTCTGTGTTTGTACCACAGCGACCACAGAGAGCATCTTACCCATACCAAGACCCCTTGCAGCAGCACAGTGGCACAACCAGCTGCCCTGGCCCTCCATCTGCATATGGCATCACCCAGGACACCGCCTCCTCCTCTGTCCTGATTCAGGGACTGTCCACCCTTGGTCCAGGATGGTGCAGGACCAAGGAGGTCTCAGAGAAGAGCAGTAGGAATGAGTGGAGGTGTGCAAGGCCTGGCTGACTGGGAGAGACTGAGTGGCTCAGCCTATTTAGTATATCAAGGGAAGGTTAAGAGGCAACTTGATCATAGTCTATAAATACTTATGGAGGGAGGAGATTTCTGATAATGGAGGGTTTTTTAATCTAGCAGATAAAAAATGTAATGAGATTCAATGGCTGGAAGCTGAAGCTAGAAAAACCTAAATTGGAAATAAGATGCATCTTTTAAACAGGGAGTATAATTAACCATTGGAGCAATTTGCTAAGAGATGTGGCGGATTCTCCATCATTTGTGGTCTTTAAATCAAGACTTTCTGAAAGAGATGTTCTCCCTCAGCTAGAAGTCACTGGGTTCAAGAGTGCCATTGCTGGGGGAGAAGAACAGTACCCTGCCCTACAGGGGTCACAGGGGATGCCCTCGATGCACTGTGGTGACCCCCAAAATCCCTGATGCCCTCCTAGGCTGGATTCTCCATCATCTCACAGCCCATGTGCTAATTTGCACAGTGGCAAAAATTCCCAGATAAGAATGAGAACGTGTTTCCTCTGGGGAGCTGGGGGACAGACACAGTGAGGAACTGGACCTCACGCATCCACTGAGCATCTCCCATTTGCCCAGATCATGGGTACGTGATGTGAATGAGACCGGGAGAACTCAAGGCACACGTGGAGAGGAGATCCAGAGCTGGTGGGTCTCCCAGCCCATCTTGTCCAGCCCCTGCAGAGGACGTGCCAGAGAGGAGGGCAGGATCTCTGCTCAGCCTTGACTCCCTTGCAGAAAGCTGTGTGCATCCACCCACCTTGTCATCTGCCCCCTTCCCTGCAAGGCAGACCCGCGGGCACCCCACGGGCTCTCCACACCACCACACCATGGGTCCTGGCCTCAGCGCCTGGTGCTTGGGGTGGCTGCTCCCATGGCCCTGGCAGCCACGCACACTCCTCGCTGGTGCTGTTACTTCCCTGCGCTTTTTTTTCCCCTTGGTTTCTTTCTTGATATTTTTTCCTTGCTGCCCTAATTTTTTTTTTTTTTTTCACCTATAATTTTCTCCATTGACTTTAATTAAGCTCTCCCCAGGCTCGCTCTGTAGGCAGGCTTCCCCGGGTCTAATTAGACTCTCATCATAAGTAATCTACATGGAAAGCAAACATGTGTGTGTGTGTGAGAGCCAGTGAGATTTATAGAGAGCATGCAGGGAGCAGATGGGTGCATAAAACACTACAAATAATTCTGGTACAGATGCAGAAAAGGCAGGCGCTATGGTGGGGACCGGAGTCTTCCCCACATGCTCACATAAGTCAAATCTCTGTCTCTCTCTCTCTCTAGGTATCACCACATTTCCCACAATAAAATCAATAGTGCAGATCAGAGTAAATCATCTTTGACTGGGAAAGCAGGACTCGTTGATAGCAGCGATTCCCAGATGAGACTTAAGGAGATGTCTCACACTGATCTGTTTCTAACCATGTACTTAAGACCCAAGGTGTATGCTGAAGTAATTATCGGAGGTAGGCTGCCCGTGGTGAGAGCTTTGTGCTGTTTGCTCAGGGATGGAGAATGGTTTATGATGTGGGGCCAAGGCGCCCGGCACAGCCCGGGAGTTGGCTGCCCCGCACGCCTCCCCAACACAACGCTGTGAGCAGAGAAATTTGGCCTAAGGGGAAAAGTGAGCTTGGAAACAGGCAGGTTTGAGACTAAGGAAGGGAGATAAAAATAGTCACCAGTGGGGGGGCTGGGAGTTTTCTCCCCCTGCGATGCCAATGCCTGCCTGCCTCCAACTGCCTGCCTCCTGGCAGCCACGGACAGCCCGGGGTCAGGAGAGGTCTTGGGATCCCATTGGCAGCTTGGGGGAGAGGGAAGCCAAGGTCCAGCTCCAGGCACAGCTCCATCTATGACCCTTCAATTCTCCCTGCACCACTGAGGGCATCTGTCATGTCAAGGTGGGGAGGGGGACCCAGTACATGCCATGGGGCTCTGAACCCCTCTCCTTGAAGCTCCTCGGGTTTCTCTGGCAAGGAGGAGGTGTCTGTCCTCTGCCCATTCCCCAGCCCCAGAGGCATTTTGTGCCTGCACTACATGCCTGTACCCCCAACCCTGAGCAGCATGGGCAACCGTGCTGTGCAGGGTGGAAGCCACCAGAGGTGTGTGAGATGCTTCTCTGGTGGCTGAGTCTGCCAGGACCATGGCCATGCCCTAGGATGTGGTTTGTATCCCATGGGCTGGGGGCATGTAACTCTGATGTGCCCCATGGGCTGGACTCACCCTTCTTCCCCTCTCAGTGTGACCTTCCTTTCTTATCATCCTCATCAATTTTATTGCTGCTGAGGGATAGGACTGGCAGCTGATCATTCCCAAGGGAGTCTCACCACTTCATCTGCTTCCCAGAGGCTGATTGGGATTTCTCTAGTGCATCTGTCATTCGCAGTGATTGACCCAGGGGCAGAAATGTGGCTTTATAGACTGTGTATCTAGCACAGGGCGAAGACCCAGAGTATTATACACCAGAGCACAGCTGCCCTTATGTACTCTGCCTGGATGCAGGGTCATCTCTGCCCTTGGAGGAAGGAGGCAAAAACCCTACCTTGTGCTCTGCTGGTCAAACACTGGCCAGAAAGACATGCCCTGAGTGTCTTCAAATGGGAGATAGTGGGAGAGATTGGAGATGGGTGAGGACAAGGAGTCTGCATGTGACAATGGTGTCTGCACATCAGTGGTCTCACAGGGTTTGGACATGCTCCCATGTTTGCTTTGCCCCAGGACCTTTCTGGCAGGAGTCCCAGTCCTTGTGTAGGTACAGGAGGTGCATGGTGTGAGTACGTGGTGGCTCCCTGACCACCAGCTCCTGCAATGTTCCCCTCTCCCTCCCTAGCACCCTGCATAGAAGGATGCTGTGGAAATGTGTTGGCATGATGGAGGGACAGAGAAGGGTCTTTTCTGCTGCACCACGGAGGCAGACTCCTCTCTTGGGTGGTCTCTGATCATCACTGGCTTAAGACACTCTCACTACATGGGGAGCAGGGCACCCAAGACATGGGTTGGATACCCAGTGTTAGGTTGCATGCATGTCCCACCTACCACTACAGCAGAGGTTTGGGCTGAGCCTGTCACTGTGACCGTTGATCTTGGCCACTGTGTGCACAATAATGGCCTGAATTGCTGGGGACACTGGCAACCTGGGCCTGACATGGAAGCGTGTGGCACTGGCTCTTGGCAAGTTATACTGAATGTGACAGCTCTGAGAGAGGAAGAAAGTGCTGTTGGCCATGGGGCAGGGCCTGTGATTCACTGAGTTTAAAGAGAGGAGAAACCATTGGGCCACCTAGATCTGGTGGTTTCAGCTTTTTCTGGTGTGAGCTGTCACTGGGCATGTTCTTGGACAGGTAATTTAAGCCCTGTTGGCAGACTGTGGCTCTTTTTCATTGCCTTTGAGGACCTTTCTGGTTGGTCTTGTGGCATTTACTAACATAGGCTGGAAATGGCAAGATCCGGTCACCACCACCTCCCAAATGAGGTTTCCTACACTAATCTGCAGTTCGAGCCCAAAGTTTGTAGCTGAAACATCTTTGCAGAAGAATCAAGAGATGAAGCCTCCCCCTTCTGTAGTTAAATTCCCTTGCAGTGAAAATATGTACCTTGTTTCCAACAAAAATGGTTCTAGCTGGTTGTCTAACTTCGTATGGATTCTGTCTCTGTAGACCTAAGAGCTCTGCTAGACCTGGGATTTAATCGCCTTTGAATTTACAGTGTGTTTATCCTTCCTGTTGAGTTGTGCTTGCCGAGTCTTCCCCCAGCAAGGTGTTTTTTCCAGCCCTTGTATGATTTCTGTGGCTCTTTCCTCAGCATTTGCAAACTTTCCACAACCTCTAGAAAATCCAGACACCAAAACCACATCCAGCATTCCAGTACGTGCCTCAGCAACACTTTTTCGTGCGGTGTATAATTAGACTGTGAAACTCTTTGCCACACTATACGTCATGAAGACCGAAAATGTAAATGTCTGGAAAGGCAGGTTCGACACATTCCTGGATGATAGGGCCACTGATGGCTGCCACAGGACCTGCTGGACTGACCCAAATGTTATGTGCAACTCTGGGAATCCCTGAATCATTGGCTGTCAGAAGCCAGGAAAAATACCATGGGAAAGGATGGCTCAGTGCTGGCCTCGCACCTCTGAGCATTTGCTGCTGACCTGGTTGGAGATGGCCCAGGGGTTAGATGGAGCTTGGGTCCGGCACAGTCCGGTCACTCCAGTCTTGTGTGCGTGGAAAGAAAAAGACTTTAAACAGTTAAACACCAGCTTCTCCCATGCAAGGGGGTCTCTTGGGCTGCTCACCCCAGGCTCCTCTGCCGACATTGGAGACAAAAGGTCATTTCCAGGACATGAATTAACTTGTCCTGCACTAATCATGTGCAACAGGGCAGACAACTCATCCCATTGCTGCTGACCTGCAGGTGTGGGAGACATGAGCCCCAAGGAAACATCTTCCTGAACCACCTTTGTGCCCCACTGCCTCCCAGGAAGAAGGATGGTAACCTTGGCTACACCCCCTCTGCAGGGGCCGTGGTCAGCCCTGCAAGCTCCCGTTGCAGATGGAAAGCACTGAGATAGGTGCAGCTCCCCACCACCTCTTGATTCCTCAATACCATGATCACACATGAGATGAACCCAAGCTGCCTCCAGATGGTTGGGGAAAAACAGTCAGCAGCCAAGCTGGCACTGTGTCCACAGACCTCCTCTGGATCCCCCATGGTGTGGACATTATCCAGAGAGCTTTTCCAGTTGTCTTTAGGGTCTGGGCTATCAAATCCAGTATCAAGGCCCTGTTTGAAAGCACCTAGTGGAGAAATGATGGGTAACTAGAGGAGACAGACTGCAAAGGCAATTCAACCTCTCGACACCAGTTTCAGTGAGTAACTCACCAGAGCTGGGTCTCTCTCTAGCAGCTGCTGAACCTTGTCTGTGCTCTTCTGATGCATATGGGGACTGGGCAGAGTCTGAGCTCTGGACCTGCTGGATATGATGTACCTCATTTCTCTGGTCACAAAATCATTTAGCATTAACACTGGAGGGCTGCAGACACCCTCAACCAGCTCTTTTCAGACTCTTGACATGTGAAATGAGACCGATTGTTGAGATTACTATTATTTTTAGGGTGATTTGAAAATGTTTGTCCCATGTAGATGTTGTTTGACATTCTCTTTAGATACAAAGAGGCTGAAGAGCACTTCATTGTTCTTGCATGTTGCAAGTGCTTCCTTCCAAATATACAGAACAGAAATACTCATTGACCACGACTGCCACTCCTCCCTTGTTATGAGCAATTTTACCATCTCTACATAGTATCACCCTTTGCCATTACGGGGATTTATTTTATTCCTAACATACTCTAAAACCTCTTCACCTTGACAGCCCAGGAGCTTGTCCCAATATTTTTGCCACTTGTGACATGAGGACTGTCACTCTCTGGTCAGGGGAGCAGGTGTGGAGAGGTGCAAGTGGCTGGAAAGCCTGGGGAGAGGGATGGGAGGATGGGATGAGTGCCAGAAGAGTATGGGAAAGATCAGAGCTGTGACCACACTTCTGAGCTCCTCCTGAAGGCACATTGGAGTCAACTGGTGTGGGTATTGTAAAGCCCAAAGCTGGTTCTGGTGGCACTGGCAGGCTGTATGCAGAGAGGAGAGGTGAGGCTGGGGACTGGAAATTTGAGGGGACTCCGGGCTGTGTTGCTGTGGTCACCCACCCAGTCTCTACAGAGGATGTCTTGGAGCAGCATGGTGCTGCAAGGCAGGGTTTCACCACTGCTGCTCAGGAGGCACAGCTGGAGCGTCCCCACATCGCAGCCCCTGTCACTCTTCTTCTCCCTTGGTGGCATCCACAGGCTGGGGGTTCCCAACTGCTGTCTTCAGGGCAAGTTTGACTACAGGGCAGGGAAACACCATCCCTCTCCAGCATATACTCTGTCACGTCTTTGGGATAAATACCATCTCCTCTCTACAAACTACCTCCACTCTGGGTATTACCACCCCCTCTCAGACTGCTCTGGACCGCATGCTCCTCCAGGGACTTTAAACAGGAGAGATGGAGGGAGGGAGGGAAATACATCTGTCTTCCAATTTCTAGCTAAGCCATGTCAGGGACAGTGTCCCAGTCAGGTCTGGCTTCTGTGCAGCATCACAGCCTTTTGTGGTGCCCTGGAGCAGGGGAAGGAGCACCTGACCCAGACCTGCCTGGGGCCTGTCAGCCACCTCCACGCTCCTCACACACGAACAGGGCACAGTGCTCTCCCGGTGCCAGAGTCCCCACTGAATCCCATTTGTGAGGCTCTGGGTGTGCAGCCAGGAGCAGGAACTGGCAGTTTTCCTGCACCAAGTAATCTGCAGCTTGCCAGTCCCTGGATTGTGGTGGCCTGGACATATTGCAAAGGTGGAGAGAGATTTGCAGATAAAGGGGTTGGTGACGAATTGATAAACCTGCCATGGATGTCCCACCATCACAGGAGAACCGTGTTCCCAGCAGAGCCAATCTCAGGGCAGGCTGTGCACACACATGGGAGGAGATGTGCCCACAGCTGACTTTGGGATGACTTCCCTGCTTCTTTCTTGCCATGTCAGGACATTCAGAGGATGTTCTCCACCTCCTCCAGGGCACAAGCAGCAGCTGAGCACTTGTGTAAGAACTTCTCTGAGCTTGCAAACAGCTTCTGATACAGCTCACACTTTGGGAACGTTGGTACGTGGAGATTCAGCAGAAGAGGGATTTTCCCCTGGATGGGACATTATCCAGGTAATGCCAAAGTTTAATGGTTTTGCCTCTGCCAAAAACCTGTGGTCCCTTAAGTGCAAGATCTGCAGCGGCCATTTCTGTGGATAATAAATTCTCAGTGTCATTCTGGGGGGAAAGATCAGGAATTTGGCTGCATTTCAACAAATCATTTTGGCTGAAAGCAAAATGGGGCATGGGGAGGAGAATGTAAGATTTCCACTTTACCCCTGCAGAAGACTTTTTCTTTTAAAACTGACCATGTTGATAGAGTGAAAGGAAAACCAAGGGGAGAAAAGATAGAAAATCAAAACCCACTTTTTGTGGACTAAGTTATTTCAGATTAACTCAGAATGTTTCATTGTGCCATTGCCATGGAAAAAAACAGGAAGTTTCTAATTTGATTTAGGACTAACAATTGATCTTTGGTTTGCCTTTTAGTCCCCAAATGAAAAGTCATGGAGCTCTGCCTGACCCTGTGATGACTTTCTGCAGGAGCCTGAGATATCCCAAATTGCTGACATTGCTCTGAGACACCTCTGCAAGGAGGAAAATTCCCACCTGCAGCATCTCTTGGCTCTCAGCCTTCGCTGCCTCCCTCCCCTGGTGCAGGGCAGGCCCTGCCTGGTCCACATGTGGATGGGAAAGGATACAGGGTGGAGGACACACCAAAGCCTCTTGTTTTGTCTGGACCCGCGTCCAGTTGCAGGGTCCATCCAGCCCAACTGTGCCAGCCTCCACTGCGTCTGTCTGATAAACCACACATTGAATATTTGTTTCAGATATTTAAATACATCTCAGGGTTCAGATCACAGCTTCTCAACAGCAGTTAAATAAGTAACACATTCATATTTTGTAAACTGTTTCTCACAGCTTGTTTATTTAGGGTTATAACTCGATTTGGGCTCCTTATGGAAGTGTGACTCATTGTTTAATGTGTCAGCTCATTAGCAATACTTGTTTTTGCCTTATTTTTCTGTGCTACCACTAATTGCTGAGCCCACTGTGAGCTTCAGCTTCCAATGACACTGTGGAAAACGCAAGAAAATAGATCAGTTACTAGATAAAAGGCAACAGAAATAAACAAACTCATGAACCTGCAGAGGAAGCTTTTTAGCTGTTGTGATTTTACTCCAAGGAGAGACTTCCCTTGCTTGGGAAATTGATGCCAGCAGCTCCTGGGCTCGTCGGTCAGGAGGATTTGAGCAAGACCAAGCTAAGGAGCACCGCATGTAAAAAATGCATCAGGGACACTTCTTCACACCAGTACAAGTGGGCTGAACACCTGCAGCTCAGAAACCATCAGCCTGCCCTCTCCGGGGAGCTGGTGTGGCGCAGTGCCTTGATGCCCTGGGAAAGGAGAAATCCATGGGCTGGAGTTTGAGCATTTTCTTAGTGCAACGTATTTCTTTGATGTACAGTCCGCGAGGGATGGGACAGAAGTGGTCAAACTCACTTTGTCAAGAGGACAGAGTGGTCCAAGAAATGTCTGTCAAGGACTTGTTCTGATAAGAAACTATCCTGACCAAAGCGTCCTCTCCAGAGAGGCTGCGGGCAAATCTGGGAGCAGCTTTAGCCTCCCTGCAGCCCAACTGCTGATAAAGGCATCGCAGCAGGAGGGTGGCTCCTCCAGGACTGCACGTACGGGCTCAGAACCTCCTCCTCCTCCATCCTGAGCCCTCTGCGCTGAAGCAGTTTGTAGGAAAAGTGTACCAGCCACAGGAGGGGTGATTTCCACGTTGCACTCTTCTGCTCGGAGCACACTACATCTTTAGTAATTGACAGCTGGAGACGGAAGACCTCATTTTTGTCATTTAGATTTCATGGGGTCTCTGGAACAAGCCTTGAAAATGCTATCTCTGGCAAAGAAAATATTCTGGACACATGAAAATAAACCTTCCTTGCTTGCTTGCCTGCTTGCTTGCTTGTTTCCTTTATTCCTTCCTTTTCTCTGCAACAAGATTTTTTTTTCTGTTTTGCTGGCACAATCTTCTTTCTAAGAAGAAAACTGCTGCTAGTTTCCTGCATAGTTTTATGAGTTTTCATGAAGTATTTAAAGGAACAACAGCCACTGAATGAAAAGTGGGAGAGAGGAGGGAAAAAAACCACAAAACTGATGGGGTCAGTAATGATGACAAAGAAAGGGAAAAAGAACCAGATTTGCTTGATTAATGTGTTTATCATTTTCCTCCTTGCAGAGTCTTCAGGGAGTGTTACTAGGAAAGGGCTGCTGGAAGGGGCTGTCCAGGTCCATGAAGGAGTCCGGCTGGAAGTGATGCTTTTTGGTCCATCCTCCCACACCATCCTCTGGCCCCATCATCTCTCCTCCCTGCCAGAAGGATGGAGCCCTTGCAAGCAGCTTCTTCCCCTCTGCCTGCAGCAGAGCACAGGCACTCACGCTGCCAGTCCCTTCCCTGCCAGGCACTGCTGGCCCTTGGTGTGTGGCACTGGGGAGCATCGGGTCCAGGCTTGCCCTGGATTGCTGTAACGTGGTAGCAGGCAGAGAAGAAACCAACACAGTGTGACTGGCCTCAAGAGCAGCATTTCAATTAATAACAGGAAGGCCAGGGAAGGCTAAGTAAACTCAGGCTTTCCAAAGAAGGCTGCAGGAGCCAAAGCTCCGGTGTTGTATTTCTGGCCAGAAGTGCTGCAGGTTTGGAAAACATCTCCATTGGAGTTGGGGAACATCCAGCCTGGGTATGATTTGGGTCTGGTTTCAGCATCACTAGGAGACGATCCTGGTGGAATCAGTTAAAAATCTAGAACCTCTCCTCCCAAAGTGCTGTGCCCAAATTTGAGGAACACCCCCTAGCAGCATCAGTCCTTACCTGCTCAGTTTTCCAAGGCAGCCTTTGGGTTATCCCAGGGATGCAAGAGGTCTTCCAACACCACTGAAAAAATGGGCTTTTAAATACAACAGAATAGCTATCTGCTACCCTCCCACAGCAAAATCCAACACACCAACTGCCGGCGCTAAAATCTGACTGCCTGGCTGTGGGGAGCCATTGCAGCATGTCTGGTGCTCCTCTAGCTCTGCAGGAGGGATTCCCAACCCACCTCCCCCAGTCCAAGACACACTACCTCTGTCTCTGCTCAGTGTACCAGAGAGAAAGAAAAATTCATTGTCTGCTAGATGTAACAGGGCAGAATTGCATTTTCCAGCTCTGAGGAGGGCTTTGCAAACAATGGAGATTAAAAAATAAATAAAAGCTATAAAAAGTGCTTGACAATGTCCTTTTAAATTATATTTTTTTCTGAAAATATGCAATAAATCCCATGCAAGAGTCATAAAAGTACCTGAAATGCTCTTAGAAAGATTTATGGGCATCTTACCACTATTCTCAATAAAGTGAATATGCTGGTTCCAAGATAATTTCTCATCACCCATACTTCAGATTCCTGAACTCCTTTCAGTCAGCCTATCCCAAGAAATACTGTAACGTCAGGCTGTCTGAATTACATCTTCTTAGAAATAACCATCATGTCTGATTTATACGTGCTAGATGGGATCTTTTTCCTTCATCCACGTTGCTGAATCCAGTGTTTTTTAGCTTTGACCAAGTGCCAATGGACTGTCCCTGTAACTCTTCCAGGGAGGTTTGTCATCCCAGAATAATCTAATCATTACCTCAAAGTAGTTTAGAAACTCTGCTTTTGAGACAATCTGTCCTGATATGGAGAAGTAACGGTTTCTAATACCTGCATGCAAGATGTTTTTTGTCAAGGGAGGTGCCCAGGGGAAGGTGAGAGACATCCTCTCTCTCATTATGAAAATGAAGACAAATGTCTTTACTAGATATGTCCAACCACACATACAAAAAGGGATCCTGTTCCCAGGACCACCAGCTGTATAGATGAGGGTCACCCCATGAGATTCCTCTGAGCTGAGCGGTTTCTATAGAGGACAGGGAAGAGCCTGTCTAGACTTCATGTTGACCACGGCCATTGCTGGTCTTGACTTCTGCAAGTGGGTGTGTGCTTGGCTTCGCTGATGGGCCTGGACTCACACCAGTCAGGATCTTCAAGGCTTTGAATGGATCACTGGGACTGTTTCTATCTGGTGCTGCATGGCTTATGGCTGGAAGTCACGGTTTTGCTCCATGAACACCCTCCACACAGCTGAAGTAGAGCCTTTGTGGGCTGCTCACTGGGACAGTCTGTGGGATGGGCTTGTGCCCTCCTTACCCCTCCGTATCTTCATAGAATCACAGAATCATAGAATAGTTTGGGTTGAAAGAGACCTTTAAAGGCCATCTAGTCCAGCCCCCAGTCTTCTCCATCACTTGCATCATTCCTCCTAAAATCACTGTCCTGGGCAAATCAATGAAGCCTCTGGGACTTTCAGAGACATCTGCCAGAACCTGGCAGCACCAAGCTCACACAGGGGTGAAATTTATTGAGGGGAAAGCGATAGCGTTGGGGAAGAAATGCCCCAAATGTTGGTGCTTTATGTTCTTTCCCCAGCAGGAAGTAAGTCTTTTAATTACTTGATTAAAACAGGCATAACCTGGAATAGATTTGGGCTGTTCATCCTTCTTCCCAATTTCCCCGTTTCTTTCATTTTACCACTAGTAACCCCAAAAGTGTGATATCCAGATTTATTAAGGACTCTGGGTTTATTTTAGTTTTTCACCTTCATTCTTTACCCACAGTCCTTTTTGCTGCTTTTCTAATGTGGAGAAGTTTGCAAAATTAGGCATTAGCAAAGGGAAAATTACAAACCCCCCCCAAGGAACAAAGCTGATGCCCTTCATTCTGTGGTAACCAGGGTCTGACAAAAGGATATGGAAAATAGCAATCTGCTAAAACTCCCTGAAAATAGAAAAAAAAAGGAAAATTATTATTTCAACAACAACAAATGGAAAATTAAAGAAAATCATATCCATGGGGTTTTTGGTGAAATGGATTTTTGATAAGAGGTAATTGTTGTAAATTTCTTGGGACAAAAGCATTGTTCTCAGAGGCACCCAGAGAAAGTGGTACCACATTCTCCCAGGCTGACTGTGTTGGGAAGGCAGTGAAGCGTTTTTGGGAAGCTCTTACCTTCAAGTTAGCAGGGCCCATCCCCACCAGGACTCCACGAATCTCACTACCGTCTTTGCTGTGCAATTTACTAGTGACATGCAGCGGTGGCACAACACAAGGTTGGTAACACGAAACAGGGAGACAACCTCACACAGAGACAACAGCAGTCAAGTCAGTCATTCGTCATTCAACAAGTTCATAATTCGATAGTGAATAACCTTCTTGCTTTGTAAGATACTGCTGTCTTGAACCTCAGTTCATGCGAGCATGCACAGACATGTGCACATATGTGTTGCAAATTTGTCCCTTGAGGTCCCACCAGCTAATTTCCATTACAGCAGCCACTGGAGTGAAGCACATGGGTATGAATTTCCTTCCAGATGCCTTTGACCTGTCCAGACAGGAGCTGGGAAGGCAGAGGGCTGTGAAGGGCACAGCAGAGTCTTGTCACCACTGGGAGCACCAGGGGCTGAGAGTGTCTGTCCCGGTTAGATCAAGCCCAGAGCTTCTCATCCTCTGAGCGGTTCCTGCCCAGCTCCACCATCCGTTGCTGAGCCTGGCACAAGCCTGCCTGGTCAAGATCTGAGCTCAGGGCAGAGCTGGAGGCTGGCAGGACTAGGTGCAGGCAGCTGGGCACACCTAACCCGCTCCTGCCCTCACCCTGCTACTCATCTTGATTCATCTCTAGGAAACCTTGAGATTTCTCTGCTTCTCTTGGTGCGGCTGGAAAATTAGTGCCCACTCAGAATATGAATTTCCAGGAAAGTAAAAAAAAGCAACCCACCCCCACCAAAAAAAACCCTCATTGCACTTTCACATGTTTCAGACTGCTATTTTTTAATGGCAAATGCAAGTTGGAAACATTGAGCTAGAGCCACGCAAGGATGTCAGTGCCATGCAGAGCTGGGGAAGGGAGAAGCTCCTCACTGTGTACGCAGCTGAGACAGGATCTGAGCCTGTGCCTCTCACCAGCGCCTGAGCAGAGGTGAGTGGCACAGGGGACTCAGATTCATCTCCTTGCTGGGGAGCCTGACAAAGGCACAAACATTCTCCTTGCCCAAAAAGCTGATGACAGCCTTAGAAATAAGACTTTCCAGCCCTAACCAAATTTCTCTGTATTGTAAGCACTGAGAAATGTAGCACCGAATCTGGGGACATCCTCAGATGTCCAGTCATGCATTTCAGTGGTGGAATCTGGGCGTTTGCTTTTTGCATTGGCAAATAAAACTTTCCCTACAAACATGCTTATTCATCTCTAGTGATGCCTTTATGAGAGACCCAGATCTGTCTCTGAACCACTGCGGGAGCCCACATGAGTGCCCTGGGCTGTCCAGTACTGCCCCAGGGGGGTCCGCTCTGGTCCAGTGTTTGAACCAGTTCATCTTGTGTGCACCAGACAAACTTCCCAAGGTGATGCAGTCACCCCAGAGCCAGAGACCTGACCTCACAGGGCTGCCTTGACCTTGAAGTGGTGGTGCTGGATCTGGGGGGTGATTTTCCAGTTGGTTGCCCTTGGCTGCTCCAGTTGGTGCTGGCGCTGACCTGCAGCGGGAGGAGCCAGGCTCATGCCTGGCTGGTGCTTGGAGAGAATAAACACAGAAATAATCAGGGAGGAAAAATCCAGCATGAAGATGAGAGGAAGGACAGTAGCACATGGCCTCTGTTTTGGCAAGATGGAGACAAAACCAAGGATTCAAATACTTCCAGAAATTAATCGGTAGTGTGACGGGAAGCATGCACTGACTGTAAAAACATTCCTGCGCTGGATCGTGTGTCTGGAAGCACAGACATGCGTGAGTGTTTGCACAGCAGTGCTGATGTGATGCTTTCATACGATTTCTGGATGCTGTGGTTATTTTTCTGCAACATTGACCTGCCTTAAGGAAACCCAGCTGTCCCACCTCGCCTTCTCTATCTCCACTTCCAGAGTGTCCTTTGAGCTCTGTCCAGCTGTTAGGGGACTGGCACCTGCTAGCCTCACAAGGCTCCCTCATAAGGGCAAGTTATGCCCTTTAAGGTGGAGGTATATGGCATGAAATATGGAGGAAATAAAGTTAGTTGGGATGTTTGAGGCTGAACAAACTGGTGGGTTGTGAGGGCTGATTGCCACCTTTTCCCTGCATCCTTGCCTCGCTCCCCATCTGATGGAGGGGAAACGTGACTGCTGCCAGAGCCAGGACAGAGAGGATGTGAGTGCTGCAGAGAGAGACTCTTGTGTCCGCTGTGGTCCCTCTGGGATCCATGTCTCTAAGAATAAGTGTCTGTGTCTCCATGGCCTCCGGAAAGCCAATCAACAACACTCGTTAGCTGCCATTTGGGCTCCCAGTGTCTCCAGCCTATAATTCAGTGGCTTGCATGCATTAATTGTCAAGCTTGGAGTGCTACAAAGATGCCCAGCCTGGCTTTCTTGTGGTTTACACTGGCGCCTCTCAGCATGGGCTCACTATCCTTCAGCTGAGCTATTTGGCTTAGCACCTTGGGTCCGGGGCTTTGGCCTCTGACTTACATCCACGGTCCTGACCTCTGTGCTCTGGTGCCAGACAGCTGGGATGTCCCTGGTCTACCTGGACGCAGAGCCTTGCTGCTGTTCTCACCCTTCTCACCTCTTTCTCACCCTTCTACATAGATACTGGAGTCAGATGATTATGAGAAGAGGAGGGTTTGGACTCACAGACTTACAGGGCAAGTATAAACACAGAGCCCCTGTGCTGGCTCCAAATCCATCAGTGTGTTTTCAGAGCACAGTGCGTGCCTGCTGGGATAGACCCTACCTAAGAAACCATATTGCTGCTACCTGGACAACGTGAGTGCGCCACAAACCTCTACCCATGTGCTCACAGAGCCCACAAGGGCCCTGCTGCGTGGTGCATTCAAGCTCTTGGAGCAGGGCTTGAATGTCTCAATATCCTTTGAAACATGCAAGAAAATGAGCCTAAAGAACTCAAGTGGCTTGTTAGTTTGCTCATCAGCCTTTGTGACTCCCAAGTGAGTAATATGACTGGAGATGCTGGATATCTCCCCCAGAAGCTGCAGACCCTCACTCTGTGGTCAAATGTTTGATTTCTCTTTACTTGCCATGAGCTGCAACTTGCAAAATTACAGCCATGGATGGGTGCCTGAGGAAAGAATTGGGCTATGTGGACAGGAACCTTTTCTGCTGTGCTCTTCTAGCAACAGCTTCTGGACTTTCTGAGACTGTGGTTGCATCTGGGGCATGGACCTGTACTCCCCATTGTGCCCCTACAGCGATGAAAGTTGAGTTTATGTCGGGCTGCATTAGCAAGATAAAAGCCAGCAGGTTGAGGGAAGCTGTTGTTTCCCTCTGTCTGGCCCTGGTGATGACATTTCTGGAGTCCTGTTTTGGATGCTCAGTACAAAAGAGGTGGAAAGGGCAATCAGGATGGTCAGGGGGCTTGAGCACATAACACATGATTCTCAGCTGGGGGAACCAGGTTGGTTCAGCTTGCAGAAGAGAAAACTTTAGGAGGAGGGACCAAATTACTGTCTTCCACTGCTGGAAAGGGACAGTTTAGAGAAGACGGAGCCAAGCTCACACCAGAGGTGTACAGGGAAAGGGCCAGAGGCAAGGGACACAAATTACAAAAGGGGAAATTCCATGTGGACATAAGGAAAATATTCTTCACCACAAGAGCAGTACAGACCTGTAGCACATGCCCCAGGGAGATGGCATCTCCACCTTCACAGATTTTTAAAAATTGAGTGAAGTGGGCCCTAAGCAACCTGCTGGAGCTTTGAAGCCTGTCCTGCATGGGGCACAAGGTTGGGCCAGAGACCTCCAGGAATCCCTTCCAACCTAAATCTGCCTGTGATCCTGTGTTTTTGTGATTCTTAATCCTAGTTTGAGTCCCAAGACCATTTTCAGTTCTACAGCACTGGGTGGCCATGAATCCCACAAGGTGATTACAGGCGGTCTGGTTTAACCTGACCTTTTCATGGGGTAACCTCAGCTCCTGCAATGTGAGAAATGCCAGTGCTCCCCTCCTGGTGCTGCTGATGGTTTTACAAACTGCTGTCAAACCACTTTTGTGCACACCTTCCCCATGCCACAGGGGACTTGGTTTCTTTCCACCTGGGTGAAGACAGTCCATACCCTAATTCCCAAGTCTGTCTTTTGGTGCCCTCATTATTTGCATTTCCCTTTTGACGACAGGGGTCCACTGTGTATATCATATGGTTGCAAAAGGATTTGTTGTGTTTTGTTGTCCGTTCCTCTCCTTCAATTTGCCTTTTGGACCATCACGGAGTTTTGAACTCATGGTTTTGTTGCACTCTCTGCAGTGCTTCTCTGTCTGCTTCCCTCAGTAATATGAGTTAAAGTCCATCCCTGCATACATCTCTGTAGACTTCTTCTTCCTCAGGTACATTGCCTTGTATTCACTGGTGCTGAATGCAATCTGCAGTTTTATTTCCCAGCTACTCATTGTTGGATTCGTCAGCCCAAACTGCAGCTGCTTATGTGATACCTGGCCATCTAGGTTTCCCTAAGAGGGAGCGAGCGAGAGCAGCACATCTGAGACACAACTCATCTCATCCAGAGGGAAGCCCCTAAGGCACGGCAGGCAGCTGTGCCACCCCAGGGGCTGAAGGTTAATGACCAGCTTTGGTAGAGGTTGTTCTGGCTGAGGAGCAGGGTAGGCGGCTGGTAGCACATTCTCCCCCTACCCAGACACACGGGTCTGTGAGCAAGGCATCAGGCTCAGGGTAGGTGTGAAAAACACACAGTGTGATGGGAGCACAAGACCCGCAGTGCTGGGAGCAGATTTCCAGTTCTGTGTGCTGAAAACTTTTGAGTTTTTACCCACCACAGTCATTCAGCCTAATAAACTAACATTGCATCTCCCCACAAACCTTGCACTCCCCACCTAGTACAAAGCCAGGCTCTAGTCGGCCTGCCTGGATCACCTCTCAAGCCCTTTTCAGAAGGTGGCACATCTGCCCTCCCCACTCCTTTGGTACCAAAGATAATTGCAGCTCAGTAGTTCAGCGGTTTCACCACTGGGTTCCTCAGATCTCCTGAGTTAAATCCACCTGGTTCTGGTGATTTCCTCCTGTTTCTGATTGATGTTTCAGTTTGAAATGCTTCCCAGACCCCCATCGCCAAAGAACCGCTCTGGCACAGGGACCTCATGCAGTTCTCCCTGCGAAAAATGATGAAGATAATTCATCTGTGTGACCTTTTCCTCGCAGAGTGTTTCTCTTACATCTTCACCATCTCTTGGCCCTGCAGACTTTTTGGCAGGCTCTTTGTTTCTGATGTATTTGAAAAAGCTTTTATTACCAGCTTTTACACCATTAGCAAGCTGCTCCTTCAAGTCTTTCCTGGCTTGATCTGCCAGGGTTTAATATTTAGCTCACTTGCCTTCGTGCCACTCCATTACGTGCACATGCTGGGGGAGGCTGGTCTCAGGTAACCTGCCTCCTGTGCCTGCTATCTCCCCCACATCCCCCGGGGCTCTTGCATTCCCAGAGCGAAAACATGGGCAAAACTTTAATTCTATTGCAATATTTGGTTCTTTTCTTAAAGCTTCCGTTTCTGGAATCAGGCAACACTTGGGCAAATTCAGCTTTCACTGTCACCTCCTCCCAGCCCAGAAACAAGAAAGCAAACAGAGAGAGCCCAAAGATGGGTGTAACATAGGACAAGAGGGAATGGCCTCAAGTTGCACCAGGGAAGGTTTAGACTAGATGTCAGGAAGTATTTCTTTACAGAACGGGTTATTAGGCAGTGGAATGGATTGCCCAGGGAGGTGGTGGAGTCCCCATCCCTGGAGGTGTTTAAGAGTTGGGTCGACATAGCGCTTAGAGATACGGTGTAGATGGGAACTGGCAGTGCTAGGTTAATGGTTGGACTGGATGATCTTCAAGGTCCTTTCCAACCTAGTTGATTCTGTGATTCTGTGATTCTGTAACAAGAGCTGCCTGGAAGCCTGTGTGGGCACCTGGTGCCCGGGGGCAGTGGTGCCCCGGGATGAGGCAGGGGAAGCCAGGAATGCTCATGTGTCCTGAGCCAGGGGACAGAGACCAGCAGGACTCAGCAGTGGCAGTCCCTGCCTGGGGAGCTGGGACGTGGTAGAGGGTCATGAGCATTGTGGGGCTGCCTGCAGCTTCACAGTAGTGAAAAATCACTTCTTGCTCTCCAGGCAGGTCATCCCTGCTGTGTGTGGCTGAGTCATTTTTCATAATAGTCTATTTGTGCAGCTTTCTTTGATACAGACCTGTTCACAGGTCCAGGGTGGAATCCTGGTAGCTTTGGCCCTGCACAGGTACCTTTGGAAGGCAGCTCATGGGGCTGGTTTCCAGAGGACGTTTCCTTTCAGACCACTGCTGATGAGCACGGGGTGCCTGTGCCCCATGTTCCCACCCTGTCTAGGCTGAAGCACACCACTCTGGGCTCAGCCCCTCTACCCACCTTAGAGGAAACTGTCAGTGCCACTGCAGCATTTCAGCCCTGGCTGCCCAGAGAGAGTGGCGAAGGCTCCACAACCCACTGGTGGCAGAGGGATCTCTTCATATCGCCTACAGCATTGGAGAAATGGTTCTGGTTTGGTGTGCAAGCGAAACGAGCATCTTTCCTCCACGCTCTGCATCCACCGCCCGCACCCCCCATGCAGGGAGGAGAAAGGCTTGCGGGGTGAGAGGGCTGGATGCAGGGTTTTGTCTGGATATTAGCAGGATGCAGACGGCTGATGACAAGATGCTCGAGCCAGGCAGCTGGCAGGAGCAGCCGCTGGCATTCAGCAGCACTTGTGTGACACTGTACAGAGCCACTGATTACACCCAAGTCCTTCGGCGGGTGGGGGGGCACATTACAATCAATAAACAGCTCTGGATATTATTTAAGAAGTCAGCAGTACCAGCTTCAAGACTCTCTCATCAGATAACTGAATGGCTGGGGGAAATTCAGATAACACCACTGTGAGATCACTGGGGAAAAGCAGGTTAAGAAGCACAGTTGCCTCCAAGCAGCACAGACTGTGTATTATCTGCTGAGGTGCTACCAGGTTTCACTGTCAGGTTTTGAAGCTTTTAATGACACAGCTTGTGAATGAAAATAATCCCTTTAAAACAAAATTTGGTGCCTTTTTCAGTTTTAGAATCTTTATTTTTAAAATTAAATTAATACTTTCCAGTATTAGGGAGGAACTGATCAATTTTTCATATGAACATAAAATTCTAGATTGGCTCGTTCTGGGATGTGACTAAATGCTTTAGGCCTGCCAGGGCCTTTATATAATCTCCAGACTTGAGCTGGCAGCAAAAGAGAAAGCTAGGAGTCCCAGGTTATTGATGTGCAGACTAAAAATGTCATGGCACGTATTGCCCCCAATCCTTGGCAGGACATCTCCTCGCCAGTCTATCCCTCACGTATAACGCAAGGGCCAGGCTGGTCTGCTCAGCACTTGTAGGATGGATGAGGACTGCGCTGGTTAGTGAAGGAAGAGTTGGTGCTCTGAGTTTTAACCTGGATGTTTGCTCTGCAGCGGGTGTTTCTCCATAAACCCCGACGGGCAGAGGAACATTTCAGACCATGGAGCAGGCTGGGGCACTGGGAGAGCCGCTGCAGCCAGAGGTTTGGTCACACCTCGTGCCTGTTGCTGCTGTATCTTGACATTCAAAGTGTTCCACGTGTGGGGATGCCTCCTGGTAACTGAGAGCATTGGTCCCCAGACCAAAGAAACTGCTGCCTGCATCCCACAGGCCATCCCCTGCCAGAAACAACCGGGATGGTTCTTCACTCATCATTTGGCACCTTCCCAGCGAGAAGGCTGGGTCAAGTAGTAGGAGGGGACACCCATCCCCATGGGGGCCAGACAGAGAGCGGCTGTGGTCCCCACCCTGCTTCTGTCAAGGGAGCGAGGAGATGTGGTGCTGCAATGGGCAGGAGCTAATCCTGGGCAGTGGGGCACGGACGGGTGGCAGAGCTGCTCCTTCCATGATGCTGGGCTGTACCACACAGCTCAGAAGTGAAGCTGGCAGGGACCTCCAGAGACCATCCAATCCAACCCCTCTTCCCAAAGCAGGGGCAGCTAATGCAGGCTGCCCAGAACCATATCCAGTTGCACTCTGAATAAAGAAGGCTGGAAGGAATCACTTCTTGGCATGTTACCCTGGGCTTCATTATGGTCTTGATGATTGTGTTCATTTTGGTGCAGTGTTTGTAGTATCCACAGACATAAAATGTAAGTTCCCTCTGGATAAAACATGCCGTGATCTCCCACTGTTTGTGAAAGGGTTTTTGGTCAGTAAAAGTCTTCAGGGGTAGGTTTTACATGCTTGGCACTACTCTGTGTAACCAACACACAATAAAAATAGGAGAAAAAATGTGTGAAAAATATGTTTTTGTCCCAGTAAATGCCTTCCTAGTCATCACCCTCTGGGGATTCACAGGTGGAATGAAAATGGGATTGCTTGCTCTTAGCCAGCACCTCTTTTCAAAGGGAAGGGATTTCTGGCCATCTTCTGAAGTGAGCACACTTGCTGCTATCTGGGGAGGTCTTGAGGTCCCATCCTGCAGAGATGCTGCCTCACCGTCTGCAGGCCTCGAGGGGGGAGGCAGAAGGTACAGGCAGATCTAGGAACAATGGGTGTCTGTGAGGTGTGGGACACCAAAGGGACAACCAGGTCCCACGGGGACAGGGTGCAACATCTTCCTGACTTGTATTTCTGAAATAAGCCCCAAATGTATGGGCCCTGCTCAGCTTGCCTGGCTCTTAGTGCCCCTCCAGAAGACACTCATTCTATCCACTGCATTAGCTGCTCCTAAATTGGCCATACTTGCCCTCAGTCACATGCAGCACCATGTACTCTGCACTATTTTTGATGATTGGCTTTGTAAAGATGCTCAGGGCAGAGGAGTGCCTGGAGTTGGCCATGATCTGATGGCTCCTGAGATGGTGAGAAGGTCACCCTGGGGAGAGCACTGGCCCACTGGTGGGATCCAGACAGGTCTAGCAGGGCACCCAACAGCCACATCGCTCACCATTGCTTCCTGCACCTCTCATGAACTTGCCTGCACTTCATGCCAAGGGCTCCAGCCAGGACAGGCTGTGATTCATGACCAAAAAAGAAACATTTCACCCCCAAAGAAACTATGATTACTGCATCCCATTCAGCTGAGTGTAGGCAAGGCGCTCTCTGTAAAGAAGCAGAAATCCTATCAGAAGAAACTGCTGCTTACCCCACCCGCACCCAGCTGTGACTGGACTCCACCATGGTGCCTACAGTCCCACACAAGCAGCTACTTTGCTGAACTGTGTCTGGGGACAGTGAGCTCCATCTGGGTCTGGGCAGGCAGGTATGGCACTGAGACCAGCTGCTCACAGATGAGTCCATGAGTCCCTTCTTCAGGACCACTTCCTGGAGACTCACATGCTCGAGCTCTGGGAAAGGGAGCATGGTCTCTGCAGAAAGCCCCCGATACGGCCAGCACTGGGACACCCTGCCTGGCACTTACCCCTGCTCTCATGCCATGGGTCCCAGCCCCACTCCCAGCCAGTGTTTACCAGGTGTGGCTGGATGACAGATACCCACCAAAGCTGCTCTATCACTCCCCTCCTTAGGTGGTCAGGGGAGAGAAAACATAACAAAAGGCTTGTGGGTTCAGATAAGGACAGGGAGAGATCATTCACCAATTACCGTGCAAAACAGACTTGACCTGGGGAAAATTAATTTCTTTTATGACCAATCAAATCAGAGTAGAATAATGAGAAATAAAATGAAATCTTAAAAACACCTTCCCCCACCAATCCCTTCTTCCTGGGCTCAGCTTTGCTCCCGATTTCTCTCCCTCCTCCTTGCAGCAGTGCAGGGGGCAGGGGATGGGGGTTGCGGTCAGTTCATCACCCGTTGTCTCTGCCGCTCCTTCCTCCTCAGGGGGAGGACTCCTCACACTCTTCACCTGCTCCAGTGTGGGGTCCTTTGCGAGGAAGACAGTCCTCCATGAACTTCTCCCACAAGTCCTGGGGGTCCCTGCTGCAGGGTGCAGCCCTCCCAGGAACAGACTGTCCCAGCGTGGGCTGCCCTCACAGTCCCGGCCTTCTCCGGGTGCATCCCCTGCTCTGGCGTGGGGTCCTCCACAGACTGAAGGAGGGCATCTGATTCACCACTGATTGTCATGGGTGCAAGGCACAGCCTGCCCTCTCCCCATGGGCTGCAGGGGAGTGTCTGCTCAGCCACACCTCCCCCGCTCCTTCTTCACGGACTTTGGTGTCTGCAGACTTGTTCCTCTTACATATTCTCACTCCTCTCTCTGGCTGAAGTTACCATTGTGCAGGTTTTTTCCCCCTTCTTAGTTATGTTATCATTGAGACATTACCACTGTTGCTGATGGACTCGGCCTTGGCCAGTGGTGGGTCCATCTTGGAGCCGGCTGGTGTTGGTTCCATCAGACATAGGGGAAGCTTCTAGCAGCTTCACACAGAAGCCACCCCCGTAGCCCCCTCCACTACCAAGACCTTGCCATGCAAACCCAACACACCAGGGAAGAGCCAGAGGTGCTGGCAGAGCTGGTTGCAAGGGATGGTGCTGTGCAGCCAGCTGGGCTGTGCTGAGGGGGGCTGGATGTACGGTTGCTGTGGGATTTGTTTCTCTGAATGGTGTCCAGAGCTGGGGCAGCCCTGCTTTGCTCACAGGCACAGGCTAAGTGCTGAGAGAGCAGGTGTGAGCCTCAGGGTGCATCACAAACCTGCTTTCTCCACTGAGACCTTGGCTCTGCTCCGACTCCCTTGCCACCCTGCTTTCTCTTGCGTGTTTGTCTGTTCCTCTGCCTTTCTCTTCTCCCCCTCCTCACCCCAAACTCTGCACTCCATCAATTGGGTCATCCCAGACTTTTTTCTGGACTGCTTTACACCATGCACCGGTTTATCGTTGCTCCAGGACATCCCCTGAAACTGCTTCCCAGCCACTCAGCATTGGTAGCAGGAGCACAGAGACAGGCTGGCTCATCAGGTTGCTCCCAGGCAGGGCAGCCAGCCGGGCCAGGGGATGGGGCCCACTGCTGAAGATCTACTTCCATGGTGCCTCTCACCCCCAGCCCTGATTTACCTCCTGTTCCCTCTTGCCTTGCCTGCTTCTTTCTCTAGGCCAGACCCCTCTTTAACCTAATGGGGAGGCCAAAACCCACAGCCACATGTCAGTCAAGTGGCACCTTCTCCTCTCCATCCTGATCCTGGCCTCGGCCTTGCCAGTCAGGTCCTCGACAGGGGAGGATTTTGTCCGCAGCAGACCGGACCCTACAGAGACAAATGCCCAGAGATGTAGGTGATTGTGGGCAGCATCCTCTGAAGAAGATCTTGCAGAGCCCTCCCTCCTCTGCAGAATCTCTGCTGCTTCCCCAGCCTGCACACCCGAGCAGGCTCTGCCCTGCGGCTCTGGTGTGCTCAGCTCTTCCCCTCCCACAGTGTGTGCAAACCTCACCCTCCTCCCTGGGTGATTCCTGCATGCAGGGTGTTTTTATAGGAGAATTTTGGGATGGAAATGGGCCATGTGCTTGGAGCCACTTGCTCCTGCCTAATCGTGCCATCTCCAGTAACACCCTCTGATGATGTGCTGGTGCTTGGGGCTCCCTGGGATTGAAAACCCAGGGCTGCTGGCAGCTTCTCCTGGAGCTTGCGGTGAGTTTAGTGCTCATAAATCCCAGGGGTTGTGATTAATTCTTCATGGTGTTATTTAACTGCTTGTCAGGGGTTCACATAGATGACTCCAGGAAGATGAAGACTTTACCTCAATGCACTCCAACAGCAGCTGCTGGTTTTGGGCACCACTGTGAGCAACCACTCCTCCATCCAGACAATTGGAATAAGGGATATTAAAGTCCAGAGCTCCTGATCCACATGAGGCTATGTAAGCAATCACACACATGGGATTGTTTCTTCTTGAGCCTTTTAGGCCAGTTTCCTCCAGAAAACTCCAAAGTTTGCCCCCACACTCATGCAGACTCTGAAGTCGCCTGGTTTTCTGGTGAACTTTAATTGTCTCCCTGGTCCTAAAGAAAGTGGTGAGTCCCATCACATGCTCCTCCCGAGGCACTTGCCCCCTCCCCATCACCCCTCCAAAGCTGCTCCCTCCTTCATAGCCTTGTCTGCATTGCAGGAATCCATTTTTTCCAGGGTTGAGGTGATCAGTTCTGGACCTGCTCTCTGGGGTCTGGCTGTCTGTGCTCTTTGCCGGCTTGCTCCTGAACATTATGCTCCAGATTCTGCTGTCAGGTCTCAGGGAGTAGTAAACAGCTGTGCTGGATGAATGGGATATTCCTAGGAGGGGAAGACTACAGCCTTCAGCATCGCTTTTCTCTTCCCAGCTTGCTTTGCTACTCCTGCTGCTCAGAAGCTTTTTGGGTGGGATCCCAAACAAAGTCTGAGACTCTTCCCACCAGCTGTCCCCTTCTCTGGCTTGGGGGGAACCACCACATGCAGGACTGGAAGAGGAAGGGGTGGGGAAAGGGGATCTGAGACAGGACAGCACCGTCCTACTAGGGGACCCCCACCCACAGCAGGGCACCCATCCTGCTCGCTGCTTTCTAGGTTTCATCAAGGCTGAGCCCTGCTTAGCTTGGGGCCTTGTACCCACGGGGGCCCATGCTTGGGAAGGATCCCCATGGAGAGCCTTGGATGGGGCAGCAGGGAGACCCATGATCTGCAGGGTTGGAGGTGCTCAGATCTTCCCAGGCATGATCAGCTCCATGAGCCGGCAAAGAGAGGAATAGGTGAGCTGTGCAGTCCTCTACTGCTCTTCAGCAACAGGAGAGGTTGGGGCCAGATCAGTCACTGATAACGGCTTGAAAATCTGCGTCTCTGTGAAATGTGGATCTCCCTTCTTAAGGACACATGACCTTGAACACTTTGATTTGATCTGGTTAAAAGAAAAAGGTAAGAAAAAGCATCTGACCCAGCACCAGGCTGAGCCTACCCTGAAGCAGGCAGGTGTGGTATTAACTCTCACCTTGCTGCTGCTGCCCAGTCAGTTGATTGTGCCTGGCTCAGGGTCTGGGAGGTGACAGAGCTCTTAATTCAGAAGGGAGAAAAATTAAGAAGAAATAAAATACCAGTGAGCCTTGAAATTCACCTGGAAGATAATAAAGAGAAAACAAATCTATCCCTTTTTTTTTGAGAACTCTTCTCAGCTCAGCAGATTTATTGTTGCCTTTTTAAATTTTAACAACTTGCAAGGCCAATGCACTGACTTCCATTACATTAAAACTTTTGCTTTTTATTCCCTAATTTGAAGCAGAAGGGAAGCTAAATCACCAGGCAGTGAAAGGTTTGCAGTCAACAGGCGCTGCTGTGCAAGGAAACAGATTTCTCTTGCAAGGTATCCTGTCTGCTGGGCAGCAACTGATGTGAGGTGGATTGCCTTCCTCCAGTCCTGGTGGTGAGTGGGGAGGAACAGGCTCCTGCAGCCTTTTGGGGTCCCTGAAATGACAATTGCTCTGAGAATCTGCTCCAGCATTTCCATGTCAGATGATGTGTACTTTCACAGGCCCAGGCTGGTTATGGGGAAGTGCCTGCTGAGGACACCCGTGCTTGTGTGGTGAGGTGGTTCTGCATGAGATGGGAGTATTGCTCTGTGCTCCCACAGGCGTGGGGTCGGATCCCACCCAGTGATGATGAGGTGTCAGTCCAGCAAAAACAAGGTGAAGGAAGATGTGCTTGGCTACTCACCTGCTGCAAGACCCTAAGCAAGACACTTCTGTCAAGCTTCATCTATAAGATGGATCAACAAAAATCTTCCTTGAGTGTCTTGCAAGCTTTCCTCACTTGCCACTGTTTGGCAAGACTTGGGTGGCTTCAGAGCGATGCTTATGGCAGTTCACACAACGTGCCTTCATCCACTGCCTCCAAGCACAGGGCATATTGCACTCCATGCCTCCCTGTGTGACACTGGACAATTACCCTGGTTCTCCCTTACACATTCAGAGGTGACCCAGGGCCCCGTGGGCATGTACGGTATCTTCCATTGCTTTGAGAAGACCTAGACCACAAGAGTCCACAGAGATATATGCAGGATGCTCCAAGGGGCACAGCCATGCTTGGGGCATTCAGGGCCCCCCCATCAATGTGTGGCAGTCACCCTGGTCGATGCACTGAAGGCTGTAAGTGTGGTGCACGCTTGCATGTTGCTGGCTCAGTGCGCAGGTTTCCTGTGGTCGTTAGACTTGCTGGGGGTAATTGATGCAAATTGTTGAACCTGGTGGCAATGCAGTGAATGCTTCGTTAATGAGGGCTTGTAGACCTGGCAGTCCGTGCCAGCCTAACAAACAGGAGGCATCAGACGGACGACCTGGGGCTTGCAGATGTCCCTGCACACCAGCAGGGAGGAGGGGAGCAAACACCGTGTTGTGTCCATTAGCATGTCCTTGGGGCTGCCCCTCCCTGCTGCCCGTCCTGCCAGTCTCACCTGGGCGTTGCCTACTGCCCATCAGGCTTGGGACAGCTTGCTCCTGCCAACACTTCGCTTTGTAGGTCAGTCAGAGCTGTCCAAAGCAAGCACAGATGTTCTTACCTCTGGCACGGACGTGGCTAATTCCTGTGGGGTTTTATTTGGCCAGGGTTCAGGGGAAACTCCCAGTGGGGCAGGTTCTCCATCCTCCTTCACCCTCCCCACACCCTTTTCCATGTGCCAGACACCAATGTGCATCTCAACACTGCCTTGTCCTTCTCCAGTGTCTCCTACCCCCTACACCTGTGTGGTGCAGGATGGCCCCAGCCCAGTGACCAACCTGTAGCCAAAGAGCTCTGAGGCTCATCTGTGGACTTTGGTGAGAAGTCAGCCCATGAACAAAGACCAAGCAAGATCTGCCAATTCTGTTTCTAGCTGGGGTCCAAAAGAATTTAGATTCAGGTCCTCTTCCTTTACAAGCTAAAGATATTTCACCTGGGAAACAGGTTTTCCTGGCCTGGGAAACCTGGTGGCCCCAGTCCTGCAGGTGTCTTGAGCACGGCATTACCCACGTGCCACAGGGACCTGCCAGCACCAACCGAGGGTGATGCCTGGGCTTCAGATTTCATCAGGATGGAAAGGGAAACGAGATGGCACAAGCAGGTGTTGTGCAACCATGTGGAGTTAGTCATGGTCAGATGCAGCACCGAGAACCTGCTTTTCATGAGGAACTTGACTTGCTAATGAGCCTTGAATCTGGGTCAGGCATTTCCCACACTGGGGATGGGTGGACGCGGGCATCGGCCCCATACCAGGGAACCTGGAGACAAGAGGTAAAGCAGCCAGATTGTCTCTGGCTGCGACAACCACAGGTGAATTTTTGCAAAGGGCCTTTCGGCTTCTGCCTCCTGCCAGTTTCAGCAGGCTGGGGTGTGTGTCTCTGCTGGCTGAGAGCAGCCGCCGTTGTGAATCTGGCCCTGAAATCATCACAGAAACTTGGCTCTTAACTGAAGGTGCCTGATGCACAATGGGGGCAGGTACCTTCAGGCCCTGGCGCCTCCTGGCACACCACTGAAGGTCGTGGCTGCCCCTCTCCTAGGAGCAAAGCAAAGGCTGCTTTGGAGAGGATGCATTCTTTTCTTTAATGCAAGACAGATCAGCTAGATTAGGTGCTGCCCTTCACGAGGTTTTCCTGGGGTGGGGGAGAGGTTGACCAAAGCTGTGTCACCAGCCAAACCGTGGTCCATGTGGTACAAAAGCAGGTCCTGCCCCAGCTGAGCAGAGCAGACACCTCTGCAGGCTGCTGCCCAGGTCACCACAGCGCCTCTTCGACACTCTCCAGCTGCTGGGGTGAGGAAAACTTTCCCTGGCACCCTCCTGATGGCTGCTCTCCATGTGCTGCGGAGGATCCTGCTGTCCCAGTGGGATGCTCCAGCACCGAGCAGATTTGCTGAGCCCCCAGGGCTGCTCCACCATAACTATGGGGGAAACGACCCAATGGAGGGTCTTCCTTCTGCTCTCTGTCCTGCACTAGGATATGGTTTGGGTGTTTTATTCCAGTGTCGCTCTGCTCTTTGACCAAAATTTTGAAAATTAGGCACAGCAGCCTGTTTCATTTGTATGCATGTCTGGGCACTGGATTTGAATATGAAAATGGTGCACTAAACAGGGGTTAAAGTACAGGCAAGTGGCTAATCAGATCTTTACATCCCGTGTGCCGACTGGGATGCCCTCGCCTGATTTGCAGGTTACTCTTGCCTTGTAGTCCTTTAATTCCTTGATCCAAGCAGCACATTCAGTGAAAATCAATGTAAATAAGGCTCCTGTGGTTCTGCCTCTCCCCATCAGAGCCCAGTACTTGAGTCAGATGGACCAAAAACTGCTCTCAGCCACTTATTTATTTTTTAAAATGAATCCAGCCTAGAGCAGGATTACGTGGATTAGCAGCTGAGCATTCCCCTGCCTACAAAACATGCACAGCCAGCCAGCCAGATATTCACTGATGGGAACCCTGTCCTCCAAACATGACATGTATTTACATGGCCTCTTGGCTGCTTGCATCCAAGCCCATCTGTTCAGCTGATTCGGGGTCTGCCCATCCTCCCAGGCGGCTTGGATCGTTGCCCTGGGGTGGGGGTGCCAGCCAGGCTGGTGCAGGCAGGTGGGCAGGAGATGCTGTAGGTTTCTCTGCCTGCAGGAAAGCTTTCTTCATTGACAGTATTGCATGCTGATGGGGGTCACGGATCAAAGCGGGAGACCTCCTCAGAGCAGGGGGTGCAGCGAGGTGAGGACTCCAGCAGAGAACTGGTGCTTTTACCAGCAAAGCAGGTGGCATATTTTAGCCCTCCCTGGTGAAACACCTGCAGATGTGGGAAGGAGGATGAAGCATGGTCCGAAGTTACCAGAACAAAACCCACAGCAGGAGGGTATTGGGCTACAAAAGCACTGGTACTTTTCCAAACCTCAGAAGGCACCTGAGCACCTTGTGTGGGAGCGTCACTGGGACATGGTGTCCAGCATGAGAGGCTGTGGAAATGGGTAGGGGACCCCCCCACCTGCAAAGAAAAGTCCCAGTGGGTCCTGCATAGAAGGAAACCCCCCAGTTGCTGTCGGTACCAACCCACTGACATCCAAGGGAAGAATTTCAATCCAGGCCTGAGCAGCCTAAAGGGCTGGGCTGGCTCTGAGCCACACAGAGCAGCACGGAGAAGGAGCTGCCTCCATTGTCCCCAGGGAAGGACCTGTCCTCTGACCAGGCACTGGGGGGGTGGTGTGTGGTTTTGGGGGCCCAGCTGGGTCAGCAGCAAGTGCTGTGGTTCATGGTGGTGCTGGGAGCCCCCTTGGCTGAGTCAGGCAGAGGAGCAGGACCAGGGTGGGTGTCTCCATGCGGGATGGTGCAGACAGGATAGGCAGTGTGTGGGCAGGAGAGGGGTGCAAGCTCTTTGGAAGGGTCTTTCTCTTCCTCCACCTTTGATGCTGAGCTCTAGAAAACACTTGCAACTTGTGACAGAGCCAGGCTGGCCTGCGGGTCCCCAATCCCCATCCCCCTGTAAGGAGCTGCACAGCTTTGAATGCCGATCCCATGGCTCTGCCTGCTGCCAGCTCCACTCTGCTCCCTGCCTGTGCCTGCCCGCCTGGCATGGGGTAAGGACCACGGCAGAGCAGGGAGCTGCCCAGCCCCAGTCCCTGTGCCAGGGAAGCCCGCTTGGCTAAACAAGTTTTCACTGACACCTTTTTTTTTTTCCTTCAATGGAAGTCTTCCAGAAATTTTTAAATTGCTCTCTGCTGAGCAGAGCAAGGCCAGCTCCCTGCCTGCTCCTTGCTGGGAGCAGACAGCTGGCTCCTGCCCTGAGCTGGCCTCCCAGGCTGAGTGCCAAGCAGGCAAGACGCAGGTCCCACGCTCTCACGCATGCTTGCACGGCGAGCGTGGTGCCCACGCAGCTGCCGACAGCTGGCACGGCTGCTGGCTCCAGCCTGGCCTCCAGACCAGGACCGGGGCTGCGCTGGAAATCCCAGCCTGGGACAGGCTCTGTTCTGGTCACAGAGGAAGGAGCAGGGTTTGGCTCAGACACCCATCTGCAGCTGACCCGGGGGGATCCCGTCCTGCAAGCCCAGAGCCCAGGCTCTGCCCGAGGGGTGGCACCTTGCATGAGATGCCAGTGCCAGGTTGCACAGGCACCGGTGACCTCCGTCCTCTCCAGTGATGTCCTGGCACCTGCTGCCTGGGGGGCTGCACCCCTCCCACCCACACAGCCAGACCTGTGGGACTGCCCTGCAGTCCTGTCCCTCTCTACAAGGGATCTATCCCTAGGATTAAAGAATAATTTTCTAGAGGGAGATGGATGGGTGAACTAGAGGTGAGATGATCAGAGACGGTTGGATGGAGGAAGGCAGAAAAAACTCTGCTACATTTGACTGTTTCCCTTGTTAATGCATTGCTGGTGGTTCCTTCTTGCTCACACCAGAAGTGACACAGGCCTCTTCTACCTTGCTCAGTGCAAGGTTTGGACGTGAATGAGCCTGTGATTCACTGAACAAGCACCAAGGAAAAGAAAGTATTGAGCAGCTTTGTCATTCAAGACACATCATTCCTCCTTCACCGAACAAGGCAGGAGCGTGTGCTAATAATCTGGGATCTCATAATTAAATACCCTGCAGCCTGAATATGTATAAGAAGGCACAGTTACAGTTTTGTGGACTATCTCACTTGTGGCATTTCTGTGGGTTGGAGTTGCTTTGCTTTGCAACTTAAGTGCTCATGTAGGGCTTGCTGTGTGTGGCACACTATCAATCACGGGTGTGAAAAATCCCCCAAGCCACCAGAAAATGGAAACAATCTTGAATGCTCCTGAAGTGAAAGCAGAAAGCCATTCCCAAGACATTCCTTCAACAGCGAAATAGCTTTTTAAGGAATCCAGACAGAAGATGTAATAAGGGAAAAGCTGTGCAGAAAAAGAAAACCCCACCACCTGCAGCAACACAGTATGATAGAAAAATTCAGGGTGGAAGGGACTCTGGAGGTCTGTCATTCAACCTTCTACTCCAAGCAGGGTCAGACCAGGTTGTCAGAGATTTTTTTCAAGACCAATCGGGTCTCGAAGGCCTCCAAGGACAGAGACTGCACAGCCTCTTTGGGCAACCTGCTATAATTTTGACTTTCCCCATGGTGAAAAAATTTTCCCCTATATCCAGTCCAAACTTGTTTTGATTCATGTCTGTTGTCTTTTGTCCTCCTACTGTGGACAACTGTGAAGAGCCTGGGTCTGCCTTCTCAATGACCTCCTCATAGATGGCTTTGAAGATCCCCCCTTGAAGCTTTCTTATTCTCAGGCCAAACAAAACTTGTTCCCTCAGCCTCTCCTCACAATGGCACACGCTTCAGCCCCTGGACCATCTTGGTGGCCTCCTCTCAACTCACTGTGCTTTACTGATGCCCAGAACCAGATGAGGTATCTAGCTGCAGTATAATGAGTGTTGAGTAGAGGGAGATCCAAATGCCTCAGCTCCTTTGTAAGCACCTCCAGCTGTGTGGTCTGCATTTCCAGGCATGTCCTCTCCCAGCAAGACAGAGGTGTGCACATGAGGAGGTGGCCACAAAGGGTTGCATGGGACATCCTGAGGACAACTGGTGAAAACCCTGGTAGGAGAGGGCTAAAAGAACCATCCTGGAGGCTGGCTGGACAGATCAGCAACCAAAGATGTCAACGCCATTTCCAAAGGAGGTAACAGTCCAGGGAGGTGATTTGTCCCCTCTTTGACAGCACCAAAACCGCAGCACCTGCCACCCCCTTGAAAGGCTCCCCAGGGAAGTGGGAGGAGATGACACCAGCCAGGGTGGAGATGCTCAGTGTGGGGAAATAGCTTGGCTGCAGCCACTCTGTGGAAGAGAGAAAGTGCAGCACCACCCTTGCCAGGCAAGGGGCCAGCACGTCTCTGCACGAACAGGCAGAGCGTCCCGCGCGCGAGGCAGACAGTGTTTACTGCAGGGACACTGTTGAAAGTACTTGAAGAGCTTCTCAGCCCATTCGTGCCTCCTAGGAGGCGTCTGCCTGCGTGGATGTACACACCACCGCACCAAGGGACCTTGCCACTGCGATGGCCATGGCCTCAAACTCCAGATAAATATGCTTTGAGCAGTATTCACTGAATAATTCCTCAGATACTTGGGACAGTCCAGAGTGTCAACGAATGGCCTTCAATGTAAATTTTTAGCTAATGCTGAGATTTTTTTCAGAAAGAAGTGCTTAACTCCCACCCCAAAGCACTATATCCATCTTTCTTATGGGAGCAACAGTGACAATGTCCCCCTAAACCAGCACAAACTGGGGTTCCTGTAACTCTGCTTCATGTGTGGGGAAACATCTGGGAGGCTGATGTCAGCTGTGCTGCAGATGACGGAGGGGGTCCGTGCAGAGATCTTCCCATGTGAAATACGGTGCACTACTATTATTATCCCTGTCTAGGGGTTTACATGCCACCTTCAGCAGATACAACCCGTTGGTGTCTTCCTCTCTGGTGTCCTCTACACTTGCTGAAAGCCAGTAACTATTTGCTGAAGGCCTGTAACTATTTCCTGAACCTTCCTATTGCTCTCTTTCAGACCTTTCTGTTTCTGTGCTGCCTGTAACCCTCAGCATGATGAAGCATCTGGTCTGGAAGACCCCTTGCTCCTGGTGCTCCCCATTCCTGTTTGGGTGCATCAGCTGGCTGTTGCCATGTGTTGGGATCTCCTGGGAGCAAGGCAGGTCCTGCTGCATTTGGATATCACATCGGTGTGTTACAGCTTGCAAGGGGAAGGGGATAGTGTTGGCATTGTGTTCCTCCTCTGTTAGCTAACCATAAACAAGGTTGCATTGGCACCGTCAGATGCGTTCTGTTACAATAAATAGGAAAATGGGTGGGTTTGGGCTATGTCTTTTCTAAGAGAAATACTTCAGTTCTCCACTGATGGACTGACTGACTTCTTGGGATGTGCCACCAACTGGAAGCTGCCCATGCCTGAGCTAATGGCTGTTTCCCCTGAGTGCGGACATAGTTCATGTCAACCCTGCTCACAGACAGGGATTTTCCTGTGGATTTCCATCCTGACACCTTCTGTCACAAATATGGGGCCATACAGGTGTCAGTGTGAAGGCACGCAAGGTGGAAGAGTGGTTCAGCCCGTACGCTGCCAAGGGGAGGAGGTCCAGGGCAAGATCTTCTGCTGAGCAGGGGCTGAGGGCTGCTGGCCCTGAGGAGGATGCTGGCAAGGGCAGGGGGTTGCAGGAAAGGCTGAAGTGGAAGCTCAGTGCTGGGGCAAGAATTTTGGTGCATGCCTTCGCTGCCAGCTTCCCATCACATATGCATTGCTTAACCAGTTTGTCTACAGCAGTCCAGTTCCTACCTTTTCATCTCTGGGTAGTGGTGCATGAAGTATTTAAATGCAGATTACCTGGCACAGAAACACTTCATCTCATACTCGCTGGTGCTTAAAGAGTTCTCTAGATTGTCCAGCTTTTAAGCAGCTAATTGCAGAGCTATTGGCATGTCTGCAGTGCATCAGAGGCTCAAGACATACATTTTGTTGTAGGCCTGCAGAAGATTAGATAATTCATCCAGATTTTCTGACAAGAACAGACTTTGACACAGACTCCCGAGCTCGTTGCCAAAGCCAGCCGAGCCCCTGATAGGCAAAAGGAGCATTTTTAGGGAAATGCAGCCTTTGCACTGAGCCTTGGTGAGAGGCAAAGCCCCAGGAACACAGTGTGTAAAGCCCAGCTGTTGAGGATTTCTGTGTTTGCACCACTGATTGGGGAAAAACAGACACAAAATTACACCCTCTAAATTCACTCACCACCCAGGAGAAGTAGTGGAGCTTCTCTGACCCACAACACATCTCCAAAGCGCTAGACCCCAGGCAGGCGTCCACAGTTGGCTGTGGGAGAAATGTGCTCCTGGATCCTAATTTACCTCCTTCACTCTGTCAAATGCCCATGGCAAGTGGAAGAAGCTTCTGTGCTTCCAGTCTGGCCAGAGCTGATGGCAGATGTCCTGGTTCACCACGGTCTGTGCTAAGCACCTCATGATCACCTAACCAGGGAAGTTACTCCACCACTGCCAGGAAGGGTTTCCCCATAGCTGCACCTCCAGCAGAGCCCCAGACCAGGCAGGACATGGTGCCCATGTCACCCACTTTTCCTGGTCTTTAGCTGAGGCCCATAACCCCAGAAGTAACCAGCTACCAGGCCTCTGTGTGGGGGAAGGATGGGTGGAGAGCAGAACATGGGCTCAAATCCAACATGAAGGATGCCCATCTGAGGCTGGCTGGAGATGGCACTTCCCAAATGTTGTGTCAGGAATCCTGGACCATCCTGACCCTTCACAGGGCTGTGAGATGCTCGACCCCTCGACACGGCACCTCTCCCAGGCTGCTGCTGTGGTACATCTCCATGTGCCAGGCTGCCCCAGGCATGCTGGGTTTTGCAGGGGGACTGTGTGGGTCAGAGTTATCAAGTTGCTGGTGCATGTGTGGAGAGTGCCTGGTCTGAGGGTGAGGTCTCAGAGGTTCCTTTCTGCCCTTGTCCAGGAGCTTGCCTGTCACCTCTCTGTGCGGCAGCAATGCCCATCTGATGCACAGCACATCTCATGGAAGCTACGCCAGGGTTAGGGGAGACTGAAGCAGGCAGGAAAGGAGGGGGCTGGGGAAGGCAGAAGGTCTGCACTGCTGCAGGCTGGAAGCAAAAATCAAGTGGCACGAATTGACCTGGCTGTCCCCAAGGCAATCAGGGAGCAGGTGACCGCATCCATCGGGCTCCTCTACGTAGGGTGGGATCTCCCGCGCTGGGACCCGAGGGCTAAGGCCGTGCTGTTTATTTGCAAAGCTGCTGGAGAGGAGCTGGCGGGTGAGCACAGCCCCGGGTTTTGGGCCACGTGTCAGCTGGGGCGGGGGGGCCAGGCTTGTTGCTGGACGGGTTTGCCTTTTGGGATGTCTTGGGACGGGTGCCTTGTGTGCGGCTGAGCAACTGAAGCAGGAGACGCGCCTTGCTTTGGGGCGTGCAGGGAGCTGAGCTCTCCTCCATCGCTCTTGGAAAGCCTGGTGTTTCTTCCTCCCCGCGGGCAGCAGCCGGGAACTGCACGTCCTCTCCCGGCTGACCTCTCCTGCCGGGTCAGCAGGTCCCCGCTGGCCCGAGCCACAGGAATGCTGGAGCACAGGCCGTTCGGATGCCGTGCTGGTCAACTTCAGCCCGAGAGCTGCGCTCATTTAAAAATATCCTCTGACAAATACCTGCACAAACAGGGGAAAAAAAACCCCACCTAACCCTTTAACAAAAAGTCATCTGTAATTTTCCACAGGATGGAGGCATATTATTTGTCCTCCCTGGCCTGGGGCTGCTCCGAGTCCCTTGCCCAGCGCTGGGGGGGTTGCAGCCAGTGGGGGCCCCTCTGCCAGTGCCTGTGCAAGTGGGGCTGAACTGGGAGGCTGGCGTGGGAGGGAGCGTTGCCTACCCAGCGTGGCCCCGCGGGGTGAGGCTCGCAGAGATGCGAGCACCCGCCTAAGGCTTCCCGGCAAGCCTCTGGCAAGGTCCTGCGTTGACCCGCTCGGCCGCACCCTCCTCCCCGCCTTGCACCGGCTGTTTTCTGCTCGGAGTTGCTTCCCGTGCTCCAGCCGGGATGGCAATGCCTGTGCCAGCGCTTGGCATCTCGCCTTCCTCCCACCCAGGTGCCGGTACCACTCGGCTGGCAGCCGTGCTTCCATGGGAAAGGGCTTCGATGGGGTCCCGACAGGAGGGGGGTGCCTGACCCCAGTTGGGGCTTTGTCAGGTGAGGGATGTCCCCAGGCACGAGCCTCAAGTCCAGCTGCGTGGCTTGGAGGTGAGAAATGCCTCTCAGCAGCACTAAAGCTCTGACAGGGTTTTGTGGCACTGGGGGCTATGGGTGAGAAACTCCCAAAGCATGAACAGGCTGCTCATCCGACTGGGAAAAGGAGGGGAAGCAAGCGGCTCAGCACAAGGGGAAAGCATAGCCTCAGGGAAAAGCCCAGGAGGGACCAGGCACAGGGTGCAGGTGCACTGGGATGGGACTGGGGTGCTCAGGCTCTGGGTGCAGGACTCAGCCCTGTTTGGTGAGCTGGAGGCAGCCCTGGGGAAAACCCCGCTTTGTGGACATCCAGCAGGCAGCCAGGGGAAGAGCCGCAGGGAGGGGACCAGGCTGTGCGTGTTCCTACCTTGGAGTGCAGCCCTCCACCTCACCCAGGCACGGCGGAGGGTCCTGAGGCACTGGGAGACATCCAGCCCTCCAGCATCTGGCCCTCCTGTGCCTCCCCAGCTCAAACCCGTCTCCTCTGCAGGATCGCCCGGGGCTGTGGCATCACCAGCTGCATCTTTGCCTCTAAATGGGCTCTTCTATGCATGCCCTCTCCTGCTGGGACCTCCCCGCTCTCCCTGCACTCGAAGCAGGGAGGCAGGATCCTCAGCACTGGCTGGAGGTGCTGTGGGAGCGGGCATGGACATAAGCCCAGAGCACGGTCAGGAGTGCAGGGCCTTGGCAAATCTCCCATCTGGCTTCCCAAGATCAGTGCAGTGCTGGTACAGTGATGCTCTCAGCTCCCTGTGACCTGGGGGACGGAGGGTTCTCCTGGGTCTGGTGCTGTGAAGGGGCGCGACTCCAATGGTCACTGTAAGAACCCATTGGTGCCTTTGGTGGAAGTAACCTCCCTCTCGCAGCGCAGCGCTGGCAGCAAAGTCTGACAAAGTGTCAGCTGGCTGTACCACGAAATGCTCCAAGCAGGCCAGACACGGACCCATGTTCATCCCCACACACCTCGTGGCACATGCTGATGAGAAACATGTTCCCCCACTGTGGTAACCATCAGTGCTGACTCCTCTACCCCCCAGTCGCTGCCTCCCTGGCCCACACGCACAAAGGATGCTTCATCCCTGGCTGGTGACCGAGCTGCCTGCCTGGGCAAAGGGAGATGGTTGGGCTGAGCAGCTGGCATGGTGCGGGCATGAGAACAGCACTGAGGGGCAGTGGGAGCCCAGAGCTCTTCTCTGGGGCTCTCCAGGAAAGCAGCAGAAAGCTTTGGTCCTGTCAGAATGGCACAGGTCTGGCTGTCCCCAAGCAGTGCTCAGCATGGCTGGGAGAAGGTCCTGAGCATTGCAGAGGGGTGCTGGGTGCTGGATCCCGGTCTGTGCAATGTAGGACATGGCTGGGTGGCTGTGGAAGGGCATGGGAAGGCATGGAGCAAGGGGTCTTCAAGGGTCTTGGAGGTCCTGGGTCATTCCTGTCCTCCTCCTGGCTCCTGTGAGGACACAAGGGGCAATCTGCAGCCCAAGGACACATGGGCTCTGCTTCAAAACCGGGCACAGCTCTGCTGCCAGCGCAGGGTGCCTGGGGCAGCCAGAGCAACCTTGGCTCGGGGATGGAGCCTGTCCCAGCTGGAAGAGCCAGGGCCTCTGAGCAGGTGCGTGTGTGCGTCCACATGGTGCGTGTGCGTGCACGGACACGTACACGGGTGTGGGCACATGTGTATGAGTGCGTGTACGGATGTGTGCATGGGGCAGGCATGTGTGCGCACATGAGATTACACACAGGGGGGTGTCAGCAAGTGTCTGTATGCACATGTGTGTGCATGTGTGTGTGTGCCACGCTCCTACAGCCCTGTTTCTTTGCTCCTGACCACCTCCCCTTCCAACAGTGCATAGCCCCTGAACCCTTCCTCCAGGCACGTGCTCCTGCTCTCTCCCTTGGAAATTCAGGTATTTATATGTGAAAATATGGAAGCGTTTTCAGTCCCTGCTCAGTGACCTTCAAAACCATCCAGCAAATTCGGCTTGGACCACGAGCCCAGCCAGATGGCCCTTCTCAAACATGCTGGCCGTGCAAACTGGGGTTTTACTCTTGATTCCTGCTCCTGCTCCAAGGCAGGCTCATGAAACAGCGTATTCAGTATGTGCTCTGGGAAGGCAGCCATGCAGCCCTGCTCCGAGGAGGAGGCGGTGGGGAGAGCGCCAAGCCGGGCTGGGGAGGGACGATGCAGCCACGAGCCGGTGGCCGAGAGGCTTTGGGGTTTGTAATTGAAATGTGAAGCACAAGGTTAAGTTTGGGGGATCCAAAACTGGAGGGGATGGGGCTGCATGCGGGTGTCCGGGGCTGCCAGCGCTGTCTCCAGCCAGGGCAGCCACTGGGCCCACGAGCAAGGCGAAGGGTGGTGGGACACATCTCTGATGCCAGTGGAGAGGAGCCCAGCAAGGGCGACGGGACCGGGGGTTGCTGGGCAAGGTCAGCGTGATTCCTGAAGCCCAGGAGAGGAGAGAGCAAACCAAAATAACATCACCTAATGGAAGGGAAGGGTTAAAAGACCTGCCAGAGCTGAGTGTCTCTGGAAACATGGGAGACAGCTGGAAAAGATTTAAATAACTCTTTGCTGTGTGTCTGCAAGCCGTGGGTGCCAGCGAAAGGTAGTCTTATTTCTGATAATATCTGGTCTGACACACTCAATGTGTTTAACAGTTTTCAGTTCACTCAGGCAGATGAGACTAACTAGGAAGCGATCATGCAGGGATTCCTGGATGCTGCATTAGCATGCAACCTTCGAGAGGAATGTTTTCGCCTCTAAATGCAAATAGAGGTTGAAGCTATTGAAGAAGCTGTGACTGATCTCAGTCTGAGGAATCAGTCTTGCAGATTCAGGGGTAACCAAGCCCCCAGTGCAGATGCCATCGTGCAGGGCAAAGCCCAGCAGGGATGTTGGGGACACCCCAGTGCGGTGCCTGGAGGGGTGTTGGGGCTGGGGTGCCCTTTTGCTCACCTCCATGCTGGCCACCGACAGCACCCACAAAGAGAGGCACTGGGGGAGGTGGCTGATGCTGGCGATTTCCTCCAGGTTAGCAGGGCAGGGGGCAAAGCAGAGCCTGGGGACATGGGGCACGCTCCCCTGTACAGGCCTGGGAGGCAGAGGGGACTCCCCGAAGGAGCTCAGCTGACAGTAAATGCTCCCTGTTGGGATTGGTGCAGCCCCGCTGTTGACCTTGTGGGTGCTAACGGCATAGTGATGCATCCACACAAAAAATGAGGCTCTGGCAAGGGTTTCACATCCTCACCTGTGGGACATCAGTGCTAGGAGCCAACCACATCCCGCTAAGGTCTCTTGACAAAACAGTCCTCGCTTGGATGATGGGGGACTCTGCCTGCAACCTTTTGGTGTGGAGACAGGGAATAGTGTGATCGGCTGGAGAGATTTTACTGCCTTTGTGCTTGGCCGTGGTAGCTATGCCAGAAGGTGGGATTAGAGGGTTCATGAACTTGTTGCATGACCTACACCATTTTCTATAGAGCAAAGGTATATTTAATCACATGGAATTACTACCAAGAATTAGCACTGGAAACTATTATTAAGCATTACTATAACTAAAGAGCAGATTTTTCCTTAAATGCCATTCTGGAGCAAAATTTAATCCCTATAGTGTACACCAAAGGTTGGTCAGAAATTTTCCACCCCACTCTTAGTGCATAAAAAAATGGACCTATCAGTTACACAAGACCATTTCTAAAGTGTCTGCTTGGTTTTTCAGCAAAACTCCAGCCCTTCAAAACGCAACAATTTTGGTTTTCAACTAAAAACATTCATTCTTGACATTTCCCCAAATAAAAGTATGAAAATTTAGTCCCACTGTGATGCACTTGGTTTAACGTGATGTGAGCATGAACCTGGACCTGGAGGGGACAAACCCTGCTGCTGTGCCCCTTTTGCAGGCTGAGGACTCAGCATCAGCCCTTATGAGACACTGGAGAATCCAACTCCAAGGTGTGCAGGGGAGCTTCCAGCCCTCCCCAGCCCTCCCTTTCCCAGGCAGGATGGAGCAGCTTTCTCTCCCTGCTGCAGCTCTGGGAAATGACTCGGGTGCCTGGCAAGTGAGTGACCCAGGTCTCTCCTGGAAATCTGCTCTCCACACAGGGCTGAAGGAAAACATTGCCTGGAATGGTTTTCCATCAGAAAACAGGGTTTATTGAAATCAAATCTTTCCCTGGGAACTTGTCGATTTTGCTGCCATTTTCTCCAGGAAGAAGTCTAGCAGCATCACTTTGACTTTCTTGTTTCAGCAGTGTCAAAATGTTTATTCCGATCATGTCAAAACACCAAGCTCATTTCAGGGAAGTAAAAATATTTCATTTTGACTTTATCATTTCATTTGCTTAACTTCCACTTTATGTTCCGTGAAAGTACTTTTTAATACGCGCCGCTTGAGATCCTTTTGCGCCACGATATCCAGGCGCTCTGCGAGGAGATGACGCTGGATCGTCACACGCGGTGTTTCAAAGGCCCAAATTAGCATTCGGGTGAATTTTCATTTCATAGGACGTGCTGCATGTGTGGCTTTGCCTCTCAATGCAGAGCAGACACTTTGCACGCTGCTGGCATGTTCTTGGTACTTCCACCCCCAGCTCTCTGCAGACACCCATGGGAAAACTTGTTTGATGGTTCCTGTTGGGATCAGGGGGCTGGTGGGGTGGCCTGAGTGGAGGGTGATGGGCTGCGGGTGAAATGGGCACCCGGGATGTGCTTCCCTCTCCCTGGCTGCTGCTCGATCTCCTCTCACCCAGCCAGACTGCAGTGCCAGGGGAGTGCCCTTGCAGCTGGGTACTCTGAGTTGCAATGTCAAAAGCTGGATTTTGCCTTGGTGGCAAGTCAAATCTGTCACAAATGCAGTCCCTGGAGCCCGCTGGTGGTTTTTTGTGTGGGCAGATATCCCCATCTGCCTTCCAGCGGGGCACTGCCCAGTGTGGTCCCTCCTCAGCTCCTGCGCTGGCTCCCGCAGCTCCATCACCACCCACAGGGCTCTGCTCTGGACCCTGGAGCTGCTGAGCACCCCCAGCAGGGATGGTGAAGGAGGTGGGGGCTTCAAAACGGTCTTCAGATGTAAATCTGGGGGAAAGAGGGCAGAAGGAGTCTGCATGGGATGTTGCGGGAATTATTCAGCTGGAAGGAAGATGGAGACCCTGCTGGCCTGGTAGGACAGGAGGTGACGCCAGCACCAGGCAAGGACACCAAGTCTTGGCTCCGCCTGGCGCTGCCGGGGAGATGGTGGAGCAGCACCTCAGGCTGCACCGCCCTGGATGGGATCCAGTCCATGAGGAGATAAATGGAGCAGCAGCTCTCCTCCTCCTTCTCCTCTCGCTCCTCCTCCTTATCCCACTACTGGCCCCTCTCTCTTCGTGCCTCTAGTTGGTGGGTACGGCCCCCCAAGCTCTGCCCAAACCCTGATGTCCCAATTGCCCCTTCACAAGGGGAGTTTTCCCTGGGGAGCAGATGCTGTGGGGCTCAGCATGGTGCACGCTGGAGGTCCTCCTGTTCAGATAATTCTGAGACCATTCAGACCAGTTTTGCAGGTGACTTGCAGCAGCTGAGGCACTAGAGCATCCATCCACTGGTGGTGGGCACAGATCTGGGGCTTTCTGCAGGGCAGTGCTGGGACAAGGCAGGTACAGCCACCCTCACTGCCACCTTCACTTGCAAGGAGCGGCTCACACGTGCATGGCAGGATGTATCAGAGCTGGTGCTGCTCGCTCCATCCCCATTGAGCTCCCATTTTCCCTTTCAGCCTCATTCTTCCCACCTTGGAGTTGCTGGGCACCTTACTGAAGGTGGACACATCCATGTAAGGCACCTCTTCCCTCCCTCTCCTGAAGTGTGACCTTCACATGATAAACCAAAGTGTTGAGTGGCGTCATCATCGTCAAGAGCAAACTGGCTTCTGTCCTAGATCCCTGGGGGACAGAGGGGCCCTGTTTCCCGGGGGCCCCAGGGACGCTTTGGCCACAGACACTGCTGGAAAAGTAGGGAGTTGCATCGGGCAAGGGCTGTGCTGGCCGTGGGAAGGATGTTGGAGACAGTTGTGTGCCCAGACCCTGAAGCCCCAACCACCCCCATCACGCCCTTCCCTGCTGCTGCTGCCACACAGCTCTGCCTTGCTCTTCCCCCCTAGACCCACTGCTCCGGTGCTCGCCCCGGCCCCTGGAAAAACAGGGCTGGAGGAGCAGGTGAGAGATGTGGAAGGGTTTTGACTAATATAAATCTCTGAAATCCCAGCGCTTACCCCGCAGACCCCCCCCATTTCCCTAGGCAGGGCCATGCAGCGTGGCAGGCACTTGGCATGTGGGGTCGGGCAGCCAGGACCAGGGGGCACCCTGGGGTGTGGGGGAGAGACACAGCAGCTCGGTGCCCCCCAGCTCTGCTCCTGAGACTGACTCTTACCATAAAGCGATGGATGAGCAGCAAGGCCTGCTGCTTAACGGGGATGGTGGCAGCATGCAGCTGGCTTAATAGAGATGCTCCTGCCTGGTGCCAGGCGGTTAAGTGATAATTAACCAGGTGCTTGGGAAGGTGATGCTGGAAACCAGCCCCGCGCTGCTGCTGCGGGGCAGAGGGCTGAACACCCCCCTCCCTGCACCCCAGACCTGCGAGTGCCTTGGCTGGGGCCACGTGCCCCCAGAAACATGCTGCTCCGCAGCCTCGGGGCTCAGCGAAGAGGCCAGGGATGAGACCCTGGGCAAGCCAGGGATGGGAGTACCAGGCAGCTTCAGTTGCTTTTAGGTGCAAGGAACCACGAAGCCATCCAACACCTGCCTGTCACCTCACTACCAGCGGCCATCCTTGTCTGCAAGGGTAAATATTGCTTTACAGGTGGGGAAACTGAGGCAGCAGGTGAGCAAGGCCATCATGTTTCTGCAGCACTAGGTATTGGTAGAGCACAGGGGTGACCTGGCAGCACGGGCAGGGAGGTCTGAGCGCCGTCACCCGAGGGGATGAGGCGGCTCAGGGTGATCGCAGGGAGATGCACCCACTGCAGCGGAGAAGGAGACATGCTGCTGGAGAAACCGAGTGGCACCGGGCAGGGAGAGGCACCCACTGGAGCAGCACGGGAGGGGTTGTGCAGGCTGGGACCCTCCTGCTCAGCTCGGCATGGGGAGCTGAGCCTGGGCTGGAAAAAACAAGGCTGAAAGAGCGGGTGAGAAATGTGAGAGGGTTTTGACTAATAAAGGCAAGACTGAGGAAAGAAGCGCTGCTGGGCTCCAAGTGGGCAAAAGGCTGCGGAGAGAAGGGAACAATCCTGCCCGCCGGCCCTCGGGTAGGGGAAGGAGACCGTGGGTGTAAAGAATAGCAAGAGAAATTTGGGACAGATCCCAGGAGAAGTGCTCTGGGGAGGAGGGAGCCACAGGGTGATGACTCTACCCTGGGGTCTGTAGGGTCAGGGGGGATTTTGGGGTCAGCTCTGGCCAAGGCTGCTCCAGCACCGCACACCCCGTGCAGCCGCAGCCGGGCAGGCCAAGGCACAGCCCACCTGGACCAGCTGGACCAGTAGATGTGGGGCTTGGCCAGCAGGTCCCCGTCTGCGTGGCAGAGGGTTGGGGAACGCAACACCTCAGCCCCCAGCTAGCTGGGATGTGGCTCCAGGGACGGCCGGGGCATCTGCAGCCACCGCTACCGCTTGCAGGTTATGTGAAACAGAGCACTTGTCAAGTCCCTCCTGCACATTGTATTATTTATATTATATTATATTAATTATATTATATTATACTTTATTATATTATTAGAGCTGTCAGGCCAAGCACTTCAAGGCTGGAACCTTCAGCTTGGTAGTTGCTTGGGTAACCTTAATCCATCCCCTTGGACAAGGAACGGGACTGCAGGAAAAGCATCGCCTGTGCCTGTGGCGTTCAAGACACTCTTACAGGCACAGCTGGTGGCAGCAAGGGTGACAAAGCCCCGCAGCCATCCAGGGTGCTGGGTCACGGTGTCCCCAGGGCCAGCGAGGGGTGGCGGGTGGGGAGGGCTGGGTCTGCAGTGAGGATGGTCACAGCGCGGGGCAGGCGGGGGGGATGCAGGGGGGTCGGCCTGCCTGTGTGGTGGGTAGGGGGGCTAGGGTGGGGGACACACGGCTGCTGCGGACACCCCTGTCCCCAGTGGGTGCAGGGTGAGAGATGCACGGGTGGAGCCGTGGGTGCGAGGGGAGGGGGGCGCGTTGCCCCAGGTGCGGGGGGGTGCGTGCAGACGGGCAGGGCAGCATCCTCAGCGCGGCTGGGACAGGCTGCGGGGCCCGGAGCTGCCCTCCGGCCTCGGCTCCAGCACGGAGCAGGCGGGGCTGCGGGCATCCGCCCCACGGGGGGGCTCCGGGGGTCTGACCTCGCTGCCACCGCGAACCGCTGCGGGGACATCGGCGGGAGCGGGGCAGGGAGCGGGGCCGGGGCGCTGCGGGCGGGTGGGGCAGCGCCGGCCCCACGGTCACGGTCACGGTCACGGCCCCCCCCGACCCGGGCACAGCCACCGCGGGCGGGGGCGGGGCTTGCGCGGAGGGGGCGTGTCCGCGGGGAGGGGCGGGGCCGCGCGCTTGTGGGCGGGGCCGCCCGCAGGGTGTCCCCCCGTCCGCGCCGAGGGGGCGTGTCCCGGCGGGCGGGGGGCGGGACCCGTAGTAAAGGGGCGTGTCCTTCCGCCCGGCCGCGGCGGCGGCGTTGCCCTGGGTGACGCGCGGATGCAGCCGGCACCTCTGACGTCACCCGCGGGGAGGGGCCGCTCCCCCCCCCCCATCCCCCCACTCCGCGGAGCGTCCCGCCGGCGCCGCGCCAATGGGCGGGCGGGGGGGGCGGGTCCGCCGGGCTCCACCCGCCAATGAGGCGGCGGCGGCGGCTCGGAGCGACAATGGGGGGCGCCCGGGGCGCACGTGGGGCCGCCGCCGCTGCCGGGGGTCGGCGGCCCGGGGCGGGGGGTGCGAAGCGGGGGGGGGGTGGGGGAGCGCGGTCGTCCCGCTCCGCTCCGTCCCGCCCCGCCGCTGCCCCGCGCGGCGCTGGGGCACTCCCCTCCCCCGCCCTCCTCCCGCCCCTCCGGGCCCTCCCCCTGTGTCACGGCGGCGCCCGCAGTCGGGGACGGGCACGGCGGAGGGAGGGAAGGAGCGAGCGAGCGAGCGAACGAACGGCGGCCGCCCCAGCATGTGGCCCGCCCGCGCCGTGGCGGCAGCGCGGCGGCGGCGGCGGCGGCGGGCAGGTGCGCGGCCGCTGAAACGGAGCGGGGGGGCGTAGGGGCGGGGAGCCGCCCGCCCGCCGCCCGCCCGCCGCCGCCGCCGCCCTCGCCCGGCGCTGTCAGGTGCGTGCCGCCCGCCAGCATGGCTCCGCCGCGCCGCCGGACTTAGCGCCGGGCCGCCCGCCGCGGCCCCGAGCCGCCCCGGGGGGGGAGGCTGCGCGCCCGCCGTGCCAAAAGCTTCCCCCCACCCCCCACCCCCTTCCTCCTCCTCCTCCTCCTCCTCCCCGCCACCTCCATCCCGCTTCTCCCCGCCCAGGTGCCCCCCGCCGCCCGGCTCCGGAGTACGCCGGTCCCCGGCCGAGGATGCCGCCCGCCGCCGGTCGCTCCGGTTCATCTGTTGCTGCCTGACCGCGCCGCCAGCCCGGTGCAGCCTCCGCCGATGGATGCGGCAGCCCCCGCGCCCAGCCCGCCCGCAGCCGCCCCGCTGGCCGTCGTGCCGGGAACGACTCCGGAGCTCCGCGGCTGGTAAAAAAAAAAAAAAAAAAAAAAAAAACCAACAAAAACCAAAACAAAACCAAAACCAAACCAAAAACCAACCCCCGCGTCTCGCCCGGGGCTGGAGAGGCGACCGATGAATATGCAGCGTCCCCCCCGGCTCGTCTCTCCCGTTAGCGCGGAGCCGGGCAGAGCCGCCTCCTAGAGCTCCGCCGGACTTCGGGCTGCGCCCCGCCAGGACCCGGGCGCACGGAGCGGCTCCTCCTCCCCTTCTCCCCTTCCATCCGAGCTTGGAGCCCTTCTTCGCACTCCTCTCCCTCTCGTGTTTTTGGGGTTTTTTGTGGTTGTTTTTTTTTTGTCTGTGGTTCTTTTTTTTTTTTTTTTTTTTTTTGGTGGAAACCGACCGTAACTCCGGGGAGGGGGTTGTTGGCGGGGGGTGGGGGGGTGGGAGCGGCGGGGAGGGGACCATGGAAGAAAAGCTCCAGGCGCATCAGGTGGAGATCGACCCGGATTTCGAGCCGCAGAGCCGGCCCCGGTCCTGCACTTGGCCTCTCCCCCACCCCGACTTCGCGGCGGAGGAGGAGGATGGGGGCGCGGCGGGAGGACCCCCGGCGCTGGCGGCCGGCGGCGGGGAGGGAGCCGAGAACGCGGCGGCCCCGGCGGAGCGCAGAGCCGCCGCCGCCGCCTCCCTGCCGCCCCCCGGCGCGGACGTCGGGCAGCTCCGCAAGGCCAAGACCTCCCGGAGGAACGCCTGGGGCAACCTCTCCTACGCCGACCTCATCACCAAAGCCATCGAGAGCTCGCCGGAGAAGCGCCTCACCCTCTCCCAGATCTACGACTGGATGGTGCGATACGTCCCCTACTTTAAGGATAAAGGAGACAGCAACAGCTCCGCCGGCTGGAAGGTACCTGACCCGCCCCCGACCCAAACCCCACCGCAACTTTCCCCCCTGCTCCCGAAGGCTCCTCAAGGGTGCTTCCCCCGGGCAGCCAGAGCTTGCCCCTGGCTCGGTTGGGGTTTGGGGGATCCCCGCTTTCCTCACGGTTGGGGGGGATAAGGGCTTAGTCAAGTTTTGGGGAGAGTCGGTGCCTCGTGGTGTCGCTCGTTGGAGCCGGGCTGAGCTTGTCCCCGGTTCACCCGCTGGCCTGGGGCTGAGTGGCACGGCAGAGCCGGGGCGCCGTGCCGCCATCGTGCCCGGGGGACGGCACGGAGAGGGGATGGTGGCGGGCAGGGTGGCCACGGCCGGCTCTCCCGCTGGCACGCAAGTGGCGGGGTATGGTGAATGACAGTCCCGCCGCCACGGCTCTGCCTGTGGGCCCTGAGTGCCAGCGGCGTGCCCGGGAGGACAGCCGGAGGGAGGGCTGTCCCCAAACAGGTGTCTCTGGGCTGGCTTTCACCCAGTGTGTCTCCCCTGTCTCAGCCCCCTCCTTCCCCAGGGCCGCGTCCCCCTCCTGGGGGGCCACGCAGGCAGCACACGGCCCCCACGGCTCCACACTGGCTTTCCCCAGCTCTGCTCCCGCCTGGCACCGGGGGCTTGTTAGAAATCCCTGGCGCGGGCAGTAATCCCCCTCACGCTCGGTGCGAGCTGGGGACGCGTCGCACCAACCATCCCAGCACCGGGCGAGGGCTCGGTGGGTGCCAGGTCCCGAGGGGGGGTCACACTGGCCCCTGCCCCTCCGGCTGTCGCTTGCCTGGCTCCGCGCTGGGAAGGGGTAAGAGATCAGATCGCCTGTGTCCAGATGGTGTCAGTAAAAAGGAGACGGTTTCTCTTAAGCCCTCCCCTAAGCCCTGTCACCTCCAGTGTGATTAGTGTGTAACGAGGCTTCGGGGGCTCTAATACCAGCCTGCCGTCCTGGCACTGCATGCCCTGGCTCCGTCGGAGGTGGCTGGACCCGGCCCGCCTTGGGGGTTCCTTCTTGGTTGCAAACGGGGCTCTTTTGGGGCAGGGAGGCCAGACTCTGTCTGTCTGCGGCACCCGTGGCCAGGCCGTGGGAGCTGGTGTTGCGTGGAGGCTGGGCATCCTCTCTGCCTTGCCCCACTCGTGACAGGTGGGCAGGAGGCAGCTGGTGCCCCCCCAGTGCAGAGATTCACCAGGGAGGATGTCGGGGGCTGTGGAGGTGGCAGGAAGCGGCGGTTGTGTGGAGGCCTCTCAAACCTCCACCTGGGGCGAGACCTGCGTGGCCCTGGGCACGCACTGAGGGAGAAGGGTCTCCCCAAGGCTTGCACGCATGGGGGACAGCGGAGGGCGCACACTGATGGGGTCTGGGGACATGTTGAGAAGGTTTGTCAGGGCTATGGCCCAGTGGCTGGGAGGACTGGAATGAGGAGCGAAGGGATTCCCAGGCAGCTGTGTGTGTCACTGGGGTGTGGGACGCTTGGGGACCCCCCAGCTGGGTGTCCCTGACGGGCAGCCTGGGGGAGTGAGGGTGAGGGGACGGAACCGTGAACAAGTCTGTGTGCCCAGCCGTGGCCAGGCAGGAGCGGGGAAGGGGGATGCTCGTGTCTCCTGGCGCTGGCATGCGAGCCAAAGCCATGGAGAAAAACCCTCCTGGGGTGGGAAGGACCCCGGCCAGGGACGGTGGGGCCAGCAGCCACCCTTGTCACAGGCAGTTGCTGGGGTTTGATCCACCCATGGCTTGCACAGGACGGAGGAGTGACTCGTGTCCTCTCTGGGCGTGCCGGGGCTTGCACAGGGGACAGTGGCAACGCGCGGGTGTGTCTGTGCGGGTGTGCAAGGTGGCACAGGCTTCCCGTCCCGCCTACACTGGCACTGGCTTTTGGCCCCTGGGCAAGGACAGGCTGTGACGGCAGCGTTGCCTGCTCACATCAGTCCTGGCAGAGGCGACCCTTGAGGGCATCTTTCCGGGAAAGCAGGAGTGGCCTTTCCACGTGTCAGCTGTCACCCTGGGGGTCCCCAGGGCCACGGGAGGGCCAACACCTTCTCCTGGCACAGCCTCCACCAGGGAGCGTGTGGGAGCAACGTGGGTTGTTCAGCCCTGTCCCTTGCCCCCCACGCCCTTCCTGGTGTCCCTTGTGCCCTGGGGTAGGAGCGGTGCCTGGCCTGTGTCCCCATACCAGCACTGCCCGGGGTGCTACCAACAGAGCGCCGTCACCCAGCGTGGGGTTTGGTGGCTTTCTCGAGGGGGCTGCGTCCCTGGAGACTTTGTGCTGTGTGATGTGCGAGAGGGGAGAAAAGGCTCGGGATCCAGCAGCTGTTGGGCACGAAGGGGCATTTGCAGGGGACGCTTGCTCAGGTGGTGTCGCCTGGGTGCACCCTGGCATGGGGTGCTCTCCACCTTCCTGGCCCATCTCCGGGTCAGAGTGGCTCTGCCGTGGCTCTGCCTATTTTCTGCTGGGCTGTGGGCAGGCGGCTCTGCTGCCCGGGCTGCGCCGCTGCTGCCTGCTCCCTCCTGGCAGCCCCCCATGCGTTGGCACTGTGGCTTAAACCTCCCAGCCTGGCCCAGAGCTCGGGCTGGTCACAGCGCAGACGGGCAGGCCTAGGGCTGCCCAGCGAAACGCCCTGCCTGACCTGCCTACACAGCAGGCAGGGCAGGGCAGGGTACCCTGGGGCAGTCCTGATGCTGCAGGTGCCCGATCCCCAGCTGGGGCTGGTGGTGCGAGGGCTGGCAAGAGCCCGGGGTGAGAAGCAGCGTGCACAGACCCCCTTTGCTTGGCAGTCTTCTTGGACACCAGTGTGTCAGGGGTTAAGCACCTTCCCCATGTCCCTCCTGGCTGTCCCCTGCCCCGGACCCCCTGGGTGCCCCTGCTCATCCCTCCCCAGGCCGGCTGGCAGCTGGTGGTGCCGAGGGAGCACCCAGAGCCTGGGCAGTCAATTTTGTGGTAACGAGCTTCTGGTGGCTTATTAAAGAGCCCCTGGAGATGCCACGTCCCTCCTGCCCCAGGCTTGGGAGAAGCATGGTGGATTTAAAGCGTTTCATTACCCAGCACAGCGGTGTCAGAGGGGGGTCTCGGGTAATGGGCTGCTCCTTTAATTAGCTCCTTCGCAGCCTCCCCACGCTGGGAAGAGCGGACAGTGGAGGTCTGGGAGCCCGGCCGAGGGCACAGCAATCCCCACGGGGTGCTGGCTGTGCTGCTGGTGGTCTGGCAGGACTTCCCCAACCCCCCCCGCCCTGCTCTGGCACTGGGGGACTTTCCCAGCAGGACACTTTCCCGCATCCAGCCCGCTGTGGGGATGCTGCGCCCGCGCCTGGCCATAGTGTCCGATGTGTCCGTCGGGGATGTGTTCCCTGGGCTGATCTCTCGGAGGGGAAGGATGCCAGCATGGGGTGCGTTTTGGGGTCAGGCCTCTCCTTTCCTGCCAAGCTGCGCGTTGCATTACTTGGTTTTATGGTGAGGTAAACTGAGGCACAGTATCTAAACACCTTGGCCGTGCTCAGCATCGGGACCAGGACCCAGCCCTGTCTAATGGGGAGGGGGGGGATGCTCTGTCCGCTGCCCCCTCAGAATGCGCGTCCCCCCATGCTGCAGCGGGCTGGGCTGGCACGTTGGGCTCCTGCACTGGGAGCTGCTGCTGCTGCTTCCCGATGCAGGGCAGCAGGCGCCCGTTGACTGACAGTTCTGCTTAATTAGGGAGTTGTTATTTTATCAATTCCAAAGCGCTTGAAGTTTTCTGCTCCAGCTCACGCTTTCCACTTGTTAATGGGAAACCAACACCCTCCGTCAAAAAGGCAGCGGCACTGATGCATTTTAAAGGTTTCTGCTTGCTCCGGTTTGACATCCAAAATATAACAATCAAGCAATCAGCTGGTGGATGCCTGTTTGATGCAGCTCTGACAGCGCTGAAAACCTTAATTTCCCAGCCCTCCCCTACACCTCCTCCTCCTTTATATTGCTGGGTCAGTAGTGTGGTGGCTGCTCCCGGCGTGGGGGACCAGGTCCTGCTGGCCCACGGGAGCCGGGAGCACCATGAAGAGACACCCCCCCGCCAAATGCCACCTTCCCCTTGTGGGGCAGGACAGAAATGAATTGGGGAGAAAAAGGGGTGGAAAGGGTGTTTGGGTGGGAGCGTGGTCTGAGTGCCTCTTGCTGCCCAAGGGTTTGGGGTGTACCGGGGTGCTTCACGTCCCCGCTGGGCATGGAGACCCCGGAGCTACTGCTAGGGGGGCAGAGCCGTGGCCCTGTCCCGGAGCACAACCCCGCTGGGCACGGCAGGAGCATCCTTTAGAGGGGCTGCTCCTGGTGCTGCGTGCTCTGTCGCTGATGCCACCCCCTGCCCCAGCCCCTGCCCTTCCCCTCTTTCATGGGGGCTAGTGCATCTGCCTGGGATGTTGCCCAGTGTGGCTGGAGAGGCTGGAAACCAGCACCTGGGACTAATGGGGGCAACTTTCCCCTTGCAGAGGACAGCCTGGGTGCTAGTGAGGGAGCGGGTGGTACCATGGGGCAGTGGCACAGTGGGTTATGGGGTCGATGGGGTGACACGGCTGTGGGGGTGACAAGTTTCTGGGGGCGCACAGTGGGCTCACTCCCACTTGCACTGGGATTAGCACTGTGCATGCCACCCGGCCCCGGGGGGCTCGACAGAGGGCACGGCCTCGGGGCACAGGGCTGAGCGTGGGGGCTGCCGGGTCAGGGTTCCCGTTGGGGCGGCTCAGCTCAGCTCGGCTCAGCTCGGCTCATGGCTCCCCATCCTCTCCATATATGGAGATTTTTCCAGCAGTGTGGAGAGCCCGATGCTCTCCGGAGAGCTGCCCAGGAGAGCCCGGCTGTCCTGGCGGACAAACAGGGCCGGGAGGAGCCACTGGCTCCTTCGCCTCAGGGAAACCCCTCTGCTTCATCCCCCAACAGCCCCTGGATAAGCCGCCCCAGCTTTCCAGTCCCCACAGGTGTAACGCCTCTGGGGTTCCCCCCAATCCTTTCCCACAGCACAGGTGGGGTCCCCTGGGATGCTGGGCTGGGGTACCCGACCCTTCATCATCCTGGGGCTGGAGCAGGGGACCCCTCGCCTGTCCCCAACTTCATGCAGGGATGGGGGAGCCGCTTGCTTCCCGCCGAGCTGCCGTGATGTGCTCCGGTGCTGCTGGCGGCGTGGCTGTGAGGAATCCCTCAGGCTCCTTTCCTCCTTCCCGCCTCATTTTTCTCTCTCCTTTTGGAGGTTTTTCATCTTCCTTCTAATTTTTTTTTTTCCCCCCCTTCTTCTGGAATCGCTTTTCATGCAGCGCTAACTGCTGAAGTAACACAAACCTGCTAAATGGTCCAGCTTTATGATAGCATAAAAATGATACTACAGCAGTGAGTGGGGCTTTATTAAACCCAAGGGAAAGGCTCCAAATGAACAGCTTGCTCTGCTCTTAGCTTTTCCCCCCACTCCCCCCCTTTATTTTTAATAACCGCTGGAATATAAACTACAGTTAAGATCCTGCGGACTAGAAGAGCGCTCACAGCCCGGTGTTATCTCCGTCCATCCCCACGTGCAGGTCCCTGTGCGCATCCCTCCCTCCCGTTTGCCCAGTGCTGTGATGGGAGGACCAGCATCCTGGGCTGAGAAATGAATTTTGTGGTGTTTGACTTTGTACCTAAAAAGCCTCATAAATATTTTGCAGGGAGGCTGTGTCCCCGTTGGGTTGGGCCGGGTGTGATGTGGGAGCGAGCTGGAGCTCCTTGGCCTGGCTTCCCATTCTGGTGGGATCCTCGCCGGGATGCTGCCGGCAATGGGAGATCCCCTGGGCTTAGGGAGCAGGGGTTGGACACCTCTCACTACCGTGTCCTCGCAGAGGCAGCACGCAGGAAGGGGATGAATCCCCACTCCCCACCACTGCAGCGGGGTCTGGGCACGGTTGGACCCCCAGCCCCAGGCTGCCCCCGTCATCCCCAGGGTCCACCCCAAGCCCCGCTGTTGCCGTGCCCTTGGGTCTCCCATGGGGATGCTCCGGAGCTGGCTATGGAGTCTCCCCCTTGCCCTGCCACCCCACTGCACCCCAGCCCTGCCTGAGAGGAGGCAGCTGCCTCCCCCCCTGCCTTCCCACACCCACCGGTGGTGGGCTCGCCACTCCCTGATCGCATTACTTTTAATTAGCCCGACACTTCCCGTCGGCTCCTGTCTCCTGCTGAAGGTGCCTGATTAGAGCTGAGGTGAAAGGCACTTTGGGTTACGGAAGGACACGCGGAGAGGCTCGCCTGTCTGCCGCTGAAGCTCATTTTGGACAGCATCTGTTCATTATTATGTGGTGCCTTGGCCGGGCGCCAGCCAGAACTGAAAGCCCCGGCACAAAGCTTGCTTTCACCCGCTGCGGGGAGGAGGAGGCAGCCGGCGCTGGGAGGGGGGTGCGGGGACCCCCAAAGCAGGCTGGTCCTTTCCCTCCCAGAGGGGATGCTCCAGCATCCCAGAGCATCCTGAGCTGTCGCCTGCTATGGGTCTGGCTGTGGGGTGTCCAGCCCCTCAGGACTGCTGCTATCCTGTGGGGTGGGGGGCAGCAGCAGGGGGCTGCCCCAGGGAGGTTAGCAGCAGGACGAAGTGATGTTGGGGTCTGCATGGCTGGCGCCTACTGTTTTAAGGAGGGGGCTCATCCTTCCCCTCCCCAGCACCCCCCTGCCACACCGTGCTGTGCCCTTCGGGGCTGTGTGCTGTGCCAGGGCTGGGCAGTGGGGACGCTTCTGGGCTGTGCTGCCTCCTGGCCCTCCAGGCACGGGTGCTGGGCTTGATGGCACTTTGTACCCACCAAGGCAGGGGTGCAGCAGCGATGCAGCCCGGCTCGCTGCTCCCCTGGGGCTTGGGGGGCAGAGGAGGATTCCCAAACTGGCAATGCTGGCATGCGGGGAGGGACGGCTCTGCCACCTGGATACCCTGGTGCAGGCAAACCCTCGCCTGCGCCTGCCCGTGGGGCTGGGCAGAGCACGGGGAGCTGCAGGCAGCGATGCCGCAGGGCACCCACCGCCTGTGCGTGCGCGTCTGAATTTGCACGTGTTCCCTCGCACGCCTGTGCGGGTGCGTTTGGGACGCGGCGCGTGCACACACGACGCACGTGCGCCGGGCTGGCCATGTGCGCTCCCACGTGCGCTCGCGCCCACACGTTGCAGTCAGATGCGCGTTGGGTGCGCAAGGGCAGCGCGGGGAAGGACCCTCGAACACGCCTCAGGCTGGCTTGCGCCGCTCCACGGCCCTCCTGGGAGCAGGGGCTGGGGGCAACGTCCCCCCTGTTCTTGGGGAGCAGGGGGACACCACATGGCCTTGCTGTGGGGCGGTGGGTACCGCGGGGGCCGGGTGCTTTTGAAGACGTGGCTGTGACTGGGTGGGGGGGGGGGGGAGCCTGAGCCAAGGCGCCGAGCAGCCACCTTTGATTTGCTGGGAAGGGGGAAAAAAAAACCAAAAACAACGAAAAAACCAAAGAAAAAAAGCCAACCCCAAGAAAGAGAAGAAAGGCGAGGGTTGTTCGGAGCCGCCTGCCACCTGGCGCGGTGCCAGCCCGGGGACGCTCTGGAGCAGACATGCCAAGCTGTAATTGCAGACAGGCTCATTTCAAGAGACGAGACGGTTATTTTTAACTCGCGTTAAGGTAATGCACTGATCTCCTGCCTGCTGGTTCAAAAGTTCAAACCACCCCCTCCTCAAACCCCCCTTTGCTCGCCCACCCCATGCTGGCACCCTGGGCTCTGGGTGCCCCCCTGGAAGGCAGGGCCCAGCGGCGGGGCAGCCTGGCGCTGCCAGACACCCTCGCCCTCCCCGGGGCAGCCTTTGTGTCTCCCGGGGTGTCTGGCTCCTCTCCTGCGGGATTGGGAGGAGGCTGCAGCCGGGGCCAGCCCCGGGGTACAGAGGAGACGGGCATTCGCGGGGCTGTGCCAGCTCCGTGCTCGGCCTTGGCGCTGCCGAGGTCCCCGAGGGATGGTGCCGGGGATGGGCGCTGCGTGCCAGGGAGCCAGATGCTGCTCGGAGCGCGGTGGGAAAGCCTCGCGGTGCTCTGCGTGGTGACGCTGCTCACTCCCCAAGCCCCTTCCAGTCACGGCTCCGTGTGCTGGTGGCTGTGCCACCCCAGGGACCGCTGGCATCTCCTCCAGCAGCCAGGCTGGCTGGGACAGCAGGGCAGTGTGGGGATGGTGGGATGTGCTCCCAGTGCTGCTTTTCGGTCCAAAAACCAGGTGGAGGGTTATACCACCTCTTTTTTTTTTTTTTTTTTCCTTAAAACATGTTGCAAATTGCCAGGAGGACTTGGGTGCTTTCTACTCCTCGGGGAGCAGATTTGCTGCCCTGAGACAGGATGTCACTGGCTGTGTGAGACCCAAGCAGTGCCAAGCTGGGGAGCATGGGGACGAGCCTGGCAGCAGCTCCCCAACCCTCTGCCCAAACCATCCGAAGCGAAAGTGGAGCAGAAATGCTCCACAGGTTTGGACCTGTAATAGCTGTAATTAATCCTTTGCCCCCTCATCAGCCCCCCCCAGGAGCAGAGCCGCTGGGAGCCAGCGAATGAAACCTCGGGGCGCTCCCAAGCAGGAGCAGTGTGTCCGTCCCCCTGTCCCCAAATGCCCTCTCGCCCTGGTTCGTGGCGTCAGCAGTTTGCCAGACGGCTGGGAACTCCCCGCGTGGCTGAGATGTCTTTTGTCCTCGGCCGTCGCATGGCCGGGACCGCCAGCTGCAGGTGCTTTGCTGCTCCTCCTTCCTGATGCCGTGGTATGGCATTTCCCTCCCCTTGGATGTAGCTGCTTTCTGCAGGAGTGCGAAGATTTGGGGTTTGGGGGGACCCGGGGAGAGCTGAGATGCTCTGGCCACATTTTATGGCATTTTGCTGCTCGTCTGGGCTCATCGCTGGCTCCTGTGGCAGCGCATCGTCTGCTGGAGCCGATAAATCAGGGGGAATAGCCCAGCTGCATCGGCGGTGAATTGCGGGGCCGTTATCTGTAACGAGTTCAACAGGGATGGCACGGCAGTGGGGGGAGCCTTACTGGCATTATTCCTGGACTGTGACCCTGGCAAAGTGGGGGACATCTCCTCGCCCAATGGGGTGGCCGGCTCTGCGGGGGGGTTACGGGGCCTCATGCTTTGCTGCTCTGCCTGTGCAGACCCGTAGGATGGGGAGCGGAGGGGGACCGGGGGGCCACGTGGGTACCATTGGCTGGTGTCTTGCTGCTGGCGGGAGTGGGGAGCACATCAGTGTGCGCTGAGGTTTTGAGCATCCCTAGAGCCTGCCCAGGCTCTCGGATGTGTTTGGTAGCGCGGGATTGGAAACACACAACCTCTAAGGATGGGGGAGGTGGGGAGACCACGATTGGGACTGTGCTTGGGACTGTGCTTGGGACCTCCTTTAGCAGCGGGTCTGCTGGCTCCATCCTGGCGACCAGCCTGTCCTTCTGCAGAGCCAGCCGGAGCTGCTGGGAGCCGACGGCTGCTGGGAGCAGGTTTAAACGGGATGAAGAAGGGCAAGTCCCCAGCTCCACAACGCCGGCGGGTTCAGGCAGGCAGGGTGCCTGCTGTCACCTCCTGCCTGCAACTTGCCCGGCTGGCAGCTGGCCCTTGCACCCTCCCTGCCCCAGGTGGAGGGCTCATGCGAGGATGCAGGGAAGGAATTAACAAGCTTATGGAGCGACAGGCTCATAAATTTCAGCTTTTTTTTTTGAGACTGTCAAACCTATGCCTGTCCCAGGGATGTAAGACAGCATTTTATTGCTGCCTGCTTGATGGTTGTTCCCTTCTCCTCTGCGGCTGTGATTTATCTCTGCACTTTGCGCTGATTGGATTAGAAGTTTAAATGCTAAGGGTGCATAACAATATATTTTTCTTATTAATATTAAAAAATCATTATTGGATTTTTTATAGTTCTGTTTTGAATTGAATCCCCTTGCTTGATTTATTCTCTCTCCCAGAGTAGAATTTAATGCTAATAGGAACAATCATTGCTTTGTTTTGAATCTTTGACTGTTTGGAAAACTTTCCCTGCAAAGGGAAATTACAGCATTGTTAAGAGTCCATTAAAAGAGGGTTTGCCCATTCCTGGCTATTACCTGTGAGCTGGAGAGAAAACAAAAAAGCAAAGACAAAGAGTCTCTTTTGCAGGGCTTTCTGCTTATACCCTTCCCTAGGTGTAACGCAATTATCGTGCCAATTATAATCAGCTCTATTCTATCGCAGGTATTAATTGCAGGTCCTGTTGGTTCGATTTCTTGCGGGACGCCGGGTGGTGAATGTGTGTGTGTGGCAGCGGAGCGCGACTCATCTGCGCTCATCTGCGCACGGGCGAAAGGCAGGGGCTTGGCTGCCTGCGACGGGGGGCAATGGGGTCTGGGGGGCTGTTCCGCTTCCCGCTGGATTTCATATTTTTAAGGCAAATACGAGAAGCACGACAGCAGCCTCTGGCTGATGCCTTCCGCAGCGTGTCCCCGGGGCTGTGGGTACCAAGTGGTGGGATGGAGGATGCTGGATTTCCTCCCTGTGATGCCCTTCGCCCTGGTGCAGAGGCTGAGCGGTGCCTCTGCCCGCACCTGGGGACCAGCCATTGCCCACCCTGCGCCATGCCAGCCCCGGGACCCACCACATCCTTGCAGTTGTGCCCGGCATGCCTCGCTTCCAGGCAGCTGCCTGCAGCCCGCAGGGCTCCAACAGGCAACAGGGCTGGGCACACGCCCCACAGGCAGCCCTGGAAGGCAGAGGCAGGCAGGCAGGTGGGAATGGGGCAGGGGCTGGGGTGAGGGCATGATGCCAGGCAGCTGGAGACGTGCCTGGGCTCCACGCAGGGTGCTGGGACGGGTGCAGCGGCGATGGGGAGCTGTGCCAGGCTTGGCCTGCAGCCGGCAGGGTTGGCAGGGGGAGCGCAGCCTGCCCGGGCACGGCTGGGGCAGGCCTGGTCAGCCTTGGCCCCGAGGAGCGCCGAGGCGGAGCGGGGAGGCCGGGGTGTGGGGTGGCTGCTGGGCGTAGGTGGGAGTGGCAGGAATGTCAGCCCGAGGCACGCAGGGTCCCGCGTCGGCATGAACCTCCCTGAAGTGCTGCACCGTGCCAGGCCACCACCCTGCGCTCTGCACCCCGAAACCTGCACCTGCCACCCCCTCTCTGCTCCCCAAAGCCTGTACCCTGCACCCCACACTCTACACCCCAGAACCTCTACCCTCCACCCTGCACTATGCGCCCTAAACTCTGCTCCCTGCATCCTGCACCCCAAAATCTGCACCCCGCACCCCACACCCTCCATCCCAAACCCTGCACCTCAAAATCTGCACACTGCACCCTGCACCCCAAACTCTGCACCCTGCACCCCACCTGCCCAGACTCCCACCCAGACAGTGCTTTTTGCAAACCTGTACCCCCTCCCGCTGTGCACCCCGTACCTTGAATTCCCCCGTGCACCCCATACCCTGAACCCGCACACCCAGAAACCCACCTCTGCTTGCTGGACACCCCGTACCCACACCCCACCTCCCTCCTATCCCCACCCAGCCCACCCCATACCTATTGTGCCCCCCCTGCTAACCTGGGGCTGCTGGGGCTGGGAGAAGGAGCAGGCAGGAGGGTGCCCTCACACACTGCACCATGGGCTTGGCTTTTCCCGGAGCTGCTGGCCCCCTGCCCCACGCATCTTGTCCTTGGTAAGGTCCGCACCTTGGAGTCATGGCTTGGGCACTGCCACCTGCCCTTCAGTGGGACTCCCAGTTGGCCCAGTGCACCCTGAGCACTGGGAAGCTCCATCTTGCCAGGCCGCTGTGCCTGGGTGACAATGCCCGTGAGCCCCGGTGTGCTTGGCGCTGCCTCCACGACCCCTCTGTGCTCTGTGGGTTACGGGATGTCACTGCAAAGTGCATCAACTGGGGGGGAACCCCTGTCCCCCCTCGCTCCATGGCATGCCAGCATGAGCAGTTGGGATGTGCACCCCCTTGGGTCTGGGGGTGCAGTGCTGTCCCTTGGGGACCACCCTCTGCTGTGGCGGGGTGGGGGTTCCCAGCACACCCCTGTGTCCTGGCCCACACTGGTGTGATGGATGTTTGGAGAGCACTCCTGCTCACCCTGCTTTCCCACCGTGTGCTGCCAAGCCTGCAAAATAGTTTTTTTCCACCGCTGACAACGCTGTGGCAAACACATGCAGCGAAACAGCAGCCCTCAGTGTAATGAGAAAATGCCAGACGGGTGCGTCAGATGCCGGGCTGAGGGGAGCTAACGCAGCCACGCCGTGGGGTCTGGCTCACCCCAGGGACGCGGTGAGGAGGTGCCGCCTCAGACCCCTCTGGAGCTGCGGGATGGGCCCCTCCTTGCATGTCGTGCCAGCGAGATGCCTGCTCAGAGGTGGTCCAGCCACCTCCCCGCTGCTGCCGGGACAGCACTGCAGGGCACACGCTTGCCCCCCACCCCGTGCTGGTGGGTGGCACCGGGCATGGCCCCCCTGGTACCCGCACAGCATCCCCTGGCTTCCAAGCAGCGTGTCCTTAGGTGTCCTCCCATGCACTGGGACTGTCTGGCTGAGGTTTTCCGTGCCCCATTCACGGCCAGGCAGTGCTGGGATCCCGGTGGTGGGATACGCTCACCCTCCATGCGTATTTTTTGGCTGACCCCCTCTTGTTTTCCTTCCATCCTGGAGCCTGAGCGCGCCAGCCAAGGAGCGGCTGTACGGGGAAGCTGCCAGGCCCCCGAGCCGGCTGCGAGGCCGTAGGGTTTGTGGCAGCGGTAGCCCCGTGCTGGGCTTGCGGTGGTGGCTGCGGGCTTTGAGGTGGGGACCTGGCATGGGGGCTACCCCCAGAATGTGCAGCAGGAGCCTGGCAGGTACTTCTGTGCCTGTCCTGCTGCCCATCCCCAGGAGACAGGGACATGCCTCGATGCCTGTGCAGGGCTCGGAGGGGTCACCCCACAGCTGGGGTTTGGGAAACAAGATGGGGAGATGTGGGGTACAGGGCTGTGGGAAGACTGGGATGCAGTGGTGGGAGTTTTGGGGTGTGGGACTGTGGAATGTGGGCTGCAGAGCTGGGAAGTGTGGGGTGCTGCAGCTACCACAGGAGACATGGAGCGGCGAGGGGAGACACGGGGTGGGCAGTGCTTGCAGTAGGGCCAGCCTGGCTCCCCAAAGCTCCCAGTTTAACCAGCAAGGCCCCAGCAAGGTACCCAGCTGCAGCGGTCCGGGGCAGGGCCCCATGCCCGCCCACCCCAGCCAAGACCCACAGGTGGCTCCTCAGCAGGGAGGAGGCTGCTCAGGGTCCCCTCCTGCCTCACTGGGGCACCCCATGATGGCAAAGCCCCAGGGAGACGGGGCCAGTGATGGCCTTGGTCCCCGGGTCCCCTCTCCCTGCCCCCAGCCCTATCCATGGCACAAATCCTGCTCCTGCCTGCGGAGATGGAGCAGAACCAGGGGGCTCCTATAATTATCCTCGCGCTCTGAATAATTCATAGCAGCATTACTCCAACAAAGCCTCTCCCTGCCCCGGCTCCGGGCCACGCTGCCTGGCAAGCACCGGCTGGCTTTGGGGGTGCCATAAAGGGAGCAGGCTGGCCGGGGTGGCGGGGTGGGACAGTGGGGTGTCTGTCACTGGCCACCTGCTCCAGGGGTTTGGGGGGCGGCGCAGGCAGGGGATGGAGGAGTGGGTTGGTGTGTGTGCCCCTGGGAGTGTTGCCATCCCCCCCACTGCCCCGCAGGCCGTGTGCCTCAGCTTCCTCCTCGTCATCCTCCAGGGATGCTGGGGTGAGCAGGACCGGCAAGGGGGTCGTTTCGCTGCCTAGCTCAAGACACCGTGTCTTTTCAAGCACACGGCACCCCGATCCCTCCAGCCATTCCTGCAGGGCTGGGTTTGACCCAGGGAGGTTGAGACTCCATCCATCCAGGATCCGGCTGTGGGGCCGGGAGCTCCTGGCCCCGAGCGCCTGCAAGGCCGGGAGCAGCGAGGGGTTAAACGCAATAAAGCCGGTGTGAAACTTTTGGCTGGGGAGCTGCAGGCAGAAAGTGCATTTGTAGCCGCAAGTGGCCGCCTTGAAGACGATCCAGATCTGTCTGGGAGCCGTCTGCTGCTAAAACCCTTTGATCCACTTACTTCTCCCCGGGGAGCTCCCTGCAGCTCTGGTGCTAATGCCCCCGTGGCGACAGGGGCTTAGCTGTCAGACGGATGCAGGAAAGATCCCCCCCTCCCGCTGCCAGGGAGGAAAGCAGCCACAAAAAAACGGGGGCAAAAAACCAGGGGCTTTGGGACAGGGGAGCGATGCCACCAGGCTTAATCTGTGGGGTACTGGGGGTGCCTGGGGGTGGGAGCAGGTTTGGCTGTTCCCAGGCAATGGGCAGGGATGTGAGGGATGGAGGGAGCGTCCCTGGGTGATTGCCATGGTGCCAGGGCGTGGGGGGGATGGTGGTGCTGTCATGGGGGGGTTGTGTCATTGATGGCTCCCCAGGACTGCGGATCTGGGGGGGTCCCAGCCCTGCGGCCGACTGCCCTTGTGCAGGTCCACGTGCACGGCTCAGCCAGAGCTGCTGGTGATTTTGAGGGTGATGAGGGTCCGGAGCAGCCCTGCTTGGGCGAACAAGTCCCTTCTGCCCCCCTGCCAAGCCCGGGGAGCAGGACGCACCCTCCCGGGGCTAGGAAGGCAGCGGTGGCACGCGTGGCTGTAGGGATGCTCTTGGGGACGCGGTTCCTATTCATCCTCACCCTGTATGGCCCCACAGCTTGCGTTTGTGGGGCAGGAGGTCTGGCCTCGTGCCCAGCTGCGCCTGAGCGTTTGGGGTTTACCCCGATGAATCTTTGTACCTGTTCCCAGCGTGTGTGGCACTGGGATCCCTGTGCCAGCCGTGCTGTGCCAAGCCATGGGGCATGGGGATAGCTCCTGGGATCAGTGAAGGTTTGGGGCATAGGGAGTTTGGTTTTGAGTCAGTTGGGCAATGTTTGCTGGTGCGGAGGTTTTTTCCACAAAGAAAAAAGCAAGTTTGGGTCAACCAGCCCAGATGATAGCAGAGTGGCTGAAAGGGGAAGGCAGGAAAACCGGCAGCGCTGGGCAGCCAGCAGCCAGCTCCCGCGGGGTTAAATGACATATCAACAGTTTTGGTTTGTAGCGATTACTTTGCTTTTACTATAGGAAATGTTTAAAGATGGGGAAGCTGAAATAAGCAGCTGTACTGGACCTCAAATACGCATTTTCCAGTGGGTGTCAGGACTTCAAGGATGCGCTGGTCTGTGCCCTTGTCCTCCCTGCATCCCCGTGGCGGATGGGTTTCACCCCTTCACCTCGGGGGTCCCAGAGGGGAGCAGGGCTGTACAGCACGGGGAGGGATGGGGCCGGCGTGGTGCTGAGCCCTGCAAGGGGAGACTTCCGCGTGGGCTGTGTCCTGCGCCCCGGAGAACACACACGGGTGAGTTATGGATGGAGCCATTAACCGCAGGCTGTGCACAGAGCAGGATGAGGCCGTGGGCAGGAGAAGGGACACAATGTCCTTCTCCCTCCTGGGGGATGGTGTTTGGGAGCTGGTGCTCTGGCAGGTACCCGATGCTGCCTGTGGTTTTGGAGACGCTGGGCTGCCCTGCCAGCAGGACGGCGTTGCCTCCGCCGCTGCCAGCAGCCCTGGCCACACTCGCCGGGAAGGAAAAAGCCATCGAGGCGGTGGCGGAGCCGCGGGAGAGGCCAGGGGACAGTCACGGCCAGGGACGGTCACGGCTGGGTCCGGAGGGCTCACGGAGGGGCTGAAGGGGTGGGATGGAGGTGTGAAGGGAGGCCAGCGCGGAGCGAACAAAAGCTGCATTGAGTGACAGCACCCGGCCGCCCCACCGCCAGCGGAGCAGGAGCCTGGCCAGGAAAAACAGGGCCTGGAGCGGGGAGCACATCGTGTCCCTGGCTGGGGCCGCCAGGGCCCTCGGTACATTCTGTAGCGGAGGAAGCTGGCGCGGGGACGGGCTGGCTCACCGGCTGCTGCAGCGCAGCTGACCCCGGCGGGGAGAGGCGCGGGGGGCTCCCCCCTGGCTGCTGCACCCTCCGATTGCTCACCGGGGCTAATTGCGTAACGAGCCCGGCTGAGAACGGCCGGACCCCCCTCCCCACCCGCTCGCTCAAGGCGGGGTCAGAGGCTCCTCGGTTCTAGGTCAGCGCTGGGGGAGGAGGCGATGGGGTTTGTGTGTGGGGGGGGATCGGGGACCGGCTTGCAGACAGCGAGCGGGCGCCGTGCCCAGGAATTCGAGGATGGTTTGCAGGCTGCGCTGCCCAGGCAGCAGCGTCTAATTCAATTAAAGCTCAGTGTCACGAAGCCGGGAGGCCGGCAGCGCGTGGGAGCCGGGTGGGGGCCCCCGCGGGGAAGGCGGCCGTCTGAAGGGCTGCCAGGTCCCCTGGGAAACAGCCCCGGCGTCAGTGAGCTGGGGGTGTCCCGACCCCCCAACCTCTGCTGGGAGAGCTGGCATGCCGGGCATGAGGATGTACCCAGATGCCCACAGCCCAGGGACCCCATGGAGCTGCTGGAGGTGTCACCCCCCAGTTCGGAGGTATTGAGGTGACCCCGGGTGCTCAGACCCTCGGGATGGGCTTCCAGGTGACAGGAGTCGGGAGCAGCTGCCTTGTGCAGTGACGCATGGCTTCCCATTGCTTCCACACCTCCCTCTGCCCCCGGCATCCTCTGTCCCCCTCCATGGCACTCCACCCCAGCCCTGCTGCAGTTCCCATCCCCTCACCTCCCCAGGAAAAACCCAAAATTAACAACCAGGGGGGCTGTGGATGGGGTTCAAACCCCTGCGGTTTGGGCTCAGGGCATCATCTCCCTGCAGTCCAGAGCTGATTTGTTCCTGGTGGTCTGGGCACCAGTTCCTCCTGCCCCTTTTTGGATATTTTGTGACCACCACCACCCCCCCTCCCCGGACACCTATTTTTTGGTGGCTTTGTTTCCAAGTGTCTGATTCCTCCAACAGAAAGACAAGACCCTGCTGGCAGCGTGAGCCCAAGGAGGGTCCTGCAGCAGCGAGCGGCTGAGCCCGGCAGCCCCTGGCATCGCTGCCAGTTTGCAGGCAGGGCAGGTTTTCAGGGTCTCTTGCTCCAGAGGGAGTCAGCACTAAAAAACAGCCCCGAGGATGCTGCATGGCCTGACCTGGAGCATCTCCACCTGCCTTCCAGTCCAGCTGACAGGAGGGGGGCTGGCCCCTTTGCAGCACCCATCGCTCAGGGTCAGAGTGGCCCCACGGGGCTGTGGCGGTGCTGGGGTGGATCCGGCTCCTCCCTTGAGCGGCACCGGGACTGTCAGCTCTGGCTGATGTAATTTTTGCCATTATAGGTAAAACTGCTCTGCCTCGGGTGGCGAACTCCTCTGAGACGGGTAGAAGGGGATTGTTGTGATCCTGTTGCCTTGCAGCATCCTACAGGGAACTGCTGCCTCCCCAGGTGTGCTGCCTCCTGCTCGGGCTGCGGGTGGTTGCAGATTCATTTTCAGAGCTGTGCTGGGGGCCAGAGGCTGCATTTCCCTACCCTGGCAGCCCCGACTGTAGCTCTGGTTACTTGTTACCCCTGGTCCTGCTGGTTTTATACCTGGTCTGGAAGGACCCCTGCAGCCTCCCTGTTGCCTCGGTGTGTGTGCAAGCGCAGCCCAGAGACCACCATGGTGGGCTGCGGCTGTGGCTTTCCTGCCACCCTGTGTAATCAAATAGGGCTTGGAGAGGGGGGACACCCTGCCTGGGGTAATGGTTCATCCCTGGTGGGGGGAAAACAGCTGAGATTTACAGCTGGGAAAGTTTGGGGCAGTGCAAGAAATCTTGGGGCGTCCCCAGTGTTTGTGAGCCCTTGGAGGGAAGAGCAGAGACTGTGATTAATCCAAAGGCAACCTGGGAGTGCCCTGGGGTGGGATCGCTGCCAGCCACCCGGCAGAGCACTGAAGGATGAGCTGATGGTGGGGAGCTGCAGGCAGGGGAGCGTGTCCCTGGGCATCGCTGTGGGGAGACAAAGCGAGCAGGCAGCGGCGCGGTGGGTAGCAGGCACCAAAGCACTTGGCCGGGGCTGGGGTGCAGTGGCTCCTCTCTCCCTGCTGCCACCAGCCCAGCAGAGCAGCCCCAGGCGGGGTGGCAATGTCCCCAAGAGGAAAGCCCCCACCAGTGCTCCAGAGGGATGGCAAGGTGGGGCTGACCCTATCGGGACCCCCAGGGCATGTGCCTGTCTGGCGCAGGGCAGGGACCCCCTTGCAGGAGGAGAAGGCAGATGAAGCCGGGGAGCCGGGGTGCATCGCTGGGCCCCCCCCCCCCCCCCGCTCCGCTTCGCCACCCTCCCTTACCTGCGGGATGTCTCCTGCCGTTTCCCTGGCAACGGCGATGGCATCCCGAACACCTCGGGCAGAGTTTCCCTGCCTCCCCTGCGATGTCATCCGCCGTTTCCCGGGTAACCCAGCATCCGGAGCCGGCTCTGGCAGGCAGGTAGAGGAGGACCTCAGCCCACCCACCGCCTTCTGCTGTGCCCAGCCGTTCGCCACCCGAAAGCAGAGCACTGGTGGAAGGGCTGTGTCTGTGTGGTGGCCCATGATGGCCTTGGGTGGCTGTAGCCGAGCTGTGGGGCAGGCCCGGGGCTGCTCTTTCTAGACACAGGGATGGGCAGATAAGGCAAATGGCCTGGCAGCCTTGGGGGAGCAGGCAGCCCTGCCTGTCACACACAGAGCCTGGTCCATGCTCTGCTCCCTGAGGGTGCCTTGTGGGTCTGCTTGGCATTGGGGACCCCAGGGAATGGGCACCTTGTGGGGTGGAAGGAGAATGACACCCACCCTGTGTCCCACCCCATCCCTGCACAAAGGGCTGGGGACTGTGGCTGGACTTGTGGGGAGTCGGTGTTTCCAAGGGGAGAATAGCCAAGGGAGGTTGGAAAGTGTCCGGGACAACCGGTAATTCCCTTTACTGGTCACCTTTGAGCAACTGATCTTGGCAGGAGGTGTTGACTTCCAGGAGGGCACTGGTGAGCCATGCTGAACATCCCACTCCGTGCTGGTCCTGGGGCTGTTTTCCTTCAGGCGATTCCCTTAATGCCCTGAGCCTGTCCTGGGATGAACGCACTGAGCAGAAAGTGTGCTGGCAGCTGGCATTGCCCCCCTTGCTCTATAAACAGCTTTGCTCCATCCCAAGCCCAAGTGTCAAGTTCTCCTGCTCCCAGTGCAAGTCTGCAAGAGACCAGAAACCCCACTAAATCCCACTGCAGCAGAGTTTAGTGCTGGGTCCTGGGACAGGGACGGGACAGTGGCAGCCCCAGGTGCTTTCTCCACCAGGAGCCTGGGAGGTCCCTTGATGCAGCAGGGGTGGCTGTGGGGGCCCCAGCCCAGGCGCCGAGGGGGCCGGGGGGATTGTATTTGGATGAAATCGGAGCCTGTGGCGCGGCAGTCGCCAGGATTTCCCTGTGGATCCTGCGCTCTGCCCCACGCGCTGGGGCCAGGGAGGTGAGCGCAGGCAGGGGCTGTCAGCTGGGGTTTTTTGGGGGGAGCCACGGCTCTGCTGGCAGCCAACCGCTCTCCTGCGTGGCCCCCGCTTGGGTGCATCACTTTGGGCAGGGGCTGGCTCGCTGTGCCCTTGCCTGTACTGCCTGGACAAAGGGGGTCTGCCAGCCCTATCCTGCCGAGCCTCCAAGGCAGGGGGCTGCCCCAGGGAGAGCCCCCTCCCTTTCTGAGCCCACCAGTGGGGCTGTGCTCACACCCCCAGCCTCGCAGGGTGCAAACACATCGGTGCAACTCTGCGTGCGCGAGCCAGCGTGTCACCATGGGGTGACACCAGGAGTCCGTGGGCTGCCCCGTGCCTTGCTCGGCCGTGGTGGCAGCAGTCACAGGCAGGGCTGTGCAGGAAGCCCAGTGACCCAAAAAGGGCTCAGCGGGTGCCTGGAGGCTGCAGGGTGCCGGAGGTGCCATAGATGGGAAGCGTTGGGGTGCGGGAGCCTCCTGCCCCGGAGGGTGTTACCCTGCCCTGCAGTGAATGGCACAAGCCCCAGTGCTTGCCGGGGCACGGGGAGGGGGGGGCTTGCAATCCCCACCAGCTGGGTGGCTGATGTGTGTGGGGGAGGCCTCCCCTCCTCCCGGCTCCCTGCGCTGTGAGTAAGCACAGGCTGGCGAGACCCCGGCGTGAGGAGCTGTGGGGGTGGCGGGGAGGGGGGGGCCGTAATTAGCAGGTGCAGAGCAAGCTGCTGCCGGTCGGGTCAGCTGAGTCACCGCGCAGGCGGCGTGTGTGCCGCGACACACGCCTCTGCATGCAGGCGTGGGTGACGGGGGCACAGGGGGTGGGTGCTGGGGACAGGGCGCTGCAGGGTGGGGTGCGGGGGGGGCTCTAGCTGGGGGTGCACATGTGTGGGGTGGGTGCATGCTGTGCCCCTGCGTGTGTGACCAGGGGAGGCGTGTGACACCCCGCTGCAGGCTGGTGACATCCTGGGGCAGGGCTCTGTGACTCTTCCAGCCCTGTGCCGGTGGCGGCTCTTTCAACCCCACTGGGAAAATGGAGTTTTTTCCAACTCCCCCACCCTGAGACTCATTTGCTTTTGGCTCCTGTCCAGCATCCAGTGGGGGCTGGGAGCCTCTGGGGAGCTCACTGGCTGCCCCCATGGGGAACTGCTATGGGTGCTCCTCAGGGCTAAGTGAGGTAGAGCAAGGATGGACCCCGCATCCCTCTTCTCCTCCAGGACCCTCTCCTGCTCACGAGCCACCCCCTTGCCCCACATGCCATGCCAGTGACCCCTGAGACCACCCCCGTTGGGGAGGCCCACAGGACGCCCCGGGGTGCTGTCACCCCCCTTTGCCATCTCCATGGGTCCTGCAAGCTGTGAGCAGGGTCAGGACATGGTGTCTGGGGAGGGCTGGGCTGGCCCTGGGGCATAGGCTGGGGCTCCGGGACATGGCAGAGGGCGGGGCAGAGCTGACTCCTGGAGCAGTGACCGTGGAGCAGCTCTGCCAGCGACTCCCTCTGCCACAGCCCTCTCCGTGCCTCAGTTTCCCTTGACGGCAGAGAGCCCCAGGCTCTGTGGGTGGGGGCAGCATCCCTCCTTCCCGCAGCTGATGGGGCTGAAGCTGCAGAAACATCCCCAGGGCCCTGCGGTGACCTTGCTCTGCTTGCGTGACTGTGGCTCGCCGAGCATGTGCTGGGGGGGCTTCAAGATACGATGAGCATGTCAAGCAGGATGCTCAGGGCAATGGGGCTCCGGTTGGCCCCCCCAGTGTCTCGCCGTCTCTCCCAAGAGGGTCTGAGTGTGGCTGGGGACCATGCAGTGCAGCCCTGGGCACAGGCTGAGACTTTTCAGCTGCCTGAGCAACATGAAAGGCACGGCGGGCTCAGCCCTGCTGGGAGCTCCCGTCCCGACGCGTCTCGCCCCGGGGTCCACGTGTGCGTGCGTGAGTGTGAGCACACAGCACGAGCAGGCAGCTGAGCCTCCCTGCCTGCGTGGGATGAGCAGGCAGCAATTCGCCTGCTGTTTTCACCAGCGCCTGCCTGCTCCATGTGACCTGGGGGACAGGGCTGCTTTCCAGGGGCTGTTTCGGAGGTGCTTGATGTCCCTCAGGTCCCCGCAGCAGAGGGTACCGCCCTCGGTGGCATCTCAGCTGTGCTGGCATCTCTGGGTTGCCTCTCCCTTGGGCAGGGACGTGGTGCATGGATCAGGACCTGGTGCCTTTGGGCTTGCCTGGGCCAGGAGGGACATCAGCGTGAGGCCATTTCCCGCTGTGTTTCTGGCCGTGCAGGGTGCACGGTGACAGCTGTGACAGCAGCTCATGCCACTGCCTCCCTGTCCTCATTCTCGCAGGGTGCCAGCTCCAGGCGTGGTGCATTTGCCCCTGCCAGGTAGGCAAGCATGGAGGTCTCCTCTTCCTGCAGTGGCCAGTTCCTGCCTGGCCCAGGTGGGCTGCACCAGTGACACGGGGCTTTGAGCCCTCCATCTCCCATGCACACACGATAAAAAGGAAGTTGGAAGTGGAAAAAAGGATGTTGCGTGGGTTTTCGGGGGTTTCTGTGCCGCAACATGTGCTGGCGTGGGGTGCTCTGGCTGGAAGGGCTGGTGTGGGGCCAGCTGGCACTGGTGGAGGTGACAGAGCTGGACCCAGCACCCAGCCAGCCCGGATGGTGCTGGGGGATGCGCCATCTCACAAGGCTGAACGAGGAGGGGTGGCTGGATGTGGCCCACGGCGGGCATTGCTGTGGGCTGGGGTGTAGAGCAGTGTCCTGCGAGAGGGACAGCAGTGTGGGGACAGCGGGGAGAGTGCGGGAGCCTGCCAGGACGGGCAGGGGTGCCATGGACTTGAGCAGAGCAGGTGGACCCGACACTGCTGTTGGCTAGAAACTGCTCATTATTTTCACAGACGTTTTTTAAATAGTGCTTCTTGCAACATTTCTGTGTAGTATAGCAAGTCCCCATGATGAATATTCTCCTGTCACTAAACCCTCCTCTGCCCCACCTTTGGGGTCTAAAACCTGCAAACTAGTAGAAATATTTGTTTTATTGAACAACTGAGACTTTTTTATTGGAATAAAACTGTTCCATGAAACATCTTTCAGCCAAGAGCATTTGATGTCAGGGATGCCCCCAGTGTACTGTCAACCCGTCTGGTCCGCATCCACCTCGGGGCTGAGAGCCCCAGTGCTCCCACACCTTTGCCTTCTGTGCTTGCTGGTGGCAGGATGAAATCTCTTGCAGGATGAAATCTTCTTTCAGAAGCAAAAGGTTCCTTTCCGTGTACGGCCAAACTAGCACCTCATCTCCAAGGGCTGCCCTGAGATGCATCTCCATGCATCTGCCCAGGGTCTGCTGCCTTTGCCGGGGAGTTTGCAGAGCACAGGGAGCCTGTCCCTGCTCTAGCAGCCAGCACAAACCTGCTGGGGTCCTGTGTGGGACACGGAATATCAGAAAGGGTTTGGCTTTGCTCCGTGGGCCCCTTGAAACACCCATGGCTGGAGCTGTTGGACACAGCGCAGAGGGACTCACTGCTCCTCTGAGCATCCCCATGGGGCTCATCCCCAAGGGTGCCGTGGGGCCACGGGGCAGGGGGGGGGAATACCTGGAGCAGAGTGAGCCCCAGCGCATGGCTCCGTGCCGAGCTTTCTGTGCTTTTTTGGGTACGGTCCAGCTCTCAGGGTGAAAAGCAGGGCAGCCTTGACCAAGCAGACACGAGGAGGATGGGGCTGGATGCAGAACCCTCCAGGGTTTGGGGTTGCTGCTGCTCAGATCAGCACAGTGCTGCGTACAGTCGGGGCATTCGGGCAGGTCAGTGGTACGTGTAGCCGGGACCTGCATCTCTCCCAGGTGGCCAAATGACCCAGAGGTGGGGTTCCATGGCACCCCACAGAGCGGTCATCTCCCACGGCTGTCCGAGCATCACCGTGTAAAGCAGGATGGTGCAGGCTGAGCCCCGCTGCTTCCCTTGTCTTCCCCCTGCGGGCTGCAGGCAATGAAGAGGAGGCGGATGGTTTCTCTCCCGGGAGCTGCCAGCTCCTCTGCCCGGTGGGGTTTCGACCCCCCGCGGGGACTCAGCATCCTTCTTGAGGTGCCTTGTACATCCTTCATGGGTGCTGGGACTCCCCAGGGTCTCTCAGTGTGGTTTGATCTGCCTCGCCTTCGGAACCGGAGCAGTTCTTGTTCGCTCTGGGTGTACTCAGCGTGGGTACAGGCAGGGCTGCCTATGGGTGCTGGGGCACACGTCGTCCCCAGCCAGCCACAGCCCCAGCACCGGGCAGTGGCGGGGCAGCCAGCAGGGAGTTAAAACAGTACACGAGGAAAAGGGAGTGCAGCTGCTTTAATTATTTGGCTGCGGTGAGAACTTGGTGTGGAGGAAATTGAACCCAGGGGAAAAAATACTGTAATTTCATGCAAAAATTACATGGCAGGTCTGAGTGATTTACTGCAGCTATTTTGGTGGCCAACTCTGGGGTGTAATTAGAGTATTACTGGATAAGTGGCTGATGGTGGAGAGGGTCTTTCTAAGGCATCTCACCTGGTCTCGTGTGTTGGAGAGGAGTCCAGGCAGGCTGGGACTGGGATGCTGGGAAGGGGCGTGTTTTGTCCCCAAAGGCGAAGGAGCTTGATGTCTCTCAGCTGGATGTAGGCACCTTGCAGAGCATCCCCAGCTATGCTGGCACCCTGTGGTTTGCCAGTACCCTTGGGACCCTCGAGGGAGGCTATAGGTCTTATCCAGCTCGGGGTGGTTGTGCGGGGTGGACGGCACGGCCACGCTGTGTGGGTCTCTCAAGGAAGGGGGTGAGTGGGCTCAGCCCCCCCCCGGGGAGCTGTGCAGGGGGGATTTCTCAGCACGTGGCCTGGTGCCACAGCATTTTCTGAGAAGCTGATTTACCAGCTGTGAGTGTCGGGGTGCTGTGAACTGGGAGGCTGGGCGCTGTGCTGGACTGGGAGGGCAGGTGCTGCAAAGGGGACAGAGTCTGGCCGCATGCTCGCCCTGTGCGCAGCAATCCCCTGCTGCTGCCAGCCCCCCAGCCCCTCCTCAGCATCACTGCAGGGCTTGGGATGAACAGGGCGAGCAGCAGGGTCTGGCACAAGTCCCCCAGGCAGTCCCGTGCCCAGCAGCACCGTGAGGTCCCCTTGCCATCTGGCCAGGGCAGGTGGCCCCACAGCCTCTGGCTCTGCCACATCCGGAGGGCAAGTGGGTGGCCGTGCCAGGGCCAGTCAGCTCGGAGATGGATGACACACGGGCACAGCTTGTCTGGTCCATAACCCCCCTTCCCTCTTTTGGCATCGGGTTACAGGGCAGGGATATGGGACATGTGTGGGGCTGGAGGCAGGCAGGGCAGGCAGGAGGTGGGCAGAGGCTCCCAGCTGTCTCCTGCCTCCCGCCAGCCCTGCCCTGGCACCGGTGTGCAGCCTGCAGGCAGGGACCGCATAGCCAGGGAGTGTGTGGAGCCAGCCCATCACCTTGGCATTGGGGCACGCTGCAGCACCAGCCCGGCTCTGCCAGGGCCACGTCTCTGGGTGGCACCCGGTGCCGAGGTGAGCCTGCAGCCGGGCTGCGTGCACCCACCACTCTGGGACTGCACCTGTGCAACTCCTGCCTGCTTGCAGGGTGCTGGGAAAGGCCGGGCTCCCCCGAAACGTTCCTTGCTGGGCTCAGCCCTGAGCTCTGCACCCCAAAAGTGTAGCGTGTGCCTTTAGCAAGGGAGACTGCGGGGACAGTGACACCACATCAGGTCCAGGCGCCCATAGGAGGGTCCCTGAGCCCCCCAGCCCTGCCTGCTCTCTGCCTACTTCCCTGGGAGGTGAGCATGCCTGCTTGTTATCTGCAGCTGCCCTGGTGTGATCTAATGAGCCCTTTGGGGAGCGTGTAGGGCGGGACAGGTGGTGCTGGGGGGATTCATGGAGATGACGGTTCTGCAGGGGATACAGAGGGATTACTGCATTACACATCATCCCCAGAACTCCGCCTCTGCCCCTGCGGCCCCACTGGTCCCCCTGGCAAAGCCCGGTAGCACCGAGGATGGATGGTGCTGGCTGGGAAGGCAGTATGGTCCCCTCGGGGTGATGGTTGGAGCTGCCTGGCAGGACAGGGCTTGGGACAGACACCGTGGGGTGAAGGGAGCTCTCCCCCTCCAGTCACACTGGAACTGGCTCTTCTGGACCCTCCTGTCCTGAACCAGCTCCATGGCTGGAGGAGGAGGTGTCATGCAGAACCCCAGCAAAGTCACGGCAGGTTTGGGGGCTGTGCTGGCCCCTTCAGGAGAAGCCCAAGGCTTTGGCCAAGGGAGGAGCAAACCAGAGAGGGGAGTGTCTTTGAGCAGGCTGTGCGAGCTGAATTTACCATCCAGACGTCCCTCCAGCACTGAAATCACCTGAGCCCAGTCCTGATGCTGTCCCCATACATCTATCTCCTTCCCCCAGGGCTGGGGGGACCTGCCCCCTGAGCCAATTCACTGGGACCCAGTGGCCGAGCTGATGTGAGCCCCGCTGGCCAGAGTGGGCCATGGGGAAGATGCTGGTGCTGTGTTTGTCCCCTCTGGACAGTGGGGAAAGGCAGTCCCACAGGGCATGGGCACTGTGGGTGCTCTCAGGGCTCTCAGTGAGGTGTCCGGGGATGGGGACAAGGTAGGACCCACTGGGGCAGGGAGGATGCTCCTGGTTTTGAACGGGACTTGGAGTGATGGCAGCTGGCTAAAATAAACCGGCTGCCATGGCAACGGTAACACTCCCATTGCAGAACTTGGTAGCAACCAGCTGTTTGGCAGCAGCGGTAATCAGGGCCAGGAGAGGATGCTCCGTGCTTGCCATGTCTGCTTTGGTGGCACCCCCGCCACCACTGGGACGGTTCCAGCCTGGGCATAGGAGTCTCCTGATGTGGCCGATCTGCCCTCTGCCAGTTCCATCCTGGCCGGGAGGTGTGCAGGGGCTCCCCCCTCTCTGTGCAGCCCCAGCATGCAGAAGAGGCTGAGCCAAGCACCCACCCGGGGCTCTCCGTGCTGAGCCAGGGTGCGTGGGGGCTGCAGAGTGGGGATGCCCCAGTGGGCATCCGCGGCCAAGGGCTGTGGAGCAAGTGCTGGGCAGGGGGGGCTGCCCGGGGGGCATGGGGAGCGGTGTGTGGTTTGATCTGTGTCAGTCACTTCTCCGGTGGGTTTGGGAATCACTTGCAGAGCTCGTGGTCAGGAGGGGAAGGAAGGCACTGAGCCAACTGTGAAACACAAACTCAGCTGCCAAGTGCTCAGGGGCAGTGAGGGGGAGTGCTGTGCCAGGGCGTGCAGCCCGGGCTGCTCCTGGGGGGGCTGCGCTGGGGGTCACACCCACTGCAGACCACGGGGTGTATGGCAGAGGTGGGCCAGGACCTGCACGGGGCCAGGGGATGGGCTTTGACTTGGGGACCCGTCCAGCCGCCACAGCACTCGTCTCTGTCCTGAAACCTGGCCTGAAGCCCAGGCAGCCACAGCCAGGCTTGGGATGGGGCTGGTGAGTCCTGGCAGTGGGTTGGGGTCACAGTGGTGGTTTCCACCCAGACCTTCTCCTTCAGGAGAGGCTGGTCTGGGGCACGCCATCACCCAGCCCCAGGGAACGGCAGAGGGGCATGGGCAGGGGGCTGGGCAAGCATCTGGCACAGCCTGGCCCCATGGTGCGAGTTCCCAGCTCCACTCCTACACCCCAGAGTGTGGGGCTTGCCTGGAGCCATCCTTTGCCCCACGGCATCACGGCTCTGTGGGGCAGGGCAAGGCTGGACCACCCTGCCCAACCCCTGCCAGGCTGCAGGCCCAGTAAGCCCCAGCTGCCCCTCTCCCCCCACCCTCGAGCACGCCCAGGGGGTGATTAGCAGCTCCTAATGAGATGCCGTCTGGGCTTCGAGCTGGCCATGATGTGTGAGGAGGCGGGAGATGCTCTGGCCCGGCCATGCTGAACAGCCTTCAGGCTCCTTGCATGTCAGCCACCTGCGACGGCGGGCCTGGGATGGACACGGCCTGTCACGCCTCTAATGGGCATTTGGTTCAATTAGCAGCACGTCAGATCGGCTCTGCTCAGGCGATGCACTGACCCGAATACACTCGTCTCCGCTCGGCAGCCGCCGGCGAGACCCCCGCGGCGGGGAGGCGGGTGCCCTCCCCCTGCCCCCTCCGTGCCCTTTCGGGCAGCCCGGCCGTCCCCCCTGCCCAGCTCCAGCAGCGATACCCCAGGGAAGGATGTGCTGAGGAGGGGGGGGACGACACAACCCCGGCTCCCCACGGGCAGGACACCAGCTGGGGGGCAGCGAGCTGGCTGCAGGTGCTTGAGACAGTGTGAGGGGCTGGGGGGGGGGGGGGTTTAAGGGGCATTGCAGGGGAGCTGGCTGTAAGATGCTATAGGGCAGAGAGCTGATGGAGCAGGTCTGCTGTAAGATGCTGCAGAGATACATCTGTGGGATGCTGTGGGGCGCAGCACGGGGTGCTGTGGGGCACTGCAGAGAGCTGGTTTTGGGGCCCTGCGTGGGGCGGTGCAGAGGGCTGGCTGTGGGGCAGCTGCGTGGCTGCAGGGCACTGCAGAGGGCTGCCTGGGGTAGGAGCGGGCAGCGCAGGGGGGTGGCAGAAGGTGCTATAGGGCAGTGCAGAGCACAGGCTGCGGTTTTGGAGCAGAGGAGATCCCCTGCACGTGGCAGCTGCGCAAAACTGCCGAGCCCTGCGCCAGGGGCTGCTCCTTCCTGGCAAGCCGGTGCGTGCTGCCTCAGCCCCGGGCGCAGCAGGGAGGTGGGGAGATCACTGGGGCTGCTCACAGCAGAGAGGCCGCCGGGGATTCACAGCCCTCCTGAGCCCGACGTGCTTGGGGAGCCCAGTGCAAAGCTGGAGGGATCTGGTGGAGTTGGGAACTGTTAATGTTGGGTTGATGGTTGGACTGGATGATCTTCAAGGTCTTTTCCAACCTAGACAGTTCTGTGATTCTGTGATTCTGATTCTGTCACAGGTTCGGCTGGATTTACAGCCCCCTGGCTGCCCTCACCATGGCTTTCTCCTCTGTGCTGCTTTCCCCCACCTGGAGCCTGTGCTGGGTTGACCAGGGGGCTGCCGTGGCGCGGGATGATGTGCCAGCAGCCACGGGAGGTGATGGGGGTCTCATCAGGCGCGGGGATCTGGCTGCTGCCAGCATGGGGTGTCCATCCCAGTCGCGAGCATCTGGGGTGCTTGGCATCGCTCTGGCGTGCGGGGCGTGCTGCCGTGGCGTGCCAGCTGCCATCTGCTTGCCGGGCAGGCCCGGGCCCTGCTCAGGATGTGGCTCTTTGGTGCCAGGGCTGGTGGGCTGCGCAGAGCCACCAGCCGCTTTGGGCAGGGCCAGTGGCAGGGGGTAGGGCTGCCCAGCCCCAGGGGATGGTGCCCAGGGGCCACAGTGATGGCCATCGTGCACTTAGCTGCTGGTGCTCGTGGGCAGTGCTGTTTCTTGGGTTAATACGTCTTCAGGCGTGTCATCGGTGACTGTCCCATGCCACTGCCACCCCTGCATGGCATCCCCGGGGATAAGACACCATCGGGGCTGTCGGCAGCCTCTGCCCCCTGCAATATTTCCTCCAACACTGGCAATTTTTATGTGCGAGAAGTAAATAAGCATCAATTAACCCCTGGAGCCATCCTCGTGCTGCTGGAGAGCAGCCAGCAGAGCACTCGTTAGCGGCCCTGTCGCTGCTTCCTCCTGTTAACCAGCGTGTGAATCTCCGCCAGGTAACGGGCTCATTAGCTGGATGGACCAGCAGCCCGGACAGACGTACAGACCCCGATGCAGCCCGGCCGTGGGGCTGGGGCTCGCTGGGAGCACACGGGGTCTCTGCGGGCACGGCTGGGCTGTGCTGCCGTTGGGAGGGGTAGGATGTGCGGGGAGGAGGCTGGAATTTGGTGGTTTTGCTCAGAAAAAAAACAGGTGACATGGGGACAGCAGGGAGGGGTGACAGCCCAGGGACAGTGATGGGGACAGCAGAGGAGTGCAGGGGATGTGGCAGGGACAGGGGCAGGTCAGGGGGGCTCCCTCAGTTACTCTCCCCAGCTCTGGCCAGGACCAGGGCTTGTGCAATGCGGCTCTCGCTTGAATTGCACTTGTTTCCCCACCCTGTGCTCTCCTCGGGGCACGCAGGGGGATGTCCAGCACCCCGAGACCCATGGGCACCCCAAGGCTGGAGGAGTGACCCCTGGGATGTGCTGCTAGGGTGCTGGCAGCGGGGATCGGCACGGGGATCGGTATCCTGCCAAGGGCACCTTTGTGCCTGGCATCAAGGCCTGTCCTGGGGTCCTGCAGCGCCGGGCACTCCGGTCAAAAGGACACCGGGGGGGGGGGGGCGGGGAGGGGGGGCAAAACTCCCAGAGCAGCAGCAGCAGCATCGCTGCCAGCTGCAAATTGATAGTCAAGTCACTCATCCAAACAATAGGGTCCGGCTAATCCTTTTACAATGGGACTAATTGCTAATCAGACCGATTTCACACTGGCTGTTCCCCTGACAATGAGGCTCGGTGGAGAAGGGCTCTTGGGGGGGTGAGAAGGCTCCATGGTTGCCCACAGCTCCCACCAGCCCCCCATCCCTGTGCCAGGCTCTGCAGCAGGGACTGTCTGGGCCAGGCCCCGACAGATGGGCACCGGGATGGCACCGGGGTCTTCCAGGTTGGCGAAGCCTCCAGCAGCTGGTGGCCAGGGGCTGGCACGGGCTCCAGCCTCATCCTCCCTTGGGTCCACCTGCAACATCTGGCAGCCCTGGTGCCACCTCCAGCCCTCACCTCCACTACCCAGAGCATCCCTGCCCCTTTGCAGAGCTACAGGGGTGAGGGCTGGTGCCTGAAATGGTGGATGTCATCCCCTGGCACGGTCTGGATGTGTGCTGGGGACTGATGCTCCTTGCTCTGCACCGTTTGGGTACCGCAGGGCTGTGGTGCTGTGTGGGGACAGGATGCTGGGAGGGTTTCTCTGCTTTGAGGAGGGGCCTGAGCCATTGGAGTTGTGTGGACAAGGAGCGGGTGCCATGGGGTCAGACGGGGATGAGGAGGGAGACACAGCAAGGGTGCAGGGCATGGCCAGCTTCAGGTTGCTGCGAGAAGTGGTGCAGGGCTTTGGGTTGCAGGGCAGAGAGGGGCAGAGCAGTGTTGGAGGCATCGTGGGGACCCTGGGGCTGGCACCAGCCTTTGCCTGCTCCCCCTGCACCCTGTCAAAATCTGCCAGACCCTGGTGCACACCCCTGCCAAAGCAGCTGCTGTCAGGGAGGTTTTGCCAGCCCTGATGTCCGTGGCCCATCACCGCACTGCCAGGGGCTGGCCAGGAGCTGAGCCCCACATTTCGGGCCATGCGATCACGCGCTGGTCCCTGCCAGCCCGGGGCTGGGTGCTGTGGGATGCTGGGTGCTGGGGGGGGGCTGCCTGGGAGCTGCTGGGGGGGCGTGGTGGTGGGTGAAGAAGGTCCCTGCCTGCGTGGCGTTAATAAGCTCCTGGCCCACCCCCCGTGCAGCCCGCTTGCCCTGCGTCGTGCACCCCGAGCCACGGCCAGCCGAGCACGTCGGGGTGCTAATGAGGAGAGAGCTGGGCTCGAGGCGCCTTACACTTAATTGCCGCTGTCTTTTGGCTCTTAATGAAGCTCCACTGCAGAAGAGGCAACAGCCTCCCCTCCCCTCCTCTCCCTCAGGCAGTCTGACCCCGCCAGCCTCCCCCCACCAGCCCTGTCCCCTGCCCGACACCAGCCTGGCCCTGGGTCCGTGGGCAATGCTGGGTGCCTGGGTGCCCTGCACTGGAGCTGCAAAGTGGGAGGGAGGCAGTAGCAGAGGAGGAGGTTAGCACTGTGCTGAATGTCACCCCCGTCCAGCTGTGGCTTTCCCAAGCCCCCCCCCAAACACCGGCTTCTCTCTCTCTGTGCTCTGCATGACAGCTCGGTCCCAGCTGCAGAGGGCTGCAGCGTCTCCTGCCTCCTGGGCTGAGCAGACCCAGGGAGCGCTGGCAGTGAGGGAGCAGGGCTATATAGGGGGTCCCCAGTCCTCCGAGGGGGCTCAGCAGCAGCTGGGCATCACCCCAGTGAGACCTGTTTGGGTGTCCCCAGCCACCCGGGTGATGTGTGTGGGTGCAAGGTGGCACCATGGGGCTGAGCTGGCTGGTGGCTCTGGCTCTGCAAACATGATGGCCACGTGCTCTGTCCCCTGCCTCTTGCACTGCGGCTCAAGTCACACAGAGGGGAGCTTGGGTCATCTTGTGGCTCAGGGGAGAGGTGTTTAGGGGGGTCGGGGAGAGTTCTCCCTGTCAGGCAGGCTGGCCCAGGGCTTGGCTTGCTCCAGCTGAAGGTGATGAGCAGCGGCATGGGCAGCCACCACCACATGTCCCAGCCTGTTCCCTGATCCGTGCCAGCCATGGCCTGCCCCCTCCCCAGCTGTGCATGGGGCCATGCAGGAAGGGGTTAACGGCTAGCCCATACCTGCAGTTGCATTTTAAAGATGTGAAATTAAAGCCCGTAATTTATTCTCCCCACACACGAAGGAGCAATTAGTTCTAAACACGGCTTAATCAGTCAGCGCGAGATTGATTTCTGTAGACTTGGATTTGGTGGCTGCTGGCGAGGAGCCAGCCTGGGAGCAATCTCCAAATAAATGAAGTGCAGAGAAGTAAGCCATTACATAATATGATAGATGAGGCTGGAGCTCACTCGCCTCTTCATTAGTATTCCACTGTACACCGGCAACGGCACCAAACTTTCTCCGCGGCACCTTGGTTTCTTCCCCCTCCTCATCCCGCTGCGCCTCCTGAAGCTCGGCAGGGGCAGGAGGAGCTGCCTGCCAAGCCCCGGGCCCACAGGCCATGCTGGAACAAGGGTGTCTACACCATGGACTGATGTTCTTCCCTGGGCTCTGAGTCTTGGCTTTCCCCTCTGGACCCTGGGGAAACCGGGGCACAGGGAGCTGGAGCAGCATCCCATGAGCTGCAGATGTTCAGCAGCAAGAGCAGATGTTCTCACCCCCTCTTCCCCTGGCTGGAGCTTTGAAAGCATCTCCCCAGGGTCACCCCAGCCTGTCACCCCACAGGGCAATGGCAGCTGGGGATGCTTGCGTTGGGACGTGGCCCCTGGTGCAGGCTCCCTGACTCCTCCAGCTTTCTGCAAGGGCATCCCCGCTCCAGCCAGTGGCAGGAGAAAGCCAAGATCGGAGTGTTGCTCTCTCAGTAGGAAATTCCCTCGAGATGCTGGATGGGGATGCAGGGAGCCAGAAGTGTCTGGGGAGAAAGCAGTCCCCAAGCAGCCCTTGTCTGGGCAGTGGGGGTTGTAGCTGAGTTTGCAAACCCCGCTGTGCTGTGGTGCCCGAGCCTCTCGGTGCCTCCTGTCCCTGCCACCAGACCCAGCCTGCAGACAGGCGGAGAACCAGGCCCTCTCCGCCTGTGGCCCCCGTCCCTGCTCACAGGGGGTGACAGGCATTTTGGGGACAAGATCTTGCTTACCTGGTGCTGACACGTTGCTTTGGACTGCGGTGGTGCCGATTCACACTGCGCAATGCCTGCTTCTCCCTTCCTGGTGATGAGGGAGGAGGGGAGCGCACCGCAAAGGGGTGCTGGGCAGGGAAGGTGGTTTGGAGCCAGTTCCAGAGGGTTGGTGCCCAGCAGTGTGTGGGCAATGGGGGTTCCTCTGCCCATGAGGCTGGTTGGGTGCCTGGCAGTGGGGAGAGTGGGCTGGGACCTTTGCAGAGGTGCACATGGGCAAGGCTGTGCTGGAAGCATCCCGGTGGGCTCTGCTTGGAGTGTGGGTGGCCAGGGTTGGGAGGGATGGAGAAGACCTGGACCTCTGCACGGACATTGTGAAGAGCCTGACTCTGCCCCTGCTTTTGTTGCCTCCTCACTTTGTCCCTCCCCAGGCTCCTGCCAGGGAAGAAGAGTCCCCTGAGACCTGGCCCTGCAGGCACAGGGCTGGCACAGGTCCTGGGACATGTGATAAAGACCCCCGCCACACTCCTGTCATGACAATAATTGCACTAACGGTAGAGAGCCGAATGATGCAGCAAAGGGCCACCACCTGTGAGCTCCTGGGGGTGAAATGACCATCAGTGCTGTGGGATGGACCCACCAGCTGAGCCCTCTGAGCCCTGACTGCTCTGGTTCAGACAGCCATGGTGTCCCAGGGGATGGAGCCCAGGTCCCCCATGGTGCCCCGTGTACCCCTTCAGCCCTGCAGGCATCCCCCTCCTGCCTGGGATGCTGGAGCCGCTGCTGACCATCCCCTCTGTCCTTGCTGTCTCCACAGAACTCCATCCGGCACAACCTCTCCCTGCACACCCGCTTCATCCGCGTGCAGAACGAGGGCACCGGCAAGAGCTCCTGGTGGATGCTGAACCCCGAGGGCGGCAAGACGGGGAAGACGCCCCGCCGGCGGGCGGTCTCGATGGACAACAACAGCAAGTTCCTGCGCATCAAGGGGAAGGCCAGCAAGAAGAAGCAGCTTCAGGTGACGCAGGAGCGCGGGGAGGACAGCCCTTCCTCCCAGCAAGCCAAGTGGTCGGAGAGCCCCGCGTCCCATGCTAGCGACGAGTATGACGCTTGGGCGGACTTCAGGACGCGGGCCAACTCCACGGCCAGCACGTTGAGCGGGCGCCTCTCGCCCATCATGTCCAACCATGAGCCAGACGAGCTGGAGGAGGACGATGGTACCCCCTCCTCTCCACTGATGTACCCCAGCCCCTCCAGCACCATGTCTCCTTCCCTCAACGCCCGCTGCTCCGTGGAACTGCCCCGGCTGACTGACCTGACTGGCACCATCAGCCTGAACGAGAGCCTCGGGGAGAGCATGCTGGAGGACCTGCAGGACGGTTACACCATGAGCCCTTCGCAGCAGCTCCCCCCAGCCGCCCTGCGGCAGCGGAGCTCCAGTTTCACCTTCAACTCCAAGTGCTCCACCATGGGGGCTGCCACCAACACCTACTGCGGGACTATCTACAGCCAGCCAGCCATGAGCCTCATGCGCCGCCTGCCCATGCAGACCATCCAGGAGAACAAGCAAGCCACCTTCTCGCCCGTCAGCTCCTACAGGAACGCCTCGCTGCAGGACCTGCTCTCCTCCATCTCCTATGCGCACAAGGAGAGCATGGTCCCGGGGGACCTGCCCCTGCCGCAGGCCAGCCCCATGGTGCCGGCCCGTGGCCACAGACACAACCCGCTGCTCTGCGGGAGCGGGGAGCAGGGTTTGTCCTCTTACCCGTCCCACTCGGGCTCTCTCATGAAGAGCAACGCTTTGTACCACCCGTCACCAGCCGGTCACCACCCTGCGGTCAACACCAGTGCCTTAGCTAATCCTGTCAGCCTTATGAGCTTGCCCAGTGACACGTGCAGCATGACAGCCATGCCGCACCACGGGCATCTGCATTCCTACGCTAATAACCAAGGGGCACACATGAGCTTGCTGGATTCGCTGCAGGGCCCCTACCCGGGGGCTGTCCACCCCCCCGTGTTGGGCCAAGACAGGTTCCCAGCAGACCTGGACCTGGACATGTTCAACGGGAGCCTGGAGTGCGACGTGGAGTCGATCATCCTGAATGACTTTATGGACAGCGACGAGATGGACTTCAACTTCGACTCAGCTCTCCCGCCGCAGAACGGGCTCAACGTGCCCGCGCTGCCCGGGGGTCCACAGCCCACGAACCAGAGCTGGGTGCCCGGGTGACGCCCACCCAGGGCGGGGGGGCTCACCACTGAGAAGCCACGAGGGGAACATTGAGACTAACTTTTTTTTTTCCTTTCTCTTCTGCCTTTGTTTGTTAAGATGGGCTAGAGCCATCGGTCTGAGCTTGAGGTTGAACATGAAACACAAACCATAGGGTCAAATACTGAGATGGGGTAAGGCCCCCAGTCCCCAGCCCACACGTGTGCCCAATCTGCTGGGTCCTTCCGTGAGCATCCTCCAGAGGACGCAGGGCAGGAGGGTGAGAGAGGCAACCGGAGCCAGGCAGGTCGGGGGTGGGGGGAACAGGAAGGGAAAGCCTTTCCAGATGGTCCCAGTGCCCCACTGTGACGGTGACAGTTTGATTTGTCCTTGGGCTGGGTGACGGAGCAGTGATGGCTGGTGGCATGGGACACCCTGTGTGGGCATCCCTCTCTGGAAAGGTTCCCTTTTCTCTGAGCCACCTCAGGAAACGAGTCCTCTGAGTAGAAGTGTCAAGAGTGGGGACCCTGCCCCAGGGCAAGGGGGGCCTCGTCACCCTAAATCCTGATGGAGATATGAGCTCTGCCAAGCCTGCATGCCCAGGTCACCTCCACTGCGGGTCTCCTTGCATGGCTCCCGGCAGGCTTTCTTGCCAAGCAGTGAGAAGGCGGGGTTGGTGATGGAGGGAAGGCTGCGCAATCTGCAGCCCTGGGAACAGCATCTCAGCAGCCCACGCACCCACCAGTGGATGGGAGTGCCACAGTCATGCCTGCTCGTGGGAAAGCTGCGGGACCCTGCCTGGAGCAGGCATGGGCACGCTCCTGCACGTGGTGCACAGCCCTGCACGGGGTGGTCCTGCTGGGAGTGACGTGCTGCTGGCCTGGGTCTCCCGTGCCAGAGGCTCAGGGGGAGCTCACAGAGTGGGGAATGGGGGTGTATTTATTTGATTTCATGCACTCTTTTGCCATTGAGTTTTTGCATTGGAAGGAAAAAAAGGGTTGATCTTAGGGAGAGGAGGAGAGAGGCCATGGGCAACACTGATGGCTGTGCCCCATCACACGTCTCAGCTTGGCTTGGCCATGGCTTTGGGTGTTGGGTGATGGGGTGGAAGCTGGGGGGCTGTGATGTGGGTCGTCCTCGAGAAGGGGGGGGTGTGCATGTGAGGAGGGGAGGGATGTGATGGCCAGGCCTCTGGAGGCAGCGTGGGGTCCACCCTGCCCCAAGTCTGGGTGACCCATGCTGCTTCCCCTGTGTGCAGAGCTCAGGGAGGTGCCACAGGTCTCACAGCCGGGGCTGGAGGGCTCCTGGGGAGTTGCTTCTGGTTTCAGGAGTGACCCCAGCCAGCAGCATGCCTGTCCCGGCGGGCTCGCTCCCCATCCCCAGGATGCCAGAAGACCCAGTCTGGGGGGCTGTCAGCAAGAGGGGTCAGCCCTGGTGCACCCATCTACCGAGGGCCAGCGCTCCATGGGGTTGGAGACCACGACTCACACGTGGTCCTGCTGTGTGTCGGGAGCCCAAACCAGCCCCACTGCTTTGCGGGGCAGGAGTGGGCCAGCGTCCCACTGCCATCCTGCACAGCTGGGGTGAGGGCTCCCCGCTGCTGGGTTTTTGAGCAGGGGCAGCCAGGCAGGTGGGCAGCTGGAGTGGCTGGTCCAGAGGAGATGGGGGGCTGGGAGGAGAGGCAGTGGGAGCTGCTGCTCCATCCCACGGGGTCTCTGCACAGCCCGTCTTCCTCCTGGGCACCACAGGCTCTCTCTAAACCCCCTACCCCTGGGTTACAGCAAGGATTAGTCCAGGGAACCAGCACATTTCCCCAGCCCAGCTCTTCCCTTCTGGCTCCAGCACCACCTCCTCTACCACGGTGCAGGCGCTGGGTCCCACCGAGCCACGGGGGAAGCATGGCTGCTCAAAGCCAGGGCAGCGTGGGACCCGTGGGTGGGCACCCCCTGCTCCTCTCCTGACCCATGTGTCTGTGGCAAAGTGTGACAGAGGAGCCCCATGTGCCACTGTTCACCTTTGCCTTGGGCACACAGCGGACATAGTCTTTAAAGACATTCTTACAAGTTAATTAATTATGTTTACATTATTTGATCATGTACAGAATTTAATATATTCTATTATATATAATCTTTCTTGAATGCTTTTTTAAAAAGGATTATTCTTTGGTCAGGATCATTACCGCATTTGTTTTATACACCACCTCTCGTTTCAGGCATATTTAAAATCATTGGAAACCGATTGCAAATGGCTATTTAAACCCGGCACCCCAGCTCTGCACAGGGGTGTGAAGGACTGCTAGCGAGGAGAGGCAGGGAGGGCAGCTGGGGCTGCCGTGGGAGAAAAGGAGGGCTCTGCCCTCCAAGCATGGGAGAAAGGGAAGGGATCCTGGTTCTTCCAGGCCTCCGATCTCCAAGCACACATCCAGCAGCACACCAGCACGGCAGATGGGATGCTCAGGTGCAGGGACCCCCAAAAAGCCCTTTGGTGTCACAGATACGGGCTGACCATCATCGCGGAGGCGAAGCCGCACCAGCAGTAGGAGAAACCCCCCTCCTTGTCCCACGCCTGCCCCACTCTCCCCGGCTCACCTCCCCCTGCCCCGATGAGTGGTGCCCCCGGGCATCCGCCCCTGGGGAACGTCCCATTGCGAAGCTGTCTTTGTGGTTCGTGACCGTGGGGTTGTCGTGTGTGCGGTGGAGTCGTGTTGGTAAGCGTCGTGTGTACAGTCGTCGTGCGGTGCGAGGGACGGCGGGCAGCGGGAGGCAGGCACAGAGAACCCCCCAAGTGGCTGGGACCCCGGGGAAGGGGTGGGGGGGGGTGGAGGGGGAGGTGAGACGGGCTGGCCCCACCGCGGTGGAGGGGAGCGAAGCTGAGGGACCCGGGGGTGCCCAGGTGGGGTGGTGGTGATGGCACGGGGGTGTCGGGGCCGTGCTTTGAGCCCGTGGCGCAGGCAGGTCCTGGGGGTGGCCGGTGCGGCCGTGCCCCCTGTGGCTCCCACCGCCCCACTGCTGGTGCTGCTGTGAGTGCAGGGAAGGGGAAACCACGGCTTTATCTCACTGTCCGGTGGTGGCCAAGGCTCCGGGTTCCCTCTCTGGAAACAGCTCCCTGAGCACAGGTCACCTCATGTCTCACCTCGCTCGGCTTCAGTCTCCCTGCTCCATCACCCCCTCTCCCTCCTGGCGCCCCCCGCCCCACAGGACAGACTTTGGGGACAAGGAGCATCCTCTGCTCCCAGCCCTGCTCCTGCCCAGACCCAGCCTGGCCCGGAGCGAGGAGCCAGCGTCGAGGGGATGCCAAAGGGGCCCCACCGATTTGCTTCATACGGCGGTTTTCAGTCCGTCCTTTCCCTCATATTTATAACTGTACAGACTGGGGGGGAGGGTCTCTGACAGGCGTCATCTCTCACCACGCATCTATTGTAGGCAATGGTAACTTTCTTGATCGTGCTATTAGAGTTTGTGTATGTGGCAATGTAAAGAACTGTGTATAGTGCATTGTACAGCATATTTTCATGAATAAAATTGTTTTAAATATTACAAGGCAGGACTGCTGCCTTCAATGCTTATGTATGTCTCGGCTGGGACAGGAGGGACAGTGCCAGACCAGTGAAGCTGTGGGGACCTGGGGAGAGCCACCAAGGAGAAGATGTGATGTTTGGTGAATCTGAGCTTGCACCCAGCATGGGGATGGTTGAGCTGTGGAGGTGTCTGTGCCATCCCACCTGGACACAGACCTCTGGACATCATCCTGGGCAGTCTATAAATATATATATTTACTGACTTTTACCAATATTTCCTGAGACTGACAGCCTGCCTCAGTGTCACTGCTGCCCGGTGCAGTGGTGGGTGACATTGTCCAGCTCATGGAGGTGCTCATGCCCTGCACCCACTGCCCCAATCCCCTTTGCTCCCAGTGAGGCTCCCTGGGTGCAGCTCCCAGCCACTGGCCTGGAAAGCCCCGTTTTCAGCAGGTGTTGGAGCTGTTTGGACTGAAACTTCCTCTTCTTGTGGGTTAATTTATTTCCTACCCTGGAAAAAATTGCTGAAATGACTGGAGGCCATGGCTCCTATTTTGGGTGATGATTTAGGGTCTTGGAGCAGAGTGGGTTGGGAAAACACCTCTGTGGTTCAGAGCTCAGGTTCAGGGATTGTGTCTGCTCTAAGACCCCTCAGTCAGCCCTGAAAAGTGGACTTGGCCACCCAAGGGGCTCCCCAGCATTCATCAAAGCAGGCTGGAGAAGCTGAAACCCCTCTGAGGGGCTCTCAGACACAGAAAACTGAATATTGCCCTGCTGTCAAGGACCGAAGGGGTTGAGGGGACAGGTCCCCTCCGAAACCCCTTTGCTCACGCCAGCGATGCAGCCAGCCGATCTCTTCTCGTCCTGCCTCTCCTCTGGGAGATTTTTGGATGGCTTCTCTTCGGGCTCTGCAGGGAGGGCAGGACTCATCCCAGGCCACTTGGGGAGGACTTGAATTCAACTTCTCCCTCGATAAACAGCTAAAACAGTGGTGGGGAAACTGAGGCAGCCTCCAAAACCTATTTCAGAATATCCCCACCATCTCTCCATGGTGCCCATGTGGTGCCCGGGGAAAGGGGCTGCTGGTGGCTGTTCACAGGAGTCTGTGCACACCATGTGCAGTGTCTGAGCAATACACCTCTGTCATATTGCACTTGTGGCCACGCACCCCAGTGTCACCAGTTCAGCCACCTCTACTTGCTGGTGTTGCAGGTGGAGCATCTTTCCACTCTTGTGGATCCAGCATTGTCTCCATGAGACACCCAGTTCTAGCCCACGGATGGTCTGGTGGTAACTTGGAGAAAAAGTCATTAGTGAGGCAGGGCAGAGGTGTCTTGGAGGTGCTCCCAAAGGCCTGGCACATCCCTGTAAGCTGGTCCCTGTATGTCAGTCCTGGACAAAACGATGAAGGGGAGGAGGGATTTCAACTACTAAAGACTCTTCTGTCAGAGAATTCCATTAGTGCAGAATTTAAATGCTGTGGCTCAGCAGAAGGGGGGGTTTCAGCCCCTGACCCAGCAGTGAGCCTGCCTGGGTGTGGGAGGTCACTGGTTTTTGCCCTGTGCTGGCACGGGGCACTCGGGGACCTGGCACAGCTCTGCTGTGGTGTGTGTCATGCGTCAGGAGCTACTTCAGAGCCAACGAACTCACAGCGAGTGGGGAGCGTGGGGTCTGTCTCTGTAGGGCTGGAGGAGGGGTGCTGCAGGGGATGCCTCTGCCTGACCAGAGGGAAGCAGAGGGGCCCCTCTTTGGTGGCCGAGCTCCCTGGGACAAGAGGGTGTCTGGGATGGGGTGTAGCATTTGTGTCCTGAGTGGGCAAGAGGTGGGAGCAGCCTGAATGTGCTGCCGGTGAGCTGCAACGGGCTGTCACCCCAGTCATCACATGGGGCTCAAAGGCCAGGGGCAGAGGGGCACAACCAAGGTATCACCTGGGGGAAACTACTGGAATCCAGGTGTTTCCTGTGGGTTTCCACAGTGATTTGCACTTGACATGAAGCCACTCACACCTCTCTGTAGGGAAACCTGCCATGTAACACAGGATCCCCTCTGGCAGCATCTGCAGCATCTGCAGAGGTTACAGCACTGGCAAAGCCATGGTGACCACAGCAAGCCATGGGGTGCAGGTCTCATCTCTGGAGCAGGTTTAACTCAGCATTTCGAGGCAGAACTGAGTCTGATGCAATCACAGCTGGAGCAAAAGAGATACCAGGAAGCGTTTGGAGGCTTGAATACTACTGCATGAACTACCACTGTGAGACAGCACCTGCAAACAGGGCCCGGAGGAACAGGGACCCCCTTAGCACACAGCACAGAGATGGACGGATCATACAGGTTTCCCAGATAGTGGGGCCAGGAGGCAAATGGGCCCACGCAGTCTCTTGCTCCTCCGTGTTGTCTGTGCCGTGTAGGCTCCTGTCTCACCAGAGGCATGAAGCCAGGATGTGCTTTTACCAAGAGAAGGGCCCTCACTCTGTGCTGTGTCCTCCAGGGTCCCTGCCCAGATTTTGCACCATCCAGCACAAGACATGGACCCTGGAGAAGCAACTCCAGAGAGCACCGAAAGAGGAAACATAACTTTTATTCGTGTTAACCCTTTACATTGGTATTATTAGTCCTCTCCATGACAGTCTGGTGCCCAGCTCTCCCCATTCTGAAAATCATCCCCAGTGTCCCCTCCCAGCTCCATCACAGACTTCCCAGCAGGACCTCCCTCCTCACAATGAGCGCTGCTGGGATGCAGACAGCCCAGCATATCGTCCTCATCGGTGGCAGGATCGGCTGGGGAATCCCCTGCAGAGCCCTGCCATGGCAGTTTGTGCTCAATGCTTGGCCAGCCAAGCTCATGACCTCCTAAATGTCATCTTAAACCACCTCACATGGTAGTTTGGGTTTTCCTGTTTTTGTGAGAAAACATCACACAGCGCCCAGGTAATCTGTTGTTGTTCTCCGTGTCCTCAGCAAACCCCAATACCTCGCCAGAGAAACTTGTAATCCTGGTTTTAAAGAAAAAAGAAAAAAACAACAGGAAGAAAGACGTCAGGTTGGTTTGACAGGATCTATTTTCCATAAATCCCTGTTGATTGGCATTAATTATATCACCCTTTCTGATTCTTTATTCATTGCATTCCATATCAGCCGTTCCATTATTTTGCCTGGGATCAATGTCAGGCTGACAGACTTGTAATTACCCACGTCGTCCTGTTTCCCCTTTTAAAATATTAGGCCAACCTCCACTTTTCTCCCAGGGCCCCAGAAATTCCCCTGTGTTTTGCACCAAACTAAAACTCAATGGCAGCGGCCCAGGACGTGCTTCAGCCAAGTCTGCTGGCCGGTGGTTTTCCTCCCTGGAAGACTGCAAACCCCCAATGCCGGGCATCTCCTGTCAGCTCCTGAGCAGAGCCTGTTTTTTGCTCCCCATGGTTGTCCTCCTTTCAGACTCTCAGTAGAGCTGCATGCTGACAGCTTCTGCCTGATCTGCATGCACTGACCTTCTCCCACTGCCATCTCCGAATGCCACCACCGTTACCAGGAGCCCGGCAGGCTCAGCCTTCGCACAGCTCTTGGTGCACTGACAGCCCTTATGCAAGCATGACTTGCAGCCTGTTGCAAGAGTGAGAGTTGATGTTGTGCCAAGAGGTCGAACAGGATGGGTCGGTGGCCATTCTGGTCGGAAATGTGGTGCAAACACAGCCTGGCTGGCTTCCCACCCAACCTTGCTCCTGCTCCGGTGACAGCAGCGTCCTTCCCAAGGAGCGGGCTCCTCTCCTGCAGTCATTTCAGCCCAAACATCACCTCTCTCAGCTTCCTTGAGCCTGTGCTCAGCCCTGCTCTTGTCCTCAACTCCATCTGCTCCCTGAGATCTCAGTCTCCCAGGTCTGCCCAGAGCTGGCCTCCACCTCCAGCTCTCTGCACCCTGTCAGTTCTCATGTCCTGCTCTTCCCTGCAGAAGTCCTCCCTTCTGCTACTTTCTTGGTCTCATTGCAGCAGATGGGAAGATGAGCATCACCACATCAGGGTAAAGAACTAGATCCCACCAGTACTTTGTTCCTGGTACATGGATACCCTGGATGCAACCAGCCCATGCAGATTTAGGAAGCCAGGGTGCTGGTGATGCCCTGGCATCCTGGTCTGTGGGTGTGCCAGGCCAGCCGTGAGCTCAAAGCCACCCTGCAAATGAACAAGCCATCGACCAGACGCACTCCCCAGTGTGACTCTCAGGCTATGGATTATTTCCATCTGACTGTAAAGACGGACTGCTCTGTACATATCCCACTCTCTGTCCTGCTCTGGGGAGTGGAAGAAAATGGTGGAGCAGGACCACGCAGTGGCTGCGCCATCCTGAGCCAGGAACAGCTGCACGCAAAGTGCTGGCAGGACCCACAGCCATTGCAAGAAATGTTGCGCTCACAGTGCTGGTGACTGCTGCTCTGTCAGCTCTCCACGTGTCCCAGTCTGCAAGGATCCACTCTGGGGGTCCTCAGCTAGGATGGACATCAGCTGGAGGTAAAGGGGATACCAGATGGCAGTGGGCTGGGCAGAGGCCTGGGCTCAAATTCAGCTCAGATCTCAAAGAGGAAAGCTCTGGGGATGCAGAACAAGGCTGAGAGATCAAGAGCTGATTTGTCCAGTTCACACAGGACTGCCCTGACTGACCAAGGAACCTTTGGAGAAGTTGCACTAGGCCCATGGTCCATGAGAGCCTTTCCTTCCCATCCCACCCATCAAAGCGAGCTGGATTAAGTCAGCAGGGCTGAGGAAGGCGGCTGGCTTGGCCTGTGCCTGTGCATTCTGGAAGACATTAATATCACTGGGAAGGGGATGCTCTTTAGAGAGTATTGCCCAAGACCTGTCCTCCAAAGGGTGCCCAAAACATCCCAGCGAGGAGACCTTCCAAAAGAGCATCAGATACATGTAGACCCCCTGAGCATCCATGGAGAGCTGAGGGGAGGGAGGGATGTGGGAAGGTGGGCAGTGCTGGGGAGGAGCAGGATGGGGAATGGGCTGAATAGGGGCAGATGGGTTTGGTAGAGTCCCTGGTGACCTCCTCAGGAGATAAATGGTCTGACATGGGGAGCTCTGGGATGTGAGGAGGCAGGGTGCCCAGGGCAGCCCAGGCAAGGAGGTCCTGGTTCCCGTTGACCCCAAAGCCTTGATCCTGCTCATAAAAGCCTTTGCTGGGGCTGCAGTAGGTACTCGTGGTGAAGGGCAGGGAACACCATACACATCCCATCTTTTTCTTCAAAGAAAAAGATTTGTCTTCATTTGCAGGTTTTGGTGGGAAGAGCGGGAGGATCTCCAGCAGCTGGGGCTGTGCCTCTGACCCTTCCCACCCCATCCCACACTGGCAGAGATGGGGTTGGTTTCATTTGGCTGGTGTTGGCTGCAGGCTTGTCCTGAGAGGATACTTTGACATATTTTACTATTATATGAGATAACTGGCACTAGAGAGGCTTAATTGGAGAGCTGCAAAAGTGCGCTGCTTTCTACTGCTTTGAAGCCAGCAGTCCCTGTGTGGCCATGAATACTGTCTCTGCTGCACCAGTGGCCTCCCCATTGCCCCGTGTTTTGTTAACTCCATTCCTCAAAGCTCCTGGATGAGCTGGAGGGATCCAGCTCACAGGCACATTGCTACTTTATCCCTGGAGCTGAAGGTCAGGTCCTGGGGAGGGGACGGGGGCTCCCGTGGGTGCCGGTGGGACGGGAGCCAAGCTCAGGCGCAGCATCCCCCTCCCCGTGATCCCACGGGCAGATGTATCCACAGACGCCCTTGGAGCATGCGGAAGAGGATGAGGACAGAAGGCTATAGACAAATAAGGAGGAAAGCCTTCAGGAGCATGTGTCTGTCATAAGATATTCCCTTGCAGAAATCTTGGAAACCTTAGAAAGAGTTTTTGCTCAATGTTATTAATTAAGGCAAAAGAATCCCCATATGGAAAGAGAAACAGTCAAGTTATATTTTTGCTAAATACGCAGCACCATATGGTAACATACAGAAAATTGGCCACATAGGCAGCCTAGAATATATGTTACCATATGTTCATATGTACTTTATAATTTCTTTGTTTTTGAAAGAGGGCATTGTCTTACGGGGCAAAAATGAGCAGCCCACCCCAGGGAGAAGGAGAAACATCACAAGCTGCTTTTGCTGAATTAAGCCCAAGGAAGCAACCCAACCACCTGGCCTGGGGGCTGCCTGCGCAGGCAGGACAGATAAGACAGCATGAGGGCAGTGTGAGCTTCCTCCCGCTCCACATCCTCCACCATACCTCCTTGGCATGGCCGCACTGGTCATAACCTGCGTGTGCAGGCTGGGGAGACCCAGAGGAGGAGGAGGAGCAAAGAGCCTCCCTTTTGTGCTGTCCCCAAGAAACCTTGATTTCCCTGTAGCAAAGGAAAAAGGAGGAAGGATCTGCTGGGAAAGCAGCGGAGACCTTGGGAAAATGCAAAAAGCCTCTGTCCACAGCCCATGAGTGAAGCAGAGGACCCCGTGTGCGTGTGCGAGGGGCTGGGGTGCTGCCAGGGTGTGGGAGGCGTGTCGCAGGAGCACAGAGCCTGCAACCGCGTGTTTCCCTGGGGAGGCGGCTGCGGGAGGAGGGCTGTACATTTTGCATGGGGTGTGGGTGAGCGTGCACCTACACGTACACATCCCAGACGTTCACATCATCTGCGTTGCATCTCGCAGCCCCCCCGAGGAGTTTTGTTGAGCAGCCAGGCCAGGAGGCAGCTCAGAGTGAATCAAGCTCCAGCTGGAGCCTGTTGGCACCCAGGTGCTGGTGACTGTGTGCCACAGCCACAGTGGTGTGCGCAGGGGCGCCTTGGGGGCTGTGCCCATGTGTGCTGAGCTCTCTCTGAGCTTGTTCCCCAGAATAATTGGACAGAGGATCTCTGAACAGCGTGTGCGTGCACTTGTGTATGTGCAGGCATGTGCGTGCACGGGGAGCTGTCATTTACCCAGCTGGGATGTTGCCACAGTGGGAGACAGCCCATGGCATCCCATAATGTCCCCAGAGACCAGGGGCTCAGGTGTCCCTCTGGGAGTGTGAGGGTGCAGTGCTGCCCCCCCAGTGTCCCTCCAAGGGGACAGGCCAGCCGTGACAGAGGTTTGCTGTGCAAAGGTGCCCCAGCATTTGACCCTACTCAGTAGAGCCCTAATCTTCTAACAGCTTTTTTTTAGCTCTGTTTTCCCCTCCACCAACCCTTAATCCTCCTCAAGGACAGGCTGGAGTTTTGCCTTTCCAGGCTGCTGCAGCCAGTGTTGCACAGCGCTGACCTCCAGGCCCCGAGCACAACCCCAGCCCCAGCAGCACCAGGTCGGCTTTGGAGAGCCCGCGCCCTGCAGCTCCTCACGAAGCCATAATTTAATCCACAGCCCCGAGAGCAGGGTTTCAGGGCTTGTGGCTGGCTGATTAATAGTCAGTGAGTCTGTGGGCTCCTGGCCTTCCTGACTGCCCTGCATCGCTACCGCTGCAGAGGTTTTAATGCAGGGCTGCAGAGAGCGCTGCCAGGCTGGGACTGCGGAGAGCAGTGCGGGCGATGCTCTCCGAGCGGTGGCAACGCATCCTTGTTCCCAAACCATCAGCGCTCTGGGCTGGACCCTCAAAAATCATGCCTGGGAGGGGAACTGTGGGGCCACAACCAGGTGGGCAGGCAGAGGTCTCTGCTAGCAGACACCTTCGCTCCTGTCACCACTGGATGTTTGGTCCCAGGTCTGTTTGCAACTCTTGTGGACCACCCGCGACTCAGCTCTCTGCTGCTACCTGGTAGCTGCTAATCGCTTGCTGTAAATACAGAACCCCTCTCCACATTGGGGTTCCTCTTGCTGGAGGTTGCTTGGCCCTGCCCTGTGCATGGAAAGGACTCGACTGCAAATACGTCCCTTGGTGCCAGGAAAGTGAAGTCTGCAGTGAAACGGTGTGTCCCAACAGGGGATAAGAGCTGCTCCTGTCTGAGTGTGAGCTGAGGGCGTGAAACCCGGAGCCTCCATCACATCCAGCATCCTGGGGACTGTACCCACTTCCCACTGTGTTGCTTTCCTCTGGCCATGGGGCAGGACCAGTGCTGGAGAGTCCCTCTGTCCAGGAGCATGTCACGAGCTGTACGGTCTCTGGCACCTGGTGCTGCAGATCAGGAGATGTTTGGGAGGTGTGTGAGGCCTGGAGGCTGTCTGCCCAGCCCAAAAGTGCTTCATGGGTTATGGCAGGCTTGGCTCATGCAGGGGAGCATGTTGGTTGTGCGCTGAGACCCTGGACCTTGTCTGCAACCCCTGTTCTGCAGGAGATCAGCGAAGTGTCTGGGGTGGATGTGAATCCCAACCCCTTGCATGACGCAGGGTGAGTAGGGAAAGGGGCTCCTAGCCCTGCACCCACATGGGAAGTGTTTTTAAGCGGATGAACTTTTCCTCACCGGTTTCTCACAAGCAGGGGGGTGGGCTGTGCCTGGAGGAGGGACGCTGTGGCTGGCAGAGCCCAGCACCAGGGGCTGGGATGGGGGTGCAGGGCGCTGTGCATGGGGAGTCTGCCCCCGTGATGCTCAGATGTGTGCCCTGCATGGCAGCCTCCAGATCTGAAGCCGTGCCTTGATGTGACCCCTCTGGGTGGCCAGAGCGGGACATCTCCAGCCGGACCAGGGAGCTGGGAAGGACCATTTGCAAGGAGGACAGCTGGGTGTCCACCTCCCCCGAGAAGGGAGAGCCTTCAGTGGGGGGAAAGCAGGGTGCAGAAGCAGACGGGGCTGAGCACAGGCCCTGTGCCCCCACCGAACCCTCATCTTAGACCGCAGGCAGGGGGAGGCAGACCTCCCCCCTGCCTTCACGCCTGCCTCGAAGGCCAGCAGGACCTCCCTCTCTGCCGGGCAGCCTCTCCCCGGCACGCAGTGCAGCTGTGAGCCCTTTGTGCCGAGGTCTGGGTGGCTACCGCCGCCCAGCCAGCCCTCCCCACCGCCCGCAGCGAGTCGGACTCCACACACGCAAAGGCAGGGCTTGCTTCCAGCCCCACTTCTAAGCCCCCCCTTGGCTTTGGAGGAGCTTCATTAAAAGGAAACACAAACCAGAAGCAGAAGGAAGCACTTTTAAGTTGCTGGCAGCTTTGCCTGTCTATGAGTTATGAGGTCTTGCTTTATTCATGGGGCAGAAAAAAATGCTTATCTCCTCAGAGTCCATTATGTTTCATTTGGAGCCTGGGTGCAATCGGTGCTTTGGCAGAAATATCCCCCTGCCCCGCTCACCCTCCCGAAACTTTATCTCCCTATTTCATTACTGGGAGTTGCGCTCGCCCCGGTTTATCAGCGGTGATGGAGTGGATTGCTGACTTCTCTGCTGTCCTAGCAAAAATGAGGATGGAGACATTCTGCTCCAGGTTCCTGCTATTTTCAGAGACCTTGGCTGCATGATTTATTCATAAAAAAGCCATTATTTATGCCAAAGAAAGAAGACAGAATGGGTTAGCTTTTTAAGTGCTTATAATGCATTATATGGTACCTTAGCCTGCCAGACATCATTTATAATTGTAGAATCCCTTAACCTCCTTCTTCTCTTTTTCCTACCCTTCACATCAGTGCGGAGGGTGATAGCAAACTCGGTAATTAGCAGAAGTTGACAGATGTGGCAAGGAGAGGTAAGGTGAAATATCATCGAAGGAGACGTTTCTCCAGTACCTAAGTGAAGAAAGACCCTCCCTCCTCCCAGCCTTGATCTCCCAGCACAGGCAGCGCAGGGAATTGAGTGCCTCTGCGAAGGTATTAGCTCACGGGGTCTGACGCTGGTATCCATCCAAGCCTCCAGCTCCCAGGCTCTGTCTTCTCTGATGGCCTGCAGGTATCCCAGCTGGTTCCCATCTTGAAAAGGGTCCGGAGAAACCCATGCCTGCTCTCACTGAGATCCAGCATCTTCAGGTGCTCCAGGTCCCCGCTGGTGCCATGAGCACCCTGGGCACTGGGGTTCCTGTGGAGGTTGGCCCAGCCCTGGGACACCCCAGGAACTTGCTGTATCACAGACATTTGTGAGGACCTATCAACTGCTCACCCTCATGGCAGTCCCGGGGGGACTTCAGGCCCCAAGCTGCCCTTCCTTAGCTCTTGCACAAGGAAAACAAATGTCAGGACAGCATCAGCCAAAAAAAAAAAACCCGAAAGTGTAAAATGTGATGCAGTTAAAGAGCAGGGATGCTGCAGGCTGAGGCTGGGCAGAGCTCAGGGCTGTTGCAGCAGCAGGAGATCAGTCATCTTCTGCTAACACCATAGCAGCTGCCGGGGCCACAATTTCTCACCAACAAGAGCTCTCAGGGTTTTATATCTGCAGCTGAGAGCACTTTGGACCCCATTGCCTGAGTTTGGTTGGACAGGTCGCTTCCAGCCAAACTGTTCCTCCATCAGCCCCGGCCACGCAGTGAGAAACGCTGTCCTGGGCAGCACCAGCACGATCTTCTGTCTCCAGAGCTGAGTCCTCTCATGCAAAACATGGCACTAAGGAGGATTTTAAACATCCCCATATTTCCTGGGTCTGCTGGTCTCACGTAGTCTGTGTCCCCATATCACTGCTAAGGGTCTCATCTAGGCTGAAAGCTGTGGGAAAGATTATATCCTGGGTCTTGGAGGAGACCACAGCATTCCCAGTATAACCCATGCTGGCGTGGGTGCAGAGATGTTTTAGGAAACAGCTTTAATTCACATCTACCATGTGTTTTGGACCAGCCTGAGTAGCCGCCCTGTGCCTGGACCCAGCCTTTACAAGGACAAAAGGAGCAGGGAGGGTTGTCCCAGCAGTGTGGACAGTGCCGGGGAGGGAAGGGGCTGTTTCCCCAGGCTGTGGAGGTAGGGAGGGCTGCCTGGTGTGTTCCCCGTGGGGTGCAATGTGATGGCCAAAGGGATGGAGGTCCTCACCAGGTCACCCCAAATCGGGGTCGAGGGGCGGGGGGGGGCATGCTTTGCACGTTCCCACCTGGCACAAGACGCCCATGCTCTGGACTGCAAGACGAAACGCAAGAAAAACAATTAGCTACTTGGAGGTGAGAGGCAGCCTTCCCCTCTGGCTTCTCGTCTAAGCTAGCTTCAAGTAGGAGAAAATCCCCATTAAAAGGCAGTGCCATTTCCAAGATCTTTGAGTTCAAAAGCAAAGACAGAAATCTCAGCTCTGATTTTGCTTTTTAAGCCTAAGATAAATAAAAATGTAAGAGACGGGAAATAATGTAATGTAATCATCAAGGAGAAGAGAAACCAAAGGCTCAACTCTCACACACACACGCAAATATAAACACACACGCAGAACACATTTTAAAACCAATTAAAATCCCTTTGCAGAGAAAGCTCTTTCACCCACTCTCCGGGATACAGGCTATCTGCTTCCTTGGCGCGCTGTATATGAATAATTAAAAGCTAAACATATGTTAAAAAATGCAAACAGTACATGATCCTGGAAACTTCCTCTCCTTATTATTATTTCCACAAAAAAGCTGTTAAATGGTTATAAAAATCGTGAAATACGCCAACCTTGGCATCTTGTGCGATTCCCTGCTTTGGCTAGGAAGGAGTTAAAACCATTTGGCAGAGACTAACCCATTAGGCCTAATAATTATGAAATTATAGAGGTACTCAGGTGACTGTTAATTTCACACATACTGTTCAGCTCTGTGGCTAATGAGAGCCTGAAGAACTCAAGTGCCTCATCTTTCTTGTTGAATGGTGACCTGCAATTAATGAGCTTCTGCAAGAAAAGGCAGCATTTTGCACTTGGGGCTAATAAGATGGCTTTTGTGCAGCAGCATTGTGATACCAGGAGCTTTCGAATGAAGATTAAGAACTTTTCCCCTTATTTATTTATGAGCACTACGCAGTCCAAGAGACCACACATGCAGAGAAGCGGCCCTGGTGTGAGTCTTGGAAGAAACTTAAGAGCACAGTTGCTCCAAGGCAATGGCAAAAATCCTCCATCTCCTGTGTTGGGTAGTAGTAAGATGGAGATAGCAGGGAGACAACTGCAGAGCGATCACCCATGATGGGGAGGAACAGGGCAGCTGTGGTTCCAGGAAAAGAAACAGACCAAGACCCCACTTTACCCCCATTGGTGCACACACACGTGCACACACTCACCCATCCCTGCAACAAAGACCCCAAAATAAGCCCCTCACAGCCAGGAGTGACAAAGCACAACTCCTGCCTTCATGGCGAGCTCCAGTTCAGGACCTGCACCGAGGCCCTGAAATCAATCCCAGAGGTTTCCAGAGACGCCAACGCAATTTCTGCCTGTTTCCAGCCTTGCATAAGTGCTGTCAAAATTGGATGGCTGTGATGTGTGTGCACGAATCCCCAGGACTATAGCTACTGGGCAGCAGCAGCCCAGTTACCAAGCCAGATAGTCCCAGCCTAAACCCATTGGCCGGCTGCAGCTCTCCAAGTACACACATTTGTTAGAAACTGGGATCTCCCTGCCCTTGCTCTGTCAGTGTTTGTATAGTTATTCTTGGTGGCAGCATTATCATAATCATTATTATTAACACCAATTTTATCTTTAAATGCCTGCTTGCATTGACATTTGCTTTATACACACACATATGAAGTAATAAATTCCTACCAGCCAAAGGCAATGAGCCTTTTCAGGGTGTTCACTCAATCACCCATATTTAAGCAGCTCAGAAATAGCTCCTCCAAGAGTCCTGACCATTTCCCCCTCCTTCAGATGACCATCTGAGTCTTGACCTCACTCTGAGCTTGGGTGTTAGCAGAAAGAGAAGCTGGCCCAGGACACAGGAATGGAGCAACAAGCTGGGATCCAGGAGACCAGGTCTGCCTCCCTGGTACTTGTTCATTGGCCATGCATGGGTTGGGAGCCCATCCTGAGGAGGTCCAGTGGTGCCTGGCTCTGGTTTGTGCTCCTGCAGTTCTCTGTCATTAAAACCTGTGGCCTCTCCAACCTTCTGGAGACTCCACTGGATCTCCCAAGAGTTTCCCAGATAAAAGCCTTATAGAAGAGATTGCTGAATACCTTCCTCAGCAAGGTGTGTCCTCTCCTGTTGGGTGGGTACTGGTTCTCCATGGGCATGTTCTTTTCATGTTATTTTTTCAGGATGAAGTGAAAATGGTGGGTCCCAAATGCTTCTCAGTCCTTGACTACGCACAAAAGGCTGTGAAAGCTCTTGGCCCTGGCACTGTTATTTGAGGTGAGTGCTCCTTGCTCGTCAGCTCTCTGAAGACGATGGCTGTTTTCTCTGTGCCTTCAAAGGGTGATTATTGCACCTTGAGGACCCTTCAAGATAGTCACCCCCTGCTTGACACCCCCCCACCCCATGCATGGCTGATGTAGGAACAGACTAAAGAACAGTTTATGGAGAAGCTGCTGACCCTGCTCCAACACATCCAAACTTCTTTAAAACCTGATGTGAATAGTTACTCCTTCATTTGCCCCAGTTTCTTTGAGGCTGCAAACAGGGCACACAGGTCTTTGCCGGGCAGGTGTCTTGTAGGTGTCTCCTCACAGTAGTTGCTCCATCATTATTTCTACAGTCTAAACTGTAAGTGCTGCATACTAGAATGAACCTCTGCCCATGGCACAGAAGACCGCATGGAGCCCCATACTGGCCAGACCTATGGGGTGGTCAGGGATGATCATCTATAAGAACCTGAAGCCAAATCAAGACCTCCTCTCTGCAGACAGCAGGCACAGGTCCTCCCTGTGCCTGCAGAAGCTTCTCCTCACCCAGCAATAACGCCATGTCCTACTCTAGTTGAATACTGGATGCTCATCCTGGCCTGGGTGAGACACCAGGAATTCAGCTGCTCCAAAGCCACCCCACAAGCCCCAGTTGCTCAGCATACTGCAAGGAGAAGGACTGCTTGGGGAGGCCAGGGACGTCCCCAGGGCAAAAGCCGGCTGCTGTGTCTAGCATGCCTGCCTGAGTCCTCCAGGTCCACTGGGTGAGGCGACCAGCCAGGCAGAGGCGCTTTGCTGTCCAAGGGCCATTGGTATCAGCAGATGTAAGTTCTGAGATGCCCATCAGCTCCTGTTCCTCTGTTCTCTGTGAAAACCATCACACCTGTGCCCCGTGGGGGCTCCTGTGTGCAGGCAGCACGACACCGCACAGATATGCTCTCGTAATGACTATCTGGGTCCTGTGGCTCCCCTGTGGGTTTCTCCTGTCACTGTGAGCATGACCTTGATCTTACGGGCAACCAGCCATGTAACCACGGCTGTGCCACTGCGGCGCAGGGGCAGAGTTAAGGTCACCCTATAGGTTTGAAGGAAATGATCTTCCTTTCCAGGAGCAGTGGATTTCACTATCGAAACATCCTGTCTTCCTACTGCTTCTCTGGCCCCATGCTTCAACCTCCAGCATCATCAAACCTGAAAATGCCTGCAAGATCCCTTCCCAGTGCATTTCCCTCACTGCATTTCTTCCTGGCTGTCTGCAGCGCCTGGGATGCTTGTGCAGGAGATACCCACACTCCCTCATCTCGCATCCTTCCTTCTCTCCCCTGTGTGACAGCAGCACGCACTCTCATGTCTCCATTAGAGGTGGCACATCCCCAGCCACCCATCAAATGCTGAAATGCTGGTGCACACCCTTCTCGGGGGCACCCTCCCCTTCGCTGTGGTTTGGAAGCAGCCAGCCTGATCCAGCGAGATGCTCATCTGTGAAGCAGCAACCTGGGGTGGCATAAACTCGTTTGCATCCTGGTCCCCCTCCCCATCGGGGACCTTGGTGAGACAACCTCCGCCAGCTGAGAGAGAAAGAGAAGTGTCATGTCAGGGGGAGCCGTGCCATGCTGATGAGCTGGTAAGGGGACGTGCGTGCTGTCAGGAGCTGGCACATGGCTTTTCATGGGTGGCCTTCAGTTGTTTTGCTTTCTTATATTTAAAGTCAATCATGTGGCTGCGTGCAAGGCACCCTTCACTGGAACAGGGAGGAAGAGAGGCACTGAAACGTATCTGACAAGGTGGGTGATGGCTGCCCTCCTGCAGAGCCTTGGGCAAGGTGGGGGAGGGAAGGAGTAACTTCGGAGGAGGACGTCTGCTCCCTTAGCCCTGTTGGGTGGGGAGGGCTGAGGGAGTCTGCCTGCCTCCTCCCAGCCTTGTTCAGCATCTGCTGCTCTCTTCCCAGGTCCGGCCAGCATCCCCTCCTTCAGCCACAAACAACCTCTGTCATTGCCTGTCCCTTTTCCTGGGCTTGCAGCTGGCAGAAACAGATGTTCACTGGCTGGTGAGTCTCTCCCTCCTCCAAGAAAACTGTAGTCAAACATTTTGCTCATTGGTGCAATGACAAAGTAAGAGCATGCATTTGAGTCTCTAAAAACATCTTGTTTTCTCTGTAGAAGAGCTGGAAGCCTGATGCTCATAACATTATGGTGTGGTAGGGATATGCTCCTTTCTGCCTCATGCACCCACAGCTTAAAAATGAAGGTGTTAAGGCAGTGAAAAATGCTATTTTAGGAGTGTCTGGAAGTCTGCATGGGAGCGTTGCTTTAGCCCAGCAGCCCCTGTATAAGTGCTTTCTCTCCTGCCATTGTACAGGGGTAAATCTGGCCTCTCCCTGGCTGGAGAAGAAATAGCCACCAGCATCCAGCCTCAGGCATCCGCAGGTCTGGTGGGTGATCCTGGGTGCAGAGTGACCAGAGGTGATCCCTAAGTGACTGCTCAAGTGTGCTGTCTCAGGAGGGACAATAAGGCTGGGCTGAGCTCCCCTGGTCTGTCCGCTGCCCACAACATAATCATCTTCCCCTTCTTCTCTGGGCTCAGTCCATTTAGGCCACTGTTTTCCTGACATGTGGCACCCAAAGGTGATGGCTTCCGCAGCAGAGCCTGGGCCTGAGCTGGTGCATCTCGCAGTCTGTGCTCCTGCATGCACACCCCAGGAAATGCTTGGCCACACTGTCCTGCACAATTGCTTCAGATCACTTGGGTTTGCCTTCATGTGGCCCCTTCTCTGTCTCATTCCCAGGCTGCTAATGAAGAGAAAATTTTAGCAGAGCCAGGAGGACCCCTCAGTCCCCAGGCAGCCCAGACCTGCTGCCAGGTAACGAGCTAATGCATCTCCTGCCAAGCTTCCCAAACACCTCGTACCACCTGGTGTCTGACTTCTCTCCCATCCATGTTTCCGGAACTTGCCTGGGAGAATATCTTCAGAAACCCTGTCAAAAGCCTTGTGTGTATCTGGATACATGACACCTCCTGCTTCCCCCTCCACCAGGCTTGCTGCTCTGCTGTACGAGGAAATTAGATTGTGCGACACTCTTTGCTCCTGACAAACCCAGGCTGGTTGTTACTCATTTCCTTGTTATCTACTACAGGCTTGCAATAGCTTGTTTGATTAATTGTTCCAGTGCTTTTCAGGGAATTGGAGTTAAGCTGACTGGTAGGGAAGTCCTGGCTCTCCTTCCCTGAGTCTGCCCTTTCCCAGGAGCTACTTGTCATAGATGGTTGCAGCCCCAGGATGACCCTGTCCCAGCTCTGAGCCCCCCCAGATGTCACTGGGTTAGCTGCTGCTCCTGTGTTAGCCTGAGAGCTTTTCCCAGGGACACCCATCCCATCTGGACAACGAACAATGGAGATGCTAGAAACATCTTTGCCTTCCTCCAGCCACCCCTGCCCTGCCTTGCAGAGGGAGTCTTTCTGGTGCTGATGTACCTGAGCATCCCAAGACGTCTGTTAACAGCTGCAGCATGTTGTGGGGGGATATGAATGGCTCCTGTCCCACTGTGCCTTCTCCCATCTTCTGGGACCTTGGCACATTTGGGGAAGGGGAAGAGCAGGTTTCTGCTGAGCCACCATCAAGACAAGCCCCCATACTCCCCTTGGAAAGCCCAAAGGCCCTTGGTCAAGTGTGTGGTACCACTGACACCACACCGTGGACTACAGAGCATCTCTGCAAAGGCAGGTGTCTCCTGCAAACACACAAAGATCTTCATGACACCTGGGAAGGGGAGCAGAAGGCTGGACCTGTCTTGTGTCCACCAGCAAACGTGTCTCTTGTCAGTGATGATGATGCAGCCCATGCAGGGCAGAGAGCAAATGGAGCAGTAGGAGGTAAGCTGATGACGTGCTGGATGATGAGCTGGCAGGGTGGCATCATGGCCCTCGTCATCCTCAGCTGGGGCAGGCAAGCACCAGAGGCCAGGTAGACTTGCAGTGAGTTCAGGGTGAAGCAAAGTCTGCAAGGAGGTAGGTGAGGTGGCTGCACCAAGCAGGGGTAGAGAGGGCTTTGGGAGGCTCAGCAGAGGAGGCAGCAAGGTTGGACCCTGGCTGGGGCTCAGCATCCTGCACTACTCTTGTGGGGAGGCAGGGGAAGAGGAGGGCACAGGGATGGCACTGCCTGGCCAGACCTCCCCAGCAGTCCTGCACCAGACAGAGCACAAGAGGGTGAGCTGGAGACCACGTCTGGGGGGTCCTACAGCCTGATCTGAGGTCCCTTCCCCATGAGAGAGGGGCTGCACCTCCTCAGGGAAACTGTGGGGACAGAGGGCAAACCCAGTGTGTGTATGAATGCTGCACTTCAGGCAGGTCCTTCTCCCCTTCGTTCATTGACCTTGATGGATATTTTTTCTCATCTGGGCATTCAGCCATGCCATTTGGACATGCAATTTGCCCAGTCCTGGGTCATTACCAGAAGGCAGTCGGCCCCAGCAGCACTGCAGTCCTCCTGCGCTCAGAGCTGGGGTGATACTCCCTGTCAGGATGTTCTGGGTCTTTGATGCAGGACTCGGGTGGGGTGGCCCCCTCTTCCACCTCGGCAGACTCTGAAAATGTGGTGACAGCAGTTTGGCCTGACTGTGCAAAGGAGCTGGGGCACCAGGGACTCTTCTCAGCTTTGCAATAAACTTACTGGCTACCCTTTGATCTCCCTGTGCCTCAGTTTCCCCATCTGCATGATGTGGGCAATAAAGTGTCCTGAGGGAATGGGGATGGGGGTGGTACCTTTAGCTGTAAAGTCCTTGTACCAGGCAGAGCTGCAATATGCATTTTTATGTGACCAAGGAACTGACTGCTGAAGAAACAGCGGTGAGACGGGGAGGTCTGTTAGCTGCACAGAAATGCACACGGCAGAGGAGTCATGACTCCAGAGCATGGGCAAACCCATCACTGGGGCTGACCCATACTGGACTGAAGGAAGCCCCGAGATGAGCCCCATGTGCAGTCGGAGGGCAGGAGAAAGCCTTGCAGCAAGACACACAGTGCCCAGTCTGCTCAGCTTATCAGAGGCAAGTGAGAAGTGTTTTGATTGCAGCGTGTAAGTGCCTTCATGGGGATAAAATCCCAGGTACTAAAGGGCTTTTTAATCTAGCTGTGAAAGACAGACCAAAAACCAGCAGCTGGAAGCAGAAGCCATGGGAGTTATATTTAGAAAGAAGGCACATTGTTAATGGAGGCAGAGAGAGGGGATCGAGTGCCCAGGGGTGACTCAGACCAAGGCTGGACACCCCCCTGGCAGATGAGCTTAACTAGGCATGGGGCAGGGCAGTGCAGAGGGGCTGGAGGGCGAGGACTGGCTCTCTGTATAGGGGTGGTCAGACCAATGATGACAAGGCAGTGCGGCCCCATAACACAGGCGGGAAAACTGAGGCACGGAGGGGCAGATGTCTAAAACACATGCACATGGGTTCGGCAGGGTATATGCACATACGTATCAGGTATCTATGTATTTAGGTGTGTCCCTTAGCATCACACTGCTGACACCCAGTGCCATCTGAGACACCCGGGGTAGCCCACCTGGCCACCATCTGTCATGCCAGAAGGGCACAGGTTTCCTGTATATCCTGTGTCACATCTGCCAGCCCCATAGAGATGTCTCGGGTCCCCCAGAGCTTCTTGAATTGCACCAGGCACCTCTGCTGAGTGGCTGAGTTGCACCCCTCATTTGAAAACCTTGCTATCGGCAGTGCAATTACTCTGCATCGACACTCCCGGCACCACTCAGATGAGCTACACCGTGTTTCATGTACCTCTCCCCAGGCACTTCATTATAACAGCCCAACACGAGGACTGCTCTGATCCAAAGCCCCCTGGCAGGCTCCCTCTTGCCTCCGGAGAGCATGTGCGATGCGGTGCATGTATCACAAGTGTGGCCACTCCGAGTTAAAGCACAGATGTTCAGGTAGTACATCTGATACTGAAGGATTAGTTCAGTCGTGTAATGAGGCGCTTAAGTACTCAGGTAGCCCTGTCCCCTGTGAGTTACTTGGGGGTCTGAGTCCTGCAGGATCCCTGTGGGTCAGGCACTGCTGTGAAAATGGGATTGGCAAGGTGAACATCTAGATCCATTAATGCCTGAACCACCTTTGCATCAGTGGGGATTAGAGGGAAAAGGCAACCCCAGCCCTGATGTCAGATGTCCTGCCAACATCCCAGGCAGCTGGGTGGGAGGCTGGTTTTCCTGATTAGCAGGACCAGGCTTGGGAAGGTCGCCCAGAGCTGTTGGTCTGTGTGAGGGCACCAGGCACCCCAAAACAGCCCCTTGTGCTTCGCATCCAAGCACCATGTCCCCAAGGACCATGGGAGCTGGCTGTTCCTGTCCTCTCTAGTGATGGAGCAGTGCAGGCAGGTGAAGGCAGAGGCCATGTGTGCTGCCTACCCCCATTAGACACAGCCTTCAACACAGCCACTGCTTCGTCTCCTCTGAAGGCAACATTCTGCCACCTGAAAGGTGCAAACGAGGGTGCTGGCTTCTGCTCCGGGCACGCAGGAGGTGAGACAAGCTGGATGTGCTTTAAGGCTCTGTTACTTTTAGGGGACAGAGAAACATGCCACTCCCACTTCAATTCGTGCCACCAGAGACCCCAGCTGATACAGAAGGGCTCATGAGAGTCATGGGACTCTGCTGTCTGTTTGGAGAAGCCAACACTAGGAAGGTTTTAACTTTCTCTACTAAGGGAAGATTTGTGTGCTTAGCATCCAGAATGGAGCCAGAGAAGCAGCAGGAGCTGAACAAAAGGCTGTGCAGTGGAAAATGTGTGCTAGTAGATACCAATTCACACCTGTTAACCGCTGCGAGAGGCTGCCGGCAGCACCAGGAGTGCCATTTAAATGAACTTTGCACAAGCAGGTGTGCCATTTATCCATTGTCTGGAGTCACCGAAACACGCACGGCATCTCTGCCCTGGCAGGCTTCCCACAGAAGCAGCTGCATCAAGTCTCAGCTGGCTGCAGAGGGGAGCTGGGAGATGCCCTCAGCAGCCCAGGGAGGGGCTGCCATGCCCAGGAATGGGAGCTGCTGGGTGGCCATGCTGGCCAGAGGAGTGAGCTCCATGGCAAGCCCAGTAAAGAGAGCAGATCCTTCTCCTGTGCTGTCTTGCAGCAGAAAAACGGGGATGAAACTGTAAAACCCCAGGTAATCCGTCAATCACCCAGTTTGCAGGGGGCTGGGGAGGAGCAGTAGGGCCACAAGCCTGCAGGAGACTGTCCAAAACTGTGTCAGGGCTCTGCGTGTCTCACCAGCTACATCTCTGGCCATGGAGCTGGGAAGCCACCTGCCAGCCTGCCTGGGAGGTTTGGGGATGCCGTTTCCTGGCAGGTCTCCATCTGCACAACCTATGGTGTTGACAAGCCCCACTGAGCATTGGGAGGGAGCCAGCGTCTGGCCGCCGACCATCTCTCTCCTCCTTGGCTCCAGCAGCACAAAGGGCTGCAAATCACCACTAAAAAGTACTTGGTGTGTGCGTGTGTGTCCTCTGGGGACACCCCGTTACCTCGTCACTGTAGTACGGTCATAGGTTGCTGCTCTGTAGAGCTTCTTGTGCCAAGCATGTGCCTGTCACACAGTGATGCCAAAGAGATGCCTGGTTTTGGCTGTCACCCTCATAAGCCTCCTCTGGGAATCCTTGGCTTCTACCCCAGGAAAAAGCCCCTGTGACCAGGCTGGAAAACAACACTTCTAGGCTTAACTTAACAGCCCCGCCAGAGGCCTCTAAACCTGCAGCGTGAAGACTTCACCCTAGGGGAAGGTATGGCAACCAGCAGTGAGTTACAGCTGGGAAAGGTAACTTCTCTTAAAAAAAAAAGGCATTTATTAGACAGGGGGAACAGAGGGATGTTTGCAGAACGTATCATAGCAAAGCCCTGGTGTGATCCTGCATGTCCAGCCCCTTCCAGTGAGGTCTGCCCCTGCCTTCTCCTCTCTCAGGTGGTTGCTTTGATCCCCTCGCTGGGGAGAGGTGCCTGGGTCATTGACAAGGGCTTCTGTCCAACACATGTTGCTGCCATCCCCTCCAAAAAGACATCAGGTCTCCTCCACTCCAGACACGAGCCCACTGGTACGTCCCCAAGGTCCCCAACTGGGTGGCGTCTCCTACAGCCACCCATAGTTAAGCCATCGGTGCTTTGAGAATCCGCAGAGCAGCACAGAACAGGAGCTTTGCTCTGCTCAAAGCTGGGACTCCAGCATGCAGCTGGCGTGGTGACAGCCATGGTGGAGTGGGGGCATGGCAGAGCATCTGCCTTGGGACGGCGGGTGGAGGTGAGGAGCGGGATTGCAAGAGCGAAGGAGGCCAGGCTGGAGGGAGCAGGGCCCTGGGGAGGGTCTGGCTTGCAGCGCTGTCCTAACGACAACCATCTCTTGTGGCTTTTCACCAAGGGCACAGCGGTGGCTCTGACCTGCTGGCTGGAGAAGGGCTGATGAGCTGCAGATTGCACCCCTTGCAGATGCAGCCTGTGTCGTTGAATGACCAGGGCGCAGGGAAGGGGCAACAGCACACCCAGGAGCCCTGCTCCCCCTTCCCAAAGCTATCTTCGGCAGGGCTGGGGGGCCGAAGGGGATCACTGCCCCTTGCCATGGCAGCATCCCCCTCCCCAGCTTTCCCTCATGGAAAATTTCACTTCACAGCCCAGAAAGCACTGGGGAGACTGGGATTCACAGGAAAGCTCACTGGCCTTCCTCCAGCCTCATCAGCATGACAATTGCTCTCTCGCCTGCTCTGTTTTAGATCCTACCCTTAACATTTAACCACTCCCCATTAATTTCCGAATTGCCACACACATCGCAGAGTCATTTCTTCCCCGCACCACTCTCAATGTCGGGGCCGGGCTATTCCCAGGGAGGCCGGTGCCGGGGGTGCCGCAGGGCAGACCTGGCTGTGGACCCCTTTCCCGGGAGGGAGTATGGGAACAGGAGGAGAAGGGAGCTGGGGACCCGCCACTTGGCTTTGTCCTGTGGCAGACACATGGAGCACATTAGCAGCCTTTCAGTGGAAGTTTGATCGATGGGGAAGGCTTTCTAACTGACTATCAAAGCACGCATGGTATGTGAGAAGCAGACACCAATTAGTGATGTCTTTTTAAAGGCTGCCTTGTTAAGAGGGGAATAAGGGGAAAGAATGAAATTGGCCAGAAAACATGGAGCTATTTAACCTTAATTAGAAGAAAGGTGTGGGCTTTGTGAAAAGGCCATTTCTGAAAGGGGTTTTTCTCCCTGGGTATAAAGAGATCCTGCCTACTTGTTAGAGACTTGTTAGAGTTTATAAGACTGGGCAGGAGGCTAACTTGTAGAAATGCCTTTTATGCCACTTGAATGTGTGGCTTGCTTATTATAGTCTGCCATCCTGCCAGGGTGGCTGGTGGAGAGGAGAGGAGAGGAGAGAGCAGCACTGCCAACTGGCTATAAATTTCATGAACATCATAAATGTAAGTGCTTTCTGGAGAGCTGTACAGATTGCACATAAAAGTCCCCCTTCTGTCCCTGTAAACTAAAAAGAGGGCTTTTTTGGCAAATTAAAAATTGTAGAGTGTCTTCCATGCTGAGCTAGGAAGCAGCCAGGCTACAAATCCACAGCTACAAAGTCACAGCCGCACAGGGAGGTCTCCCGCACACGCTGGCATCGCTGCTCCCAGCACCACCGTGACTTCAGGGAGAGCAGGACTGACAGCCGAGGGGGGTGCATCCAGCTCCGAGGGCCTCAGCACCAGGACTGGGGGGAGGCTATGTCTGCCCTCCACTTCAAGGGCTCCAGAGGGAGGTGGACCATGCCACCTCGACGCTTGTGCTGCTGCCAGCAGACAAGGCACAGCAGACCGTGTTGCTAGATTGCATGTGGCTGTAGAGAAAAGAGAGGGATTTTTCTAAGAGCTGTGGGACTGAGCGTTGCTCCTGGCTCTTCCCCAGTCCTCTCCGTGACCTTGGGGAGTCCCAGCACCTTTGGGACTCAGTGTCCTGGCCCTCGGCCGGTCTGGAGCAGGCAATGCCTGGACACGAGATGTGTTGCACGCAGGGCTCGCACGCACCAGCCCCTCCAGCAGCTCAGGGGCTGTGTGGCTCCGAATCAAGGAGAGCCCTTTGAGCTGGGAACACGTGCTCTTCCCCTGCTGTGGACCCTGACACCGGACGCGGCAAATAAGCACAGAAAGAGGCATTTTCTCCGTCAGCTAAACAAGACCGTGCTTTATCCCCGTCACTGCTCCGCTGCACGCTGCTGGGCTGTGCAGCCCTGCCAGGAACATTCCCAGCCTGCTCCCGCCGACGTCCTGCGCGGCCGTTAAAGACACAGAGCTTGCCCCTCACGGGGCTGCTGCGGGCGTCGAGGATCCGTGTTCGGATGGCGCCTGCTGTCTGCATATCCAAGTGAGTTCAAGTTCTCACTGCACATATCAGATTTTTTTTCCCCTTGCTGTTTAATAAGGACCATAAATATCATCTAATGACTGCATAGAGCAGGCATTTAAAGCAGTCAGGACACAGACACACACACAGAGTGCGATGCCCCCACCAGCCACCTGAGTCCTGGGACAACATGTTCCTGCACAGAGAGCAGGAGAAAGCGCTTCCAGCCCAGGCTAATGGCCACATCCAGGCCAGCAACTCCCCATGCCAGGGAGGGCAGGTGGAAGGGGCACAGCACGTCTTTGGTCTTGTTCATCGGTGTTTGCCATCCCTGCAGAGCTGTGTTGACTGCAGTGCTTGCTCAGGGTCAAAATTGCTTTTGTGGAGGCACAGCCAAGCAGGGCTGGCCAGGCGTGCCCTGCACAGGCACAGAGCGATGGAGCCCTGCCATCACCCAGCTCCAGCGAAACCAGATGCACTAGGCTGAGGCTCCTTTTTAGGCTGCTGCCTGTGCACCCTCAGCTTCTGCTGGGATGCCAAGCTGGGCCTCAGCTCTGCTCGGGTGCGGTGGACCAGGACCACAGCCACTGGACCTGTGCCAATGAGCTCCATCGCCTGGGTTGTATGCCCAGCCTGCAGCCAGGGGATGCCACATGCTTGACACCAGCATGAGCACCAGGCTCACCACCTCCCGAGGTCTCTGTAGGATGCTGTGCCCTCCCTGGCTCCCAGTTGTCCCCAAGCTCCCTATTCCCCAGGGCAGTGCTAAGGGACTTGCTTATCTTTGGTCCCAGGTTTCTTGGGGTTTTAGAGAAGAGCTTTGCAAAATGCATTACATGCACTTGGGCGGTCTTAACCCTGGGCTCTGTGGTCGTTAAGGTGGGAGGGATGTGGTGCCATTAAACTGAACAGCCCTGGGAATCACCTCGCTAAAACAGATCCATCCTCAGTCGGTTGTTCATGATCTTCTGTTGCCCGCGTTGGGCCCTTGGAGGATTATGAAGGGACATTTCTGTCCGCAGCTTCAGCCTTTACTTCCTATGGGCTGTCCAAATTCAACATCAGCTCCCGCCTGGAGGCTTGCAGACATGGGTGCAATTTTACTTTGCAGGAGACAGCAGCGTGCACAGCTCCGGATGCTTTGCAGCTTCATTCCAGATGTGATAGCGTTGCTATTGCTCCCTCCCTCAGCCATGAGACTTGTCCTGCCATTGCACATCCTCAAGGGTCTCCCTGAACCAGATAGTGGCCCTGGTGGCTCCTTTCCCTTTCTGCAGAGCACACGTGCCTGAGATCCCAGGATTGGCAGGGAAGTGTGGCTTCAGCTAAATAAAAAACAGGGCTCAGCAAGGCTGCCTTCTCCAACACGACAGTGTGACAGTGTGCGAAGGAAGCAACCTCATGCTCAAATCCAAGGGAAAAGCATGTTTCGTGGGGCTGAGTGCTGATTGCCTCACAGCCAGCCGGTTTCCCGGTAGCAGCACATGACACTTGGGATCCCTTGGTCACTGTGCTGTGGATTTGGGAAGCCCCACTCTGTGCCTGGCTCGGATGTTTCCCCAGCATGGGATTGGCATTTCCACTGTGCTCTGTGGTCCCAGCTGTGCAGAAGGGACTGTTTCTGCTGGGAAAGAGTCGTGTGATCCCATGCACAGGCACTCAGTCATTGACACAGCTAGACCACAGCTTCGTCCCGAGACAGCCAGCTTTAAGGGACAGAGGCGACCCAGCACACTGGGGACCAGTCCCAAGTGGCAGGTTGGACTCAGCATCCTGCTTTGGAAGCTGAGGGGATTCCCTGGACATCGCAGGGCCTTGTGTTGTACTTTCCCTGGCCTCAGTCTGCAGCAACACCCCTGGGCACATCGACTTTACCATGTGGACACAGTGGAGAGGGTGGATCCCGCATCCAATCCCAAAGCAACGAAGCTGGACTTGTCGAACTGGGGCCATGCCAAGATGTGCCCGACGTGAGCACTGGGAGCCCACAGCTTACCTGCACCCCATGCCATGCCACACACATCCCCCGCAGCGGCTCCTCCTCCCCAGCCCCATTTCTGGGCAGCTCAGTGCCAGAGAGGACCGTTACTACCTCTGTGCTGATGCTCACAGATGCCGCAGACCTTATCCCACCCCAGTGTTCCCCCCTTTAACCCGGGGCCAAGCGTGTCCCAGGGGATGAGTGGGTGGCAGCAGCAGAGGAGGGCAGACACGCTGGTGCCAGCCGCACCCAGCCGCAGGGACGGGAGAGGGTGAGGTCTGTCCAGCCCATCCGGAAGGCAATCCTCCCCCAGCAAGGCTGTAGAGACCTGCCAAGGTTTAGGAGACTAAAAACTGCACTCACAGAGGGGTTGCAATAGCCCAGTGTTACGGGTGGGCAGCTGAGCGTGACCACAGCTTAGGACGGGGCTGTCACCAGCTGGGCTTGTGTCAGCCTGTTCCCAGCTCAGGAACATGCTTTAGAGCATCCCCAAGGGATCACGGGTGTCCGTGCAGGGCTGAGGAAATTCCAAAACCTCAGCTGAATGTAATTTTCCTGGGCTGCACCTCAGGGGCCTCGTGTACCCCCAGAGCTGCTGAGCCCAGGCAGTGAGCTTTCTTTAACCTGCTTTGTGGATGGCTGCGACCGCTCCAAACCCTTGTCATGCGGAGATAGGCTTGGATAGAGCGTGACCTGTCCTCAGATGACTGAAGCTAAACCAAAATAACCCCGGTCCAAGCCAAGTCGGACTGCCAGGACAGCCTTTTGCATCAGTTCCCTAAATTAGAATAATACTGAAGTGAAGCTGGCATGGGGACAAGCCTGGCGCAGTGAGGGAGGCAGGAAGGACACCAACAAATTCCCAGGCCCCTTTCTCAGCAGTGGGTCGGGCTTTCTCCAGGGTGAAGAGGCTCCAGGTCTCTGGAGAAGGGGGACAGAGGTCAGGGTTGTGGCATGGCCACCCGCCCCACTGCCTGGCTCAGCATCCCCAGCCCCTCTCCCAGATGTGATGTTCCTGCCCACCCAGGTGTGCAGCCCAAGGGCAGCTGCCTGCTCCCAAGTGCAGGCTGCCTGCTTGCAGGCAAAGAGGGCATGAGTGCCAGTAGAAGTGGCTCTTACTCGGGAGCACTGTAGCAGCTTTCCTGCAGGATACTGGCTCTTTTTTTCCCACTTTGCTGAAGCCTGATGTGCATGGGCTGTGACTGCACCGAGTCCTCCAGGCACCGCAGGTGTCACTGGGGAGGAGATCCTCCTCTGAACACCCCACCGACCCCCCGCGACATGTGTGGGGGAATGCTGCAGAGAGGGGATGGTCCTGCTGCCTGGGGTGAGTGGCTGGAGCAGGAGGCAAAGGTTCCCATCTCAGCACTGCCCTGCGTGACATTCTGGCCTGGGGACAATATATGTCTCCAGTGGTGCTTTAAGCCAGCACAGGGCACCTGGGGACAGCTCTTCCTGTGGTCTGCAGGAGTGGGGAGGTGCTGCCTGGCATCAGGATCTGTGGCATTTGGAGCCAAGCAGGGATGTATCCCCAGATCAGATGGGCAAAGCTCACCCCCAGCCTGTGAAGGGGATGCTGTGCGCAGGGAGCACCCACCCCATCCTCAGCTGATCAGCTTTGTTTCAGATCTCTGACCCGCAGCCTCAGGGCTTGACGGATGAGTTTTGGGAGAAAAGCAGTTTGGCCTGTGGTTTGAGGAGGTCCAAGAGTCCCTGTTGTGTCTGTTCCCAGGGCAAGGGAGAGGGAGGTGGGTGTATCAGGACCCTTCTGTTTCCAGCTGCTAGGTGAATGACATCTCATTTTCCCCCTTGCCTTCCACATGCTGGGGTTCATACTGTGGCCTTGAGAAAGGCTGGATGGTGGCTGTCACACTCTGTCATTGACTCTCCTCAATTGCACAGGGCACTTGGCATGCTGCTGAGCCCCTTGCACACACACAGGTGGATGAGCAGTGTCCATCAGACCTGTGCCCCAAAAGCAGAGCCATGGGCACAGCGTGCCAGCAGGGATGCATGCTAACACAAACCAAACATGCTTACAAGGGCTCTGCCATGACTGGAGCCGTGCAGCCTGCTCTGCTGCTCCTGCAGGGAGGAGGCAGGAGGTGGGTGGAGGCAGGAGCAGGCAGAGGTGCGTAGGGCTAAATCCCTCCTACGGTCATGCCAGTGCAATGCACTGGGGTGGGAGTAGAGCAGAGTCAGATCCTAACACAGGGATGGGGGTGCCCATGGTTCCCCTCATGAGCCCCCTAATTGCCACGGAGAGTGTCATGCTGGCGATGCCACTGCACACAGCCAGATAAGATGTCTTGAAAGGCTGAATCTGGACAGTGGCTGAGGGACCACAAAGGTCAGGAGCAAATGAGTGCTGGGTTTGGGGTCCAGAAGCAGCAGAGGGTTCACAGCTGGTTCACCATGGGGTCCTGCCACCCTGGGGTGGCACCATGGGGACCCCACAGGTCTCATGGTGATGAGAGCCAGCTGCAGAGCACCAGTCCCCTCCCCGGAAAAATGCCCTGGCTTTGAAGCACAGTTCAGTCCAAGTGAGGATGAATGCAAAACATGAGGGTTTTGGCAGGAAAAGATTTCTGGGGAAATTCCAGCCTGGCAGAACGCAGACCTCAGCACGCACAGGAAGGGGGCCGGGTCCCTGGAGGCAGGGACCGGGCAGTATCATTGTGATCTTCCCCCCTGGAGAAAAAAAAGAAATCAGCAGGCAGCTTTCCCCACGGAAACGTTTCAGTGTTGGAAGAGAAGCCAACAAGCCATCGTCACCCACGACAGCAGGCGCTGCCATCCCGGATGCCGTGTGCAGGGCAGATGGAGCAGCTCGGGGGGGGGACCTGCCACTCAGCCACCAGCAACACCAACCCCTGTCAGCAGGGCAGTGCCAGCTGATGACAAGCAAATTGCTGGCTGTTTTAGGGACGTAGTCGTTTTTCTGGAGTCACATTAGGGAAATTGGATGCCTGGTGTAACAGGACACAAGATTTCTCCTGCAATCCTCGCAGAAATCAATGCACATCCTGTAGGGTGGATCATAGGATGTGCTGAATGGGTGCAGTTGAAATCATGGGTCCTTTAAGGCTTTAAAATTATTTTGCTGTATATGTGCAGCTTGAAAAAAGCAGAGAAACCCCTAATCTCCTGATTCTCCCCTTCCTTCCTCTGATGGCATATGGAGTCACATCAGTCTACTCTGTCCAGAGCTTTTCCTGCAGCACCAGGACCTGCAGGAACCCATCCCTTCCTCTGCGGGGGTATCCATCACCCATCATCCCACCGGGAAAAGCAGCCCCACTCTGCCGCCAGCCTCAGGGCTCCTGAAACAGCCCCAACCCCACCTGGGAGGGAGAGAGAGACCCCCAGCTCCCAGCGTGCCCAGCTGCAGCACATCAGCAATGCCAAGTTCAGCCCACCCCTCCCGTCAGCGCGGCAGGTGCCGTGCAGGGTGAGCATGGACTGGCATATGAAGTGGAGGATGAGCAGCTAGATCCGGCCAGTATCCCCTGGGCAGCTCGCTAGAAGCATTGACTCCTGGCTCTCAGAAGCTCAGATGGGCATGCTGTCTCCTCTTCCTTGCACTGACACTCCACATTGATGGATGAGGTCACCCCCATCGCGTTCGCTGGGATTTTTGTCCCACCTGTTGGGGTGCTCTGAGCTGATTCAGTAAAGCAATCTATGGACAAGACAGTGCTGATGTTTCTGCACTTGGCTGCCTGGGGTGAATCTGTCCTGACCAGAGGAGGGTGAGGGATGGATATCAGTGTGTCAGAGCGAGGGGTTTCTCTGCCCCAGGTCAGTGTTGCTGGGTCAGGTGCAGTGAGGACCACCACAGTCCTGCTGGGAGGGAGGGGAAGGGGACAGAGGGTCCTGCAGCCTCACTCAGACCCAGCCCTCCCTGGCCTCAGCTGCTGGAGGCAGGGGATGGATGAATATTTTTTGTGACGCTCAAAACTCCCAGAGAAAAACCTGAAAATGTGGCAGAAAGGTCAGAAGCCAACAAAGTTTTTGAAGGATGCACGAGGCTGTGTGATCTCTGCCTTCCATGGCTTAGCACCTGCACTGGGAACCAGTGATGCTGGAGGAGATGCTGGTAGATGGTGTCCCCAGTCTCCTGCAGCTGTGATCTGGAGATGCTCCAACAGCTGCTGTGCAGCAAATAAGTGGGCTGCAACAGCAGCCAGGCCAAGGCAGCGACTGAGTCCTTAATGAGGGGCTCAGCCCAACCTGGCCCCTGCCCAGTTGGGGACTGCATAGAGTGCACAAAGGGCTGGCTGAGAGCAAGGGTTGGGCATGACCGACGTGAGTCACCGGCCTCATGAACAGCTACTGTCTGTCAGGTCGATGTTACCCACCGGTGGTGACTCAGCGACAGGCACAGGGCACAGGCGCTTGCATGGAGAAGCAGGGGGAAACTACTTGGAGAGGGTAAAAGCAGTGGTGTGAGACAGCTCTGCAAGTGCTCAAGGGGTGGGACCGAGCTGTATGGGCAGAGGGGCTCCAGGGCTAAGGATGTGACCTGATGTGTGAGGAGGTGCTACACAAACCCTGCAGATCCCAAAGGTAGGCACCAGCCTCCTGGGTACATCACTCTGCTCCCGTGATATGGCAGAGCCAGCTTCATCCTTGGAGGGTGAGATCAGTGTGGCCATAACATCAGCAGAGCTCTGGCACACTGCTGACGGCTGACCCCAGCCTGGGCAGCCTTGCAATGCTCCCCAGTGGTGTTAGCTTTAACGTGCCCCACCCCAGTAGCGGCTGCAGTCCCAAGATGAAGCTAAAGGTGTGTGCTTTGCAGAGCGGGAGGGATCTCTCCTCTCTCATTGCAACCACAACAGAAATGCAGGCTGCCAGTAGCGCCGGACCCTCCATGGTCTTGCTGAGCACTGGCCAGGCCATGCGCCTGCTGAACCTGCAGCCTCGCAGGGCACCTCACCCGGTTGCTTGTGTCATCTGCCTGACCTTGGGGATGGGTGGGAAGGTGGGATCCACGCTGGCCACTGATTTCCCATCTGGATCTGTGAGCTAAGAGGATCAGATGATCTGTACCTCAAAGCTCTTTCCAACTTGGCTATTTCTTTGTGCCTTAAACAGCAATTAAGAATAAAAGTGGAGCTTGCCTTTGCCTGCGAAAGGCTCTGTCTGACTCCTGTCTCCTTACTGCAGTGCTGCTCTGATTTCCATCTCATGCATATCTTATTTAACATTCTGGATACTGTTTTGAGTGCCCCAATATTTTAAAATAAATTGCTGCATGTAAAAGACTTAATGTCACATTCTGTTATTCTGACTGTTAAAAGAAAAGTGAAATCTTCAATGGGGCTAGTGGAGCAGAAGCAATCACACAGAGGGAGGTCCTATTAATGTGTATTACGTTTCATTATTCCAGCACTGCATGTCAACTAGCTTCTCATCAGAACTCACGCAACAGATCACAGTATTAACTCCTTGCAACCAAACAGGGGGGCAGGCTTTTTAAACTCTTTCTCTGTTCCTTGCTTCCCCGGCGTCATCTCTCTGATGCTGTTCCCATGTCCTCAGCGCACACACTCATGCTCCCGCGCACGCTCCTCAGTGCTGCAGCCCAGCCCGGCCCCCCGCAGCCTTCCTCCCTGCTGAGGAGGAGTGCGGGGTGGGAGCAGGCTGCACGCCTTGGCAGGGGAGAGTGGGGCAGCCAGGGAGGTGGGAGAGGGAAGGGGATGATGGAGAGGGATGCGTGAGGGAAAAACAACAGAGAGAGAGTACGGGAGCTGATGAGAACAGGATTGAGGCGCAAGAGAAGAGGGTCCCCCATGCTGCCAGTGCATGCTACCTTCTCCCAGCTCTACAGATCCATGAGAAATCCCATCAGGGGAGTCACCCCAGTGGCTTAGTACTGAAGGTCTCTCCAACCCCTGGGTAGTTTGGTCTCTCCAGCCCCTTGGCTGTTCTCCTTCCCATCCTCCTGCCAGAAAATGCTCCTTGGACGGATCTACAAACACCCACTGGCTTCAGGGATGTGATGTGTGCTGCAGGAGAAGCACCCCCATGGTGGGGAGGGGAATGGGGAGAAGAGGAGGGAGACTGCGGTCTTGGCTCAGACACACAGACCATGGGTGAAGGGGAGGTGGAAAGTACCACCAGGTAGCAGAGGGGATGAAAGGAGGGTACAAGGAAGGAGAAAATGCCTGCCCTAAATTACAGGTGCCCCTGGCAGTCTTTTAAGCTTCATCTTTCCCCATTCCCTGTGATGAAGAGACTCCAGCTCCACTGTGGTCCATAAGGAAATGGGAAACTTAGTGCTGCCATGCCCTGCACATGCTGAAGTGCAGGAAAATGGGCTGAAGATCCAGCTCTTGTTATCGTCCTGGGTCCGCTGTGCATGGGGCTGTGTGGACCCATGCTGCTGTGGAGCAGGTCTGTTCAGGGAGGGAGAGGCTCTCTGGAGAGGGTGGGCTGATAAATGCAACATCCAAAATCCCTGTCACAGCCCACTGGGGATGGAGAGGCCTCAGGGTGGGCCAGTGACCTGGGCTGGCATTGGTAAATGCCAGTTTGCTGGGCACAAAGCCCAAGGAAGGTTCTGGAGAGGGACCAGACTAAGCATTTCCCTGTTCTCATGATAGGGTCTGGTCAACCCCAGTATCAGAAGGGGGAGTACTGAGGTCCTGGCAGAGCCTCAGGGCACTAGTTTGCCACTGTTTCTTCCCCACCCTCCTGTCCATGAGAGGAATAAATGGGCGAGGTTTGCCTCTAATCCTTCTTTTCCAAGGACATGTCTCCTTTGCCTTCTACACCCCACCAGGGCACAACTCTCTGGATGTGGGGTTAGGCATCAAACGCTGCTGGGCACCCACAAGCTGGGAAAGGCAGCAGGTTTGTGGAGGGGGTACTGGGTAGAACCTCATCCAGCTGAGCATGCAGGGGGCATGGGACAAACATCTCTTTCTCTACTTATTCACTTGTGTTAAGCCTGGTCTATGCTGGGAAACCCCAGCTGTGTCTGAGCCCAAGAGTCCCTGAACAGTCTGGGCAGGGGAGCCTTGCCAAGTACCCCTACTCTGCAACAGATTGCAAAGCATGTGTATTTAAATCACACAGTGCAGAAACATCCTTACAACCTGTTTGGGGAGTGAAAAGCCATGGCAGGCTGGGACACGGCTTAGTGAGGTGCCACACTTCTGTCCTAGGGAGCATGGGCACAGAACAGTCAGCGGTGATGTGGGACCTGGGCCATGACTGATGGCTTGTGTGCCCCAGTCCTGGAGGTCCTGCTGCTGCCAGGAAGTACACAGGAATTGGCAGGAAAGGCTGTAACAACCGTGGGGAAAAGGGATTTTAGGGCAGTGGGGAGGGAGGGCATGTGGCATGGAGCAGGGACTGCACACAAGGATGCTTCAGGCCTGTAGGTATCCATGTCCTTGGGACATAAGGGGATTGGAAAGTCACAAGGGATGGTGCTGAAGCCCTGATCCTCCACTCTGACACCCCTTCTGCTCTCCATCTCCCAGTGTGCTTGGTCCCATAGGAGCAACAGGTATCTATGGGAGTGTTACACCCACAACAGGCACTGGAAGTGCACAAAACACACACAGAGGTGCAGCCAGATGTGTACGTACACGCTCTCAGTCTCACCGTCTGACAACCACCCAGCACAGGCAATGCTGGATCTGCTCTCTACATCTTGGGGCTCGGTGGGAGCACATGGCCTGTGCTGCCTTCCCTCCCCAGGGATGATGTATCTGATTGGGATTGGCATCACAGGTCCAGCCCCCTCTCCAGTACCAGCTCCCAATTTTACCATCCCTCTCAGCATCCTTCCAGTGCCTAGCCCGAAGTGCAATGAAACCAACTGGTGTGAGTCCCTCTCCAGGGTCACGGCTGCCTTTGGCAGGGAGCAGTGGAGTGGCAATTCTGCGGCTGTGGCTTGGGGAAGGGGATGCTAGGAAGCCCAGGCATGGGGAACGTGTGAGGGTGCTGAGTCTTCTCAGGGAGTGGCAGAGGATTTCTTCTGGGGAAAATGAAAATCCTGAAAAAATAATGTATTTTGTAACGGTCAAAGTTGAGTGGGCTTTATTTTCATTTTCTGTAGGTTTGTTTTGTTTTCTGCCCCGGCTTTTCACAGCCTCTGTTCCTATATCTTTTTTTTTTAACTATTGTGGTTTTAAGTGATTGAGGCTTTTCTACAACAGCAATTAAAGTTTGGATTAGGAATTTCATGGATGGTGGGAAAAAAAAGCTTAGTTTTCAATTCAGTCCATTCCAAGTTAAATACCTGATGCTCCCAAACCTGCACCCCAGCTCAGACCAGGGACTTCACCAATGCTGCAGCAGGAGGGTGATGCACATGTACTGGTGTTGAGAGGTGCTGGTGTTGGTGAGACCTGTTGGTACAGAAACTTGTTGGATGGCACCCCTGCATCCCGAGAGTGCCCAAAGCCCACCTGACATCTCCACTCCAGCGAGGCCCCCTCTGGGCTCAGGTCTGTGGCAGGCAGGGGGGGACAGCAGGCATCACACGTGCTCTCTCTCCCACCTGCCTTCCCTTCTTCCAGTCTTTCAAAGAATGTATTAAGAAACAAGAAATCTACCCAAAGTTTCTTTATTTTTTTTTTTCCCATTTCTTTCTGTCTCTCCCCAAGTGCTGCAGCTGGTGGTGCCGCTGGCCTGACTCTGTCCCCCTCACCAAGCCCAGCAGACATGTTCCCCACCCTGGCTCCTCATGTCCACACCACAGAGAACCTGAAGCAAGATCAGGGTTTGGGGACTGAGGGGCGCCTGAAGCCAAGACCAACAAACACACGCAGTGGGACATCTCCACGGGTGACAGATGGCCTGAGGCTTCAGGACCAAGGCAAGGCAAAGTGTGCTGCTCAGTGGCAGGGAGGAGGGGAGGAGGGAGGGATTCCTTGATCTGCCCTTAGTGGGGCTACAAAATGCGGCACCAGAGACACTTATGCTCCACCTTCATCTCCTCCTGACTGTCTGGACCAAGGAACTTGCAGCACTTCAGAGCTGCCCAGCACCAGTCTGGAGTCTATACCCCAGCAGGGCAAATGCCACATCCCTTGCTCCTTCCAGTGGCCCTTCCCAATGGGATGAGCTCTATCCTGGCATGAGTGAAGAGCACAGAGAGCCTGTGAGATAAACCACATCATGGTGGAGAGGTTCCAGTTTTAGAGCTATGACCCCTGGTAAGGCAGGGAAAGGTACCCAGCCTCAAGGGGCTCCTTGAGGGCCCTGGCCTCATGGCACTGCTTGAACACCAGGCTTGTCTGGTTTGTCTGCACTGAGACCCTGTCTGGTCCTTCTTGTTAAAGCTGGTTTGCCCAACACCAGCTGGCAAATATAATGGCTAGTCTGATCTAGAGTGATCCAACCCTGTGCATGACATGGTTCTACAGCTTTGGTTAAGCCAGGAAATAGTTTGGCTGTGGTTTTTCTACCTGAACCTCTACCAACCCTATCCAGAACGCTGATGTGAGTGCTGGGAGAGGCTCGAAGCTGATATTGTCCAGATCACTGTGCACCAAGCTGTGGTAATAGCAGTAATAGTCCTTGGTCAAGCACATCACGGGACAGGCTCTTCTAGGGACAGATAGGGTAAGAGATGGCTGGAGCAGGACACCCTCACACAAGACTGCCTGGATTGTCCATGTCTCTGCTCACACTGAAGCTAAGCAGGATGCATCATCCCACCCTCTCTGGCCAGGCTGCCTCCCTCTGAGCCACCCCTGTGATGTGCATGACCCAGGATGCCCTCCGTCTCTGTGGCCATCTCCAGCCCAGGCCCCAGAGACCCCTGGCTCCTGCTTTTGTTCCTTGGGGCTGGCCTCACTGTGGATGCCTCCTGTTGCTGAGCGGCGCAGGAGGCTGCGAGGTGACCCCTGACATTAACCTAATTGTTCCCTCTCTTTGATTAGATGCACCACAAAGCTGGTAAATGGATCAAATTAAATTTGAGTGGCGGCAGCACAGCTTTGGAACGCTGATTAGATTTGAAAATACCACATTTAAATATCTTAGCATTTGTGGGGATTAGGAGAGAGAGGGGGAGCATGAGCAGTGGGGGAAGTGGAGGAGGGGGCGGTGGGGGAGAGGCAGTGCCAACCCCCCCACGCACACAGCTCTGCGCTGGGATGCCCAGCCTGGACCTCCCACCTGCCCCTGAGCATCAGCACCATCTCTCTGGCTTGGCAGGTGGAGGGTCACTTCCCAGCTCCCGGATCGGGCACATTGCTCCAGGTTCATCCAAGGTTTAGCATCACTGGATGTGGGGTTTGCTCCCCAAACTCCCACCACACCTCTGTCCCCCCCATCCCCACCCTCCTGTTCTTAAATGTCATCTGGCATCGCTGAGATTTATGCTGCACAATGAACTGCAACAAGCAACACAAGTCCATAAATGGAAAAGAAAACTGGAGCCCAGAGAAGGAGACTGGTCCTGGGTCTGGATGCTGACTGTGGCAGGGCTGGCTCCCAGGCACTGAGCTCTCCCTCCTGTGACACCGCGGGTCCAGCCAGGAAACAACCCCCAGTCACACACCCTGGTGTGCTGGGACCACAGAACCCCATCCTCACCCCTCTCCAACCGGCCCGACTCTGCAGCACTGTGAGGAGAAGCCCAGGGCTGGACGACCTGTCCCAGTGAGTGTTGGAAGTGCTGGGACTGGGCTGGGGGCTGATCCTGGGCAGACTGCATCCCGCTGGGACCCCCCTCCCAGGGCAGGAGTCACCTCTGAAAACATGTGTGGGAAATTTTGCAATGATATACATCTTGTGTGCACGTGTGTATGTCTGGAGGGAGGGAGGGAGGGCTAGATGCTGCTCAGAAGCAGGTGAATGATGGAGGAAAGTGTCTGTGGCTAATTACTCCATGGAAGATGCCAGGTGTCACAGGGGCTGTCGCTGACAGGGGAGTTTGGCCCGCTCTGGTTCTGAGGGATCACACTGATGCTCGGAGCATGAGGAGAAAGACAAGTGAGCTCGTCTCCTGCCAGGCCCTGCCGGGGAGAGGGAGGCACGGCTCTCCCGCCTGGCTCTGGAGTGATGGTGCTTGCTGGTACTTGTCAGGCCAAGCGCTCTGCTGAAAGGAGGTGGTGGCCAGCCCCATCCCCGCCTGCTCATGCCACGCCACCGTGCTGCAGTGTGATGGGTCAGAGGAGGGCAAGGCTCCATCAGAGCTTGAAAACCTCTGCTTGGAGTGGCAGCTGCTGGGCAGCCTATACAGGATCTGCCCATGCCCAGAACTGTGGCCTGCAGTGACCCAGAGAGGGTCTCTGGAGGTGCAAACCCAGGTGTGTGTGCATGCACACACACACGCGCATTTGAATGCCATGTGCACGTGAGAGCGTCTGCAAAGCTATTGCACAAGTAAAGCCGGGGGGGTGTGCACACGTGCCCCTGGGCCAGCGCACGCCCCTGCCTGTTTGTGCTTGCTGGTGTGTGCAGCCCCCCTGGCAGCTCTGGGCACACTCGAGGTGAGCAGCACGTGTGCGTGGGAGCGCCGTAGCGAGCGGGGCTGTGGTGACGTCACCAAAACACACGCACATCCTTCAAGAGCGCGCAGGAGGCAGGCCAGCACTCTGCTAAGCAGAAACATCTGGGGCACATCTGGCTCCCATCAGAGGGACTCCAAAATATCTTTAGAAGAGCGAGAGAAAGAAAAGAGAGAGTAAATCTCCTGCTGGGGCATTCCTGTGCATCCCAGCACCTCGTGCTGAGTCCAGCCACTACCCGGGGCCAAGTCCTCGCTTGCCTCCTTCCAGCCGTCCTCCAGCGAGAAGAGTTCCAGGAAAGGGAGAAGCAAGTTTCAAAGGGAAAACCGGCACGGTGGGGCAAGGCAGAGGAAGGGAGGAGCAGCGAGAGTTTGCAAGAAACTCTGTGCTTCCAACCTCCCTGCAGCAGGCAGAGCTGTAGCTGCTGGGAGCAGCTGGGCGTGCTGGTGGCAGGAGATCAGTGAGGGGGCTGGGAGCCTGCTTTGCAAACCTGTCCTGGGGAGGAACAGCAGCATAAGCCAGCTCTGCCAGGCAGCAGAGCCTGGCCACCGAGATGGTCAAAAAGGGGTGTGGGGTGCTGGTCTGTCCTTACACTGACCAGCTTGTCTGCCACCAGATCTCTCAGGTGGCCTTGGTACATCTCCGAGCACCCTCTTCCTCTTGAAGAGCACTTGGATGCCAGAGCTGGGGAGGACCCCAGGAGCGAGAAAAGCTTTATGGTAATAGCAACAATATGTGGGTGATTCAGTTGTCAGCAATAAATCCCAGCCCAGAGAGGACAGTTAAATAGGGAATGTCCCACTGGAAATTTTGACATTTCAACACTATTTCCATTCTGAGAAAATAATAAATGTCAAAAAGTGCAGAGTCCCAACACCTCCATGAGGTGTGAATGCAGGGGTGGGACTGAAGGACATGACTTCATCTAATCAAAATGCTTTTGTCTTCCTGAGCAGAAACACTGACATCAAAACAGGGTGTTCTGAGCTCATCACAGTCTGCGGTGGAAGCCACAAGCTCTTCCTCCCATCCCAGATAGCAATGATATGTCCAGACAGGCTGGGGGATGCTGAGTAGTTGGGAACCTACTTTTTGGACTTCACAGATCCTTGCTCTGAGTTGAAAACTCTGGGTCTTTCACCCCAAGGTGCTGAGTCCCAGGGACACAGTGTTTGTGAGCACTGAAGACCAGACAAGGCAAATGTAAGATTTATGGGGCTTGTGTAAGGTTTGCAGCCTTGATGCTGACACATCTGACTCTATCCAGGCACTGAAAGGCTGAGCTGAGCTTTTTGGTTTCACTGCTGGGTGAGACAGACAACCTACAGTAGGTGCTTCAGCTGCTCCTCACCTTTCCCCAACCCTCTGCAGACCTCCCCTGGCTGAGCCAGGATATCTTGCAGGGAAACGCATGGACAGACTTGGATTCGTAGTCTCTGCCAACTTCCCCAGCACTGCTTCTTCCCTGTCCCAGGCACCCAGAGGCCCGCACTTGTCCTGGGGCTCGCCCATGTCCTGGAAGGGCTCTGGTAGCAACGTGGAGACAGTTTGTAGGGGAGGGAGGGATTTGGGACACATCTGTTGGTGTGCGAGCACGTGCTGGGGTTTGAGCCCGGGGCTGTGCGCGCATCAGGCAGTCAGCCTGCCCATCGCTGCCTGTGCAGGCAGAGCTGTCCTGCTCTGTGTGAGTGGGTGCAGAGGGCTGGGTGTGTGCACGGGTGTGTGGCACACACGCTGCCTGCGTGCCCTTGTGTGTCTCCTGAACGGGAACATGGGGCCTGCGGGCTGGTGGGTGGGATGTGCCCTGCATGTGGGGTGGATGCCATGGGGTGCATGCAGGCTTGGGGGTGTCAGTCTCCTAGGTTGGGGTGTCAGATCCTCACTGTGCCCCAGAGCGTGTGTCCAAACCATCTGCACCACCTCACTGTGGGGTGGGATCTGCTTGATAAAAGCCTGACTCTGAAAGAGGGGGGGTCTGACACAAGCCCTGGCCTCCCATGCCCGCCCCAGAGCACTGTCCCCAGCTGGGGCCACCCGCGATGTGCGGGGAAGGGGCAAAGGGATTTCCAGGGTGAGCTGTGCCGAGGCACAGATGAAAAGCTTGGAAAGAGGGAGTTGCGGAGGCTGGGAGGGGAGCGGCGGGCAGACAGCAGAGTGGATTTCTGCTTGAGTGGTTATTATACCGTCGATTTGAAGAGACAGATGACGGCAGTGGCAGAGGAGGCAATAATTGAAAGCGCCATGAAACATTAATGAATGCCCAGGGACTGGATCAGGAGTTGTTAACGCTCACTTCGCTCTCTCTGTCTCGCTCTCTTTTTAAAGTCAAAATTGTTCCACTGCCCTCTAGGCGAAGGATTTATTTTTTTTTTCCTCACTGATTTAAAGGTGTAGGCGCCCACCAAAGGAGCCCTGGCTTGCTGGCTAATCACATCTGCTCTCCAGTGGCTCTTCCACGAGGGGTAGCACCGAGCGGGTGGTTATGGAGAGAGAACTGCACTGCTCACATCCGTAATCAACAGGTTTGACCGGCGCATTTGGCACGGAGCTAATGGGAGAGGCACGGGGGAGTAGGGGAGCCAAGGTGGGGTGAGGGGTGGCAGGGACTGCCAGCAGTGATGCGCTGTCCCCTCTGCATGCACATCCATGGAAAGCATCGCACCCACGCGGGAGGAGCCAGCCCTCCTGATCTAAGGGCTCAGCCTGCTTGTGGATAAATCCACCACCCCACCAAACAGGCAGGGTGAGCCGTGTTGCTGCCTGTGGCCCGTCACTGCTCAGAGGAGCAGGGAAAACAGCCCATGGAGCATCTCTCCACCAGGACGCCCTCCTCATGGGCTCCGCACATGCTCTCTGTGCTGCTTGCCACTTAGCGGGGCCTTAGGGGTTGAGGAACAAAGAGCTTTTAGCAGAGCTGTCAGCCGCACCAGGGAGGTCTCTGACCTGCAGGTACTGGGCTGTCGCTCAAACAGGGCTTAGCCAGAGGCTGGGGGATCTCCTGGCTTTGCACTGAGGGGTCTGACATCATTTAGTGTTTGCTGCTCTGGCCCTAAAGGAAAATTAAAAGCCCTTGCCTAAGGGAAGGGTAAAGTGGAGGTGAAGCAGTAAGTACCTCTTCCCTCCTGCTTTTCTCCCTGGAGACAAGCAGAGGGATAACGCAGTGGGGTCCTTGTGATCCCTTCAACAACCAGGACACAAGGAGAGTGGTAGGGCACAAGGACACAAGAACCAGCCCCTGGGGACAGTGGGGCTTGGGGCCTGGCTCCTGGTCCCCGGGGAGTGCTTTTCCCAGCCCCTCCTGTCCCAGGTGTGATGTGGGCTCCACAGCTCCTAGAAGATGGCAACACTGGCTGGAGCAGGGAGCAGTGATGCCCACCTCGCAGTCTGCAGCCGGACAGGACACAGTGGCAGGGACACAAGCAGCCCAGGATGCACTTTCAGGGACACAAGGTAGCCTCATGTCATGGAACATGGAGACAGGCTGCACTGTTCTCCACAAGACACACATAACCCCCAGGGTTAATCCAAGCTCTGCACCAGAGGAACTGATGCACTGGCCTAGATGGGGGCAGCTGGCCCCATTTCACTGTATTGTAGCCCCGGACAACAAAGAGCTGTCAGGGCTGGTCCCAGCCACCTGAGCATGCCAGGAAATCCTGACATAGCTCGAGACCCTGCAGCATGCAGCTCATCTTCTCCAGCATCTCATCCCCGCAGGGGCAGCACTGGCTGCTGCGGGACCAGCATTTGTCTGCACAGAGCAGGGCAGGAGTAAATGCAGCAATAATGACGGTAACCATTTCTAGTGAGATGAGGAGACCAGGAGCTTACCCATCGCCCAGGTGAGGTCTTTGAGGCTATATGGTGACAGCGATTGGCAGTGACAGTGTTCAGGAGCCCTGCTGCAAATTGGCACTGTCATTTCTCCTCACCATCACAGCAGACTGTGCTGGTGCAGCCCTGATTCATGCGGGGAAGCTGCTCACATCCCGGCTGGGTCCCTGTCCCTAGTGTCACACCGGTGTCCCATGGCTTTCCCACGCTGTGCATTCCCACGCGCTGGGCTGGAACAGTTTTGGTTGGAAAGTACTACTTTCTCATCCCTCAGTCCCACCCAAGGCATATCCGCTATGGGAATCAATGGTGGAGGAATGGCCTTGGGTCTTGGGCTTAGACTCATTGTGACCACAGGAACCAGGGAGTAGCATTCTAGCCCAGAGTAACCCCAGGGCCCTCTGGCCACAGCCTACACTGCCTCTTCTCAGCCTCTGTCAGCAATAAAACCTTAAATATGAAATCCAAGAGACACAAAAATATGAAATCCAAGAGACACAACTGAATTTTGCCTGTGAGGCTAGCAGGTTGCACACCCTCTTTGCTAGGACTGGGAGGCCGAGGGTCTCAGAGGAGACATTTGTTTCTGGGGCTCTTCCCAGGCTGTAGTGCTGGGCTGAGGGAGGAGCAGAGGTGGAAAGAGCTGTGCTCATAGAAGCACAACAGGGGCACAGAGAGATGTGAACAAACATGCTCCTACCTCCAGCAAAAAATAGGACCAAGAGTTGCAGCATCATTGAGAATTTCCTTCCCGTCACAGCCCTGAGCACTGCAGAGGCAGGGCAGCTCCAGGGATGTTAGTAGATGTATTTGCTGCACCATGATGGAAAGCATCAAAACACATATCACATATCCAAGGGGCTTGGGGCAGATGGTGCCTGCATCAAAGCAGGGGAGGATGTCCTAGTGGTGAATGTTACCTTCTCCAGGAGCTTTGTCTCCAGGAGGTGGTGGGATACTCTGCAGTTCTGTTGGTTTCACAAGTGCTCGTGCCCCAGCGGGATGCAGTGCTTGGGGAATGTGTGCTGTGCAGTGTGGTTCCTCCAAGACATGTGGCCCTGGGGCCTGTCTCCTGCCTGGCTGAGTGTGACCAGAGACATCGAGGGAAAACGCTCTCTGCTTGAAAGTCCTGAAGCCTGGCTAATGCGAGGGGGCCCTGGGAGCAAGAGCATCAGGGTGAGGTGGGATATTCGCACTGGATCTTTGCTGAGGAGCATGTCTCATGTCTCCAGCTCCCTACCTGTATCATCTTCCCACTGTCCTGTTGGTCCCTGATATCTCAGCTCCAGTGCAGTTTCCTCCCCACCTCCTCCACAGCCTGACTTTCAGCCTGGCTTTCCAGGATACAGCATCAGTCCACTCCTGCCTTGTCCCACCCCTCCCATTCACGCTCAGAGCTTCTCTAACTAGGTGGTGGTGTCACTCTGCCCTTCCCTAGTTGCACAGAGGGATGGGAGAAGGAGGAAGACCCCCTGCTGCTAATCCAGGCACCCATCCAGGAGTGCAGCAGCCCTGTTCACATCCCACATCCCCTTCCCCACCAGCCACGGCTGTCACTTCCCTGGGAGAGAATTGCCAGGGAGGTGCTGAGTGTATTTTTAGCTTTGCCGTTCATGTCTGATAAGTGTTTTGACCTTTTTGAGCAGAGCTAATCGTGCTGTCTGCTCCTCACTCCATCTCAGCTCGTGTTCTGCCTGCCGGGGAGACGAGGGAGGAGCTGCTGGCTCCCCATGCCACCCTGATTATGGTGGGAGAGGGGTCCTTGCCTGGGTCTGCACTAGGTGAGTGCCCTCACCCCAGCAGCACACACCACTTGTCTTGCAGCCTCATAGATGTGCTCTGGAAGAGGATGCAATTTGAAGTCCTAAAGGGATGGGATGAGAGCACCTCACCTGTGGGGCAGGATGAAGGATGCTGGGTGGGGAACTACAAGGGGTGGTTAGTATGGGCAGGAGACTTGGTCGTCCCTGGGCTGGAGCTACCTGACCATGTTATCTAACATCCCTGTGCTGGCTTTTCTACTTTGTTCAAAAATAACATCACTTTCAAGGAACAAACTGTGTCTCTACCACCATGATCAGGTGGTACGCTGGGACTGTGCCCCAAGGACAGCCTGCCTGGGGAGAAGTGGGATGGTTGTTGGGAAGGAGCTGGCATGTCCTGGTGAGCTGACACCACAGCTCTCACCCTGGCAGTAACCAGAGCTGAGATGTGACTGAAAAGCACCCAGAGACAATGTCAACGGCCTGGAAACTGCTGTCAAAACTGGCTGTCTCAGAAAATGGGGATTTGGGCCAAACTCCTTGCCTGTGAGAAGTGCCTCTTTGCCAACGGCACAGCTGAATGGAGTGGAGGTTGCAAAAAAATAAATGAATAGTTTCACCTCAGTTTCACCTGACTGGGCAGGGAGTGCTGGGAAAGGCAGGGATGTGGTGAGCTGAAATGCCCTGGCACTGCAGAGAGGTGCCCAGATTAAGCCACCTGACTATGGAGGAACTGGGAGGAAAGTCAGACCTTGGCCATGTGCAGTTCACTGCATGGGGAGGGGGAAAGGTCTTCTTAGTCCTCCTGGTCCTCGCTCACCCCTGCAACCAGTGCCCCAGTGCAGTTTTGTTATGGTAAGATCTTATCACATCTTCCTATGTTGTAAATGTTGATGAATGCCCCCAAACCCATCCAGCCCCCTCTGCCAGAAAAAAACCTGGACATGCTGACCACAGTGTTCTTCCTGCTTGGCAGTGGGTCACAGGGACCGTGGTGAGCTGCCTGCTCTGGTGCCCAGGGACAGTGTGCTTTGCCAGGGGAGGCCAGGTCTAGGTCAGCAGTGTGCCTGCACCGGGGTGATGCTCTGTGGTGCTGCAGGGAGAGCCAGAGGCAGAGAGGGCAGGGACTGGCCTGGCAGCTCCCTGCAGTGTGGGATGCCTGCCAGGAACTGGAAAGAGCTGGTGGGGTTTGGAGACCCACAATGATGTCCTGGGTACCGGCTGATCTATGCTCGGGGCTCTGCTGGCCCAGCCCATCCTGTGTCCAGCCTGTGTCCCTCCTGATAAAGCCTTGCAGAGAGGAGATGCAGGGAGGGGACTCTGTGGTGAGGGCAGGGTGGAACTTAACTCCCGCCTGGGACCTGCTGATCTGGCTGTGCCCTGTGAAAACCCTACGGTGATGACTGGGAGCTAACGCCTTGCCTGCTGCTCCCCTCTCTCTGCTGCTTCTGGACACAGCCTGAGCATTGCACAGAAAAGCTGCTGTTGCCTCCTGGTCTTGCACCAGCCTCTGCCGGGGTGGGTTTGGTTCTGAGAGGCTTTTTGAACCTGCAATGCTCAGAGTTGCTCTCACACCTGGGCACCTCATTTGGGCAGGCAGATCCCCTGCTCAGACACCCCCCTCCGATATGTAGGGTCAGGAATTGCCTTCTGGAGATAGCGCTTTTGCACGTCTTCTTTTAAGACTGTGCATTAGAGAAGGCAGGGCGAGGTGTGCTCCTGGCTTCCCCGGGGCCAGCCCTGGGAGCTGGGAGGCGGGTTGCTCTGTGGATCACACCAGACAAGCCTCGAGCCCACACTTAATCTTGCTGCCTGGGAAATTAGGCAGAAAATGCTCCGATTGAGTGTGAAGGCCTCCGCTGTAATTTGGAGCGAGCAGATGACATGCACTCATCGTCAGAGGGAGATGAAAGCTTTTAGAGCTGGTGAGCACTAGCAAAATCTGTGAAAATCTCTTTTTTGTCAGGAGTGGTAGATACACAGGCAGATGAAAGACAGAAGATAAAATTAGCCTGTATGCAAGAGAGAGGGAGAAACAGAGAGAGAGGGGGAATATTTCTCAGAAGACTCTTGGCAGAGAAGGTTTCTAGCACTGGTGACTCAAAGGCAAAGGGGACTCATATATATATGTGTGTGTGTGTGTGTGTGTTTGTGCATGAGAATATATGGCTGTATGTATGGATATATTTGGCTGTACTCCCACGGCAGCCTCAGCACCTGGGGCTGATCCTTTTGAAAGCACGAGATGAGGCTGCACTCGTCTCTGCCGTGGCAGGCAGAGAGCCTTCACTGTGCTGCCTGTGCCCACGCCACAGCCCCTCTGCCCCTGCACAACGAGCCCCGTCATGTGTCAGCAGGTCTGCGACACGGGGCTCTCATGCAGAGCAGTTTCTGGTGAGGATACAGGACATCCAGCCCTCAACATGAGAAAACTACTGTGGTCTCTGCTGAGCCCAAACTGATGGATAGTGTGAATGTGATGACCAGCAGCCACACGCTCTCTGAGGTGACTTGATTCAAGTTTTTTTTTATAGTTAGGCTGCTCAGTGTTCAGCTCCAGGTTGCAGCAGGGTCCAGCTAGGCTCAGAGGGGCAATAGCAGCAGGACATCCCCTGACCACTAAATGTGGCTGCTGGTGTTTGGCTGCAGGCTGCTCCAGGTCTTCCCCCTGGGACAGTACCTCTGCAGTGGTGAGGCAGGAGAGGCCAGGATGGCCTCTGTCTGCAGATGACTGGTGATTCACTCCAACAGCAGGTCCTGCCCCGGGGTCCAACACAGTAACATAACCCCCTTCACTGTTCCTGCTTTTGCTGCTGAGAAGGAAAGGGATGCTGGTGACTTTACTGTCTGCGGCATCACGAGGGAGAGTTGCTGGAGTTATCTCTGTACCCGTGAGGATGCTGGATTCAGAAGTGCCAGTAGGGTCAGGAGAGAAGAGTCCCTGTGGGGTGTCCTGCTGAGCTGCCCCATGCTCACAGCCAGCCCTGCTCTCCTGTCATGGCCAGGGAGCTCTGAGCCCAGCACTCTCCAACAGGCTGTGGGAATATGGAAAAACAGAGAGGGATAGTCCCCTCAGAACTGCTCAGGACCCTCCTCTCTGTGGTGATCAGCAGCTGGATGATGGACTTAAACTGAGAGCTGGAAGAAAGGGAAACTGCTCTCAGATCTCCTTGCTCTCTGCACTGGTAGGTACCAAAACCAGAAGGGTCTTTTCTCCCAGCCCATGGCTTTTGCTGCATGAGTGCAGTCTGTTGTCATCAGCACTGATGCAGATGTTACACCTACAGGAGGGTTATGGCCCTCTTGGGATGCTGCAGCTACACCATACTCACCTGCCAAATGAGAATGCAATGTTGGAGTGGGTGTAAGGACCTCTATGGTTCAAGACCACCCTCCAAAACAGCCAGGCCCTTTGTAGGCACGAGGGATGCAGTGAATGGTTCCCTTCAGCTCAGGGAGCAGAGGCGGGAGGACTTCCCATTGTCCTCACGACGCAGCCCCAGGAGTTGCAGCATCAGGAGACTCCCTCAAGTCGTACGACACCCACCAGTGTGAGTCAACATGAACATTAATAACAAATAGAAAAATCCTAGTGCTTCCTCCCCCGTCTTTCTTAATGTGCTGTCTAGCAGGACGTGGGCTTGCTGAGGAGTTGCAGGATGGGGGTTCAGGGCCAGGATCTTGGGTCCTGCTCATCTGCTCCATTGCCTCGTTGGGGATGGGGACAGTGATGTTGGGAGAATGCTGGGGGATGCAGGTGGTCCGTCAGCAGGGTGGGCAATGGATGGGAGATGTCCTTGGCCCAGGATGGAGCTGGGGGACACCCAGTAGTCTGCAGGAACACACTGCCAGCATGTGAGTGCCTAGAGAGGAGCACAGAGCACTGCCTGCTCAGTCGTGCAGGCAGCTGAATGAAAGAAATAAATAACCCAGCTGTGAAAAATAAGCACTGGCCAAAGCCTCCCAAGAAGCCGTCTGTACTTCCCAGCTGCAGTTCTCTTTCCCTGGCTCGGTTAACCCTCTGGGAATGACAGCAGGGATGGCAGCTCCTGCAGCCCAGCAAAGATGCAAACCTCTCCCTCCTCCAGTCCTCCGAGTGCTCGGAAATGCCTTTCACCAGCAGAACAATTAGAAATCTAATTCCTATTTCTCCTGCTCAGCTAATTGTCTGTGGACGATTTGATTGTAAGAGTGTCCAGTGATGCAGAATAACCACCTTATTTCTGCTAGACATTGCCTTTGCAATTAGCACTATTGATTGCATCGCTCTGTTCTCTCACCTGGCAGATCCCGGGGGACCAGGGCAGTGGCTCTCACCTGGCTCACACCTCCCAGGGTGGTGAGGCCATCGCACTCCCTTCTGCAGCACTGTCCCTTGGTCGGTTGTGTCCCATTGGGGGCAAGAGCGCGGGAGGATGAGCTCTGCTCTCCAGCGCGTCTCCGACGCTGCTTTCTGCTCCTCAGGGGTGAAGCTCTCTCCTCAGACTCACAGTATGGGCAGGGTCCCTGGGAGGGTCCCCCCAAAAACATCAGGGAGCTCCCACCGAGGATAGACCATATCTCCTTGCCTGCTAGGAACTCACCTCTCTAGCTGGCTAGAGCTGAGAGGGCTTTTTTTTTTTTTTTTTTTTTTTTTTGTAAAATAATAAAAATAAAAATTCAGATTTGACAACACAAAAAGGTTCTGGAAGAGTATGTCAATTCTGCTGAACGGTTTGTTTGAAGGAAAAAAAAACCCAAAAGATCAAAACATTTCATTTCAGCATTTTCAGAGTGAAATGTTTTGATTTTTTTTCTCTTCCAAATGACTTTGTTTCAAAGTTTCCCTTAATTTTATTTTTCTAAACATCAAAAAAATTCTGTGAAATGGCTGTGGTTGGAAGAAAATGCATTGGCTTGGTCAAAACAAAACCTTTTGTTTAACCCCCACCCTACCCCCCAAGAATTCCCCTCCCTGTTTATTTTATTTATTAGCATTTCCAGGGATTTTCATTTGCAGGCCAGCTCTAAATTACATATGGTTGTGCTTTCCCAGTCACGAACAAGTCACAGATCTGCTGCCCTGCTCTAGACAAGGACAAAGGTGTCTTGGGGGGCTGCAGACCCTCTCTGCCCACAGACTCCAGCCCTCCCTGCCAGGGTTCAGTTTGGGACCAACTTTGTCCCCATGATCTGGCCCAAAGGTCTGTGGCAGACGCCTGTCTGCTGATTTCGGAGACAGCCTGGCTCTGCCTGCCCCAGGCACCACTTGGGGAGAACAAGGGATTGCTGGTGCTTAGAGAAAGCAGAGCTGGGAAAGGAGCTGGCCCTGGCTGACCTCCCTCTCAAAACACTGGGCAAGGCAGAAGCCCTCCTGCCTGCACTGGTGGCAGGCAGCAACAATGTGAGGGCAGCTGCCCACTTGGCTCAGTGCATTGGGGAGCGTGAGGAAGATACTCATCTTACACAACCCGTTGAATCACTACCTGAACAGCCACCAGCTCTGGGCCAAGGGGGGTTTGGGCTCCAAGGTCCAGATGGCTGCAGTAGCGAAGAGCTTTCCAGAGCAAGAGGAAATCGGTGTAAATAGCAGACTGTGCAATTAATTTCACCCACACCAGATTTCTGTCCCAGCAGAACAGGAACAGCCAAAGCGCTCCCTCCAGTCCTGCTGCCTCCCAGTACCGGGGAGCTGCAGTATTGCTGCACCACATGTGCAGGTCCTGGACCCATCTCCCCTCCTGCAAGCCCTGCTCACAGAGCCACCTCCACCTTCACAGCCTGATGGGTCTGTTGGAGACAGCTCAAGCATAGAGGCCAGCCCTGAGGAGGGAGCACCTAAACACCTGAATCTCCTACAGCCATGATTTTCCATCGGGTGGAGACATGGGACATCCCTGCACAAGCTGTCATCCACCCCATGGCATGTGGGTCACACGAGTGCCCCAGCAGTCAGTCACAGGGAGCAGCTCCCGGGGCTGGGAGATGGCTGGCAGCCAAGCAGGGAGGAGCAGCTCCCAGGGTGGGAGAGGTGCTAGGAAGGAATTAGTGTCCGGATCTATAAAACACTTGGTCCCAATTATTATAATGCACTGATTAGGGGAACTCAATAGTTCTGCTGGTGGTTAATGGCAGTAATTACCCAGATATGACTACAGTGGCAATATTAATAACTCTGGGCCATTAGTATTTGTGAGCAATGAGCAGAATACACATCTGTGAGCCTCTTGCTCGGTCTCTCTCTCTCCTTCTGCTACAGCCTTTAGCTGGGCTAAAGGGGCTGCAGAGGACACAGACCCAGGACCTGGCTGATGTTTGTCAGATCCAGAAGAACATGACTGAAGCCCCCTGTGCTGTTGTCCAGCAGCAGTGTCTATGTTGAGGCTGGAAATCTGACTGCTCAGAGCAGAAATTACTCACTTCGACGATAGTGCTGCAGCATGGGGCTTCTGGCCACTTGGGATGCCATGGCTTGTCACCCCGAGGACCTGAGGATCCGCTGTCCTGCAACGTGGGCCATTTATTTGACACAGGCAACTCATCTGCCTGACCTGTGTGCAATGGGGCTGGGAACACAGGTGAGGGGCTGTGGGCTGGGCTTTTTTGCTGGCGTGAGCCGTCTTCCTAATAGAGAGGAGGGAGCTGTGATGGATCCACTGCAGGGAGGTCTTCACAAGTGTGATGAATGACCACCCTCTGGTAGGGAGGGCGGGGAAGGGCCCCTGCAAGTGGCTTGGAAGAGTTCCAGTGTGAGAGAGGAGAAAGGGAGCGGTGGGCTCTGTTTCTCTCAAGAAGAGACAGGACAGGGCTGGTGCAGCCAACACTGGTGTTTACCCACCCACTGTGAAGCCTCCATGTCTCTGGTGAAGGTGTGCATGGAGCAGTCCACGTGGTGCTGTATGTGCATGATGCTCACCAGCAGCCACTGACTGCAAAACCTGCCCAGCACTGCCCTTCCCAAGCCATGGGTCAGCTGACATGGACCTTCACCGGCTTGTTGCCCCATAGAGGGGAAAGGGCTCCCATGCAACACATTTTTTTTGTTGTGTGTTTGCAAAGGGCTCAGGTGGTGGGAAGCTGCTTCTCCATAACAAGCCTCAGCCTCTGCCTTGCCGCCGTGCTGCCCAAAGCACGATCCCCCAGGGTCAGGTTGCCAGCACGCTTGTGGCTGTCTCCTTGGCTTCCTTGCTACCTTCTCCTTCTGCGTCTGACTCGCAGAGACACATGGCTCCTACCGCCTCGCATCTGTATTCCCCCCGGGAAACCCCTCTGACCGCATGGCCCAGCTCTGACTCCAGCCTTGGTCTGTGGTTTCCCAGCTATTTCTAAAGAAAAGGGGTGATTAATTGCTCCCTCATTTGCCCTCAGCAGAAGATATCTATCTCTTTCATCAGCCTCCGGGAGTTTGGTGATGGTCGAGAGAGCAAGGGCATGCTCCTGGAGAGATGCCCAACCTCCATCCAGCAAGTAATGCTGCCAGCTCTCTGCTTCCAAAGGCCAGGAAAGTTTGGGGATGGGGACAGCAGGTCACCAGCCATCATGACCAGGCACCGGTGCGAGGGGGCTGCTCACTGCCCTGGGGTCTCTGCAAATCCATCCTCCATCCTTGCTTCGAATACTGCAGGGAACTTTCCCACTGCCTCTCCAGCTCAGTCGTAATGATGGGAGTATTTAGCACACGGCGCAGTGTATTCAAACACTCCTGCAGTCAGAGACACCCTGTCACCCAGGTGACATGCCTCTTACATGCTGCCAATTTAGCAGCCGCGCAGCATGACGCCCTTGGAATCTGGGTTAGCGCTGGCAGCCGCTGCTGCCGACAGCCCCAGCTCCGTGGGGAGGAAGGGGTGGGAGCACATGGCATCCCCACCACTGTGCTGCCCCACGGACAAGCCCCCAGCACACCGGGTGTGAGGTGTGAGGCCACAGTAGCCCCCTCCAGCAGGGAGGTTCAAAAGAGGTAGATAAAAAAAGAAAAAAAATTAAAATGTCTAGTTATTTTCCACTGCAAATTTTGTGAAGAAATCTTTTTCTCCCTTTTCCTTGCATTGCCATCAGATTTCCCCCTCCCTGCCAAACCCTTTCCTTTCATAAATGAAAAACCCCAAACAAAAGCTGTCAGGACAGAAGTTGGTGAAAATGCCTGGCTTTCCAACAGCCAAAGCCTGATTTTCCTAACCAAGACCAGAAATATTTTTTACCCTGAGAATTTCCAATTTCTTGGTTTCCGTTACAAAAAAAGGGAAAGATTTTCCCCAGATCAGCATTCTGCAGAAGTCACTCAGTGAGCAACCAATGCTTTGACATAATTAAACAGTGATTAAGCCGTTTGCAGCGGTTTCACTGCAGATGCCAAAGGACAACACCCTGTCCCCGTTACATCCCCCTGGTTGCTGTATCCTGCCCTGAGGTCAGACCCCACTTGCAGCCAGCCGTGCTGGCACGGGCTGGGTATGGTGAGGACAGGCCAACGTGATTCACCCTGATTCATCCCGAAGTGACCTATCCCTGGTTCACATCCATTATGGGATAACATGTGTGTGGAGTGACAGGTTTGGAATTAGGGAACGTCCCGTTTATCATTTATTCAATGTAATGCCTGATGGACAACCTATAATCAAGCACAGCTTTTGAAACACGAAGCCTCACCTTTCCTTTGTTCTGTGTTGCCCAGTAGTTAGAGCAGTGGCTTAGACAAAGGATTTTTTTCATCCCTTAACTTTGTGGCTTTTCTTCATATTAAATTTTAAGCTTTGTTGAGGGTTCTTTTGGCCATTTCTTTATTCCTGTTGTCTTGTAATGTGTCTCAGCTCACATATCTTCCTGGGCCAGACCATTGCAAGGCCTGGGGAGTTGCAGCACCTGAGGGTGCGAAGGTGAGACGTTGTGGAGATGTCTCCCAGCTCTCCTCCATGTGCACCAGGACAGCGCTGGGACACTGCAAATGCTGCGACTTTGTTTCTGCACTCTCCATTCCCATGCCACACCACCTCCACTCCAATCCTGTAGCTGGGGTTTGGAAAGGGCTGGATAATTTTATGATCAATGATAACATTGGTAGTTATTCTTGTCAAGAGAAGGTTAATTGCACCTCCTGCCTAGGGGCACCAGCTGATCACCACAGGAGCCAGGAAGGTATTTTCCGCCTGTGTTCAGCGTTTCACAACCCACTAGGTTGCAGGATGCAGGGTTTAACCATGTGCTGAAGCGTCAGGTGCTGCCAAGGGAGACAGCAGGGGAGCATCACTCTGACCCTACCATCAGATGGGTTGTTTGCTGGCAGCGGTCCCGCACAGTGATGTTGCCCCGGGTGTGCTCATTACGCATCACCCACTCACAGCCACAGGACCACTCTGGCTGTGGAGGGAGGGAAGCCCCCACCTGCGCTCACACTGGAATGGGGCATCTTGGGGGTCACGTTGGCCTCTCCAGTCTGACATGGGGGCACAAGGGTTGCCCAGTGAGGCAGAGGGACGTGTCTCCCCATAATCATGGTGGCTGAGCTGCTTCTCTGTCCCCAGCCCTGGTGTAACTCCATGTTGCAGTAGAATTTTATAACTTGTGACTGTCATGAGGATAAAGGCTGTTATGCACCCAGCAGAGAGAACAGCTAGAGGCTGCATAGTTGTGAGCATCCTCCCCACATAGATCCCAGCAGGCAAGAGCTCCGATACTGGACTGTGTTGGGCAAGGGGGACAGGACAGGACTTCTCCTGTGCTGGAAGGGCAGAAATGGAGTGAAAAGTTAGGATTCTGCCGATGGCAAGAAATACAGCAGAGAGACCTCTGTGCCTTTGCACAGCTGGTAGGGACATGGTCTTGCATGTCTGTTTGTCTGTGAGACCCCCCATGCTCTCGCACTGTCCAAACCCACACATCCCCATCCCCCTTTTCCCTCTCTTCTCCCTCTTGTATTTATAGTCTGCGCCCGTGGCCTCATCTCCAGCCTCGCGTGTGACCTACTTACACGCACAGCCCCAGTTCTTGCCTTTTCTCTCCCGAACAATGATGCTGTCCAAGCTGCCATGCCACGTGCTCCGAGCACAATGAGAGCCGCTCTCACAGAGACTTTCACCGAGCCCACGCCACACTTGCCGATGCAGCATCCACTGTCGCCGGTGGGTGCTGAGCTGCTGGGAGGAGGCTCAGTGCCCCGGCTGGTCTGAATGCTGCCCAGGGCTCTCATCCTGATGTTAACACTGAGCAAGGAGCTTCCTACACTGCAGCTGGCGGGCAGGGCAGAGCAGTGCAGGCAGGAGCAGGCTGTGCTCCTGCCTCCCAGGCTGCCTGCAGACAGCAAGGGCAGCGAGGCAGCCTGTTCAGCATGCTCAGAGGCAGGTGCTCAGGCAGAGGTTTCTCCCAGCTGTGCCCGAGGCCAGCCTGCAGCATCACCAGCTGCGCTCACCCCTGTGCTGTCACCAGGCCGGCATCAGCCTGACCGTTCCCCACAGTGAAAGACCGCAGAGATCAAGATGAAGATGTTCCCCCTCAGAGTCCCCTGCTACAATGAGAAGCAGGTCTGAGCTGAGGGAGCGGGTGTCCTCCCTGCCATGGCGAGTTTGGGTTCAGGACAGAGCTGTGGGAGAGGCAGGTGCACATCTGCATTGGAAGTGATCCTGTTTGAACTGCATCCCAGGAACAGGTTTGGGTCATGGGGATGTGGAGGCCTGGCAGCAGGCAGGATGAGTGCCACAGCGGCTGTATCTCTGCCCCGGCTCAGGGCTGCTGCTGCTGCTGCTTACTCTGCTCCGTGCTGCGGAGATCCTGGGGGGAGCAGCCGCTCCGCAGAGAGAGCATTGCTTCTCTGGGGAAAACCATCTCCGTGGAAAATCCCAAGGGAAACAGGGGGAGAGCAGTTGCACCACGCACACACGGAAAGTGTGCGCACAGGCGTGCACACACACTCAGCACGTGCAAAGGCATGAGCACAGGGCAGATCATGCTGCACAGATGTGCACCCATGGGTGCCCACTCTGGGTGCTAAGGGTGGAGCTGGAGTTACGTGGCAGAAGGATGTGCCAGCTCAGGTGCTGCCACACATGAGAGTCTATAAAATGATGGTGACAGGCAATCAGAGTGCTGGGATCCCACACTCAGGCCCACGCCCAGGCTGCCTGCGGGTGCATGGAGAGGAAGGGGCTGCCCGCCTTGGCTAATGGGAATAATAAGGTAATTAGGGGCTGTATAATCAGTATGAAGGCAGGGCCTTGTTGCTATGCAAACACTGAGTCAAGAGATGCCCCTGTCTCTAGAGAGACGCTCTCCTGAGATTTGTGGCTACTCTGGGCTGCCCCTGGTGCTTGTTACAGAGCTGGGAAAACCGCTCATCCTCCCTTCATCCACTCTTCATTGGCTCTGTGATGGGGAGGCATTGAAAGGGGTTTCCACCTCAAGAAAGAAGGCAGAGGAAAAGTTCCCCTGTGCTGTGGTCATGTTGGTTCATGTTTGGCCTCTGAGCAATGCCAGACAGCTCCCGTGTGCTTGGTTTGAGATTTCCACTTGCACAGAGATGACAAATTATTTCAGACCCACCTTGCCCCGGAGGCATCTCCAGTCCCACCTGCCTGGGGCTGTCATCCACACAGGGATGTCTGAGTCAGGGATGGGGTCTGTGAGGAGGTGGAGACACAGCTCAAATCACTGCCCACCCTCCATGTAGCACCAAAGGTGCCCATTACACCCAGGCTGCACTTCCAGCCCCAAGCAGAGACCTGTTGCTGTCTCTGCACATCCCTGTGGAGCAGAGATCGAGACACAGCATCACCTCAGCACCTTTTTCACATGTACACCTCATCCCAGGCTGCTGGCCCCCCTGCCTCCACACGTCCCAGCTGGCTCCTGACCCTGTGCCGAGGCAGAGGGGAGCCAGGATCTGTCCCCTGCCCGCGGCCACGCTGCCGCACCGCGCTGCTCTGCCGCCACAGAGGCAGGGCGCAGAGTGCTGACAGGGGCTGTAAATTGTCAGGCCCCGTAAAGCATTTAATGATTTTGAATTTATCTGCATCGATAAATACATGACAAGGTAACAGTCAAATAAATACCCATTAGTGCACTCGCTCTCTTTTTTTTTAATTACGAGCTCGGGTGTAACCAATCATTTTCTGCTAAGCAAGCGCTCCAGGAAATCTTCATTAGCACCAGCCTCGGCCGTGGCAAGCTCTGCAGCCTGGAGAGGAGGGAACAAGCCAGGAGGGAGGTTTGGCCCTGGCTGCATCCTGCTCTCACCCAGCACAGGCAGAAAACCTAGCTGCCGCAGGGTTTTCTGGGCATCCACCCCCTTGCAGAGCGGGCTGCAAGGACCACTTTGCTACTGTGCAGCAAGCTGAGCTCTCTGCTGTGGGCACTTACTACCCAAGCAGCGCTGGCACTGCCAGGTCTCCTGCCTTCCCCTGCCAGCCTGGGAAAGCCCTGGAGTCCTGGTAATGCAGTAGGGGAGCAGGGGCCTCGGACCAGCTCAGAAGGATGGTAATATCTGCTCCTTCAGGCCATGTAATGTCAAGGGAGGGGGAGTTGGGACAGTGATCCTGGCTCTGCCCACCCCAAGGGCAGCATTTTCTGGAGGCAGATGCCAGCTTATCAAAGCATGTGCAGAGAGGGGTGGATCTTACTTACTGCTGGGCCATTGCTGCCTTTGGGCACCCCTCACCACTCCCTTCCACACTGGGCAAGCCAGAAAGTGCTGGAGGGGTGCAAACCACCCAGGTCAGCATCTCAGAGCAAGTCTTGCTCTGGCAGGTGTGCCGGACTCAAGAGGGGTCATGAAAGAAATACAAAAATGCTGAAAGACAGGACTGGGCAAGTCGATGGGCTGTGAAATCCCAGAGCACCAGCTTTGCTGCTGCAAAACAACCTCCCATGTGAGCCACGGCGCTGCTGCCGACAGCACATGCTGCCAGCAATAAGGAACAGTGAAAGACACAGGCAAGAGAAGCAGGGTAAAATACAAGTCCCTGGCTGGCGTGGCCCTGGCAGGGATGGTGCAGGGTCAGGCTGCTGGCCAGCTGCTCTCCCTGGGCACAGAGCAGGGCACAAAGGAGTGGAGTCGAGGGCAGAATTTGCTCTGTCCCTTTCAAGCATCCTTTGCATTAATCTTCTCTTCATGTCAAACCACTGGCTCAGAGTGGGTGCAGAGGGAGCAACTGGCTCCTTTGCTCTGTCTTATTTCTGTCTGGCAACATTTTTCCAGCAGAGCAGCTTTTAAAATCTGAACATCTCCTGGGAACATGTCGATCCTGATGATTTTTTTTCTATGGAGAAGTGTCAAATCAAATGATTTCAACTTTCACATTTTGTTTCAATAACGTCGAAAAGATTCTTTCCAATGAGAGATGAACATTTCAATTTGACATTATCATTTGGTTTCATTCCATTTGGGCTTTTATATTATCATATTACTTCAAATCTACATTTCTATTCTATCTAGCATTTTACTGTTTAATGATTCAGCAGCATCAAAACCCAGCTAAACATTTTGATATTTCTGGGTGGAATATTCAGCCCCTCCAAAATTTGTACATTGTGGAAAAGTCTGCATCAGGAAGATCCCAGGTTCCCAGGGGAAGGATCTGCCATCTTGCAGCTGGCTCTGACTCCAGCAAAGAGCATCGTGGCAGCAGCAGCAGCAATCCAGGGGCACGTTGTCCTATGCTGAAACCAGAGGAAGGACACCAGATGTGATCTGCTCCATGGTGTACAGCCATAAATAGTGGGTGGCAGTACTGTCAGGGAGGAAGGTGAAGACATTATACACAAAGTAGGGAGAAACTTGTCAACATGACTTAAGAAAGATGATGCTCTTGTTACCCGGAGGAGCTCCAGGAAGAGTCTGTTGCCTCTGGAGAGCAGGACAGGCTGGATGCAAGAACTGGATCCATATACCAGAGGATGAGCTGCCACACACAAACAGGGTTTCATTGAGGGGCTCTACATGGAAGTTTTGTTGGGGAGTGATGGAGAGAAGCCAGGTTTTTCCCTTTGTGAACCACCTGTCTCCAAGGGCTAGGACGTGGTTCTGCTCCCCAGCACCAAGGGAAGGCAAAAACATGCTTTCTCCTTTGCTGGAGCAACGCTGGTGGAAGAGGGGCTGTGGTTTCACCTTCTTATCTGGGCACAGACTCTCTTTCCTCCTGACGAATCAGTGTCATGTCAGGTCTCATGCAGCTGGTGCCAGGGCTGTGTGCTGGGCTGGAGGTCTTTCTCTGGAGGAGGCAGTGTGGGAGCATGCCCTTCTGTACCCAGGAACTGCCCCTGGCTCCGTGCTCTGCAGAGATGGCTCATCTCTGATGGGCAGCGAGAGCCTGTGGCGGGATGCTGCGATGCCCTGCTGTCTGCATGCCACCTGCTCCCTGCACGCAGCCTGCCAGGCTCCTGTCTCTCGCTCACCGGCATCCCTGTTGTTATCAGGATAGATTAAAAGCTGGTTTAATGGATATTTATGATCCCCATCACAGTCTTTTACTGCCTGTCCTTTCACATTATGGACAGCGCTGCCGCCACGTGCCCAAGCAGCAGATGGGAATGAGGTGTCTCAGTCTGCTGAGGGGGACCTGGCTGTCTGGAGCCATCAACGTACCCCTAACACCCCCAACAAATGCTTCAGACAGGTACCCCTGTGCCAAGGGGGTCTCTGTGCATCCCCCCCATAGATCTCATAGGAGAACCATCCATAAGTACCACGCCCTTTGACTCCTACTTACCAGATGGGAAAACTGAGGTAGAGGGAGGAGTGAGTGGACATGCCATTGCCATTGCTGCCAGCTCTTCTCCCAGCACAGAGGGTTGGGTGCTGACACGCACGTGTGCACGTGGGCCAGGAGGCGTGCATGGGCAGGCGTGCGAGTGAGGGATGGCATCTGCTAGTGGCCCTGGGCAGTAGCACTGTGGCCATGGCGGGGTGTGTGCTGGGCACAGCGGTGTGGGGCAGAGAGGCAGCAGGTACAGGCAAGAGCCGTGGGTAAAAGCCAGGTCTGTGGGAAACTGCCTCTGCTGGCATTTGCTGAGCACAGCCTACTGCCTTTTGAAGCTGGTGATGCTCTCGGACTACACGGGAAACCCTAATTGAATCCCCAGTTTCCCTCTCACTGGCTCTAAATGAAACTCCCCCAGGATAGCATATTAAACTTGACCTGTGCACCACCTCCAAGATTAACATCAGAGGAGAAAGAATTAAAGGTCTGTGGAGGGCAGCGCAAGGGAGGAGGCGGGCATGTCTCTCCTCTCCTGCTCCGGGAAGGGGTGGAAGGGCAGCTCTCGGGGGAGGTGTGCAGGCCAGCATGCTCTGCCGGGCTGCTGGAGGAGTGCAGCAGTCTGAACGCTGCGTTGCTGGCAAGAAAAGTTGATGTTCTCTTTCCCCAGCTCGGTGATAACATGAAAGGCAAAAAAAATCCCCTCTGAGGCAACAGGGGAAACCAGGCATCATTTGCTTTCCCATGGCACAAATGCTGCTGCTGGCCTTGCAGTGCCCTGCTGCCCATGGAGGCTTGGAGTGGCTGGGGCTCTGCAAACACTGGGGACCAGCTGGGGCAAGGAAGAGTGCTGGGGGTGGGAGGAGGGCTTGCACCCAGGGTGCCAGCAGGCATCCCATGGGGCTCACGCTCCCTTGTTCGTTCTGCACCACAAGATGGGTTACTCCAGGGAGTCGTGCACACATGCTGCCTTCCCACAGGCCACTTATTGGCCAAGTCTGGGCCACATCCAGCCCATTTTCTGGGGAGCTGCAACACAGCTCTGCTCACACATGCTGCAGAAGGAAAGGTCTGCTCATGGTGGGCCCAAGATGCGCCTAGACCTTCCTGTGGGTGGGAATCTTGGGCTTGATCCTGCTCTCCCCGAGCTCTGCCAGTGAGGGAGGGAGCATTTTTCACCAGTGTCATGCTCACCCCATCAGCGAACAAGAGACACCTCAGGCACTTACAGCTTTCAAGAGCTGACAAGCTTGTGAGAATGAAAAGTTCAAAACCAGTGCTCGGGACGTGTAAGTGTCTGCAAAACTAACTGCCATTTGGGTTGGAGCACGTGTGCCAGGACCCATCTCCTCCCGCACCACGCGCGCCTGGAGAAAAGGTCACCCTTCAGCAGGTTGGAGTCACCCAGCCTCCCCCAGGTGGGGGACTCAGCTCTTGCTCCTCTTAATGAGGTGACCTTCGCATCGGCGGGCGCGAGCAATTCTCCCTGAAGAGTCGACAGGTCAAATTAAGCAGATGTTTTATTCTGCCCCGTCTCTGGCTGTCGGAGATCGGAGCGCAAGACAGACAGAAGCTGAAATGAAGGTGTCACTTGCTTTCCTTCCTCCCTTATTATTTTACAGCCTGCAAATGACTGGCAAGCATCTTGGATGGTTCGTCTCAAGGCATAATCCATCCAGCTCCAGCACAGGGACATGCAGTGTGCATGTGTGTGCCTGTGTGTGTGTGCTGCAGTTAGGAGGAGCTGTTCAAAGGGGGATACCAGTGCTCCCCACCTCTTCTCCAGACTCCCAGGGCAAGTGCATGTGTTGATCTCCGAATTGTTGCCACTGCTGGGAAAGACTTTGCTACCCCATGCAATGTGCTAGGCGCTGCCCTAAACCTGGTCAAGTCAAAAGCCTAGCACCAGGCTGCTCAACACCCGCCTGAAATAACTCTGCCTTCAGCACTGGAGCAGCTCATCTCAGCCTCATCCTCTGATGAGATGTCTGGGGACAGCAGCTATCTGAGACACACTATGGGGCTCCTGCCTGTCTGACCCAACAAGGCCTGTTCTGTCTCTTCCCCAAAGCAAATGCCTTGAGTTGGCTCTTTCTGACCCAACAGGGTTGCACTGACCCTTCTTCACTCATTGGGGTGATTTTGTCAACCTCACTGAATGCTGTGGCCCTTTATGGGATGTTCACTCTGACAGAAAATAGGGTGTTTGCAGTCCCCAGGAAGGGAAAAGATGGTGATCGTGGTGAGCAATGGTAAAGGAAAGTTCATGGGACACAGTGAAGAGTGAGCTGGGTACATTGGGAACCTGTCCTGTTCAGATCCTAGACACCAGCCTAAGGCAAAGTGTAGATAATGAGAGGTAAGAGCAAGGCAAGAGCAACAAGGCTAGTTTCTGGCCACACTAAAGGAAGTGTTTAGGATGGGTTCCTGCCTCTTACAGTGAGCAGGGACCTCTCTTGGACTTAAAGCAGGTCTGACTGGAGAGGACTCTGGTCTGAGCTTGTGTTTGGCAGGGGAGAGAGGAAGCTCTGCATCTCCAGTCAGGGGCTGATTGAAAGCCAGACTGCAGTGGCAACATGGAGACATTTAGGCCTTGTGCAGACTTAACTGGTAACAAGCTGCTCTGAAGTCACAAAACGTAGACGCTATTTCCATCCTTTCATGAACATCCACAAAAGCTCAGGACATGTCTGCAGTCAGGCAGCCTCAGGCCAAACCAGAGATGTGGCTGTGGCACCAGAACCAAGCCAAGGGCCAGCCAAGCATCAGGGAATTGGGGTGGGAGCATGAAGCTTAGAGCAGCGAGGGAATAACTCCCCTGGAGGGTATTTGTTACATGCTCTCCAACAGCGCACATTTCATGAAGGCTCCTTCCCCGAGCATCAGCCCATCGTGGTGAGGAGACCAGCCCAGTGCTGGAGGCCACACTTGAGTGGTGAGAAACCTGGAGAGCTGCTAAGGCTAGTGTGATGTGCAACCACAGAGTGCAGCCAAGCACAGGGTGCTATTATGCCCATATCCCTGGAGCGGAGCAATTTCATCAGATAGATTTATCCTGCCACAGATTCCCCCTGCAGCAGGTCTCCACATTTTCTCAATAGACTAATGCCATTTCTCAGGGTAGAAACACTGAGTTTAGAGAGTCCAGGACTGGAAAATGGAGCCCTTCCTTCCATGGCTGCATTACTGGAGGCCCTGGGCACTGTCAAGCTGAGGACCTAGCAGAGACAAGCGGTGGAGGGGAACAGCTCCTCTCTATTTCCCTGCAATGCAGTGGGACTCTCCTGCCAGGAGAAGCAATCCAAGACATTCCTCAAACAGAAGGAAGAATCTGAAACTGCTTGTGTCTCATCCATGGGGCTCCCCACACAGCCGGGCTTTGCAAAATGGGCCAACATCCCAGGGAATTCCCTTAGCAGGGAACATGGACCCTGGTCCGAAAACTTTATTTGCAATGGGTTGGTCATGCCAAGTCGCAGAAGAGTCAGAATTGCCAGGGGCTCGTGTAGCATTTGCATTGGCACAACCTACCTGGCATCCAGCAGAGAACAGCCCTGTTAACTGTGAGACTTTAGTGCCCCAGCTGTGCCCAACTGCAGGCTGAAAAAGTGGAAGCAGAGATATTTGCAGGGTGGGCTCAGCACAGAGATGAAATTCCCACAAAGAGAGCAACAGCTCCTGACCTCCCACTTCCACCACAAATGCACTCCCTAAATTCAGGTACTTGTCTATAAGCCAGGAGGAAATTCTGCCTCCTGGGCTCTATTTAAAATTTCACCTTCTTAGAAGACCTGGCTGCTAGGCAGAGATGGCTTTCACAGAGAAGACTCTTGTAAGAACATTTCTGGAGGGAGAAAGAGCCTTAGAAACCACAGCAGGGAGTCACTAAAATGCTGTGGGATGCTGTTGAGTCTGTGATGAGCTGGGTCAGCTCCAGCCCCAGTGAACCTCACCCCTTCCCTCACTGAAATGTGGCTCTTCCCATGGACCATGGTGCTCTCGGGACATGGCAAACCACCCTTCCTGCCTGCGGTTTGTCATCCTCCCCATTTAGCCATCCACTTCCCATCTGTGCTTCATCTCCAAGCTCCAGAGCATCTGACCTGGCTTCAGCTCCATCTCCCTAAAATCTCCCACCTTACTCGTCCCAGGCTGCTTCTCCTCCCTCATCCCAGCACCCAAAGCAGTGGTGAACATATTTTGGCGTGGGAGTGGAGTGCTGTGCTTAGGAGGGGTAAGACATGCACAGTGGCTGCTGTGGCTCTGCCACCAGGGAGCAGCCGTAGGGACCTACACCATAATGTCACCTTGTTGGAGGAGAGACAGGGACATCCCTCTGGGCCCTGGTGAGCACTCGCAAGAGCTGGTCTGTGCTTCTCCTGTGACAGCAGTCAGGGTTGAGATGAAAAGGACTGGGGGGTAAAGCAGCCTGGGTTTGTTGCGGTGTTACTTCCCAAGGGGGTGGGTAGCGGCGTGGGTGAGGAAAGGCAAGAGACTGCAGCAGCAGCCAGAGAAAATGGTTCTTTATTTTATCTCCAGGATAAAAAGGAATACGGAAACCAGGTTCCTAAGATGAGGTGCCTTCATCTTGCTGCAGAGCGTTTGATCATTTTAGATGTTTTACAAGGAGGTGTATGGTTGAATTATCATTAGAGGAGGTGATGGAGCTGGAGAGTAACAGAAAATTTCCCCATGGTGACCCAGACTCATGTTACGTGCCTGCAGGGAGAAAAGTAGGAGAGCACAGCTCTCAACCAGGGAACCAGGAGACAGGAGCAGCTCCCGAGGCCTGCGGCAGAGTCTGGCTGCACCCAGCTGCCCAAGAGCTTTTCTGTACTCTCCATGCTGTGAGATGGGTCTGGGAGTTTGAAACAGCAACTGTGCCACAGATTTCCAGCTGCCCATCTCCTGTCTGGGAAAAGGGAGCACAGCATGGAGAAGAGATATATAACCCAGGTACACCAGAGCCTTCAAATCCAAGAGAGGCTGAAAGCAAGCTGCCGTGGTGGGAAGCCAGTACAGCATGATGTGGACCCATGTCAGCTGGGATGGTGGGGCCAATATGCCCTGGAGTGGGGGGATCCCGGTGGTGGCTGGCATCCAGAGCAGTGGCATGGAACAACAAGGACAAAGGGATCTTGGAGCCAAGGATCCTGGGGCTGGGAGCGCTGGCATCCCCATCAGAGGGGGAATTCTCGCCTCTTTTTCCGCATCAGTGCCCCTAATCATCCATCCATCATCCATCCCTTCTGTCCTGAGTCCTCCAGCAGGTGTGAGGATGGATGGCATGCCTGAAATTGCCAAAGCCTGCTCTGTGTGCATGCTTGCTTAGCAATAGAGCAAGTGCCATTTCCAGAGCCTCATTAGTATTTGCATTGTTGCATGGCTGTCTAAGAGAAGTAGCAGCTAAGTGAGCCAGTCAGATCTTGCTAATTTGCATGTTAATGAAGCCCACAGAACACAGCTTAGAGAGACTAGCAAGTAGACCTCCAATTGATAGATCTATACATGCAGCCTGTATATGCTTTAGAGACACAGCAAACACTGTAGGCAGACACCCAGATGGCTAGAGAGACAGACAAACAGATGGCTACATACAGACGTACTGGATGTGGGGAAAAATCTTTGGAGAAAGGTAGGGTGAAGCGCTGGAGAGAGGGGGGAAGGATAGAAAGATGGATAGATGGTTAGATAAAAAATCTGAGTGGAGAAACAGATTAATCAACGATTGGGGACAGGCTTGGAAATAAGAATCTTACCATGTTCTTTTTTTAAAAAAAAAGAGAAGATCGTGCGTAAGACTGTGTATGTGTTTACATCTGTGCATTGGATGATGCTGCCTTGTAGCACTGCAGAGGATGGGCATCCAGACAGACATGGCATGGCTGGTGGACAGACGTACCTGGGGTCTGGCTGCTTAGTAGGCAACTGCCCAGCCCAGGGTGTGAGGACTATCCAGACACTGCTCTCCTTAACCCTTCCTTGGAGGACTGGAAAGATTGCACACAAGATTGTAACCAAAAGAGACATATATATATAAAAATATATACATATTTATATAAATTTCTAGTGCGAGTGAATGGAGTCATGTGTCAGCCATGAAAGGCAGCTGTCACAGCTCATGGGGGAGCTGGTGAACAAGGAAGCCCTCGTCCTTCCCTGGGAAAGGGGCTCCTGCAGCCTGTAAGTTACTCCTGCCAAGGGGTCGGGGGAGAGTGATACTGCCTGCTGGGGGATCCAGGGTGAAAAGCCAGGAGACCCATACTCTGAGCATTGGTGGCCCAGCTGTGACAGCCCGTATCTGCACCTACACCCCCATGGGGACCAGCGCTGCCAACACTGCTCCCTAGCTGGGAGAGTAGAGGGGGTAGTTGAGTGTGGAGGGAGGTCACAACATCTTCCAACAAACCCCATCTTCTGGTGGGTTGGAACTGGGACAACACATGACCAGGTGACACTGGATCAAGTTGGCAGCACTGCCTCCCTTGGCCAAGCAGTCTCTTTTCCCAGCAGTCCTTGATTTGGCCCTGGATAGGGTTGGCTGCCCCATATCAGCAAGCTGGAGCCACCAGCCAGTCCATCACAGATACCCATGAGACTGACACCCACAGCCCCATCTCCTCTCCTTCATTTATTTGCCCCCCTCTTGCTCTATCTTCAGGTTTTCTGCCATGAGGGCCTCAAGATGCAGGCAGGACAGGCAGGCACACAGCCTGCACCATGCAGGAACGCTCCCTGAAGGTTTGCAACCACAGCCATAGAGGAACAAACATAGATCTGTAGGGCTGGTGTGTTTTGTCTCCTCATCCAAAGGTGCTGGATGGTCCAGAGATTGTGGGCATCTCTGGACACAGTCCATGCTCAGTGGGAGAGGAGGGTTAGACCCCGAACTGCAGAAGTGGCTCTGGGTTTTAAAGCAGGCTGCCCTGGAGCCCAAGCTCTCCCTGCTTGCATGGCTTGGGTGGTTGAATGCCAGGCAGAGCTGGAGCCAAAGGCAACATGCACAGAGGCCAGTGCCTTGTTCCTGGTTTCAGGTTGACTCAGATGCCCCTTGGGCTCTCCAGAGGCCACCGAGCTGCACAGGGGTGCTGCAGGCAGCTGTCAGAAGCACACATAAGGGAAGGTGAGAGATCACGTGGGGTTCAGTCAACCTGGACCAGTTCCTATCACTGATACTGATCTTGTGTGCCCAGGAATTACAGAGGGAGAAGGAGGTAACTTCTGCCCAGGCTGGGGCTGTGGGGAGAGCTGGCACGCAGCTCCCTGATGACGCTGCCAGGTCTCACACAGCTTTGATGTGTGATGCGTCAGTCAGCACAGCCAGGCCCCTGCCATGCCCATTAACCGCAGTGCTGATGCGGATCGGCCCAGAGCCCTGACAGCCCCTGCAGAGGAGCATGACAGGGCTGAAACAGGGAATACAGGCGCAAATTACAGATGCCCCCACTGAGTCACACACAGTCCCTCCAGAGCACCCCAGAACTGGGAGGGACTGGGCACAGGGCCGCAGCATCCCAGAGCATCGCTGCCTTGCAGCACTCTGAACTTGGGTACCTCCTTCCACGCTGTGTCCACCCAGCTCATCCTCATTAGTGCCTGCAAAGTGCTTTGAAATCTCCAGCTGGAAGAGTCCATAGACACGCAGAACATTATTAATTCATGGCAATGATTGTTTCGGTGCCCTCGGCTTCGCATCACAGTTCGCACACCCCATGCTCTCCAGGGCAGGGGGAGCCTCGGACACAAAGTCCCCTGAGCTATCAGGGCCACATTGCATAATCGAGGTGATGCCTTGACAATCCATCCCTATTCTGCAGGCGGGATTTGTATGCAGCAGGGAACGTGGAGACGGGTGCTCCTGTGGGAATTGATGGCAGTGGATTAGAGGCCATTGACGGTGGGTAATCACCCCGCACCACAATGCAGGAATTTGGCTGGCGGGATTGCTGTGCGGCATCTGCTCAGAAGGGCTCCTCCTTGCCTTTTTCTTTTGGAGCATTTCAAAGGGTCCCTGTGAACATTATGGGAGATATCCTGCACTGTCTTTGGGCTATTCCCGGAGCAAGGACAAAAGCAGGCAAAATAATGCTGAAGGGACCTGGTTTGATCCAGCCCTGGCTGCAAACAGCTCCACACCTGTGTCTGTGAAGAGAGGGAGCTGTGGCAGGTCTGCACATGTGACCCTTGGCCATGAGGATGGGCAGAGCTGGGCAGGTGTCCCAGTCATTCAGAGCCCCTGTGCTGGCTTCCTGGAGATTACCACAGCTTTGCCTTGATTTCCCAGGCAGGAGAGGATGGGCAGACCCCGGCGAGCAGACCCCGGGATGCAGAGCCTCTTCCCCAACTGTCTCCCAGAGCATCCTGCCATCGCTGGCACTCCTGAGTGTGCGAGATGACAGCTCTTTTATCCAAAGACAGCTCTGCTCTCTCTTCCTTCAAGTGTGCTGAACCTCGGGCTATTTACAGCATTTTTTCCAGTGCTTCTGAGTGGCTCTCGGAAAGTTTCCATTTCCGTTTCAGATGGGAGGCGCAGCACTTGGCAGCACCGTTCGAGAGCATGTGTGCGCCCGTGCATGTGCGCAGAGGTGGGTGACAAGACACTTGGCAGCGCGGGGTCTGTGCACACACGTTGGTATGCAAGTGCATCAGTGCCTTTGCGTGGAGATGGGGTGACAACAGTGATGTGCTCAGAGATACCCGCTGAAGAACCAACCACTGCTGACAACATCTGCAATTTTCTCTTAGTGATGCTGCAAGTTTTCTTTTCTTTCTGTCCCCCATGACTTTTATTAAGAAAATTTCAAGCTCATGAGCCCAGCTAGTGAATGCAGATGCCAAGCACAACTGCTCCTGTCAGATCTCCTGTTTGCAGGCCAGAGGTCTGTAGGGCCATCACGCGGGGAATTTCCATTTCAACTCAATTTGGGATTTCAGAGTCTTGTTCCCATCCTATAGGAAAGAGGGAATAGCTTGAACTTCTGGCTGCTCTTCCCTGCCGATGTGAGGACTTCAGCCAGCCACATGGCCATGTCCTGTTTCCCCTGGGTGAAATGAGACACGGTCTGCATCCTGACCATGGACACCCAGGCCCTGGCATAAGGGGTTTATATCTAAACACATGCTGGGAGAAGCAAGTGAGACATGCCTTTCCCACTGGGACAGAGTCTAGGAGACAGGAGCCCTCCGTGTACTGCAGACCTGAGGTCCAGCATGGTTTGGACATCCTGATGGTTGTGCCTAGCAGGAGAGCTAAGGTGCATCAACCCACCAATGGAGCCAGGCTTTCAGGCACAAGTGTCTCTAATTATTAATTAGCTGATGAGGGATTATTATGTCTTAGTACAGCTCTCCTGTTGCCTATGACACTTACTGGCAGAGGAGGAGAGAGGACTTGATGCTCCTGTTGCTCGCACATGTGCAAGCATTGTTGTGCAGGAACAACCGATCTACAGAGCCAGTAAGCCCTTGTCCCACACTGGCACGGAGGGTTGGAGCTGTGATGCATCCTACAGCAGGAAATCCCAGCCCCGTGCTGGTTATCTGGCCTGACTCAGCCCAACTCAGCACCATGCTTCAGCACATGCAGGATGCCTCGGCCACATCATGCCCTCACCAGGGTTACTCCAGACAAGGATGAGCCTGGGGGAAAATAAAGGAGCTGGCACCCAGACATCTCCCTCTCCTGGTCCTGATCAGAGGAAACTTGCTCCCAGCTGCCTCTCTGCAGCCGTGAAGGAGTCCACAGGAGCTGCAAACGAGCTATGCTGTGCTGCGGTCCGCCTGGCAGCAAGCCACCCTCCCCAGCCTCAGCCCCGGCAGCTCTCCACCTCCATGTCATCCCCAGGAGAGGTGGTCCCTGCTGCGATCTCAGCTCCAGTCTCTGCTGTCTGGGTTGATGAGGAGAGCTCCTGCCAGCTGCAGCCACTGTGGCCAGGAGCCGGCCAGGATGACCCACGCTGCTGACTCAGCCCATGCTGGGCTGCTGGCACAGGCCGGCAGAGGGAAGGGTTAAGTGCGATTGGGAGGCTCTGACATTTTGCTAATGTGCTGTGTTAATTGATTCGCTCATTTCCATTTGTTCCTGTTAAAGAGAGACAGATGAGAGTGGTCCTGCAGTGCAGCGACTTGGCAGGGAGCGTCTCCGCTGCGTGCAGATGTGCTCCTGACTCATTTATTACCATCAGGCCTCCAAGCTACCAGCGAGCCTGAGCATCGCATGAGGCTGCTTTCTCCAGGACCAGGGAAGAGCAAAGCAGTGGACCCCCAACATCCCTCCCAGGACACAAAGGCCACATGCCCCGTCTCAGTGCAGCCTGCACAGACTGAACCCGACTGGGGAAGGGGAAGAAACTGCTGTGTTTGGGAGGAGAGAGAAAGACAAACGAAGGGACAGCAGCCTGTTTGGAAAACACAGAGACCAGGAAAGAGCTGGACTGCCTTCAGTCTGCACAGCCCTGAGAGAAATGCCAGCCATTGCCATGCCAGCAGCTTTTGATGTAGAGCAACTACAGGTACCATGGGGACTTAGGTCCAGCCAGCCCAGGTGTCCCAGCCTCAGCATTACCCCAGCTCAGCAAGCTCCACTGAGCTGCAGGACTGATATTATCAGCTCTAGCGATGAGAGGTGGAGGCCAGGCACAGGCAGGTGTGCAACTTGCCAGGGTTGGACGGAAAGCAGGACCCTGCTCTCTGCAAGGGATGTGGCCCTGCACACAGCCTCCCACCACGCAGTATGTCAGGGCAAGCAGGGATGCGGGCAGAGGCAGCACCCGGGGAAGCTGGGGTCATGGCCTGCCCTTGTTCTTGCCTGCAACCCTAGAAATCAGGGTCCAATGGGCAGTAAACCCATGCCCTGCCCTCCTCCTTGCCAGCCCACGCTGGCTCACACCTTTGCTCCCGCCTGCAGGGCCTGGCTACCCGAGATGTGATGCTCAGTGATATCTGAGTCACTTGACCAAGTGCTTATTTTTTCCTGTTGAAAAATGCAATTATGACAAAAATCAAATTGCTGCAGGGGAAGAGCTCTATTTCAGTCAAAATGTTTATTAAAACCATATTTGCTCTGAACCTTTTCACGGCCGAAAGAAAAATATCTCAACCCAAGTGTCATTATTTGCTTGAACTTTTCCATTGAAGAAACATCTCTTCCAGGCAGCCTCAGAAGGGATCAGTCTGTGCCTGGCCATGACAAGAGCAGCACCGAGTCTGGCTGCAGGTGGGAGAGCGAGCAGCAGTGAGGACTGCGGGACGTCGGTCTGTCTGTGCTGCAGGAGGAAGGCCAGTGACCCCTTGGACAGTGATATCCGCTTACCGGAGGCTGTCAGTCGCGGTTGGTCGCTCCTGCCTCTGTCTGTGGTGTGCTGTATTTGTACAGCCACTGGTGTCCAAATGGAGCTGGGAACTTATAGTCCTTTGTACATCACCCGTCCGCTGCTGCAGGGCCAGGGCACTGCCTCTGGCTGGGCAAGGTGGATGCATGGAGGTGTCGGACTCTGAGCTTACTGCCGTGAAACTCTTCATATCACAAACTGGCCACCTCTGCTTTTCTGCTCTTGTACACACGTGCGAGTGTGTCTTCATGGGAAGGTGTGCATATGTGTGCACAAGCGTGTGCATCGTTATGTGCGTTTGCATGCACACATCAATCTCTGTCTTGTGTGCACGTGAATACATGCGTGTCCATGTGCTGGGGTTGTATAAAACCAGAGGATCTTCACCCAGGTGGGGAGTTAGAGTCATTTGGAGAGGCTCCAGCGAGCAATGCCTCACAAGGTTTGCCTGTATTTTAGGAAATGCTAATCATGTGCATCCTCGAGTCCCTGGTGCTCCTGCATCTTCACCCTGTGGCCATGTCTCTCTCCCAGGGAGCTGATTACGGTCGGTATCACTGTTGCAGAAACAGTGGATCTGAAACACAGGCAGCTAATGCAAAGAAAAGCAGAGAAAAAGATGCTTGGGGTTGAGTGTGTCCTCGGGGAGGAAAGAGTGAAGCACAAAGACAAACCATGCTGCAGTGTTGCTCTGGGGAAGAACAGCAGGGCTCTGGCACATTCCAGCTGCCCTGCTCCAGGGCTCATAAGGCCACTGATCCCTGAGCTGTGCCCATGGACTGTACAGATGAACTTTGAGGCCCCTTTCCTCTTCCCAACTACTTGCCGTGGTGAATGCATCTTCCTCTGGGGTGAGAGCTGGAGAGCAGCTGGCAGCCAAGATCCTGCAAACAGAGGAGAGGGAAGGGCTCCAGCTGACCAGGGCAGAGAAGCTGAAATGCATCAGCGTTTTTCCTCTACAGTTATCACTTTAGTCTGAGTGATGTGCAAGCCCTGAGGCCATAGTAGCTTGCTCCAGCAATGAAGGAGCAGAGATTTCCCTGGCAGAGTCTGTTATTGGTGTCTGGGTTGGAGACGGGGGCCTGCTCCACCAAATGTAGGTGGCACAAACAGCAGCAGGCAAGTCCCCTGCCCATGGCTGCTTGTCCACCAAGTCCCACTGCCTTGCTCCTCCTGCTAAAGCCAGCATCACTCCTGTGTCTCTGCTTGTCCTTTGCTTTACAGTTGCCTTCTGCCAGTCCTTCCATTTCCAGCTGTTCTCCGAGGAGACCCCAGCTTTCCTCCTGGGTTAGCTCTTGCTGGGCTCTTCATTCATTTAACATTTCTGTTCCTAAAGCCACTTTAGTCCAAAAGGAAGAATAATTGCCTCTTCCATTTAGCTAAAATGCAAGATCATAAACTTGCCCATCAGCTGCAACAAGGTCAGGAACTGACTGTAAAAGGCAGAAGGCATTTATTGCTTCCCGAAGAGCAGATTTTACTCCTTGTTTCTGCATCCCCACCCTGATGCCTCCAGTGAGATCTCACTAAAGCTGGGTGGATACAGCAGGATAAATAGGCTAGAAGAGGAATTTTTTTTTTTTTTTTTTTTTGAAGGGAGGCTAAGTATCCCCAAACAAGATTGGTACTGTACGAAGCTCTGCATCACAGCAGCACTTTTGGCTGTCCTCTCTGCATGATGTACAGGCCAGGGTCATCCCTTGGTAGCATGTCTGTTCCTGACTGGAGAAATGACGCTGTTTGTAAACCAGAGCTTCAGAGATTGCAAAATACTGCTGTGACACGGGGAAGATTCCACCATAAAGGCATTTTGCTAGAAAATGAATTTCTATTGAGATTCACTGCTGACAACAAGAACCAGTGCTCCCAGGAAGGCTGACTGGGGAAAGTCTTGTGTTGCTTTTCCCTCACATGAGGCTGGTTGGTAAAAAGTTACTCATTTTGAAAGGAAAGAAACATACAGATGAACTTTTTTTTCCAGAATTTTTCATGAAATTAAATGCAGCTTTCGAGGGTTAGGCTTTTTTCTCTCCCACCTCAAACCTTCTCCCTTTGCATCCCTTTTTCCACCCCAAGAAAAGATGAAGGGGAATGAAATGATAGCAAACTCACAAGCTAATTTTTGTCCTCATTTTTTGGCGGAAAACTGTAGTCACTCCATCTGGGAGAGGAGAGGGGGTAATATTCCACTGCTGGGTTGCTGGGTTGAAAACATTTCAGCTCTCTAACAAGTTGAGATGGAAAAATTTGGTCTCCTTGACTTTGATGCCTAGTAGGTGTCACTTAAATAACATGACAGACGGAAGCAGACTCCTCCTCCCTCGAATCCACCCACGGAGAGCAGTCCCCTGTGCCAAGCATCCCAGGAGGAACAAATCGTGTTTGGGCAGCACAGCCCTGCGCCTGTCATTGGGAACATGTGGACATGCAGGATTTGGAAGGGGATCCTTGGTCATACGCCCTGGGTGAACAACCACGTAAAGCCACACATCTGTCACAACAGGTGTAGCCAGTCGCTTCCCAGCCAGGCAGCAAAACCAGATGGGTCTAAACTTATTTGGGAGATTCTAGGTAGAATCCTCCAGTCTGATATTGTGAGGATGAGTGAAACTGCAAAGGCAGCCAGTGCAGGGAGGGAGAGACACCCAGCACCAGTCAGGATTGTCCCTGCACTGCAGAAGGGGGATGCCATTGGTTCCTGCGTCCAGCCCAGTGCACAGGGCTCACACTGTGCAGCCCCTCTGTGCTCGTTACCCCACACAGCCCCAGAGTGAGGGTGCTCTGGACCCAGCATCCCTGCAGGTTCCTGCCCCCACCATCCCGCAAGTTGGGCTACACCAAGCTCTGGATTTGGGCTGAAGGTCGCCTCAGTGCTGCTGCCCACACTGGTGTCACCCCTCCTGCCCTGCACCCATCTCTGCAGTAGTGACCAAGTCCAAGCCAGGGGGTCAGCCCTGAGGAGAGCATATCTGCTCCTTGTCTGTCCCCATCATGCCGAGGTCAGATGATTCGCGTGATTCATGTGGCATGACTCTGTATACGCCCGCTTCAGCATCGTAAGATGTCAGTTGCCATGGCAACAGGATACAACACATCCTGGCATCGCTTGGGTGAGGTTTTTCCAAGCTGGCAGGGTGGGGAGGTCGTACTCTCCCCTCCTTTCTGAGGAAGCTCGTCATCTGGGCAGGGACACAGTGGGAGATGCATTAATGAAAGCCTCCTGCCGCCGACATCCACCTCCCTCGCCCTCCTGGAAAGGCCCTTTTCACCAAGGACTTACCCGCTGGCCGCATCCTGCCTGTCCCCGGCAACTGTGCTAAACCAACCGAGGTTCCCTCCCCCCTTCACTGCTGCCGCCAAGAGTAGAGCTTGGCCCTGCTGATAGCATCTGCATGGCTTGTGCTGGAGGAATCTTTGTCCCGTTTGATCCAGAGAAACCTGGGTTCATCCCTAGGAAACTGCCGAAAACGGGCTCCCAGAGCTGAACCACTGCTGGGTAAGAGCATGTTCATGAGGCTGTGTATCTTGCTGATCCCAGACCTTGGGGCTGGTAGGGATGGAGAGCATGGCATTCACCAAGACCTGAACCTGCATCCTACGTGCCAGACAGTCCCCAGATGCTGGCTGATTCTGGGTTCCTCCTTGGTGCTGTCATTTCCCATGGAAAAAAAACTGGCTTTCATCCCAGTGCCGCCTGGGAATGATTTTGAAATCTTCCTTCATGGGAAGGAATGACCGTTTTCACCCCAGCTGTGGTTACAGTGGACAGATGATCCACATGGGGAAGGTGTCACCTCCCAGCATCTCCCCTGAGACTCGGGGCAGGCTGTTTAAAGTCTGTGGAGTAGCACACATGCTGCGGCAGGAGCAGCTCTCCAGGAGCAGATAGATGGGGAAAGACTCAGGGCTGCTGGGAGCATGGCCAGGGGAAGAGACTTACCAAGGGCCTGGACATGCTGCAGGTGCAGTTCCAGCAAGGCTGGCTGCTATGTGGTTGTTGTGTATGGCTGCAGTAGGAGACAGTGGGTTTAAATCCTTTCAAAGTCTGAGCCCAAGTGATTTAAGATCATGTTGGCATTCCCTCTAACTCCTTTCCCATTTCCCTGTCTTGTAATTTTTAATTTTGGGACTGTAAAGCTGTGGAAAGCTTCTGGGTCAACCCTTCATGGGGATGGTGTTAGCCCAAGGATACCAGCACCCATGAATCAGGCTGAGAACTTGGCCCTTGCTCAGTAACTCCAGAGGGCAAAACTCTTCCATTATTCCAAGCCATGAAGGTGTGTTTGTCCCTCCAAAGGTCACTCCAGGAGGAATCTGGACCTCTGCCTGGCTCTGGCATGGTACATGCCTCAGCAACTGTAAAGTGAGACAGGACAGGTGAGACATAGACAGAGACCTCCAGCATGGAAGGTCCTGCACCCATGTAATGTGGGGCAGGGGGGGACGTGGACCAGATTTGGAGAAGGCAAGACACATAAACCCCTCTCTGAGAGGTGCATAAAACATGTAGGAAGTGTCCTCCACACTGAACATGTCTTCCCCAGCCTTTGAGGCACAGGACAACAGCAGAGAGATTGTGGGACAAGAGGGCAGTGCCTGGAATTTGGGTGAACTGCAGAGTTGGGCTGAAGCCCGTCACTGCCTGAATGTGCAGAGAGCCTGCTGGCATTGTTGCCCCCGTGGCTGGCAGATGCCTGCACAGCCACATCTCTCTGTGGGGTGGAAATGACCAACCAACTAGCATGAAGGTCTCTCCAAACACTCACCCCCTGCCTACATCCTCTCCAACAAGGAAGAGACACAAGCCCCAAGAAGAGGATGCCCCACAGAATTTCCAGGACAAGCTGGGTGCTGGGGCTGCCTGATGTTGTCAGAGCAGAAGGAAAAGAGCAATTGGTTCCTTTGTTTTGCCTGTCCCTTCCACTGCTTGTCCCAAAGGGGAGAGTGGCAGAGTGGGGAGATGTCCATACCTGTAGCTGCCAAGTGCTCTGCTCCTGGGGAAGAGGCTCCACAGCAGGCAGCTGCCTAAAGAGTACTCAGCACAGTGGGGACAGCTCTGCCAGGACCCGATGAGAACAAAACTTGGGGGCCCTTAGTGTCTGCCCACTGTCTGCTGGCACAGGGATGCACAGGCAGCCCCCAGCCCAGGCTGAGCAAAGCACTCCTGTGGGGAGGGGACTTCAGCCAGGACTGATGTGACACTGAAGGCCATGCCACCCTGGAGTGCCTGTGCACCACAAAGAGATGCTGTCTCTCATCCTCCTCTCTCCAAAACCACCCCAGACACTTTCTACCTCAGAAAAAATAATTTCCTTGGTCTCCTTCCCTCCTCCAAGAGAGAGGAAGACTGGGCAGGTCTGGGGATCCTGGCAGATAGTGCTGACCCAGGCAGAGACTAGGGTGTCAGCTCTGGCAGCAATCATCGTGTTCCTGCCACGTCGTCGGCCTCCTGGGAGCGGAGGTTAGTGGGCAATGTCTATTTATAGATCCCTCAGAGCAGAGCAATCATTTCCCTGGAGTCAAGAGCAACAGAAAATGCCAAACATATCGAGGATGAGCATCTGCTCCTACAGCCCCTTCACTGAGCACTGTTAGCACCCAGGCTGGCTGGGTTCGTGGGTCCTGTTTTAGCACCTTTCTCTCAGGGTGCTGGGAAACATGCCAGCCTGGGAGAGTCAGACGGGATGATGTGGGGAGCCAGGCAGATGGGCGTGCTGGGCGCCTGGCCTGAGATGAGGGCTCGTGGCCTCTACCCATCTCCATGGGCTCTGTGACTGTGCAGCCCTGCTCCAAAACCCCTTCTCCCATGGGAATGACCCCCCTGCCTCTTTGCATGGTGTATGGCTGGTCCCACAGCACCCCACAATGAGCAGAGACATGGCAGGGACCTGTATTCAGGTCTCAGTCTATCAGGAGCCAACTGTGACCATCAGAGGTGTCAACAGCAGGACCCAACGTTGAGGCCTGGCTCCCAGGGCTCCCACTATGCTGCTGTGCTAGGACTTGGCAAAGGTGCCCTCGAGAGCACAGTCCAGGTGATGGCTCTGGACTGCTGAGGGTACAGGTGCATGCTAAGCTCCAGAGCTTCGTCCTCATTCACAAGGAGTTGGGATGGGGGCTGCTCACCCTGGTTTGGGAGAGGCAGAAGAATGAGCATGGATGTGTCTGTGAGCACCTAAGGGGTGTGTGCGGCTCCCCCCACCAGCTCTGCTGGAAGGGGCTTCACTGGCAGGCATGAACGAGCACGTGCCACCTCCCTTCTGGCTATTTACGTGCCGCAGCCAGCGTGCGGGCGCCACGGCCACCCGTGCCAGCTCCTGCAGCCGGCGAAGGAGGGCAGCTCCACTCTTGCCTGTGCCCGGTGCTCCCCAGGCAGCACTGCATGGTGATGTCCTGAGCCCACAGCTGGGGCTGGGATGACTCTGGCTGGTCCTGCTGGGCCATCCAGGCCATTCAGTGTGGGATGTGCTGGGGCCAGACACTCATGGTTCTGACCAGACCCTGAGAGCTGGTGAGAAGTATGAATGCTCTGGAAGGCTGGTAGGTGGGGAACCCTGCACCAGGCATATACTGTGGAGCCATGGGCATCAGTCCATGCACACCTCTCCATCCAGGGGATGCCTCTCCTCTCCTTGCTCATCTCCAGATGCATCCAGCATTTCCATCAACCTCCTTCCTGGAGGGTTGCTGCCAAACGAAACTCCTTGTTCTCAGATTTTGTCTTTCTCTTTGGGGAACCTGACCTGTAGGAGACAGCCTGCAAAGTCTCATCCACCTGCTTCACCGGAAGATGCTGTTGGTTTCCCTAACAGAAGGGATGCTCTTGCCTGCAGTAGGATGGTGGGAGGGTGGAGAGGGTGAATCTTTCCCTGGAAAAATGCCCACACAAGGACAAACTACAGGATCCCTGCCACAATCACTCTTCAGGCTGGAAAAGGGGTGAGCTGTAGGAAGATGGTCCCTGCCAGGCTGTCCAAAAGGGGTTAATCTCTGCCTGTAGCAGGTTCCCAGCACAAGGTTTGTGGTGGGCCTGGTGACTCCATGGGATGCAGACAGCTCCCCATTGAACCCCAAGGACTGGATCTGCTGTGAGAAAGCTTATGGAGGGCTCGTTACAGCAGAAGAGTGGATGCCTTTGGCGCAGGTTGGTGACCAGTGCAGGGTTACGGCCTGTGAGGAAGATGGGTCTGGGCAGAGCTGATGCCTGGGGCATGCAGGCAGCAGGGCAGGGACCGTGCAGGGCTGGTCCCAAATCACCACCAGCCTCCCATTGCGAGCAGCAGGGCCAGGGCCAGGCAAGCTGGGCGGGAGCGCCTGGCTCCCCTTCTGCCCACCCAGCACTTTCCCGGGGGCAGCTCTCGCCCGCACCGAGCAGCATCGCTGGCAGCGGCACCGCGGCCTCGAGAGGGAAGCGGCAGAGATTGAGAGCAGAGCCCTTGGCTGCTGCCACTTCACGGCACCGTCTTCGTGATATGGCGTTGCCTTGACAACTGCAAAGGGTCTTTTACTGCCTGTCGGCTGCTGAGACAGAAAGGGAGGGGGGGCAGGGGGGGGAAAGAGCGTTAACTCCCAATTCCTCAAAGTGGTTTGCAGCATGTGAGAGGGGTCCAGCGTGTGGGCAAGGCTTGGCTGGGGCATCCCCCAGCAGGCTGTGGGCATGGACTGGCCCGGACAGGGAGCCCAGTGGCTGCTCATGGTCCAGCACTGGTGAATAATCCCCAGCTACGAGTGTGCTCCCGTTTGTCCCCCTCCTTGTGCCTTCCCGTGACCTTGGCATCAATCAGGAGCTTCGGCCACCTCGTGAAATGGTGCAGCCTTGGACCAGCGCCTGAGATCAGTTGGACTTGTCAGCTTGATCAATCAGTCTGCCTTGCAATTAGGGCTTTGTGTCGTCTGCCTCCATCAACACCAGGCATGCTTGCCTTGCTCACGGCTTCTCCCAGACCCGGGAACGGTCCTGCCTCACCTCTCTGCAAACAGCCCCATCACTTTCCCATCCACAGGTGCCGGGATGGGGCTGCCCCACAGTGCTGGCCCCACACCCAGGATCTCATGGCAGAGCAGAGGGAGCAAATTTGTTCAGCTGGGTCAAAAAGGTGACACTAGGAATGGAGGCATCTGAGGATTGTCCCTTACGCGTATTTTATGTGTGATGTGACCCTTTCCTAATGCGTGTGATCCTCAGTTCGGCAGGCATGGATGGCACTGCCCATGCCACCCTTCTTGGTCTGAAATGCTGCTCCAGAGCTTCAGATCTGTCCTAGAAGAAACACAAACTTGTTGTCTGGAATTGCTCCTAAGCTCACAGTCACTGTGTGAGGAGCTTGGCAAACCCTGTGGTCACTTCTGAGCACTCAGGCATGGAGGGGATGGACAGGGAGTCAAATAATTGCATGCAGAAGAACCAAAGACTCGTGGTAATGTAGGGTGTGATCACCTTGCCTGATTTCAGGGAGCTCAGCTGGAATTAGATGTCCCATGCTGGAGGGTCAATAGAAATAAATGGTTGCTGGTAGAACAGACTCATTTGACCTACTTTGGACAGCCATGGGCTGAAGGGCACCCCAGCAGCCATTCCTCCATGGACTGATGGCTGTCTAGACAAGGAGTGCTGCTGCAGACCTCTGAATGCAATCAGATGAACCTGACCCTGCTGATCTGCCCTAGGCTGTGGAGGATGGCAGAAGGAGGATTTAGACCCAAAACAGGAGTCACTCAGACAGCCAGCCCTTGTTCTGCCACCATCCTCGGCTTCCAGGGCTGAGCATGCAGTGCCGTGGCATTGTGTGGTGCATGAGCAGACAAGCCTGTCTGGGTGAATTGGCTAGATGGCGGCTGGGCACCGTGACTGCAGCTAGGGCTGGGCTGTGGACAGTCGCTGGTTAACTCGCTCCCTGAGGTTTGCTGTAGGGGGTTCCAGGCAACACCCTCCTGAATGTGAGTAGGAGTGATGTTCATGATGTTCACATTACAGCCAGTGGCCTGAGTGCTCCGGGGCTCTCAGCAACACACTCTGGTCTGGATGAACTGTCTGTCCACAGAGTATCCTGCTCCAGAGCCCATCTGCATCTCCACAGCTGCCCTGCTCCATCCCTTCCCTGTTACATGTGGGCACAAGCACTGCCCACTGCACCCACAAGCCTGGTGGCATGAGATCACATGCAGGGATAAGGCATGTTGTGAGTCCAGTAGCATGGGACGTGCCAGCATGGACAGGCATCCTTTAACATCCTGACCCAGTTGCATAGCCTGGAGAAGCCACGGACTACAGGTCTGTAGTACAGCAACATGCAACATTACTGACCCTTTAAAAGCATTAGGGAGGGCTGTTTCAGCCCAGGGCAGTGGGGAAGACCCACTCATGTCTCAGTATCTTTCCCTGAAGAAAGTTCTTGTGAGCAAACAACTTTTCCAGAGAGTTTCCTGTTCCTAAACAGCCTGGGAACAAGCACAAGTCTGAAATTGTCTTCCTGAGCAAAGAAGAGTCTCTGCTTTCCAGGGTCATTGGACAGAAAAGATGTACTAAAGTGGGTCTTAAACACAGCATTACTCTGAAGGATCCATGAGGCCTGAGATGTTCCATGGTTGGAGGCAGATTCACATGGCCCCAGCTGAACCCTGTGATTTCCCAGCCAGGCTGCATCCTCCAAGTCCTGGCTACATCTGGAACATGCTAAAATCCAGCTGTGAGCTACAGAGCATGCTGGGTAATGTATGCCACGGTATGCCACAGAGCCCTGTCCTGCCTTTCCCCGCACAGCCCCCAGGAATCCCCAGAGCTCCAGCAGAGCCCCGGGGTGCAGCAAGGCTCTTTCCAGCCCTGGACACTGCATAGCAGAGGGCTCTGGTGTGGAAGGGTTAAAAACGTGCCGTAGCGTGAAAAAGTACCAAGGTTTCTGGTGGCTCCTGTGGGTGCTGGCAGCTCTCCAGCTGTTTGGCCACCTGTGGCAGCTGCTGCTTTTTTCAGATGCTGCTGCTATTGCTTTTAAATTGATGATGCAATTGGGCCTTATTTAAAGCAACAGCTCTTTCCCTTCCAATACTGCTCTGTGATGGATATTGGCTCTACTTCTCTCCCTCTCTTTCTCTACCTCTTCATCCGGACTCTGAAATGCCCAGGGATGCGTGTGGAATGACTTTCTACCCATTGTCAAGCACTTACAGTATCCCATAAATAATCTAATACTTGTTTGGTCTAAATGTAATTAAGATCCTTACTCCATGCTTGGCGACACTGACCGGCCATAGCGCCAGTGATTTATTGTGTTGTATTGTTTAGGGCTTTAATTGCATGCTGTAGTTTGGCACTCCACTGACAGCTTCTCCCAGGAATGATATGTTTACGCTGCAGAGGAGTTTGGGGTGATAACTGTATAAAGCAGTTTAATAACGAAGAACACACTTCTAATACGGAAACCTGTTGAAGGTGTTGCTTTAGGAGGCTTATTCTGAGAGCAGAGTAGGAAGTTCCCCAGAGAAAATCAGCTCCTTTTCATGTACAGAATATTTGCAAGCTGCTTGCGATTGTAGTGATTGTTACGGAAAATTATGTGAGAGTTATATTTTCCTTCAAATAATTTAACTGTGTGGATCCTGTGGGTATTTAGTGTGGGCTCTTTGAGCTGTGTTGGCCACATGGTAATCAGTCATGTTAAATCACATGGCTCTGCTGCCAGGGTTGGATTGGAGAATGCACTGGTACTTACTGTGAATATTCATGAAGGCAAATTAGAAATTCAGTCCTCCTGGGCATGTGTGTATGCAACTTTGGTATTGCTTTTGTGCCAGGAAACCAGCGTGGCACAAACGTTCAGGTGGTGTGCGCACAAACCCACCCAAGGTGAAGTCCGGACACCTGCAGTTTTCTGCTTGCTGCAATGCCGTTGCGGTCTCCGGCCAGCTCTCTGCCTGCTGAGGCTCCTTGCTCTTTGCTCAGAGCTGTAGCATCAATGCACATGCCTCCTCACATTGTCATCCACACACAGGCAATTCAATTCGCCTGTTTTCAGCAGCACAAGGTATTACAGAGCTCAGCTGGGGAAAGCCTGGGGTGTCCTCAGCCTGGCAGCTTTCCTCTGCTCTCTCTTGCATCCGCGGCACCTCCTCCCGTTAACATTGCTCTCCCTTATCAACGAACACTGCTTCCAAATTAGGACAGATGCTGTCCTGCTTCTCTGCTGCGCTGTTCTCATCTCTGCGTGGCACTGCTTCACGGGGCTGGTGAAAAGCAAGCCAGGTTCTCCCAGCCATCCCAGATAAGCAGGATTAAATCCCTTGCTTACTCCCGCTCCACCTGAGCAAGGGCAGGAGGGACAGAAGGGGGGATCCTTATCTTTTTCTTATCTCCAGTGCAGCTGCTTGTCTCTGGTTGTGGAGGAGAGATGCCCCCAGACCCTGCTCACGTAGACATGTGTCTTTTCTAGTGCCTGACAATGACCTTCCTTGTATTAACAGGGGCCTCTCTCCTAACACCGTTTTCTTTTTAACTGTTGCTGAGGCCTCTGGGGAAAACCGTCAGATACCTGATTGCAACAGATACCAAGGGAAAAACACAGCAACCCTGATCTCTTTTCCTCACATATATGCAAACAGATATGCTTTAAACCATCTGAAAACCACAACACACACTGCTCTTGAAGCTCTGTCCCCTTCTCTCTTACAGATAAATATCCATGATTCCTTGTGATTTCAAGCCAGCCCCGAGGGACTTGTTTGTTTGGAGGTTTCTCCAGGGTATGGCCTTTTATCTCCTTCTCTCAGATGGACCATCTCACAGCTAGCACCCTTGGTCAGCTGGCCAGGGCTGGAGCAGCTATATCCTTAGCTACCCATGTCTGGTGTCAGAGCCCTCTCAGGCTGAGAAAGTGTCTCCGGACATGAAAAAGTTCCCAAAGGTTCAGGGCATTGGTGTTGTTCATCTTCTCATCAAGAAACAAAACTCATGTCCGTTAATGTGTGGAGCAGAGCTGCCAGAGTTGGATGTGGCAGCGGGGATTGGCCCATCTCAGTTAGAGATGCGGATGCACACATCCTAACCAGTCCTCCTGGGTCACTTCTAGGGCTGCCCCTTCACACACCCTCCTGCTGGATACATCCAGCTAATTGCTTTCCAACTGAAATCAAAGCAGGGCTGAGAGAAAGCCTTTCCTTCCCTTGCCAACCTCCTGGCCTTGGCCTGGCCCTTTACCCTAACTGAATTGAGCTAAAGTAAGGTTATTTGGCACCTGCAGGGATGTTGACCAATTATAGAGCACCCTGAATTAGCACCACACTTGTATCTGTGCCAAAAATATCAAGCATGCTGTGCAGAGCCTTGCACAGTGTTTTGGGGTAAATGTTATGACCTCCTTTGTAAAGTACACTCAGATTTACTGATGGAAAGTGCTGTGCAAGAACTAGAATAGTGAATATATTAGATAGTGAGATATAGAGAAATGCACGCAAGGGGAATGATGTTCTGATCGCCCTGGATGGCTCAGCCGCTGACACAGGGGTATCTCAGCCAGATGTCAGCACTGCTGTGCCCGAGAGGCAAGGAGGTGTTGGGGCTGGGCAGTGTCCTGGTTCAGGGCTGCTTGGAGGCAGCGGCTTGTTAAAGGAGATGGCCTGTCATCTTTCCAGCCTTGAGAATGACAAATTCACAGCTGCAGTTTGCAATGAGTTCATTAGCTCACAGGCCAGACCAAAGTGCTGCACCCTGGCACCAGCCCTCTCTGAGGAGGGTTGAATATCCACCCAAGCTCTGCAGTGTGGGGCCATGCCCAGACCTCAGTGGTGTGTAACTGCCCTGTCTTGTTCGATCATCCACTACATGGTACAAAGGGATGGAGAAGGTTAATCACAGTGAAGGAGGTGGAAATACGCTCCCTGGAGCCTGGGTAGACTGTGGTGTCCACAAAGACCACCAGCTCTCCCTCCCTCCCACATGCGCATGGTGTATCTGAGCCTTGCATCGAGCTGGAGAAGGAAGGACCCAGGGATCTGGGGTGTCTCATCACCCATTTGCTTCTTCTCTTTGCTGCCTTTCATTTTTTACACCTCCAGCCCCAGATAAGAGCACAGAACAGTGTGCCTGGCACTGTGCAAGGGCACACAGGAGATGCTAGAGCTGGTGCTATGTACCCTAAGGCAGTGGAGCAGAGATGAGACCCCGGAGATGCTGGAGCAGGCAGCTTTGGGGACAGCTTTGAACTCAATGCAATAACATCCCCAGGATCTCCATGGGGCCTGGTCCGTGCCCTGCAGGGGTAACTGACAGGGAAACACAGGGAGGCAAGCGGGGAGAAGAGGAAAGTCAGGCTGGAGTGCTGACCCCATTGAGGTTGTGACACCACATCCATCACATCCCCTACCCCAGGGTCAGGACGGTTTTGGTTTTGCTTTCAGATGGCTTTTAGGAACCGAATTTTGGCTCTTTGATAGACATATGTGCATTTGCACACAGACACCTTCACACACATAGACATTTATCATGCACTTACATGTTCACACGGGCAGACACTCTTGTGCACCCCCACATTAAAATCTGTGACAGATATCCCTGATGCCAAGGACCTGGGTGAGGGGGGCTTTGCAGTGCTGAGCCCCACCAGCAGCCCAAATCCTCCTGCCCTCACACCTGGGCTCCATCTCTCCTCTCTCCCTCCCTATCGCACACATTAAGGGATTACACTGTGATCTTTTCAATCTCTCTGTCAATACATTTCTTTTTTTGCCAGCCGATTTTTTTCCAGCTCGAGCTCTTTCACTTCATTAATGCGCCCAGAAGGGAAGAGCAGCTGCCTGCATTGTCTGTCTATGAAAATTTCTTGCGCTGCTGGATTTGTAAAACAACTGATTAAAGACAATGCAATTAATTATTCCTTGATGAAATAGTGGAAATTATCCTGAAAAATGAAGAAATTTAGCAGTGGAACATTAAATCCCCATAATTATGTCATTTCTACAAAGGGGGCAGGGAGGTGAAGTATAAAAATAAAACCCAGCCGCAGTCTTTGTGCTGGCGTCTTGCCGGGTGCTGTGGGATGTGGTGCCCTCCGGCTGCCTCCTGCTTTGCATGTCTGCCATGTAGGATACCCCCAGCACCCCACGGAGACCCCCGGCACAGGCGAAAAGCACAAGCTGAGAGTGGCTGGTCCCTGTAGAGCCCTTGCACACCGGGCCAAGGCATCTCCCATGCTCTGGGCTGGGCGTGAGCATCCAGCTGTGCTTACAGCATCCTCTGTCACGCAGACCCCAGGGTGGGGTTGGAGGAAGTGCCCGCACCCTGGCACTGCCACCACCACTGCTGGGACAGCCCTGGAAAGTCTGAGATCCCTTGGAGAGGAAGCCATGGCCCAATCTTTCTCATCCTCACCCCTGCTCCTCACAGAGGGGCAAGACTTCAGCTCCAGCTCCTCCGAGGGCCCCAACACCCATGTCCTGCCCTGACATTGTGGGCAGCACCACATGCAAGCACAGGGACACTAGATGGGCTCCAGGAATGTGCCCCACACAGCTTGGTCCATGGTGCCCTGTGCACCAGCTGTACCTGAGTCCCTAGGGTGCCCCCCAAGCCAGCCTCCTGGAGATGTCCCCTCCATGCCTCCCCAGCACTACCGCCAGCCACCCACCTTCTGCAGCATCCTCTGTCCCATGTGCTCCTTTGGCTGGCTCTTGCCTGTCCTCACTCCATGGGCCGTCTGTTTCTCACCACTGATTCCTGGCTCATCTTTCTTTCCTTAAACTCTGGATCCTCCTGCCACCAGCTCTCTCTGTCCTCCCTGCCTTCCCCTTCCCACGCTTTCCCCCACTTTCTCTTACTGTCTGCATTCCCGCCAGACCCCTGACCCTGGGAGGAGAGCTGGCCCTGGAGAACCGCTCTGTGTGCCCCTGCTCCACCCATGCTGCCTCCCTCTATCCTGTCTCGTGCGTGTGTGTGTGCTGGTGTGTGTGTCTGTGCGTGTGCTGGTGCCGGTGCCTGTACACCATCAGAGCAGGGAGAATCCCTGCCATGGGAGGAGGGGTGTAGCGCTGAATCACAGCCCCAGCGCGGGGGAGCGTGGGAGGCAGAGGGAGTGCGTTGCATGGGGAGAGGATATGCCTCCTCCGCACTCGCAGCTGGGGACTGTTGATTTTATTTATTTATTCTATTCTGAGATTTATCAAACGTGGGACTGGAGCCTTCCCGAGCCTGGTGTGCGTGGAACGAATCCAGGCCCCACATACCACCTGCCGAAATGTAATTACCAGATGCGTTAAATGAATAAATCTTCCGGGCACCGTTTTCTGTTAGCGCTGTTAAACCCATGGGGAAAGCCTCCGACTCTGCTCTGAGCTGCCAGTGCCACCTCCATCACTCTGAGCCCCCTGCGTACCCTGGACACAGGGTCTGGGATCTGGACAGGTCTGCACTGATCTCCCCAGGGTCTCACCTCTGGGTCACCACCATCAGGTCGTTTGGGACCAGCTTTATGTCCCTCAGTCCTTTTCAGCATGAGGGGTGGACCTGCAGTGGAGACCCTACCCACAGTATTGATGCTGTAGCTCTAGAAGAGGTAAAGCGAACAGATTCAGTGGCTCATGATAGTTGCAGAGTGCTGCAGGGATTTGAGAAGGAACAGGGTCCCTGAAGGATGCCAAGCAGAAGGCAGGCAAGGGGTGACCAGAGGGACACACCATTCAAAGCTTTGGTGAGCAAAGAATGGTGCTGGGACCTGGGAGTGGGAAAGGGTCTCCACCTCAGCCTTGGAGACCAGACACCATCATCATAGACTCGGCATCAGGAATGGGTCCTGGGTGGGGGATCCCAGCAGGGTGGCTTATGACTCTTTCTTTAGGAAAAGCACCTAAGCAGGATGTTTGTGCTCTTTTAGGAGAGGACGCTCTCATTTTCCCCTTCATTTTTATTTCATCCCTTATATCTCTCCACTGAGTTCCTCTTGGTGGGGCTGGCTGAAGTCTGCAGGTGCAGCGCTCACATAAAAAGCCTGGCTGTGGCTGACTTGAAGACCATTTTGGAGACTAAACTCTTTTTTGTGAGTGCTGCATCTGCAGACTTCAGCCAGCCCCACCAAGAGGAACTCAGTGGAGAGGTATAAGGGATTCCTGCTTGCTTATCCTTCGAGGGGTTTCTTGGTCAGGCTTTGCTTTCTGTTTATCAATGCATTTCAGGAAGGTCTGCTCTTTCTGTGAGCATCAGCTGCCCTCCTTTTAGAGCTTTTAGCTAGAAACAAAGAATGAAAAGTTCAACTAATTACATGCTAGTTACTATTTTTCTAATTCCAGTTAAAAAAAAAAAAAAGAAAAAGGCAGTGATGGAAATGTAGGCTTAAGGAGCCTGGGTGTTGAGGACAGCTTGTAAAAATTGTTTTGCACCCATTTTCTGACCATTTCTACTAATCACATACCATGAAATGAACAGTTTGCAAACACCCCATGGGCTGAAATTTGTTTGCATAAACTATTCAGTGAACACTTGCAGATAACAAATTCATTTGCAGAAATCAGGATCAGCTTCTCAGCAACTCACAAATGGGAAATAAAAAAACCCTTCAATGAATTGTGCACAAGGAGCTTCTTCCTGCAGGACCACAGTCATCTTCCCAGTGATGCAGATGTTTTCGGTGGTGGTGCAGAAGGGCTGCGTCACTTTCTGGTGCAGTCAGAAAGAGCCAAGATTGTTTGTGGTAAATGGTTTGTGGTGATTTTATTTTAAAAAATGCCATGGATTGTGTCAAAGGGTTCCCAAGGAAATGGGTAGTGATTTCAGAGTTGTAGAACCAAGCTGGGTCCACAGGAGAGGTGCTGAACTCCCAGGGACTCTGTGCACAGTACTAAGGGGGATTAGGTTGTAAACAAGACCTTTGCAACACAATTCTCTTTTCGTTTTTAAATAGAGCAGAATTATTGAAAATTTGACATTTTTTCGGTGCTGACAGCTGGTAAACACAACCATGGGTCATGCTGAATGGGACCCTCGTTTTTGCTGCCTCTGTGGGGTGCCCGTGCTAGGAACAGAAAAAACAGTGGAGATCCTTGGTGCTGATGGGGTGAGCAGGGCTTTGAAGGTCCCTCTCCAGCAGAGGGAAAACTGTGGTGGATGGTGCTGGCATCTGTGTGCCTGCAGTTTCCTCATGCTTCCCCCAGGTATCCCTGCTCCTGAAGCTGTTCTGTGGTTTCTATTATTTAAGAGTGAAAAATGCAATTGGACTAGCAGAGTGTGCAGCTATCCCAAAGCAGACAAATTGAGTACAAAGAAAAGTCAAGTTTCCAATCATCATTTTTCCTTAAAGAAAAAATAAGCTGGTTTTCCTTTCCAAAGAGGAAAATTTGATTTCAGACACTTTTTCACATTGTAAATGCCGTTTGATTCTTCTTGCTTACCCTCCAATACCGAGAGGGATGTGCTGATACCCAGACTATCATAACTCTAAAGGGGTGCAGAAAATGACCAACTCCAGCTGTTGGGTCCTACCTCCCCTGTGGCACCCATGCTGCTGGTGGCGTGTCCTGCTTCCTGCTGCCTGGCCTGGTGGCATCAGGAAGGGTTGTGTCATCCAGCAGAATAGATGCCCCTCTGCAGGCCCTGGAGCAGAGCTGTCTTTGCTCATCTCAGTCTGTCGCTGGGCAGGTCCTGGGTCTTGGCATGGCAAGTGGTGCTGGGGCCAAGAGCAGAGCTGCCTCCCAGCTGCCTGGATCAGACCCCCAGGCTCCAGGGTGCACAACCGGGCAGCGAGGGACCAACAGATGCTGGTGGGGCTGAAACCAGCCCACATCCCCGAGCACCAGCACCTCCTTCCTCCTCCTCTGCCTGCCCCTGTCCCGGCCAGCAGGACCCCAGCCACCTGCAGAGAGCCCACCCCCCTCCATCACAGCAGCTCAGACTTTCCAGGAAGGAACTGAGCTCCAGGAATTAAAAGCTTTGCAGCGAGATGTGACAAAAAGGAAGAAAATGCCTTCAAACGCGCCTCCTTCATCTCTCCCAGCACTTCACCTTTCCGTCGGCTTCAGTTATTTCACAGCCTCTGGAAAAGAAAAAGAAGAAGAAGGAAAAAAAACGGTTAGGAACTTGCTGAATAAATCATATCCATTCCCTCCCCCACCTCCCTCCTTTCTTTTGTGCAAATCAAAGGCTGGGAGCTGCCAGGAGCTGACAACGGTGCCCCCAGCCCCCACCTCGCCGTTCCTCACGGCCCCCGTCCTCGGGAACTTTGGGGGAATACGCGGTGGTTTCAGAGGCAATCAAACTCTGACAGCCCAGCCGGAGGGACGGTGGGGGGAAGCGGGGAGAGGGGAGCGGGAGCGCTTTGCTGCTGTCGCTCCTGCAGGCGCTTGCTGGCTGCTCCCCGTGGGTCTTGTAGTTTGGAAACAAGGTACCGAACATGTGGGGAAGGCTGATAATCTCCAAAGTGTCTGTGATTAAGTGAAACCAGCAAATTGAGATGCTTAGACAATTAGTAATCTTGGCGTGAAAAAACTGGAAGAATCAAAGAGGAACAGAGGGTTTGGGCTTTATTTTTATTTGGTTTTATTTATCTTATTTTATCCCTCCCTTCCCCCCCACCATCCTTCTAATTTCCTAAGCTTGTTCCAGTTAGATTTGAAGTGAGAGCAAAGGCAGGAGTACTCCCTGCCCCCAAACACTCCTGCCCACCGCCTGCCTCCCATCCAAGAGCAGGGGGACAGGCACTGCCGCCCCGCTGCTGCTGGCACGGAGGGAGATGACCCAGGGCTGCTGGTAACATCTGATCAGGCTGCCAGCCACGCTCCCATTGCTGCCACGCTGCTGAGCTCCCTGCCGCGGGGCAGGGGAGGTGGCAGCGTGCCCATCGCAGCCCACGCGCCGGCAGGCCTGGCAAATGGTCCTCTGCCTGCACCCGGCTCCCGGGCTGGAGGGATGGGCAAAGATGACTGTGGCGCAGACCTGGGGCTGCACGTCCCCGGTTGCCCTCCTGCAGCTGCCTTCCAGGAGCATTTTTGCATGGATGCAGGTGGCGCCTGGGCCAGTAAGGAAGCTAATCCCAAACGTGAGCCCAGCCCCAGCATGGCAGCTGCCGAATGCCCATGCCAGATCCTGTCCCTGCACCGCTATGTGCCCAGTGCCCTCATCTGCTCCATGACACCCGGCTGTGAGGTTGGGGTACAGCTGGGCAGTGCCTCTGTACAGCATATGGCGAGCGCAGGGCATCTGGCTGCACAGCCTGACATCAGCCAAAGTGCAGCCAGGAGCAGGACAAGGGCATCTTGCAGGAGTCACCTGTGACTTTGGGCAATTCTCATATCATCCCTGTGTCCCTGCATCCTTTGGAAGCCAAAGCTGTGTCATCAGCTCTGCCTCACCCAGCTGCCATTGGCACCCCAGGTGTAACTCCAAGCAGCTGAGCACACTGTCTCCCTGTGATGAGTTCCCCAGCCTTGGCCAGTCTGTACCTTTGAAGGGCTCAGAAGCAGCATCATTCTAGACTTGGAGGATGCAACCAATGCACACTACTTAGTGTGGAACCAACTGAGTCTGCAAACAATGAGCATTAGGACTGTGAGTGTCATGGGACCCACCCTGATCTAGTGACCCATGGGTAGGCCTCTGTTGAGAGGAGGTGGTGGGTCCTATGACCGGGACTAGTGGAACATGTCCCTGCCCATGTCAGGGGGGTTGGAACTAGGTGATCTTTAAGGTCCTGTCCAACCAAAATAATTCTATGATTCTATGATGAAATGCAAACCTTCAGGGCACTCCTGTGCTAACATGGGCAAGAACTCAGTCCCAGTGCAGTGGCCCTGCACTGCCCTGTGTGGCTGAACTTCCCTGCTCTCCAGCCTCTTCCCTCCCAGCTCCTGCAGCCCAGAAGAACTGTGTTAAAACCTGGGGGGGTGTCCCAGGTACCTGCTTTCAGGTTTCATGTTGTTTGCTCTCCTTAGATAAAGCTTGGAAGAAGCTGTGTGTTTGCAGGACTCTCCTAAAGCTGCAGCCACCCTGGCTTCCCAGGTTACACACAGGACCTGCCACCACTCATACCCACCAGCCCTGACAAAAACTCAAGTGAAAGGACAACATCCCGTCACTCCAAGGATGGGGAGCTGCTCTGCTGGGAGCTTCTTCCCCCAAACCAAAATATCTAATGGAGACCTCTGGGTTCACCCCAATCTCCTAACGCCAGAGCCATTGAAATGCAGAGGTCTCGAGCATGCAGAGAGTTTCCTGCCTTCTCAGGGAAGCTCTCTGTTTGCAGCAAATGTACTGAGAGCTGGACACCCTTTGCATCCTCATAGTCTCCTATTTACCTGACATTGGTTTTGCCCCTTTGCAAAAACACCCTTCACGACACTAGATTTCCATTTTTCAAAGGCGGCTTAAGCAGCCCATTGTATGTCACTTTTTGACCAAGTTTCATTTCTTTTTCCTTCATCTCCTGTCTCTTTATTTGTTTAGAGTTTTATCTCTGGGATTCCAATTCCTCCTCGGGAGGTTGTTGCATAAGTAGCCTCCATACTGATTGCAAGGATTTTAATTTGGTAGCTTTCATCTTAAGCTGTTTCTAAGGCACTTCCTCATTTGTTTAAAATCACCCTGCCTAAAGCTTTCAAACTGTTTTTCTGGCTTGATACTTCCCAAAGGGCTGTGGGACTTAATTAGAGTCCCTGCTCCTTTGTGGTTCAGTGACAGTTGTCTGGATTAAGTCAAGAGATGCCACTCCACTTGTATGCCCCAGACCTCGCTTTGCAGCTCTGACATTGCGACATCTCTGATGTGATTTGGATCTCTTAACAGGCAGATAACTACAGCCACTCCTAACTGTTATCTTAATGGCTTTGCAGCCTCCCTATGACCTCCTGGCCCCTGGGCTACCTGGCTGTGAGAGCCAGGGTGACACAAAACCCCAGGGGACAGGACAAGGGTCTTCCAGCCAAGGTGAGGATAGATGCCTGGTCAGCATCCAACAGAGAAAGCCCCTTTTTAGAGAACAGGGAGGTAGGTCGAAGGGAGAGCAAAGCAAGGAGCATGAGCGCAGGTGGGAGGTGAGGAAAGGGGAATTCATATGCACACTTTTCAATCTCCTTGATTAGCAAGTGCAACCCCAGTTGCTCAGAACTGGCCTGGGATGAATGCACAAGGGCAAAGTCAGCTACACAGCCTGCCAGGGTGAATCCGCCCTGCACAGCGCCCCAGAGCTGCTCAGCCCATCCAAAGCAAGGATATCTGTAGGGCTGAGCCCAGGGAAGTGGGACTGACTTGAGAGAGGCATGATGTACTGGCACAAGGAGCATCACAGTCCAGGGTCCAAGGTGACCCTGTGGAAGACCTCCTGTGGAGAGGGATGCCTGTCCCAGCTAATACCTGAGCTCTGCATTCCTTGCTCCACAGGGGAGACCACCTCTGTCCATCAGACTGCTACCCCTCTCCCTTTCACCATCCCCCTTTCTGGTACAGATCCCCACCCATCCCTTTCTCCTCCCTGATGGTGCCTCCATGATCTGGCCTTCTCTGAACTGGAAGGGAGTTGGGCTGTAAGGGTCAGCCTCAGGCCAGCTCTGACATCCTTCACAGCGGGGGTGTTTGCCTGAGCCCCACCTCTGGTTTACGGGATGTGATTTATGCTGATTTAATTGGTGTCAGCTTAATTGGCTCATCCAGCTCCCATATGTGTTGGGAGGGGGCCAGAGAGAGCATTAAAAGATCATTACACATTACAAACATCTTTCTCCATCTCCTCTCTGCCCCTTCTTCTCCTCCCTTACATTTTAGGCAGCCAGGACACTTCAGCATGAGGTGGGAACCTTTTCTGGGAATCCTGATTCTGGGATTCCTGTCAACCAGACAAAATGATAGCTTGTGCCTAAAGCCACACCTGCAGTGCATACTGCTCCCCCTTCCCACTGGTCCCCCAGCAGATGCCAGGCAAGGGCATCTCTGCAGGGAAGACACTACCCAGCACCAGTCCCCAAGTCCTGCAGGAACTGTCATGACTCACATGCTGGCTGCAGTTGGTTACAAAGCCTGACACGATCCCTCCCAGCACTTCAGCCCTTTTTGCAATACAGCTCTGCTTTGCGGAGGCAGTCACAGCTCAGGGAGGAACACTGGGCAGCTGTGTGCCCCAAGGGTTTGAGGCGGGTATCCGTGTGTAAGGTGTGTGTTGGATGGGATGGTCTTGGGACTGGCTCAGAGGAGGAGGGATGCTCTACACTGCATAGGGATAGTGAGGGTGGCAGGGACTGGGACTTCATGTGGGGAGGGATATTATACACTTGGGGAGTATGAAGGGAGAGTCAAGGATGTCAGGATCCCATGTGCTCTCTGCCCTTCAGATATATGAGCTCCAGGCTCTGCTGTCACAACCTCAGCCCTGCTGGACATCACCCTGATGCCAGTCGGTGTTCCTGGATGCAACCTGTCCCTGCACCAAGGCAGGGCTGGCATACATCCACTCCCTCCTGAGACCCTCTAACACTGGGAGGTAGACTAAACTGCCACTTCTTTTCCCCTCCTGGAGCTGCTCTGATGTCCAGGACCCTGTCTTGTGTGCAATCTCCTGTGCACACACATCCACAGTCCCTTTGCTAGTGTGCAGCATCCCCATATCATGATGCCTCCTCCCATTCAGTCACCTTTTCCAGACTCCCTGCTGGGACTCCTGCTGTGTCTTACACCCACAGCCAGCAACAGGGCTGTCCCCAAAACTCCCTTCCTGCCAGATGTTCCCAGTGTACCCCAGGAACTGCTCCTGCTGCCAGCATCCCAGGGCAGAGCCACCCACTCAGCCAACTCCCAGCTCTGTAAAAAGCAAGTGCAAGAAGTGCCCCAGCCCCATATGCCCTGGTGCTGCACTGAATGCCCTGCAGCAGCGCAGATGTCTTCTGAGCTAAATAAGGGAATCAGCCAGAGCTGTTAAGCTCTGTACCCAGTGGATGCTGGAGGGAAGAAAATGACAATTATGAACATTATAGCAGGAGTCCTACTATGCCAGACACTGCACGGGCACCAAGGGGAACAGCTCTGCCCCAGCAGCCTCAAGACATTCCCACCACTGGCTCTCAGGTGCTGACATTTTGCTGCTGGGCTCCCTGGGCCAGGGATTCACAGGTCTCTGGAGGGTGCTGTAGGCAGGGAGCAGAAGCTCTGGGCTTTTCCTTGACCCCTGGCTTCCTTCAGGGTTTTGCTGAGGACACCCCATGCCTCCTTCTGCAATTTAAGGAGAGGCAGCTGAGGGGCAGGACACAGAGTGGGGAGTCATGTTGCCAAGGCTGTACAGACCCTCCTCTGCCCACTCCAGGAGGAGGGTGATCTCCAGGATGAGACACAGAGTCCTCATTTTCCCCCTCTAACCAGACCTGTTGCTTTCCTAAACTGCCTGTGGAAATCCACTGCAGAAGGAAACCCCAGAGAGGCGAGCTGGAGTCCTGGAGCTGGGCGAGTGCTGAGCGCGGGTGCAGGCTCCAAGAGGAGCTGGCTGGGGAGCCTGGCAATGCTGCCAACTTGGCATGGCTCAGGCGGCAGCCCCAGTCCCAAGCCACCCAAGCTGTTGGGATTGGGTATAAAACAGACCCTGCTGGCCAGTCCCCAAGGGGAAGAGCTGGCTTGGGCAGGAAACATCATCACTGACATTTAAGAGCGGGGGAAAAGTGCCCAGTTGGCAGGCAGGGAGAGCAGCACCCGGTACTCCAGCAGCCCTCCTCCCCCTCAGGGCTGCAGTCCCCTTTCTCATGCCTCACCACTGGCTCCATCTCCCACTGTTGCTTCCCTTCAGTGTCTACAAAACAGGCCATGGCTGCCACGCTCCTGCCATGGCTGCTCGTTGTGACCAGTGGAGAACTGCTCGGTCCTGGCTCTCCGCAGCCCCCCTGGAGCAGAGCCATCTCTGTGGATCACAGCGTGCCAGCCACAGGATCGAGGGTGTTTCCCATCCCACACCAGTCTGGGACATGCAGAGCGAGGCTGGCCTGGGATGGGAGCTGCACTTCTAGCTCTCAGGGGGTCCTGGGGCAGGACCAGCCCTGCCCTGCAAGGCAACACCTGGGAGAAGGATGCTGTGCACCAGTCTGGCTGTGCTTATGGAGGACCACAAGCTGAGGATCCCCCCAGCTCCCTGCAAGTGAGCACATGGAACATCCCCCCACCAGGCTGGAGCCAGGGCAGCCTCCAACCTCAGCTCCCGGTGGGTGGCTGAACCTGACTCAGTAGGAGCTGGAGCCCTGTTCTGCAGATGGCTCCAGCTCCCCAGTGGGGTCACTCACCCTCCTGCTGCTGGAGGAGGGGGTGAGCAACCGTGGGCTTCGCCGGGCCCTGTGCTCAGGGTAGGCATGTCTGTGGGGCCAGCTGGGAGTGTCTGGTGGATCAGCTCTTCGGCCATGGGGCAGTGGAGGTGAAACACCCCCAGGCACTGTCAAAGCTCCGTCGCAAATCCCAGCCTGCACCCTGCAGTGACACACACCCCTGAGGATCAGGCTGATGCAGGAAAAGCTGGAGCTTTGCCTCCTGGAGAAGGAGGGAGGGAGGTTAGGCAGAGGGCTTGGAGCAAGGATGCTGGGCTGGGGGTCCCTGATGGGGGAAGCCCTGGAAGAGGGGATGGGGAGGGCAGGTGGAAGGACCCCACAGGCAGGGGATGGGGACAACAGCTGCTACAGGGTGTTGGAGGTATCAAAGCAAACCCCGTCACTGCAGAGCCCAGAGTTTGTCCTGGGCAGCCAAAACCTCTTCCCAGGAAAACTCACATACTCAAACTGGAGGTCAGTAAAGAGCGAGAGGGACATCAGAGCCCTGATCTCCCCAAAGGGACCTGTTAGCACGAGACCCCCCTCATCCCACCATCATCCTAGGGGAGCATCAAGAGACAAACCCCATGCAGGACCCTGTGGGATGCATGTGTGAAGCCCCCAGGGCTGGTCACGCTCCTGCCCATGTCTCCAGCAGTGGGCTAACGGCTGCAGCACGTGGCTTCCAGGGCGGCCAGCAGCCAGGGGCGCTACCTGAACCCACAACCCCAGAAAATTTGTCCCAGCCCCATGGGCTTCCAGGGAAGCCCAGCACGAGTATCTCTCATGGTGCCCACTGTGTCGAGATGGAGTGCGTACCTGCGAGCACAGATGGTAAACTCCAACAGCAACAGAAAAGCGGAGATCATAATTATCTGAACATAATGAAGGGTTTCATTAAATACACTTGGAAAACAACTCAGCAGCCGCACAAAGTTAAACTGCTGGTCTCAACTCTCCAAACTATTTAAAATTTATTAGCTTCCCCTGCGGGTCTCAAGCTTTTAAGTACCACAGAATTTTTGAAAATAAGATATTTTTTCTTTTCTTTCCCCCCATCTCTTTCCAATGTTTTTTGGCCTCTCAGAAGTGTCTGTGGGGGGAAAATCACCAACCCCCACTTTATTGCTCTCTCCACCCAACAGACACATTTTCTCTCCCACCTGCCCCCTGTCACTGCTCCCCCTCCCTAGGCTGCTTTTCACTTGGGCTGCAGAGCACAGCCATTTCCAAAGGGATGATCAAATCAGAGACACCTGCACACTGATCCCTTCTAAATCCTGGACTCCAGACTGCAGGTGGTTCTTGTTGCAAAGGGATTAGTGGGAGGCTGAATAAACCTGGGTTTGATCTAGTGCTAACTGGCATAGGGTAATGCCCTTGGCTAAGATGAGATTTACTGAGCTGTATCTCTTCATAATGTGTGAGGGGAGGCAGCACTGGGAGGCTGCTCTTTCTGCTCAGAAAGAGAAACTCCTGTTTTTGAATAACAGCAATAGCTCAGTGCTTGGAGAGGTGCTGGAGTCTGATGCTGGATCTGTGCTCAGCAAAGCTGAGGAGGGGCTGGCTGCACACAGAGAGAACCAAGGGATGTTCAGGGACTTTCTCCTCTCATCCCATATCCGTGGGGAAGGGTTTCATGTCTGGAGAGACAGAGTTCTGTCATGGACCATAGTGGGCTGGGAGGAGTGATATCTTGGTTACTGTCGCAGTGGTGGAACTGATGGCAGGGCTGGGGCTGGTTCTGGTGCTGGCAAAGCACCAGGGACTGGGCTGGAGCCTCATCTTCCTTCTGTGAAAATTTGCAGTTGGTTACATGGGAAAACTTTGTGGCCTCACCTCTGCTTTGGTGAATTATTTGTGTGAGGAAAAGCAAGGTGGGATTTTTTCATGGGAGACCATAATGCTTGGTACCAGACGGCTTCATTAAAATATTCTGATTTATAGCCCTTGGTTTCAGGCTGGAAAGGAGCTTCAAACATAGGGATGACACAGTGGGATCAGGTGAAATTTAATATTTCTCCTCCTTGTGTGTTGGAAGCCCCAGGAGCTGTCACTAACAATCACAGTATCTATTCTCCCACATTTTTTGAAATAACAGTGAACTAAGAAATTCAGGTTTTGTCCAAGCTTCTAATGAACTCTAATAGCATTGTCCTGGGACTGCACTTGACTGTGAAGTGAGATCAGCAAAAGCTGCTGGGAGTGGAAAGATATCAGAGGAGAGGGAAGGAAGTGTTCCAGCACCACTGTGTTGGGGCAGGAGAAGAAAATACATGTCCCCTTTGCCATTGCATGTACAGCCTTGCTGTGCATCTGAACACTTTCTGCCCATTCTCCAAGCCCTAGAGGCTGCGTTACCTGTTGCTCACAGCTGTGTTAATCTGGGCTCTCCCATGCTCGGTCAGCTTGGAGCACACATCTGCCAGCAAGCGATCACAGAGGCATGCTGTAAAGGACGTGTCTGCAGGGCAGTGCGGGGAACAAGCTGTGTGCCAGGAGTTGAGGGAATTGAGCAGCATTTGCACAAAGCCAATAACAGGGTTGTTAAGTTATGAGAGAGCAGGGGACAGGCCTTGGAGCACTGCCTTGCTGAGCAATCCATTAAGGGAGAGGCTGTATGATCCAGGCATATTTGCAGTACACTCTGCAGAGAGTTGGGTAGAGATAACACAATTACAGGTGAATTAAAATAAACCCAACTTCCCAGTGACAACCAGCAGCTGCCTTAAACCTCAGGAAACCAGGGACAGGAGGAGGGGTTGCTTCCCTCTCTCTTACAACAGGGCAGGCTGCAGAGCTTCATGGCAGAGTAATATGGAAAGTCCCAAATGTCCTGCAAGAGGGAGACAGATGGGGCTGGAGGAGACAAGGAGTCCCTGGAGCAAGTGGGTCTTGTCGTTCAAAGTCATATTTGAGCCCTGGAAAGGGGTGCGTGGGGGTGATGTGACCACCCAGGGAGGGTGGGACTGCAAGTCTGCTCCCAGACATGAGGCTGCCAGCCTGGTTTGGAGAGCAACTGGTGGAGGTAGAGGAGAGACATTGTGAGTGAGGAGGGGGGTTGAAGGGCATGCTGCTGCCTTGGCAGAGCTTTGGCTTTTTTTTTTCTAGTGCCCCATGTTGCTGCCTTGCCTGGGGAGGTGGACCAGGAGTGGAGAGCTGGGAGGAGAGGAGCACACATGGAGCAGTCAGCTGCTCCCCCAGCCAGGGTCCCCCAGGCACTGTGGCAACAGTGGCAAGAGATGGGCATCAGGTGCAGTTATCTGGCAACAGAGAGGGCTTTTCCTTCAGGAATTGACACAGGAGCGAGGCCAAGATTCTCAGAGCACTGATTCCAGGAGGCTTGGCTGGGATGTGACATGTAATCCTCTGGTGCTGGGTCACTGCTCTGCCACGTGTGCAATGAGCTGGCTGGTCTCAGCCTACTCCAGCCCAGAAAAGTGGGGCAGACAACCCTTATAGGGATGGCCAAGGAGAAGGATTCCTTAGAAACTGGGCTCAGTCTCACTTGGAAAGATGCTTGGCCCCCACTATGAAGATCTGCTCAGCATAGGAGATGGGATTCATGTTTTCCCAGTTTTATTGTCCATTAAATGTAGGGGTGGAACTGCTCCCTCTTTTGTGGATGCCCCAAACCCAGCAATTTCTCCTCCCTCTTTTAAAGTGGCCAGATGAGAAAAACTATTTCTTTCAGCTCCATACACTGGGCTTGACTGCCTTCCTACCCAGAAAGGGCAAACTCGATGGAGACAGACGTGAGTCAGAGGCAGCAGGCGGGCAGGGAAAGCGCCTGCGTTCCCTCTCGGGTAGTCAACCACACAGAGGCAGGAGCCCTGCCTGCAGCTTGGCTTGTCAAAGCAGCTCTTCTAAGCAGAAGGGGCAGCTCAGTGTGCAAGTTACACACTGCCCCAAGCAGGGCATACATCTGCAAACTGGCAGTGCTCCATGGGCACGGCCCTGTCACCACACCAGCCTTGGCCACGTATCCCTGTCTGCCCGGGCATGCACGCGAGCAGGGCAGAGGCTGGAACTCATGCTGTGCCCCAAGAGAAATTTGCAGAGCCTGACTGGGAAGAGGGAGGGCCTTGTCCCAAGGCAAGGGGTCTCCAAAACTTGTCAAGGTCTGGAAGCAGCAAATCAGCCTTGGTGATGAACCCGTGGGGGACGCAGCAGGGAACATGAACGCAGAGTGCTAGCACAGCTTGGCAGCTGGACCTCAGCTGAGCACAGATGCTTCAGCAGACAATGATGGTCTTTCCTGGCCCAAAGGCTTGCCATGTCATCTGCTCCCATCACAGCACCTTCTCTGGAGGCTGTGGGCAGTGCTGTGGCACTGATGGGTGGGAAGGCCAGGGATGTGCAGTCCAAACCCTCCCAGGCTGTACTTTGATCTATCCAGAGCCAAGTCTGTGGCTGGTCACGGATGAGCCATTTGCTTCCAGGGCAGAAGTTACCAGCCCCCCTGTGAGGATGGTGCAGCTGATCTGCTTGGTTCCTTTTGTAAAGGTGGTCCATACCATGAAATCCCTCCTCCATGTCCCACCAAAGGCAGGCCAGGGGAAGAGCTCATCTGTGTGGCTAAGCCTAGTGCTTCCCAAGCAGAGACAGGCTCTGTCCTGCCTTGGCTGTGCTCGCTGTCTGCTCAGGGGATGACATGGAAAGGTGGATCTGGAGGGAGACCCACCTATGTGCCGTGGGGCAGCTGTGGGTGAACCTCTGAGGCTGCTTTAGCTTTAGCTCCCAGCTGGAGTTTGGGGGTCACGGTCATAAGCCATGTTGGTGCACGTGAGAGGTCCAGGCTTGCACGGTCAGGGCTGTGCACGTGCCTGAGTGGAGGAAGAGGAGAGGATTTTATTTTCCATCTCAATCAGCCCGGTCTCTTTAGCGAGCTCTAACAAAGGGATGGTGGCTTTTCATGCTGCTCTTGATCTCGGGGCCAGTAGCAAAATCCTCCCGGCGGGTCCCTGGGCACCGTTCCCTCCTCTCTCATCCTGCAGCGATGCCGGAAACACTGCAGGCAGTACAAATAGAGGGCAGCATTAGTGATGCAGAGTGATGCAGAGCCAAGAGGGGAACTGTGCTCCCGAAGCACGCAGCCCTCTCTGCCAGCTGCCTCCGCACCCTGGTCCCAGTGTGCTGAGGGGCAAGGACCAGTGTGATGCAGGCAGCTGGCTTGGGGGGATCAGTGTTTTCCTCTCAGCTGAATAATTCCCATGGTTATAAGGTATGTCCCAGGACAGTAGCACCACAGCAGTGGGTTTCTGGGGGTGGCAAGGCCCCAGTGTGCAAGGGACAATATAGTGTGCAAGGGACACTGGCTCTGTCCTGACTGTCACCAAAGTCTTTGGTGACCTTGGGGGAGACTCCTCCTGACTTGACAGCTCTGCTGTTTCTCCTCTTCATCAGTCCCTCCTAGGTGAGGCTGGGGGTTGTGTCCAGCTATCCTAAGGAGCAGGTCTGTCTCACCAACCTGTTCCCACCTCCTCATCCCCTGGGAGGCTCTAGTTGACTTCGGTGAGAAGCCATTTCCCCTCCATGCTGCAGAATAAAAAAGGATTTTACTTATTTTTGTTGTTTTTTTCACCTCTATTAAGTCTGTGACTAGAACATTGTGGCTTTTAAGTTTATTCCAACTGTTTGATATTTTACATAATCGTATTATTTATGTGACAAGATTAGAAGTACTCTGCATGCTGACAGGCAACTAGCACACACGCAATTTCTTGCCAATCCTTCACGAATTTGCATTGTATTCCTGACTTCTTAGAGTCTGTGCAGATTGTAGTGTTAGGCGGAGAGAGAGGTATGTAGAGAAACAGAGGGGGAAGGTGGAGAAGAAGAGAGGCAAGCTGCTCATCCGAGAGCTGTTGGCTCCCTCCCGCCTTTCAAGATCTTCTGGCCTTTGCTGAACGGGTACCCTGTGCTCGGAGCCTGTCACACTGGGGCTAATGGTAATACCTGGCCAGGCTTCAAACCCTTGGCCTCTAACAGCAAGTGCTAAGCACACAAAGGTGTTTGGTTTAATATCCCGCTGCTCGCCCGTGGGATACTTGATTTATTCTATGCCTGTAAACATTCATTTCACACCTAAACAGGGGCAGGTTCATCACTTCTGCAATCATCATTTATTCATGTCGTGAGGGTTGCGGGAAGCAGAGATAAATGGATTTCTGTGAAATTGGTGCTCCAGGCTGCTCAGGAGCTTCCATCCTTCTCACCGGGCTCCAGAGCAGGGTGGGAAGCTTCCCTCTTCAGCTCCTCCACCCTGGTGTTTTGGCACAGCGTCCTCCGCAGAGCTGTGCCATGCCTCAGGCCAGGATGTGGAGCAGCAGGAAGGTTCCAATTCCAAAACCAGCCAGGGCACACTGGGGTCCCTCATTCCCACATGTCACAAAGTCTCATCCATGCTCAAGGGACAGCTTGTGCAGAGATATCTTGCTGTGGGTCCTTGCTTTGCTGGCTTTCCCCTGCTTTGGGGAATCTTTCTGTCCCCTGCATTAAGGCAAACATTTGCTAAATATCATTTCTTTGGGGGGGTGGGGTGGGTAATACCCACTCTTTTCTGGAGGAAGAATCCCTGCCTTTTGTGCCCCATGCAGAGGATTACTGTCTGAGAGGGACTAGTGCTGCATGAGAACTCATAGCCATCCTGGAGGCCACAGATTTGGGACAGAGCCTGGGACCTGTCTGTACCTTCCGTGTCAATCAGGGCTGGGATAAACCTCAGGGCCTACAGAACATCACACCCCTGATGAGGAAATCCTACATCCAGCTGGCCCTCAGCCAGCTGATGCTCACCCAGCACAGCCCAGGGTGGCAGAGCAAACCCCAAACCACCAGAGAGGGATGTACCCTCCCTAAATAATTCATGGCTCGAGTTCATGCTTGGATTCCTTTGTTATCTCGTTACGAATGAAAAAATGAACCAAGATTAAAGAGCTCTGGCTCTGTTTCCAAATTTATGGGCATTTAAAATGTGATGTTTGAGTCTGTTACTCCTCCGACTGTTGTCAGGCTGATTCAGTGCAGAGCAGCGTGGGCACTGTGCTCCCAGCGGCCTGGGGCTTTGCCATGCTCAGATGTGTCAGACGATGGTCAGCATCCTGTACACCCCCAGGGATGAGTGGATCCAGAGGGCTCACAGCCATGTGGCCACAGGACTTCATGTAGTCCCAGCGGTAGACAGCTTCACCACTGCATCATCCTCCTCATCATCATCACCCCGTCTGTCCCACTGCACCTCACCCTGCCACCCTTTTCCACTCCACACCCCTCCTGGACAACACTCTCCACTTCTGAGCATCCCACCTCCTGCCCCTGGCACTAAGCTCGTAAGCCTTGCAGTGCTAATTGGCTCTGACTTGGCTCTGCTCTGCAAGGCTCACCTTCTGGAAGTGACCATTTCTCTCTGTTCAGCCTAGAGGGTACTGAGAAGGCTAACTTAGATTTAGACCTTGAATTTCTAGATGTCTGAAATTAGGTGAGATGAATCCACAGCTTCTCTGGCACCCTGTCTCCATGATTAATCACTGTCTGAGAGCAAAGCTGGGTTCTCCCCGCCTCCTAATTCAGCACCATTTTTTATGGAAATAAAAGCTTCCGCTGTGTCCAGCTCTGCTGATGCCTGGGGCACCAGCAGTAGCCCAGCTGGCTCTGTGGAACGGTGCCTGCACCAAGACTTTCTTCAGCGGACCTCGCCAAGTAGTCAGCACAGCCAGAGAGGGCAAGGAGCTTCACCCTGCTCTTACAGCCTCTGTCCTGGGCCACAGCAGAGCCCCCGTGCCAGGTACCACAGACTTGGCTTGGGTTGTGTAAGGAGCATGCACCCTTCATCACGCTGTGTGCCAAGGGATGCTCTCCCAGGGCTGGTCACATAGAGGAGCTCTGAGGGAGGGCTGGGCTCCCAGTGTCCCACTGTCCCCCCAGCGCTAGAAATGGATCACCTCTCAGAGCCACAGCTTCAGAGAGGGATATGGAGAAAATCCTATGGGGCATTGAAAACACAGGACAAAGGAATGACTTAGAGACTTTTTGTCAAGACAGATTTGTTTCTTGAAGAATCAACATCTAATTGCCCTGCACAGCCCTCAAATATCTTAATTTTTCAGCGAAGTTAGGCTATCCATTTAGAGCCCATTTCCACACAAGGACAGTGCAGCTTCTAAAATACAAGAAGAGTTAAAAATATGGCATCACCTGGAGCTGCTGTACAGGAGGCACAACACCATGCACAGCTAGAGCTGCTCCTCTGGGAAGGCGATAACTCTGTGATGCCCTTTGTAACCCATGGCTGTGGCCATTTTCAGTCATAGCTTCTGTGTCCTGTCATCCAAAAGGGGCCCAGCACCTTCTAGAGAAACAGAGTGCACCATGGGGGTGGTGACAACATGGGGTGACTGCTGGCACTAGGCTCTCTCTGCTGACTTTATGGACATTTCAGGACACCAAACAAGGCCATTTTTGTTAAACACAGTAATCTATACCTGACATGGGGGCAACTGACTTGCAATGTCCCCGGTTGCTAATGAATGCATGGGAGACATGCCCAGTGTGCCTGGGCTGGGGGCAGCTTTCCCTCAGCCACTGGAGCAGATATGGGAGAGATGATGCAGATATTGCTCATTGCAGCACACGCTCTACTGGGGTCTGCCAGAGACTGGTTCCTGTTTGGGGACTGAAGCACTGTGGAGTCCTTTTGTAGGGAGAAGCAGGGCTGAGCTGAAGCTGTGGAAGCAGCTCTGCAGAAAGGCTGCTTGGATGATGCTTTGGAGCATACCCTCTCCCTTGGACACTTTTGTGAGAGTAGTGCAGAAAACCAGCCCATGGCAGGAGTGGGGACAGGGCTTGTGAGTGTGGCTGCAGCACCCTGGTAGCAGAAGTTACCCTTCTGATGTGTTTTCCTTTCCCTTCCACTAATGCAGCTTCTGGTAGTTCACACAGTTAGTCTCATTGCTTGTAGGTGGGATGCAGCACTGCCGGTGACCACCAGACTGATGTGCTTTGCTTCCCCATATCTCTGACTAACCACAGATACAATATTAATGGTGTTTTTTCCAAGGGTCCAGGAAAGCCAACACAAGGCAAAAGTTCTTAAGTATAGTCAGTGATGTGAAGATCAGGAAGACTCATATTACCAGCTCTATGTTCAGAGCACTCATGAGGAGGTTGTTTGCAGACATCCTTGTTCCTATCAAACCTGTGACTGATGCTACATGTTCTCGAGCACAGCTTTGGCTTGTTACATCCTACCTGCCCACCTGCAGATGCACAAGTACCCTGTGCTTGGACAACTTTCTCTCTGCCTAGGAAACCAGACCCAGATGATCACTTCCTAAACTCACAGGCAGTTTCTGTCATTTCATTTGTGGGGGGAAAGCAGGGGAGCAGAATATTTGTGAAAATCTTTTTTATGGCCAACAGCCAGTAAGTTTCTGTCCTATGTTGCATGCTCATCTCCACTTGCTGCAGTGTTGGTAAGAACCATGCAAAGGCAGGTAGTGCCATTCATCAAGGACAGCTATGCCATCGATGGTAACGGATGCTGAGCCAAGACCCCTCCTGCCTCCCACCCCTTCATCAGTTTTTAATCCTAAAATTAGCCTTTACTGGGAAGGTTTGTGCTCACATCCTGCATCGATGTCCATCTGACAGGGGATGAACTGACTCAGAAATAAAGAGCACAGAGCAGACAGGGTGAAAGGAAAATAGCTCTAATGTAAAAATAAACGGTGTCCAGCCACCCACTGCGTCCAGCTGAGCTCCCAGTAGGATCTCACACGCCTGACACAGAGCAGCAGCTGCCCTTTCATTAGCAGCCTGCTCATTTTCTCCCCCTACAGCTGAATTCCTCTTGAAAAAAAAAGGCATAAAGTGACAGGAAGGAGAAAAAGAGCCCCTGACTCCAGCACTGTGAGCCCAGGGCAGTCTGGTGTGCTCTTGGCTTTGGGGATGCACTGACTAGGTCTTGCTGAGAGTGTGGGAAGGTGAGAAGAGCCCTTGATCCTGCCCTGTCCCACAGCCCCTGCGGGAAAAGGATGGAGCCGTCACTGCTCTCGTCTTCACCCTGTCAACTGCTTCTTCAGGACCTCTCTCTGCTTCCAGGTCTCTGCTGTGCATTTCCTCATCTTTCTGGACAAGACCATCCTGTGCTCCTCCTGTGTCTGAACTACTGTGTTTATACCCTGCTTGTTGGATGGTCTTCTGAGTCCAGGGTAAATGGGGTCACCCCAATCCTCATTCAGAGGCACTGCAAATGGAGTCCTACCACCTGTGCCCATGCTGCTTGGAGCTGGCAGGACAAGCAGCTGGAAGGAGCAAGGGGAGGCTGAAGGAGTAAAGCTCTGGGTCTTACAGAAGTCTCTTTGTCCTGGGTTTCTGAAGAATTCAGCTCAACAGTGTGGCATGAGTTCACATCAGACTGAGCTGGTTGCATGAAGGGTGCTAAGCTGCTTCAACAGCATTATGCTGTACTAAGTGCCCTTGAAAATCTTCTCTCTGGGGTCTGTTCCACCTGTGGACACAGACTTTCCTTCTTGTTCTGGGTGCTGGAGCTCCTGCTAGTTGCCCACAGTCTAAATGAGGCCAGGGAGACTTTGCTGGAGAAGCCCTGGTGCTGGAGTATCTTGGCTTTGAACTTCAGACCAAGACAGCATGTCTCACTGCACTGCCCAGCCATTAACCACCCCTGAGCAGAACCCTCTGCTCGTTTCACATCCAGCCTTCAGAGCAGCTCCCCTGGAGTGGACCTGCGTGCATGTGCTTAGAAATGTCACCACATCTCTGAGTCCCCAGACCCAGAGTCCCATCTGCGTTCCCTTTGAAGCCCCAGGCAAATGGCCCTCCCGACCTGCAACAACCCAGCTGCACAAGGAGCAGCTTGTGCAAACCTTCCTTGCACTGCTGGTGAGTGTTTACTCATGTGAACTGTCCACAAACATGGACAGGACTGCTTGTGCTAGCAAGTGCTTGCACATCTGAGCAAAGGCTGAACAGTACAGCCTCTGGAAATGCAATGAGCAGATGGAAGAAGACCTTTAAGTCTTTCCAAGGTACTTTGTGGAGACGTAAGAGCTCAAATTTCCTGGTTCTCTCTCTCTTCCTGAAAAACCCACAGCAAACCCTGCAACACAGCTAGGCACCATAATCTCACTTCAGCTCCCCGAAACTAGCCAAGCAGAGGAGAAAAATGATTTAGATGATTTACAGCACTTCGGAAGAGTTGAAAAAAGTGAAGTAAATAATAAATCAAAACCAGCAAAAAGAACAAGAATACATCCATCTTTTATGAGCTCTATTCACTGCTGTATGTACAGTTCAGACATAAAACAAACGCGCCGTGCAAAGTTGCTGCTGCTTCAGAAGTGTCTGTGCCCAGCAGTTTCAGAGCACTTCCAAACTACATAAAAGCAGAGGCAGAGGAAGGCGCAGGCGTTGTCTGCTGAGTGCAGGAAACCAGCTCCTATTCTCTGCCTCCTTATCAGCCTTCTGCATAGCCCAGCGTGGGGATGATTTCAGCTGGGAGACAGGGAGCACAATGAATCCATGATAAAAATTATTTTTTCCAAAAAATGCATTTCATCTTCAGGGTCCTTGCCCCACTGAAATTGCACCTGATGTGTTCGTCAGCTGCAAAGTATCCTCTCACTCTTATCACACGGTCTCGCAAACGCTGTTGTCTGAAGGCTGCCCAGAGTCCCCGCAAAAGGTCCCTTCATCCACCTACAAGAGGCCCTTGCAATACTTCCCTGGGAAAGGGGCTCCTGCAGGCCTATTCCTCTGATGCTCCATTTGACAGGCACAGTTACTGCCTGGGAGGTTGCTGAAGGGTGCATCCAAACCCTGATCTGAGGGGTCACTCCACAGCAATAAAAGCAAAATTATGGGAGGTAAGTTAGCAGAGAAAAAACTTACTATTTTGAAAGACAGAAACTTTTCCTGAAAACATACCTCAGCTTCACAAGAACTGCAGATGATACAATCACCTATGGCCTCATGTTTGAGAACTCCAGATATCTTTTGTACCAAATCTAGACCAAATCTTCTCCAATATATCTCCTTGCAGTCTAGGTCCAAACATGGAGAGTACCTGCTTCAAGGTCCTGGACAGAGGCAAAATCCTCCAAAGACACTGACCCAAGAGACTCCTCCTCTTTAGGGATGAAGTCTTGTGAGGATGCAGATGTGTTTTTGGTGCACCTCTTACAGCCAACAGAAATTCCATTTGTATCCCAAAGAATCACCCTCCTGCCTCCTCACCCCAAGGGACAACAGCCTGATATGATGTGGCCAAGCCCAAGACATGGATAGAACTTTTCTCAGTGGGGCTGCAAAGATCAGCCTCAGTGTGCAGGATGACTCTGTTGACCCTCAGGCAGCCCTGATCATCTTCTGGAGGGCAGGAAAGTCTGTGCCTGAACACCACCCATGGCCCCTTGACACTGAGGGTTAAAGAAATTGGACATCTTTGGATCAGGAAACTGTCTCATCCTCCATTTTTCATGTTGTGCCACTAGCTCTCAAGGGAAATAATAGACAGGTTTGAGGCACATCAGCTTTGAGGGACTCTCCCTTGGTCTGTCTAGCCCTGTGATGCACAGGCCCTGGTGTGTTCACATCCTAATGGGTTCAGCACAACAGGACACTCCCGATCCGTGTGGGAGTGACGGGGACCACATGGATGAACTTTGCTGACATCCTCATCAGCTTTGATAAATTGTAGCAGACGTGTCAGGATGGGGCTGGTCACATCTGGGCTTGGTAGCTGCTCACCCACATCAGGGACTGGATGACATCGTCTATTTTATCTTGTTTTAGGCAGGAAATTTGAAAGACCAAGGAGGAAGGAGTCTGAGGTTCTGCCTTCATCCGGGATGCCCTGGGCCCCACAGCTGTTTGCGGCAAGGCTGCGTCCAGCTGACTCATGAGACCAGTTTCTGGCTCATCCTAACACCGAGTTCCTATCTCTCACATTTCACAGGCATCTGTGGCCTCTCTTGAGCTGGCAGGCTCCTTTCAGGGTCACATCCCACCGGCTGTTGGCTATAAATCTGTCTCCTGGCTGATGGTGGCTTTTCTCGCAGGATACCGCAGCAGCTTGTCTTTTCAGTCCCAATAGCAGTTGGCTGCTTTTGTTCACTGGGCAGATCCCCTGTCCTGCCCTTTGCGGATCGCCAGCAGTCACAGGCTCTGATCCAGGACACAGGTATACTCCTCAGATAGCAGCTTCCAGCATCACCTTTCTGCTTCTCCAAGATCCCAGTGGAAAAAGCTCTGGAGAATCAGTCTCACCAACGACCTTCTGGACTCTAAACCCAGCTCCACCTCTTCAGGCTCCAGCAGGAGCAGGGGTGATTTCTGGAGAGCCATGATACACTCACTTTCATGACTGCTAACCTCCAACAGCCCTTGTGTGGAGGGATTTTCTTTTCTCAAAAGCAGCAGCTTGCGGCAAGAGTAATTTAACTTCCAGCTCTATGAAATCAGTGCTCTCCCTGCTCACTGTAACCCACCTCAGCTCCAGAAATCCTGTGCTGAAGAAGGAATGGCTCAGGAGAATCTTTTCCACTTCACTAGGAGCAGAGCTGAGAGCAAGGGTGCTCTGAGCACCAGGAGAAACAGTAAGGGCTCAGCCCTGGGGGATCTGGCTGAGGCCGGTGCTCAGTCTGCCTGCCACACAGCAATGGGAGCCAGTGGGAGCTGAGATAGATGTGGGATAGGGCTAGTTTGTCCCCATCACCACAATGGCAATGTCTCTGGTCATACTGGATCCTGACATCCACTAGAAAGAGCTCATCCCCTAATACCAGTGCCCTCTGTGAGGAATTGAGCTACTTCCCACTGCTGGGGCAGACAGGTTTCCAGTAGAAGGCGTTTGGGACACACAGCATTGCCCAAGGAGCCAGGATCTCTTATCAGATGATGAAAACTTCCTCAACATTTTCTGCCTCTGGACTCATCCTATTCCAGCACCTTTTGGGGCTTTCTTAGGAAACACTGTTCTCAGACACCCATGCCCCTCTGAGCAGGCTCAAGGTCTTGGTGCAGCAGCCAGCAGGGTCTAGCAGAGGGATCCTGCCCTCTTGCACACCCTGGGCCGATGGGCTGCATCACACCCTCCTGAATAGCCTTGCACAGAGGAGAACAGCCTCCTGCAAAACACCATCACGCTGCAGTGCAGAGCAGTGACTCCCAGTGCCCAGCAGGCTGGAGGAGGTGGAGCACCAACCGCGAGGTCTCACTGTGTGGAAGGACAAGCTTTGCCCAGAAAGATCCCAGTCCCAGGTAGTGAGGGTACCCCCACAGCGTCAACTCTTTGGGTAGGCATGCAAGACATCGAGGCTTGAGACATGCCACCTCTCTCTGACAGAGCTCCCCCAGTAATGCCTAGTTAACTCCCTGCCTTTCTAAAGCCCTCTAACTTTCCAGACCTGTTCAGAAAGACATTTTTCCTAACTCAGATATGGAGAAACTGAGGCACAAGTGAGCACGCTCTGTGCAAAGCCTCAGAGTGCCTTGGCAGCAGCGCTGCAAAGTGCCCTGTTCATCACCTTGGGACATACCCTGCCCCAGCTTCTGGTGACAGATCTCACAGAGCATCCTCGCACCAGGCTCTGGCACACTGGGTCCCTGAATGGTCCCTTAGAGGCACCCGCCAGCTCTCAGGCTGCTTCCCACGATGTCACAGCACATGCCCCCCAGCTCACTAGGTTGGCCTGTCAGACCCAGCAGTTCTGCCCTTTGCATATAGCATGGCACGTGCAATGGAGAGATGGAGTGGGCCAAGGGGGACAGTGCTGGCATACAGGGCTGTTCAGCCAAGGCCCGGTACCCAGTGTGGGCAACTTAGCAACAGAACTGATAAAAGAAAACAGGAAACTCTAGCTTTCTGTCCTTCCCCCACTCCTCCAAAGCAAGTGGTGCTGTGTGCCCTTGGGGTGCCTGGTACCTCCCTTGCAAGCTCAATGCCAGAAGCTGTCTGTGCCCTTGCGGTGCTGGGTAGCTGGAAATGGGCCGTCTGAAGCAATCTGCAATGCGTGCTGCTTTTAATTAGAAAGGGCTGCACGCCCACCTGCAAGCCGCTGTAAATCTGGTCTGCTGTAAAGAATGTCCTGGATTTAAGTTGTAATTAGAACTTCTATTGACGGCGCAAAGCCTCATTTTTCATGTGAAGCTGCTCATTGCTCCCAGTCAAGAAATCAATCTGGGCCCGTTGAAGAGATGGGGCCGTCAGATTTGCAGGATGGATTGATGGTGGAGAATACAGACTCTCTTAACTCCTCTGCTGCCCTGGCTCTCACTGGGGTGGGAAGGGGTGGTGGGCAGGGGTCAGGAGGACCAGTGCCTTCACCGTTCCCTTCACCCAAGCCTTGCTCTAGGCACTCTCAGCGCGGAAAGGCAGCAGGAGCTCTGCTTTACAGGATGGTGACCTGCAGCCTGCCTGCACTCCCTGCTTGAGCAGAGCAGCACAGGGACAGAGCCTATCAGCCTCTATCTAGCTGGAAGAACAAGAGTGCTTAGAAACTATTTCAGCTGTAACACACAGTTACAGGTGCTTGCAGCATCCTACCAGTATTTCACCAGCTTGGGGCTCCCCGGGGAAAGCAGTGCTGCTGCTCCTGGAGGGCTGCATGTTCGCTTTGTGGGGATGCTGTCATCTTGCTCTTCTGAGGATGTTCCTTGTCACAGATCCTTGGGCCAAGGCCAGAGCTGGATCCCTTTGTCTCCTTGCTGGGCTCTGGAGGAGGTGCTAGCTGCTCCTCCTGTCCAGCATGACATGCTCAGGGGCTGCCTTCTGCACACACTGCTGTGACCATCATTTTCAGTTGGAACAGTTCTCTTTGCAACAGAAAAAGTCACCAGCCAACAACCTGTGTTTTGCTGGTGCTTTGCCATAATTTAACAAATTGCCTGTCCCTGCTGGAGTGGGGATACCAGGGATTAGCAATGCATTTGTCCATATCTCTATGCCACTGCAGACTGATTAGACCTGTGCCCACTTAATTAGAGCATATTATGAACCTCTGCTACAGCAGGGATGGCACAGCACAGTCAGCTGGGGACTTCACAGTGAAGAGAGTAGAAATAATTTAGGGCCTCAATGTTAACTTTTTTCTCAGCCAACATCCATGGATCTATACTTTCTATTTCAGCAGCTGACATGATCTCTGCTTTTTGGCCCCACCTTGGCCCTGCTGGCATCTGGTGCAAACCTTTAGAATTTCCTCAGGACCACTGCTCAGCTGAGGCCAGAACAAAGGGCCTCTGGTTGTCCATGGCATCCTGAATTCTGTCAGCGCTTGTTGTGCTCTCTGAGAAAGCCTCTTAAGCATCACTCCTTTCTTCTTTTTCTTCTAGTTCTTTGCCAAGAAAATCAGTGTCCTGTGGAGGCATCCCTTCTCATTCCACAGACTCCTGAGGGTCTTGTAGAGGAGCCCAGAGTGGGGAACCTCTGCTCTGACCACTTCAGCTTGGGTTGAATGCCCTGCCTGGGATTACAGCTAAGGATCTTCAGCAAATCCCCTCCTTGCCAGGCCTCCCTGCTCCACAAACAGCAGCAGTAGAGCTGGGTCTTGCCCCTCACCCTCTTACTGGGACATAGGAAATCACAACAACTATTTGGTTCATCAGGGCTCCGGTGGCTGGCTGAGAAGTGGGGCAGGGACTGCAAGAAGGTGGCAGATGAGTGTGCACACTCCTCCCTGGCAGTGGGACACTTCTGGTTGACAGTTTTTTGGTCACTGCTCAGCCTTGTGTTTTTAATAATCCTCTTGGTATTATTGGCATTTGCGTGCTCACCCATGTGCATGCCTCTGTGCCTGCACATGTGACACCTTTCTGTGCGGGGATACCATCCTCTTGAATTTATGACCATCAGTGTTTTGGCACCAATGAGTGTCCTGGTGTGTCTCTATGGATGGGGGATGTGTCAGCCCACATCTGTCTGTCTTCAGTCCATCCTGCAAGTACACGAGGACTGTGTCTTGCCTTCAGGCTGGGAGGTTGATTCTCTTGTGTGTCCTCAACTCTGCCCACCTCCCCAGTAACAATTCCAGGTCCCTGGAATTTGCTGCTGGAATAAAAAATGGAACCATCAAAGACTGGGGCAGAGACTGGAGAAGAAGATGATCTCTGCCACCACCTACTGAGAAATCAGAGGCACACCTTTGGGTGTTCAGGTGGCACAGAGGGACTGATCTTACCATCTGTCTGACAGAAAGCAGTGATACTTAGCATGAGTGAGCAAAGACGTCACCATATCCCTGTCCCAGCTGGCTTCCTTGGGACATGGAGCTGTAAGGTTAACAGGTAAATAAGAAAAGAAGGATAGTTTTTATCTCTCTGGTAAAAAGGTCCCTGACTCTTTGCAAAGGCTCTGTTCGCACGTGCCTCTGTTCTGCACCCATCTGTAACATGAGCGCAGATTGTAGGGGCCTCTGGTAACATACCTCTGTCCCTGCCAGCCTTGGTGCTGGGAGGCTGCAGCCAAGAGGGCAGAAGAGAGGCGAGAAGGAGGAGGTTAGAATGGCAGGTACTGGTCAAGGGTGTCTGTTCACATGGGAAAACTCTTGCCTTATTCAGTGTTGCCCTCTCTGACATGTGGTCTCCATGTCTGCTCTTGCATATATTCCAAGTGAAGCACCACTGGGGACTGGGGATCTGCTCCAGAAAGGAGCTGGTCAAACCCACTCTGCCCATTAACAGCTCACTGTTGAGGTACTCTGCTCTGTACAACAGCGGGCTCAGGGCACTGCCCCACTTCCCATCTGGCTGTTCCCATTTCTCACCTCTGACCCCCAGGGAGAGCATCTCCTGAATGCAGAAACACTCTGTGGAGATCACAGGACTCCAGATCAGTGGCCTCAGTAGCCAAGGACAGCAGCTGCATGGTTTCTCCTTCTCTGGAGACTGTAGTGGTTGCTCTGTGGAGTGCCTCTCTTGGAACTCTTGTCTATTTAGGGAAAGGAGTGGTTTTCCTTCTTTTGTCCTCTAAGTTTCTGCTCTGTCTGAGAACTCCCTGGGCCTCCCTGGTCCAGCTCCATTCAGCATCATATGTGTGTGGAAACAGAGCACTCCGGTTTGGTGTCTCATGTGCCAGTGGAAATGAGACAGGACAGAGGAAAAGGATGAGCAGGGGCTCTTGAGAGCTGAAAAATGGAATCACCACCGAAAATTCCCCTGTTTGTCAGAAAGGTGCCATGCACCCTCTTTCTACAGTCATCTTTCTCCTTATTAATAATGGCAACAGTGGTGGGTCTTTCCACCCTCTGCTTCCTCACCACTTGCCTGCCCTATGAGCTCAGCACCCCGGACTGTAGGGAAGCCCCAGTCTGGTTCCCAACTCCTGGGGGACTCTGACCACCAAGAGAGGAGCCCCTGCGGCACCAACACCTGCTTCTGCCATGATCTTTCTGGTTGTATCTTGGGGTTGGTTCACTCCCAGGATCTACAGTGGTGGGTCACAACCACAACCCTTGTTTTTTCTGACATCCTGGTCAGAGGGTAGTGTCTCAAAACACCTTCCCGTTATCGTAGTTGCCTTGTCAGGATACATCCATGTTCCCAGCACTGCCGGTCCCATGGGAGGTAGTTTGGCTGCCAGCTCCTGATGAGGAGCACCACCCATCAAACAACAGCAGGGCTGGTGCCAGCTCCACATGGCTGGGTCAGATTTAGACATGCGTTCAGGGCTGCAGGATACTTTCCCACCCCATGTGACACACTGATTGTCAGAGGATGCTGGACAACATCTTCCAGACAGTGGTCCACAGCGAGGCAGGAGGCCAGGTGGTATTTTCAGGAGCTGCTCTTCCTGGGGACTCCTGAGGATGCTTTCACTGTTGTGTAAATATAAAATATTGAAAATCTGGAGACAGCTTTCCCAACAGAGGGTCAGGAAGCTGTAAAGAAGGTGATGTGAACTAATCAGAGCCGACGTAAAGCTGCCAAGACCTGAGTTAAGCCTGCTGTGGATTTGGATTCACACTGGAGATAAAGAGGCAGCTCTCGGAGAGCTGGCCTCTGGAGCCAGTTCAGATTAACCCGGATTTTCAGCATCATTTCATGCTATTCCAGTCCACAAATCCTGGCGGCTCTGCCGGTGCATGCTAGGCCAGACCACAGAGCTCTGGAGACACAAGCGGCTCTGCCAGCCCTCTGCCAGCCCAGCCTGTCCTTGCCTTTCTGGCACTGAGTGCTTGTGCCACAAGCTGGTGCCACTCTACTGAGACACGGTGCTTTTTTCCTCCTGCCCTCTTGGCAGAGACAGGGTGAATAGGCAGGTGAGCTATAAGCCCTAAGGAAGGGGCAACACCACATCCCCAAACACAGCCTCTGCAGGTCCGTGCAAAGGGCCAACAGCCTGAGGCAGCACTTTACAGGTGACTCACATCTCTGCATCCCTTCACAGCCCTGTCCCTGCTGTCACCTCTGCTGTGCAGTGCCCTTTCTGCAGGGCTGGTCTTGCTTGTGCTAATGTATCCCCCACAGAGAGGCAAAGCCTGCGGCAGCTTTCCTGCCAGTGCCCTCCTGGCATTGTCAGAGAGATGAGGTCCCACGTGGGTAGGTGCCTGTGCACGCATGCTTTAGCCCCAGCCCTGACCTGCTCCCTCCTGGTTGCCTGACTATGGCACTCCATGACCGTGGCATTTCTGGGGCTGCTGGAGGTGTCATGCCAGGCCTGGGACTGGGGTGAGACTGTCCCTAATTGGGAGGCTGGCATGAGGTGCCTGCCTCATGAATTCCCACTGATGCTCCCAGCTGAGCAGAAAGAGCAGATTAGTCATCCTTTCCCCTGGTGCAGAGCTGGCTCCGGGCTCCTGCATGGTGCTGCTAATGCATTGGCTCCACTTGGGCAGGCTGGGAAATCCTGATTCTGCAGCCTTTAGGGAGCTGAGAGCTGTGTGAGCTGTGTGATGCATGTGATACAACACCCTCCTTGGAGATGTCCCCTGGCTTTGGCCTTTCTCTCCAGCTTTGTGTCGTGACATCAAATATGATGTGAATCTGAAAAGCAAGGTAGGGGTATGTGGAGTTGTGAAAGGGGGAACAGGAGCAGAAAAAGGCTGGAGAGTGTCATGGGGGAGAGGAGTGTCCCCACATCCCAAGTATTTTTGGATGTCAGGGAGAGTGAGTTCCCTTTCCCCTGCATCGCTGTGCAGGTACCTCCAGGGTGGTACTGTGTGTCCCCAGCTGTCTCTGGAGGGAGCCTCCCCTTCTGAAATAGCCTCCGCTACTGCCCAGCTACTAAAGAAACTCCCAGGCCACCTCACAGGGCTGGAGCAGGACATCCCTGCCAGAGTGACCCTTTGCAACCTCGCCCCAGCCCTGCTCCGGGGCTGGGAGCTGCCCTTCCCACATGCACCCCCTTGCTCAGGAGACCCAGAGGAAGGAGACACCTTTAAAGCTTTTGGAAAGGGAAAGACAAGCCCAGCAAGGCTGGGCAGTTGTAGGGGATGGGGATGAGGATAGCATCCCTAGGTTGTACTCTGCTTCAGCTCACATGTCCTGGAACAAAGGCACAGGGACATGAGAAGGAGCTTGTCTGGCTGGGAACAATGGGTAAGAGTGACTGTGCCGTGCCAGAATGTGTCCCGGGAGTGCTGCAGCAGGATGGCTCTTGCTGTGACAGGCAGCATGCTACAAAACCACCTCAAAATAGACTCCAGGAGGGCTTCGTCTCAAAGCCTATTATCTGCACTGAATGCCAGATTAGTGAGCAAAGCCCTCCTTGGGCTTTGAAAATTCTCTGCTAAGGAGGGATAATCATGTCATTGAGGCCCTCCAGGAGCCACCATGAAGGAGCTGGGGACAGCAGTGACCTTAGCAGATGCTTTATGTAAGGGGCATCAGGGGAGAGGGGGCATGGCTCCTCCATTCAGTGGTTGCTTTCCATGGCCACCTTCACCAAAGATCATCCATTTCTCTGCATCCTGAGCAACCGTCACTTTTCAGAGCTGTGTGCAGGCTGACAGTGCACCCCAGCATCTCCCACCCTCCCTCCCAGCTCCACAAAGCACTGCTGATTTGGCAGCAGTAAGGCAGGATGGGCATCAGCAAGGCAGAATATGCCCCCAGCAGGCAGAATCACAGCAAACCCCCGTGGCATATCTTTCTGTGGGCAGAAGAGGGAGAGGATGAAGTGTCCCCCTTCAGCAATCCCACACAGACCCCCAGGTTTCCCATTGCATCCTCGAGGTGCTCTCTCCTTTCAGCCCCTGGCTCTGTCCATACCTCTCAGGGGCTGCCTCCTTCCCTCATCAGAGCGTGCTGGCGGGGAACCAGCCCACTCCACGCACTGCTTGGCCAGAGCACTTTCACTCCCACTGCCTGTTGATTATCGAGTCCCTTAGGGGAAGGAGAAAGCAGTGCAGTCTCCTTCTCCATCTTCCCCCTGGTTGCTCATGCCAGCCTCAGGCTGCATATTTAGCCCAATCATAACATCAGCACATTCCCTTAATGCTGTGGAATAAGCAGAGCAATGACGTATGGACAGGTGGCTTTATTTCAAGTACGGAAGAGCCCCCAGTCAAATCACATAAACTGCGAGCAAGTTAGAGACGAGCTTCCACTGGGCCTCGCTAAAACCATTACTCATAATGTGCACCTAATCATGGGATATTCCTGGGCTTTTTGGATTAGGTCTCCGTGCCGCATTGGGAGCACATGCTGGGATTTACTAGATGTTTTACAGGTTACAAGAAGGAAAAGAAGAATCCTTTGCTCTTTATGGGGCAGCTTTTATGCTCTGCAGTTTCTGTACCATGTTTTTACTGCTTGCAATCCTAAGCCCCATCAATCCAGAGCGAGCACCAAGGGAAAGGCTCAGGGACTGAATGGTAACAGGCAGTGAGCAGCAGGCACCAGGCTGCTGTGCAGGGGCATGGGGCACGGGTAGCAGGCGGCTGCTCTGCGTCAGCATCTGGGAGGCTGGGAAAGGCGGTTTGCTGGGATGGGGTGTGCTTGGGGGGCAGGGAATTCCCAGCCAGAGAGCACCCCCCCTGCCCCCTGCACATTTGCATTGCTGCTCTGCTGCTGCCTTGTAGCAGGGCTTGGCGTGCAGCCAGAGCCAGCTCAGGGCTCCTCAGCAGCACCAGCAACACTGCACATTGCTGTCTTGAAGAGGGAATGGGGTGTCCCAGCTTGGAGAAAGGTGAGAAAGAGTTTGTAGGGAGAATGTGGAGACCTGGGCTGGCTCCTCCTGCTACCTACCCTCAACCCCACCATATACAACTGGTCACCTCTTTAGCAGCCAGACCAGCTTTTCAGGGCTCCAGCATAGGCAAAGCTGTCAGCCAGGCAGTGAGGTTTTGGCTGTCCTGCCTGACTGCTGCCACAGGCAATTGCATGCTTGTGCCTGGAGCCTGCTCTGTGAATGACAGGAGGAACCCAAAGTCCAACTGCTGACACTCAGAGATGTCCCCAGAGAACTGTTTTCAACAGTAAGTGACTCCACATCAGGGCATTTGAAGGGGAGGAGTATTGCTCTTCCTCGCCAGTCATTAATGATTAATTGCATGTATTGCAGTGAAGTCTGGGGACATGGCCAGAGCAAGCTCTCCTGCGGGAGTTACTGTGCAAGCACTGTGCTGTGGTCAATCCTCATCCCAAGGGAATAGTCCCCAGCTAGAATTCTTGTTTCACCCGCATAGTGCATTCCCCGTGTCTTTCTATAGCCTTAACCGTGGGCAGCAGATGGTTTCATAACATGTTGCTTCTCTGATCAGATAATTTGCTCCACAACCTCAATGCACATATCTTACAATATTTTGTCACCCTTTATCACTGCAATTTCATTGCTATCATGGCCTAGTGAATCATTATTGATAGACTCTTAATATCAGTGCTACTCCTTCAGAGGAATGTATTTTAATGAATTTTCTTCTCACCCAGCAGTACAGCTGCCCTCCGATATGGTTCAAAGGGTAGGGCTGTAGCTGTAAAGCTGAGTACATCCCACATGGTGTAGAGGTGACCGTGCTGAGCTGCCCTGTGCTTTATTATCCAGCACAGTGTGTAGTTCCCATAGTCAGTGGCTGCAATGTAGGAAGACACTCATGATGCTCAGGAACACTCACATCTGGGGATGCCTGAGTTTCCACTGCAGCTCCACACCAGCTCAGCTTTGGCTGTTGGAGGGTTTTCTTTGAAGTGTTTTCATGTTCTGTTTTCCGTTCCAGAAGATGAACAACTCCAGGATGTTCAAAGCAGGAGGTTTGCTCTGCAATGTTTTCCTTTCACACCCTTATTTTCTGGTGTTGCCCCTGAAATATCTCTGCAGGTGCAAAGCGCAGCATTACCCAATCGACTGAGCCACCTTGACCTGTTACAGGGCAGCCACACTCACCCAGGAAAGCAAAGGGAGAGGCAGAACCAGCTACAGCCACATCTCTGACCTGCAGCTGTGGAAATGATGGATGGCTCAGCTAAGAAAAGGAGTTTTAGGCACTGCTTTGCTGGGACAGCAGTTCTTTGGACACTTCTGTGGAGATGTCCTCTCTGCAGAAGTCAAGGGAGCCTCCCCAGGCAGTCTGCAGCCCTTGGTCTATGGTGTGTACTGCCAGCAAGCAAAGAGGGCAGCTGGTCTACATGTATAATTTCTGGCCTGGTTTCAACTCCAGCATAAGCTGAGCTCATATTCCTGCTTGCTATGCCACAAGCCCCCGGTTCAGAAGGCAGGGTGCTGAGCCCTGTCTGTCTCACAGCTTGTAAAGTGTCTGTCACTCCGAGATGGTGACAGCTCGATGGGCTGGATGCACACAGCATCTGTCTCCTCAGAAGAGCAGGGCTGGGCACTGGACTGCAGTGACAGCTGTGGAAATACAAAGGGTTAGGAGGCAGTCAGTCCCCAGCAGAGCCAGGTGTCAGGTTTGCAGCCTTCCTTACTGTGGCACCTCCAAAGCCCACCTCAGTATTTCTTATCTTTCAATGCAAAATTGTCTTGGGGTAGAGTAAAGCAGTTGCTTCCTTTTGTCATATTTGCTCATAAAGAAGTCACTGAAGTGCCTGGCTCCATTCGTCTCCTTTGTGGAAACGGCTGAGGGACACGGGAAAGGACAAAGCAAAGGGTCTATCCCTGCAGCCCGAGCAGGGACCTCTACATCTGTGCAGCACTGGAATGAGCCATTGTGTTGTTTAAAGGGTCATGCTATAGGGCATGAATCATTGTGAGCAGGAACATGACCTCCTTGGAGCTTGGCCACAGTGTCAGGAATAAAACGAGCCAGGAAAGCATGCTCAAGGGGAGAGTTGAGTCAAGAGTCCCTCAGAGCCGAAGCCCTTCAGGAAGGCGGAGGGCAGCTGGACAAGGTTAAACAGTGCTTTGCTCTGTCTGCCAGCCAAAGGCAGGCACTCGGGAGGTAACCCTATTTTCTGACAATAGCTGGCTCTGAAGCACTCAATGGTCTTAATAGTGCTTGGGGAACTCTAGCAGAGGAGATTGTGAAACCACTGCACAGGCTCCTGCAGAGAGCTGCACTTCACGTGATAATGAACTTCTGAGAGAGATGTTTGTCACAAAGAACACAAAAAGGAGGTGAATGCAGAGAGGAGCCTGTGACTAACCTTGACTGAGTTCTGTAATTTTGGGGATGGTAAATGGGTCCTCTATGGAATGCCGGGCTGTGATGGGGAGCCGGGACACAGTCCTGGGGCAGATCACTCCAGACCCAAAATGAGCTCTTGAGGAAACAATTTGAGTTCACCAAGGAGAGAAAACCAGCCAGCCCGGGCCTGTGCTGCCAGAGGATGTGTGTTACTCAGGCAGGGAGGTCACAGTGAGCATCCGGCGCACACGATGGACACGGAACTCATGAGTCTGGGTGTAAGACTGGGTGGGAGATATCATCCACACAAGCATGTAGTCCAGAGCTCTCCCCAAATTCCCCTCACCTACAGCAGAGGTGCAGGTGGGCTTATTGCTCTGCTTAGCCCTGCATATGCAGGCAGACCAACGGAGTGAAGATACTTGCTGAACACCATGGGAAAAAAAAAAAAAAAAGACTCAATTATTCTTATGCATATAGACACAAATTAATTAACTGAGTATGTCACAGGGGGACATTTCCCATGACCTGCAGAGAAGAGTTTCAGGGAGAAATGGCTGATGATTAATGCTCTTCTGTTCGTGCTGCATCAACAGGATCTTGGGAAGGGCTCTTTGAAAAAGAGAAGGCTTTATACACCTTCAGCATGCCTGCTGGAAGGCACTGTGTATTTAGGCAATTGTTTGCTGCTAGTTTTCACTAGAATTTCACCACAATTTCTGATGGCACTGAAGTTGGCATAACTGATGTTTCCATCTGTGGAGAAACAGCAGAAAGTGTGGCCAGAGTGTGGAGAAGTTTTAGAGTCAGAGCAAATCCAGGTACCACATTAGAGCTAAGCAAACAAAATACCAGCTCCTGTTCTGCAAATAACATGTCTGGAAATAAATTAACCCCACAAAGGGTGCGGGAACGTGAGAGGTGGATTAAGCCCCTCACTACTGCGCTTATGTGATGGTTTAAAGAGTTGAAAAACCAACACAGCTAATTGATACTTCGCAGACCCACAGTACTATAATGATAAATGTAAAAAAGTGTTGTTTCCACTTGCTTTTAAAGGGAATATCAGGGCAATTCACTTACCACCAGGCAGCCAGTCAGAGGTCCAGCAGCTCATGTGCTACAGAATGAACAAAAGAAGAAATGTGAATACACTACAATAGAAATGAAGTTCATGGCCATGGTAACTGGTATTAAAAATTTCGTATTTAATCATTATGAGCGGTGTCGTCTGAAAGCAAGGATTGCTAGAGGATGCTGTCAAACACTCCCCACACACAGAATGCACAGATTATTTTTTCATTTCAGCTATAAAATGCAAGATTTATAAATTGAATGCTCACCTGGAGACAACCATTGGCTGTGGGGATCTTCCAGAGCATTAGTAGGAGCTCAGGGGAGCAAAGGCCAGGGGTAGGTTTTGTACATGTCGCTTTGATAGGAAATGATCTGTCTACTCTCCCTAAAACATGGACTCTGATTGACAGCGCTGCTGCTTTGGATGAGACCCTGCAAACAGGTCTTCAGCTGTTGCTGCGTGGCTTGTACAGCACGTTCCCACCTTCTGGTCCCAGCACAGGAAAAGTGCTTAGTTAATAGTTCAGGTTCTGCATAACGGTTATATCAATGTCATTTTAAAATTAAAACATCTAAGAGAAAGGACCAGATTGCATTACACTGGTCTCAAATGAACAGTGTCGCTGAGAAGGGTGTGATGGCTTGTGCCGGCAACGTATCTGGGTTTGGTGAAAAGGAAAAAGAAGCCTTTGGAGGAAGATGGTGGTAAAAACCTCCAAACAACCTAAAAACCTGTTCATTCTTCCTTTCCAGGGTTCAGATTTACTAGGTGACACTACGGCTAGAGAGGTAACTATGCCCAACCAACCCATCTTTGCTAGGCAAGGTATACCTGAACGGATGCTGTCCTACAACAGCGGAGAGTTTGTCGGACATGGGTTTAACCAGTGTGAAATAAAGGCTGGGTATGGGCAAGTTGTTACTATACACTGGATGATGCAGTGCAGTGGGTTTGTATCAAACAGTGCCAGAACTGAAACTAGTTCCTAAATGTAAATGTGGCATCAGCTCTGATCCATTCTTAACTCTGTTAAATTACAGAACAGCACCAATGAAGCATGTGTTGTCACCTGCTGACATTTTATTTAACAGATATATGAAAACAAGGATGCCTTCAGTGTTGGAAGCTGCTGTCAGAGTCACTGGGGACTTGGGGATGCATAAAGAGACAGACAAGGCAAAACAAACAGCTCAATCTGCCTCACAGCCCCAGGAGCTGCTGGTGCTCCGGGAGAGAGCTGTTGTGCTCGGTGCAGCGAGGAGCCGGGATCCCCACAGCAGAGACTGCCCTGACCACAGCACCGGGGCTGCTAGACCAGAGGTGCTGGCGTGCATTTCCCTGCCTGGAAAAGGTGGCCTTGAAAGCTCATGTGAGCCCAATCTCTCTTCTCTCCTGCTGCAATCAGCAGAGAAGAGCTGGTGCTTCCAGAGCATCTCTCAGCCCCTCTTCCCGCAGGCACTGGAGGGGCACTTTTGGAGGTCCTGATCTCTCTCCACTATCTGTAGAGAAGATAGTCAACTTCATTTCTGACTTTGAAACCTAACATAGATATCCATGCTAAGGGAGGAGAACCCTCCTCCATGGAGGATGTGTAGCAGCACAAAGGACTAATCACACTGGAAATTACATGTAGGAAGCTAACATGCAGCAGGTGAGAGGGACTGAGGAGGTGTATCCACACCTCTCAGAGAGACATGGTGACAACTCATGCTTCTGTGTCACATGTCTCTGCCTTGCATCTCCCTTCTGGGACTTTCCCTTCAGGACCACATTTCTGTTCTGCATGGGATGCACATTCACAGCGTGAGAGCCCCCTCCTCTGCCCAGGAACCTCCTGCTCCCAGCTCAGGTTCCTCAGTCCCATCCAACAAGGTCCCTCAAAAATGCAGTGTACTCCTCTGTGTCCTTCTGGACACCTTTCCCTCCACTTAACCTCAAATCATGGTGCCAAGACCCTTCTCCAGGCTCAGGGGTGGATGCGGCCAAGGCAATGCCCTGCTGGCCTGACTCTGGAGGAATTGCTGTGTTAATCACCAGTGCCTTGTAGTACAGAACAAAACCAAAAGTAAATATTTTCAAAGGTCCTGTGTGAATTAGGGACCTCTTGGCTTTACCAACATCTAGCTGTAGGCGGTTGTGTGGCTTCTGTTGGCTGAATAGTTTATTCATCAGAAAAAAAAAAAAAAAAAAAAGATATTTTGCTGTGACTGAATCAAAATTCCATAAAGTAACAGAAAAGTTGAATCATTTTAGCAACAGGAAATTCTAAAAAGTAATGAGGTTTTGATTTCCCATTTTAAATCCTAGTGTTTTCAAAATAATTCACATTTGATAAAAAGAAAAAGTAAATAAGCTTACCTGTTCACAGCAATAGAAGTGTTTGGTCAACCAGTTTGTCATACCCTCAGTAATTCTTAATTCCTTTTTCAGTTTAACTAATGAAGTGAAGAAGCAATTACTCTCACAGCTTCCAATCTACAAAGATATTAAGGTAATCTGGGGCCAGATCCACAGAAGCATCAATGTCCCTGACACTGTAGAGAGGCACTTGGCAGAAATCACCAAATGCATTTTGCAGATGTATTGGTTTGCACTTTTCTGAAGACACGCATTAAAAGTCTGTGAGAGTCATACTCAGACAAGGGCCAGGTCCTTCCAGAAAATGGGCCATACACTCTTAGTTAAACTGAGGAGCTCTGGAAATCTTATGATGGACCATGCTGTCAATTGTCCCTAATCACATGCAGAAAACACTCTTTTGTAAGTGCTGTTTGCTGTAACCAGAAGGTGACCAGCTTCAGTCCAGGCTAGGTGAGAGATTGGGCTTCTTGTCCCCTTGGTGCTGAGATCTCTGCTTCTCTCTTCACATGTGGTGCCGCTGGACTGGGCTAAAGAATGGGGGTACAGACTTCATACTGGGCTGTGAGAAACCACAGCTTACTGGAGTACAGCACTGGGAATGCTCATTGGTGTTCTGGAGCATTGCATGGACTTTATTGATATAAATATGAAGCACTGCATGGACTTTACTGGTGGTTTCTAGTTTAGCACCTGGTTATGGGCTCCTCTGTTTAGATCCAGAAATAATGAAAGGTGCGGTTCTTCCTAATGTGAAACCATCCGTTTGTTAACATCAGGGCAAGCTCTATTCAGAAAGTCAAAATCAAAACCTGTTTATTGGCGTGGTGGATGTTGCACTTGTCTTTGGATTCATCATCATTTCCCTGCTTGTGTATTCAGTGCAGCTCTGCTGGAGCGGTGTCCGTAAATCAGAGCAGGTACATGGAGCAAGAGTGCAGGCAGCCGAATGGGAACTGCTTGACTGGTGCACATCTGGAGAGGCAAAGCAAGGAGGTAACACATGTTTAACTGCAATGTATAGAAATGCGATCCTGAGCGGGAATTAGCGAGAATGCTATGGATCAGCAAAAAACAGATGGAGGTTTGAACTCAGACCTTGGTTCTCTAGGCCACCCTCTGATAGGCTCTTCCAGAAGGAGGTTCAGGTGTTCTGCGGGAAGTATCACACAGTCACCCCCACCCATCCACCAACGGTCAGGTCCACACCTGAGCAAAACTGAGCCCTTTGCACAATTTTCACACTAGTTTGGAGCCTTGTTTCCTGGGGGCTCACTTTGCTAAGCTCTGCTGACCTGCTCTCCTGACTCCAACCTGAGTCTGAGATCTCCTGCAGCATAGCCCCAATGGAGGGCTGTTGCTCTGAGGGAATGTGGGGCCCCTGCAGAGGCTGGACTTCCTGGAAGGTAAAACATAAACCTGCCTATGGGATGCTGACGTCAGTTAGCAGAGGCTTGGCGAAGCAAATACATGTTGTGGTGTTTACCCCATGGGCAGAAACAGCCCTGCTCAGATTCTCGCTAGTCTAAAAACCACTGAGAAGAGCTCAAATCTTTTATAGTCCTGACTAGTTTTAGGGGATACTCTGCAGGTTATCCATTTATCCAGCTATACTAGCTGGAACCCCTGAGAGGGACAAACCCGTCTGTCACCTCTGTCCCTGTGTCCCTATCCATCTTGTCCTTGTCCCAGTTCTTGGGGCACCCAGGGCAGGAGGCTTGGCTGGGGCGATGGTTCTCCCTTGTGGAGCCTGTCAGGGCTTGTTACGGCCACCGAAAGATCATCGCTGACCGTGCCCCCAGTGACATTTGTGCCTGTGTGTCGTTTCAGTCTCCTAAATGAAGCTGTAAAGGGGAATGGATGAGGGATGAGAAGGAGATTGCCTCCAGCCTCTGCTCCCTGCCTCTTCCCCAGCGGGCATGATGGATGGCAGAAGCGGGGAGCAGAGGCTGAGTCAGCTCCCAGGTGACCTTCGCAGAATCCCTCCCGGTCCCCATCTCCCTCGCTGTTGCGCGGGGCCGCTGAACCTGGGCAGATTGATGGCAGCTCACGCTCAATTTCTCTGATGCACTTTTGCTGAGAGACACTCGTACATCTTCCCCACGTCGTCTCTCCATATCTGAGGTCAGGCTTTCAACAGGCAAGAAATGTTCCGAAATAAATCACCGCCATCCCTCACCCAGGGTTCTGCCAGCTCCGGGGAAGTGGGGTGAAGAGGAGAGTGAGTTGGAGAGCTGGTGTGGGGGGACCAGTATGTGCAGACCCACACGTGGGTTCTGCCTCGGGGGGTAAGCCCACAGCAGGCAGCAAAGATGACGTTCCCCAGAGATTTCTCCAGGGTCCCTATGGAAATGGTTCTCTCCCTGCATTTCTGGCACTGGGGCTCAGCATCTCTCAGCTGTTTCACACACCTTTGCATGCACTGAGCATATTGGATGGGAAATGGGGTGCACCAAGCAGCACCATCCTTCCCTGTGGCAGGAGGAAAAGGTACCCTAAAACTCATCCTCTTGGGTGGCCTGGAGCAATCATCACAGAGGCAGGGGCTCAGCCAGGATTCGCTCCATGCCTCCTTCCCATTCCCATGCCAGGACTGAATCTGCCCTGGGGTACAGCCCATGTCCCCAGAGCTCCATTTTCGGGAATTCTTTGATGCTTTTGGGGTTTTGTTCCTAACACCTGGAGCTGTGACTGCTGGAGGGTTGAGGGGAGCACTCCCCCTCCCAGTTCCCTTCTGCCTGCCTGCTGCCTTGGGTTTCTGCTGATGGAGATCAGCACCTCCAGGAGCTGAGGGAGAGGGTGAGACCCTCACAGCAGTGGATCAAGGCACTTTGCTGCTGTTTTGAGCCACAGATGTGCTGGACAGCTTGCACACAGACAGACACATCTGGCCCTGCAGCTCCATCCCCCCACCTCACTGCCTGAGCCCCAGCCTTACTCATGCACCAGGACCAGGCAAGGAGACAAGGAGCTTTAAAGAAACCCAAGAAATGTACCTGTGTTTTCTCTGCACTGCAGTTCTGCTCCTTTCCAGATTGATCATTATTTAGAAATGGGGAAAAAAAAATAAATGGCCTTTATTTGGCTCCAGGACCTGAGAGAAAGCCTTGAGACTGTGCAAATACAGGCAGCTGTACACACCCTTCTATTGCTCCAGTGCTGCTGGGACAGGTTGTCTTTAACTGACCTAGTCCTAATACTTAATCTCTGCCCCATCACACTGGGATGTGAGGTGATAAAGAGGGAAAGGTGAAATTAGTCTGTGTTTAAGACTCTATCTTTAGATCTCAAAATATGCAGGAGGATGCATCAGTGACCTCATTTAATAGATGGGGAAACTGAGGCACACAGAGGACAGGGAATTTCCTGGAGATTGAGGCCAGACTCTTGCCCTGTCCTTCCCCCATGAGCCACAGTGGCTCAGCCTGTTGCTGAGCTTCACTCCTGACACCTTGGCATGGACATTATAGGGGCAGCTCTCAAGGCTCTTCCAGAGAAGTCTGAAGCTTCATGAAGCTTCATCCTGCCATTTTTTGGCCACCCAGAGGTGCTGCTGCTGATGGTGTCTCTGCTCTTACACCATGACTGAGGGTGGGCATCCCCTGCTGCTCCCCAATCCAGTCTCTTCCAGCTTGTCCTCTGCTGAAGGGTGCTGACAGTGGTTGGGTTGCTGGGGTCCTGGTTGTTGGTTGGCCATGGTCCTAAGGCAAAATGCCTACTTGAGGGCATGGCAGGAAGCGCAGGCACACACATGGTGTGGTGTCACCCATGTGTGCTGGGAACTCAGCATCATCTTAGCCTGAGCTTGTGGCTGCAGCACACTATCCCCATCCCTGGTGCCCTGGGCATTTTGGCATGGCTGAAGCCCTCTGCTCCCCTGCCTCACTGTCCTTGGTAAAATCCCAGTTTCCCCTGTCAGGCATGGCACAAAGCAGCTCTTGGGGCAGTGGGAGCCTTTGCTGGTGGTATGGCTCCTGCCCATTGTGTACATTGCCCTGGAGCATGGTGCCCAAGACAGCTCTTGCCCCTTGTCCCCAGCCATGGGGATCAGCTGCCAGCAATCATCCTTTACACCCTCAGTATCCTAGGCAATGTGGCCATCCCTTGCCCCAATATCTGAACCCCTTTCTCTGGAGTTTGCACTTCTGTGCCCCAAAAATACCTCTCAGAGCTCAGCAGATGTGCAGTGAGCCTGGGAGTCCCCACAGGACTCTGCAGCCCCTCTCCAGACACCTTCGTACTCAGGTCCTGCAACACAACAACTTCCCCCTCCACATCCCTGCTCCCAAAGCCCAAATGACATCCCTTCTCCAGACGAAGTGGTGGTCACAATGGAAACTGCCCAGAGCAGAGACTCTTCTGCTGGGAGCAGCAAGCTGCAGCAGGGCAGGCAGGGATGCCACGGGCTGGTTGCACAGTCCAGCCTCAGAGGATGCTGTATCTCACTGTGAACTGACTCTGGCTTTTCCCAAGGGATCCCACCTTCCTGGGATTTTGATGTTGTCAGTCTGCTGTTTTGAAAGCCAGGTTACTGAGCCTAGGGAGAATTGGACTTTTCTTTAATGAGTAGCCACATTCCAGACTTTCTGGTGATGCACAGCCAAGTTGGAAATAGAGACTGAGACTGTGCCAAAGACTCTGAACTGGAAAACAAAAGTCAGCCTTGAGCTTTGCAAGCTCTATAATTTTTTCCAGTTATATCAAAGCTGGGGCTGAATGGGTTTTCTCAGTCTGTCCCCAGCATTACTGTGGGTCCCAGTCCATGTGGGATTTCTAAAAATGTAGTTTAGAAGTGCTAACGTTTACTTCAGTGCCTCTTGAACATTTCCCAATTTGTAGTGTAACTGATGCACAGAAGCAATCACAGAGGGACTAAGACTGCCTCTGGGTATGCACTGCACTGGATATACATCCCAGCTGCATTTCTGGATCCTCTGCAAACCACAAATGACCGTTGCAGGCTGTGCAGACTCGTGCTTTTATGGAGGCTCAGACAACAATAACTGTGCTTTCATCACACTTTTGCTCTGCTTGGACCACCAAATACATCAAAACAATGCCTTACTCGCTCCAGTGCATGTATTGTTATTTGTGTTAAACCAAGAGAGATCTGAGCCTCACAGCACTGTGTGCTGTACGACACAGTGGGAAATAGGTCCTGAATCATCCTCTAAGCTTCAGTGGTTGAACTGACCGTGATGGGAACATGGACAGCCAGCTCAGCTCTTGGCATCTGCCAGGAAGGTCACTTACAGCCATGTGTGCAGAAGTCAGTGGCAAGGATAGTACTGGGGGAAATCATCTCTAGAACAGCAAGTGAATGCACAAGATCCCTCTTGTAATATTTTGGAATTCAAATGCAATTTTGGAATCCAAAAAAAGCAAGCGGCAGGAGGGAGCAAGCAACTGTCTAGGAAGCAGAAAGCTGCAGGGCCAAGCTTCACCAGCCTGCACTTGCATTGCACACAAACCCACGCGAGCCAAGGACGTGCTGAGGAGAGACTGGTGATGATACACTTCTGTGCCTGGAGCTCTTCAGAGAAGGAAGAAAGGTCACTTGGGAGGAGGCCACATCCCTTGCTGCTCTTGAAAACTCTGAACCTCTGTCAGGGCAATGACGATGTCCTGAGCTGGAGTTGCAAATTTTCTCTGCTTTGCTGGCCATCACAGGGCTCCAGCATAGCCCTCGGAGCCCTCCCAAACCGATGCAGTAAGTCCTCCCTGTTTGCAGGGGGGAGGAGCACCAGGCAGTGGAGCTCGTCATCATCGTCCCCCCAAGAGAAGACCCCGTGTGCCACAGGGCGTATGACTCCTCAGGCAAGATGATGCATTGCCCTGAGCTATTTCTCTGTGAGGAGTCAAAGGGGAGAGACTTGATGAGCTTTTCCCAGGGGAAAGCAGGAGTGAAGCAGTGAAGGTCTCCTTCAGGAGTCTGATATGCAGGAGCAGAAACACCCAGCCGGCTGCATGGCCCTACGGATGTGAGGCATTATCGCAGTGGGAGAGGTAAGGCTGGAAGGAAACTGCTCCAAGTTCTTATCTTTGCTTTGCCAGGGACTACATATTGTATTTTCCCATCTGTAAAACAGAAAAAAAGCCCATCCTCCCTTCCTTCCCACAGTCTCCGTGAGGATTCATTCATTTATGTCAGAGTAAAAACATGCAAAGTGCTGTGGAGATACAACGTCAAGTCTGACTTCCTGGCTCCTGGCACACTGACCACGCTGCAACAGGTCCTGGGGTGTCTTTCTGGGATGCTGCTGTGCACAGTCCCCTGACTGCAGCACCACGGGGACACACCAGGCATGGCACAACACAACTGGTCCATGGTCAGGGTGAGGAGGACAGATGGTGTGGATGATGAGAAGGATGGCTGATGCCTTTTCAAATCATGGGGCATTCCTGATTCTTCTAAAAGTGAGAACAAGTAGGAGGGGGATGGGGTTGGGAAAGGGTCTCCCCCACTCTCTGAATGGTTTGGATCTGGGTACTTGAAAGGGTGTGACTGGCATCAAGCTCATTTCCAGTATATGCTTTCAAGGGCATTGTTCCAAAAACCCCACATGCTCTGTTGTTATTTTTCTGCTCCCATCCAGCACTGCAGTACCAGGGTGCCCACTGTGCTGTGCTGTGTCCGGGCACCACACCAACCCCGCAGCATCTTGCACCATAGACAAACGCAGCAGGGTTGTCCCTAGGGACAGCAAGGCTTCGTAGGAGCTGCCAGCTGCTGCACAGGACACCACCACTCCTGGGGAGCCCCACGCACAGCCTGGCACATCCTTGCACGTCTCCAGCACCAGCCAGCCCTGCGCTGCACAACCAGCGTGTCCACTGCACCCTGGCAGTCCCTGAGCAAGCAGAGCTGGACACTGGCACACCCCCAGGGAAGGCTCACCCGCTCTCTGCCCTCCCACACGCTCCCATCTTCAACAGCATCTCCGTGGAAGCAGCAAACAGATGTGACAAACACACCAACTGCACGATCTCTCCCACATCCCCCCGAGCCTGGGCTTTGCCTGCTGAGACCCCTTCACAGCCCATTAGGCAATTCAGGTTCGGGAACACGCTTCGCTCTCCCAGCAACTGCAGGAGATGGCGGCTGCCTCCGGACCCCTCCTGTGCCTGCTGAGGGGACCGTGGCTCCCCATCACTTCCAGCTGCTTAGCTCCGTGCTGTCTGGCAGAGCCCGTGAGGAGCAGCCAGTCGATCTCCCGTGGGTCACCTGGTGATGACAGGGGGAAGAAGAAGGGGACCAGCTACTGTGCAGGGGCCGCCTGCAATCTAGGGAAGAGGCCAGACTTCCAGTAAGGAAAAATAATTAATTGCATGGAGGGGCCCCTCCACTCTGCCCCAGTTTCCCAGTCCAAGGTGGTGGTGGCTGACCCGCGGTGGGCAGCAGCAGGGCTCCCCGAGGGTCTGCCCTCAGCAGGGGCGAGGCACCAAGCACCCTGGAGCCAGATCCCATCCTCCAGAATTTCAACCAGTTGGAGGAGGGTTTTGAAGTTGGTTCAGTGAGACGCTGTGTCTCAGACCTTCTCTCAGGGCCTTATTAAAATGCAGACTGCAAATTCAGATACTGTAAACAAGGTCACTGGAGAATGAAGATCAACAGAGTGCAAGCACAAGGAATGCAGAGCATTAATATTCTGATGTGTGAGCCCGTCCTAAATATTTTATCAGGCTAAGCTTTTTTGTATTGAGGCATCCTTCCCCTGCTCTTCCTCCTCCTCTTCTGCCTGCTTCACGTCCTTTTCTCTTGCGTTCACAAAAAGCACTTTGTATTTCGGCTGAGGCTTGAAATGTATGCAAACCTTCCGCTTCACCCCCCCCAGCCCGAACAAAACCCTCGCCTTCTTCCAGGCGGAGGGGGAGAGATTTCCTAACGGGGTTTCTTTTGTTTCTGTCAACGTCTCACTTAGGCAGCGAGCTCTGAGACTTATTGAACGCTGCCAGTGTCTTATCACCCACGTCTCACCCCCCCCCCGCAGAAATGCAGGGATTCCCTCCCACCTCCAGCGGCTCTGCAAAGCGGAGAGTAGCGTGGCAGCCGGTGCGCCGCGCGATGTGCAACCGTCCTGTCGCTCGCTCGTGAGCTGTCTCGTAGGGTGGGTGGTTTTGGCTCAGGGAGATGGTCCAGAGGTACTTGATCCAGTGTCAGAGCAGCCGTCACAAGGTCATTGTCTTTTGCCTTGTAGGGAGAGTGGCTGAAAATCTCGTGGTTCGTGAAAAATGAACTGAAATCCAGCCCATCCTCAGCTGGTGGTGAAAAGGTGCTTCCTGACCTCAAGAAACATGTCCCCATGCCCTGAGGCATAAGATTTGATTTTCCTTATCCAGATGGTCTCTAGCACAACTACAAATGCCTCACATGGTGCTGAAAGGATTTGTGCCCTTATAAATCCTTTTTTTGGGTTTTTTTGGTTGGTGGTTTTTTTTTTTGTTTGTTTGTTTGTTTTTTTTAAATATTGGGCTGCATAATCCTGAAAGTATCCATACCATTATAAATCCCGAAATGGTATTTTTTTTGTTTTACTTCAGGTCAAGCTGGGAAATCTGCACCTTGTTATCAAGTCCCCCCTCCTGGAGTTATTGCATGACATGGAAAAAAGATGCTTCAGAGAAGACTCACAGTGTGGCTCTTCTGGCCCAGGTATGAGCAGTTTGTTGGATGGGAATGTTCAAATGAAACCCAGAGACTCAGGGAAATGTTTGTTGATCCTTAAATTTCCCAGACCTGAGTATTTATCCGCATTGCCTACTGGTGGTTGCATGCTTTCCTCTGTGCTACCCACTAACCCTAAATTTATCTTGTTTGGAAAACTACAGTCATCCAATTAGCAATAATACTCGGCAAGTGGAGTGGCCAGCCACACATCTCAAGTAATAAATAGTGGAGGATTGAAGTGAACAGTTTAGGAATAGTCAATTGAATGGGAATTATTCATGCAAACTGTATCACAGACTCTTACAAATACCAAATGCACTCCAGAAAATTAGGACATTTATGTAATGACATCTCATTAAAAAAATAATCATAATAAATTGATTATTAATAAAATATTGAGAGATAATTAACTTTTTTTTTCAGCAGAAGATTCCAGAAAAGGGTCCACTTCTTTTCAACTTCAACTCTGGCTTCCTAAGGACTTAAAAGAGAATCATATGCATTAACCAGAGAAATCTGGCCTAAAATGAACATTTAAATGCAACATGAATTAATGGGTGAGCTTTTTAGTAGGTGAAATGTTGGAGTCTATACAAATTGACATTTTTTGATCATAAATAATAGTCTAGATCTGAAACTGCTGTATAATTAGCAGCTCTTGTATCTGCAACCATTTTCCAATTGTGCAGAGTAGATTTTATTGTTATTTTTTAACTATAATATTAATAACACCAGCAATATTGCCCAGCTCTCAGCAGGGCAGCAGACAGCGAGGAGTGGATGTATTCATGAACCAGCAACAGTGGCTGGAGGCATCATTCAGCACCTTCCCTGCACTGTCGAGAGATTTTGCTTTAACCGTGCTGACCCTTGAGAGCTCATCCCCTGGCTGCTGAGCGCTGGTGGTGGCAGATGAGAGCCCCTGCGTGGGTACGGACAGACAGGCGTGACAGCAGTAGGAAACGAAAGAGGAAAATCTGACTCTACTACACACGTTATCTGAGCCAGAACAAGTTTCTGCCAGGAAGAGCTGACGTCCCTGCTGCACCCCGGCTCGGGTGCTGGTTCCCAGCCCCGTCCCCGTGACCAGGGAGATGTTTCATCCCAGGATGCTCACCCGGCTGAGCCCATGGCTCCTGCATACTCAGCTGCCAGGAAGGACTGGGGTGCTTGGGGTCTGCCCTGGGGTGTAGGGTCTTGTGTAGGTGCAGCCACAGCCCATGCCCAGGAGGCTTTTCAGGCTAAGCTGTAGGGGCAAAGGATGGAGGGGGATACAGACTCTGGAGAAAGAAGGGCCCGGATCCACAAATGCACGTGTATCCCAAGGTCCCTAATGCCTGGAGACCCTGTGAAAAGGATAGATGCTCCAACAGCTTAGACATAAATGCAGGTGAGGCCCTCACTCCTCTTCCAGAACATAAGCCTGCTATAACTGAGCATCACACCTTGGGTCACACACTGCATGCACATGCACAGAGCCCCACATTCACTGGGCCAAAGCAAAGGAGAAATGAAATGTGGGGTTCGAGCTGCTGCAAATGATCCAACCTGCAGAGCAGAAATGGGCACCAACCTCTTTGGCCCCACATCTCAGGCAAGTTTGATTACCACGAGGGCAGGTGCCTCCCTGAGGGCCAGCCGTCAGGCTGGTTCAGTGTATGGCTGTTGCTGAGGACCTTGGCAGCATCAGGACACTGGGAAAACCCTGACACATTTTTACTTGCTTCTTGGCACAGCTCCCTGGAAAGACCTGAGCACGTCTCCTCTCCCTTGGTGACTGTGTGCTACGGCCCTCCAGTCCAGCCAGGGGCACCCCGGGGAATTAAGACATTTATACTGCACATTGACTGGCCTGTGCTCTCTTCTCTTTTGAAATATAGCAGCTTATTGATTTATATTTAAAAGGGATGAATGCAGCATATATCAGTATATTAGACACACTCCACACAAACAGAAAGGGCACCACCGCCTTCCCACTTGAGCAATTCATCACCTACCAGAGCTCTCCCAGGGTAACAGCTGAGCAGACCAAGGGGGAGAGGGGATTTCTCCCCTGTGCAGGCTTCCCAAGCAAATTCCCCGGCATGGATGAGAAGTGGTGTGGAAGCACCATCTCCAAAAACCCTCTGCAAATGGTTTTTCCTTCTGGCCTCTGGAACACGGGGCAGAGCTGCCATCCATGTCATGGTTTGAGGAAACTGAGGCATGCAAAAGCAACTTGCCTTAGATCACATTATAAGCCTGAAAAGAAGCAAAGATTTGAATTCAGGTCTCCTAAACATTAAAGCAGTGGCCTGGTTGACAAACACATTCCTTTCAAGGGGTCCTTAGGTGGGATTCAAGCTCCTGCTGCAAATCATCCAGCATAGCAGAAATGGGCACTGAGCTAGTCCGTCCCTCAGACCTTGGGCAGGTTTGAATACGAATAGCAGAAACCTGCAGGTGTTGATGGGCTGATTTGGCGCATGCAGAGCATCCTGCACACTTGGCTCAGGGTGCTGGGGGGGACAGGACAGCAAATGTCTGCCCAAAGGGTCACATAGGTGCTCCAGCCCTTGACTGTTCGGGGCTTTGCAAAACCTCCTTGTGCCTTGGCATTACAGTGTCTGTGAGGAGAAAGGGAAGAAAGAACGTCGCCAGCCACACTGGGAGGGACAAGGTCCCCTGCTAGAAGGTGATTCTTCATCTCCCAGGGATGGCAGGGGATTAAAGCAAGCAAAATCCCGGAGTTCCTTGAGTGCCAGAGGCAAAGAGAACTTCCTCAGCCCCCCTAACACAGCAAGAACTCATCCTGGTAACACCACACACAAAAATCCTCCTCCTTTCCCTTTGCTGCAGGAGACAAAGCACTACAAGCACCTTTTTCTCTCTCTACCAGCCAGCCTTGGGCTCAGGGAAAAGGGCTGTTTCTTGGCTCCAGGCTGGGTCCCGGCAGAGCGTGCTCCCCACCCTGCTTACGCGCGTGCACGGAGCTCCAACAGCTACAGATGAAGGTGCTCTCCTTCTCCATCAGCGAGAGGGAGGCAGGGGTTTCAGGTACCAAAGCGAAAATTACAGCATCTCTTTTGACTTACGAGTATTTCTCTTGGTTCTTGCTTGTGCTGGGTTTCCATTAGCAGCACGAGTGGGGTAGTTCATCTATCACATTTACTAGCCACAGAAATGACATCGGGGCAATACGAATATATTCTGGTGCATTAGCATTCGGGATAGATAAGGGCAGTAGCAATCCACCAAGAGGGCAGCTAAGTGCACCAGATAGAAAGGAAGAGGCGTAGACATGCCATGCTCACTGAGCACTTGATATCTGAGTCAAATCCAAGCTGCTGTCTTCATACAGGGGAGCATGCCTTTGATATAATATCCCCCTGAGATATGATATACACCTGTGATTATCCTGACTCGCAATTCCATGTCCCTGTGCTGCCCTGAGCTGGCTCTGCAAGCTGCAGCGTTATTTATCTGGCAATAAACGGCCTTCTGTCTGCAAAATGAGGGCTTCAGCTGGGAAAGTAATGGGCAGTTTCGGCTCAGCTGGAGATGTGCCCGGAGGTGAAATCTGATTGGGAAGGAGCGTTGTCCTCCCGGCTGAACGAGAAATCCCCGTGACCTGCTTTCCAAGGTGGCCAGACAAGGGCAGCCCAGGGAAGTGGAACTGCTGCAGCCTGCCAGTGAGCCGTGCAGCCACCGCAGCGAGGAGGATCACATGGAGCCGAGCGCGGTGCCTTTCCTTCAGCAACTGTCCCTCAGGAGGATGCTTCTCCCCATGGCTGATTAACAGGGAAGAAGAGCATACACATGCCCAGGAAGGGTTAAAAGGGCTTAGCCCCTCTGCACATTGCTGCTCCTGATGCTCACCCTCCTGCCCCAAGTCCTGCATCCTGATAATGCCTTCCCTGCCAGCTCCTCTGGTGCACTAGAGGGACAGATCCTGCCCGCCTTGTTTCATCCTGCAGTGAGAACTTTGCGCTAAGGCTGGAGAGATGACCCCAGTGATAAGTTGCCAGTGTCCTGGACACAGAGTGCTTCTTCCTCATTCATGGGCTTGGGCCTTATCTTTGGGAAAGGAAGGATTAATAAATCGTGGGTAATGGGGCAAAGAGCAAAAGGAGAGAAAGACTTGTCTCCACCAACATGATACCTCTGGAAGTGGAACAGCACGTAGAAGGAAGGGGTGCAAGGTCCCTCATCATCAGGGAAAGAAGATGGATGGTGCCAGCCCTGCTAGCAAGTGGCTTGGAGACTTGGTCCCCTCAGGGGAGAACAGAATCCGTTAGCAGCTGCCTAATGCAAAGACAACTCAAGTCTGGCTCTCAGCTGTGTGGCATTTGTGATAGCCCAGCCTGTGCAAGAGGAGTGACAACAGCAACTCCATTTATAACATGCTTTGGGATCCGTCTGTGCAGGATGCTGCAGGGAAACCAGGCACAGAAATATTATCATTAGCATCATTATTATTATTATCAGTATTCCCCTGCAGCTGGTGGTGGCTGCACAGCAAAACCATCCAGCGCTGCTCTGGTGGCATTTTCCTCCACCCACCCCAACTCCCCATTGCTTTGACTAGACAGAAATTGCCCCCAAGAACATCTCTCTTTTCTGAATGTTGATTTCTGTTTAGTTAATTAAATGGTTTTAGTTCTAGCTTTCAGTTTTCTGCACGTTCAGTGCAAAAAGACAGTCAGTTGTAGGGTGAATAAAATTCTGTTCTTCCACAATTCTCAGAAAGGAAGTCTAAGGTTTAAGGACGTCTACAGCCATAGAGATAATGACCTGTTTCCACTGCACCCACTGCCATGCTGTGGGAAAAGAGGCAGCACTGGTCCCAAATCCCCACTCACTGCCACTTTTGGTGTCACTTTCCCCCTCTGGGCAGCAAGGGTGATAATTGCCTCCCACAGCATGGGGAGGGTTAATTAGCCAATGTTTGCTCAGTGCTGTGAATAGGTAAAATGCTGTCTAAGTGCAGAGCATTATGATTAATAATATCCAGCCTGCTAAAGCAAAGTGCTTAGAAGGATTCAGAAAGGATTATTCATTTATATGAATACAGAGGATATCTACAGTTACATTAAATGGGATAAAAATCTGCAGGGGACCTAAACCCTCACGCTTCAGGACATAAACCAGCCATTAGCTGCCTGGGTTGGGAAGGAAGATCTCTCCGAACACTTTAGCATAGTGTCACGGTGCTCAGCGTGAGACCCTCATCTTCCTTGCGAGAATCCAGGACCAGCTTCTCAGCCTGGTCTTGCAGAGATGAGACCAAGCCTGTGTCTTTCTGGCAGATCACAACTTCCAGTATTGCTCCAGTGTTATATTTTCTGGCTACCCTACCTGTGCTAGCCCTGTGCTAACCCTGCACTACCACGCACTGATGCCTTGCTTGTGTCCTGGCCCCATCTTGAAGAGCACCCTGTCCCTACTTTGCACCAAAACCACTGCAGCCAGGGCACTGGGACCAGTGTGGCACAAAGAGAGATGACACTGGGTTTGCCATTTCATGCTCCTCTATTAAAGTTGAAGAAAGGAGGGAACCTGGGTGGTGATATGCTGAGAGATGGAGAGGTGAGGGACTGAGCTGTCTACAGAGCTGGGTGCCCAGACATCAATGGCTCTCTCAACCAGTTGTGTGGACCTGCCTGCACCTGGTGTTCATGATCTGAGCTGCTGCAAGCGCTCGGGCTCAGGGTTACACTGAGACAAGCTACACACCTTCCAGGCTGGTGCTGGCTGGTGCTCACCTCGCTGGGGCATGGGCTAAGCAGAGCTCTCTGTCACAGACCACAGAACAAGGCTTAACCCTGCTGGACATATCTTCCATCTATACCTTGGACCAAGACTTCATCTCACAGGAGGACTGTGAGGGTAACAGCCGGAAAGTGAGGTGGAAAGAGTTGTAGATTGAGGAGATCTCTTATAACTCCAACAGCTCTGTTGGTGCCAATTCCTCCCCAGCAACTCTGACCCCCTTCAGCAAAGAAACACAAGTCCTCGCAATGTGTATCTGCTCAAAACACTCCCGGCGCCACCAATTTCTTTATTTTGTTGTTCAAACGGGAGCATCTTAAGCAGAAACTCCAATTTTGCACCCACCTTCATAAGCTGATCTGCTGTGCTTTGCTTAGGATTGTTCAATATTGCTTCACCTTTTTGTTGTGTGGGGTTTTTTTTTTGGGGGGGGGGGGGGCAAAAAAACCTGCTGAAGGTGTAAATGGCAAAGTATTGCAAGAATTGCTGGTTGTGTGGTATTTTTGGTCTCAATGGTAAGAATAAAATACCCCAGATTTGATCTTGAAGCATGATGAGAAGATAAGGATTGCAAGAAATTAAACTCAGGAAATGCAGAAAATCATAATGCAGGAAATTAAAAGGCAGTAAATTCAAAACCGATACAAGTTTTTATACAGCGTGTGGTTAATCTGTGGAGCTTATTGCCACAGATATTAAAAGAGGTTGGATGTGCATATGAACACCATCATGTGCAGTTACTATAAACACGGTAAACATTAAGCACTTTAACCCTCTTTCTACACAGCATAGACTGACCATTCTAGCACCTGTGGTTAGCAAAGAGCTTCTCCAAGAGGCATTAGAGGGCAATGCTGACTGACTGTGTTAAGAATTAATGAAACCCTCTATCCAATATCTGCACCTCCAGATATGGTGCCCCCATGTCTCTGCTGGGGATCAGGCAGGAGTGCTAGAGGAGAGGTGCTCTGTGCATGCCCTCTACCCTTTTGCCCAGAGGAGCTCAGTGGATCTGCAGGACTCTGGACAAAGGGCCAAGGCCACAGTAGGATGAGGTGATGAGTAGCAGCTCTTGGGCTGAACAATCTGAAAACAGAGTCTTCTGGAGATCATCTGGTTCAGACACTGCTGAGGCTTGGCTTCAGTGTCTTTGATTTCAAACAACAATCCTCTACAACCCTGCAAGGTCTTCCAGTTCATGAAGAACTGACCTCATGCATGAACCCAGACTGCCAAAACCAGTTATATTCTGGGATGCCTTGTTTTCCTTAGGCAACCAGGCCCCTGTAAATGACTCAATGCATTCCTTATCACCAGGGTTAGGCCATGGGATTTGGGATGGCCCTCAAGAACTGGGTGGACTATGAGCCCTTCTGCCATAGCCAGCTGCAAAGGGTTGCCCAAGCAGCACATCCACCCTGTTTTGCAGATTAAAGGGGTCAGCAGCAACATGAAACTTGTTCTGGGCTGGGTGCTTCAGCCCAGAGCGCTCTCAGACAGGAGATTACATGGACGCCCATGCATTTCCTTCTCACTGTGCTCATTACAGTAACTGAGTCCCCTTCATTTGCTGAGAAAGAGCCAAACCCAATTTGTGTCATCTCATAATGTGTACTCTAATATGTTACATTGGATCCAATTAGGTAATGGCAGCCCCAGCAGCAGAAAAAGGGGGGGTCAGGCTTCATCCTGGTTTGGGCTGTGCTGTCGACATTGATCCTAATGAACGCCAGGCAGAGGGGTGTCCCCCTGAGCCGCTCTTTGTGATGCTGGAGCAGTTCAGGACTGGTTAATGTGCACTTAACACAAAGTGTTACCTGAAAAAGATGCTCATCGAGAGGGAGCCGACACGGTGCAGTGTAATTTATGCCTTTAGAATAGGATCCTCCATGGGCATTACAACAGCAGACTCAGAAAGGACTCAGCTGCATGCTGGAGAAGAAAGGAAGGCTTTAAGTGAAGATTTAAAGAAGAGGATGGAGCATCTACAAAGAAGGGGAACACACGCCCTCCAGCTGTGGAAGAAGGCAGAAGGGAGACTGAGATAAAAGGGGAGCTTTGATCTTCCTCGATCCATCGGGCTTCGATCAGCTGTGTCCTGCTGTGCCGGGGCTGGCCGAGGGCTGGTGTGTGACTGCCACGGTGCTGAGCTGGCTGTCATGAAAGGCACGTTCATCGCTCCCCTGGCTTGTCCCTGGGCTGGGCTCCCTCTGCTCAGCTGGGTGCTGCTCTGTGCTGAGACACCCGCAGGGTCCTGCCGCCTCTCACCAGCCATTCCCACTGGCTGTGTTGGAGCTTTGCTGCAGAAGGGTAAAAGCAACAGTTTTCCCATGCCAGGAGCTCAAACATGGCTAGCTGGGTTTCCTCATTGCTGGTTTGCAAGTATTTAAATGCACTCGCTTTTCCATCTACATTCTGCTGCAGGATCCACAGGAGTTCAAGGCCACGGGAGAGCAAACTTAACCCTGAATCCCAAGGCTTCCACTGCTACGATTTAGGAAAGACAGCAGAGAGCACAACAAGTGATGAAATGGTGGGTTTGGGCATTGCTCAAAAAACACAGAAAACCTCACACACATATTCAGATGCCCTGCGAAATAAAAACCCGCTTCAGGCTCGTGTTCCTACTTTGTCAGCTTGTGATGAGCTCAGGGCAAAATTTAATCACTGACATGCAAGGGAGAGAGCCAGACCTCGTGTTATCACAGCCTCCTGGCCCAAGATGCTCGTAGCACTAGCACCTCCCTGTTGGAGTGCAAAGTCTTCTTGGTGGTAAAGAAATGAGACCCCCAATTTGAGCAGTGAGGGTGTCCCACTGATCCAAGGAAGCCATTGAGAATCTTCAAGGCCAATGGAGAACCCACAGTTCAGATAACAGAAGCTGATGCAAGAAAGCACGTGACTGAAGGTATTTTTCAATTGTTTTGCAATGTTTTAATTGACCTGCAGTGATGCAGGGCCTGTCCTCCCAATGACACCAAACCCGCAGACACTGCTCAGTGCCCGTGGGTGTCATTTCACAGCAGAACAGGGAGCTGATGCACGAAAACCTCAAGAAGAAAGGTTCTTGCACCCTCTGAGTCACCTTACCTTAATCAAGGCAAGACCATGATGCTCCTGTGACACCCTCTTACCTGTATTGGTCATTTACTGCACACCAGGAAAAGAAGAATGAAACTCTGCTTGTCCAGCCTGCTTGCCCCATGCACAGCACCGCCGGCAGTTTGCTGGGTCCCAGCTCTCTCTAGAGTCCTGCTGCTCCTCTGTCCTCCCCACCTGGCACAAAGTGCCTGTTTGGTGTCGCTGCCAGAGCAACGCAGTTACACTTATAAATCCTCTTTGCAATTTCATTCATTTTAAAGCTCCCTGTTACCAGCTCCAGCCCTTAATCTCACACTCCATAAATCAATCAGCAAGGGAGCTGGGGAGCAGAAGAAATCAGCTCCTTTCGCCTTGGCTGGGAAGAGTTAGGCAGCTCGTGACAAGGGATGTGGGGCTGGGGGGGTGTCTCTGTCCCCTGACACAACGTGCCCCTTGTACAAGCCAAGAGTCGCTGGCAGGAGCCCAGGGGGAGAAAGCAGAAACACATTACTGGAGAGCAGGCGTGGGTCGCTCCCATGCCCAGAGCTAGCCTTGCATTGATTTGTGGAGACTAATTAACCTCAGACTTGCAGCGTTAATATTTGGAGGGTGCTTAGTTGCATCTCATATAAACCCCATCTCACCCCAGAGTGCAGCAGTGGGTGTTGCTGCAGCCAACAAGCAGAGCTGAGTGTGCCAGAGCCTTTTCAGCCTAAAAAGCCAACCCTTGGAGTTTGACACTCGCCGCGGTGATGGATTTGCTCCGAAGGAAAATGCCCCTTCGGCGACCATTAAGCAGACACATTGTTTAGATTTGTGCCGAGGTGTTTTTACGTCTCATCTGAGGCTTTCAGTGAAATGAGGCTGGTGGACTCCATGCAGCTCCCAGCCAGGATGGGAAGGGCAATTTTCTGTGGTGATAAACCGGGGCGCTGACATGGAGGGGATGCTGCCCAGTTCAAACCACTGCAGACCAGTGGAGACCTAAACAGTCTCCTACCAGCAGGCAGGTGAGCAGGGCAGAAATCACACCCTGCCTGTTGGCTCTGCCTGTTGTGTGCCATGCATGCTGATAGGGTGAGCTGCAATTTATCACCAAAAATTAGGAATGGGAAATGCTGTTTATCAGGGGAGTGAATGAATTAAGTTTTGCCTGGGAATTCCAGGGTTTGCATTTTTGGAGGTCTTTTTCTCCTGAATGGCACACTGGGAGAGGAGATCAATGAATTTTGTTTCGTGTAACTTTTCTATGATGAAAACGCAAGTTTGTCAGCTCTGAAGTATTTTGCAAAATTATGGTGATTTTGCCCAATTTTGTTTATTGGAGAAAAAACATGTGAAAACATTTAAAATGGCCAGTTTTGACATGTTCAGAATGAAATGTTTTGATTTTTTGGGTCTGAAACATTCTTCAGTTTAAAAACTCACTTTCATTTAATTTTGAAAAATCCAAAAGCTTGATTGAAGCAAAGTATTCCGATACTGTCAGATGAAATGTTGACTCCAAACCCTTTAAAAATCAATTTGACAATAATTTGGAAAACCTTTATCTTTGTTCCAAGCTTGCATAACATTAAAAACAAACAAACAAATGCACAGTTTGCAAATGAACTAAAAGGAATCTCTTTTCCATGCATTTCTTGTTGCAAAAACCTAATTCATTTTCTGGGTTTTCAAAAAAGACAAAAAAACCCCTTCCAAATCCGAGGAACAATCTGGCCTTTACAAGGAGAGGTGACTGCATTCTACAAAGTAAAAGCCTCGAAATGAGTGTTGTGGATAATGAACAAACCAGAAGCCACCAACATGAGGCTGCCAGACCTGAAACAGCTCTTGGCTCCATAAGCAGGGAAATACCAGTTTGCAGCAGGGACATGGCATTACCTTTGGACATGGCTTACCGAGGCAACCACTCAACTCCTTACCTATGCCAGAGTTCCACATTTTTGAAAGTACGGTGGCAAATTTGGAAATCATCAGAAATTAACTCAAGGGATGGTCTGAGGTGTTGTGTAATGCGAGAGGAAAGAAGTGCAAGGTATTAACATCACTGCTAAATGCAAGACATTAATATCTGACTCGTCTGAGTTTAGAAGTGCCTTTGAGAGGAGGAGATACCAAAAAGCCAACTGGCTAGCAAACAAAGGCAGAATATCAGCTAGCAGCTGGAGGGTACAGCCAGACAAACTGGGAGAGGGAGCTGATTGCCAGTGTTAACAGTCAGAGAGATAAACCCCTCTAACAGCTTGCTCTGGCATGTGGTGGAGTCTCCATCACTCAAAGCAGTTCATTCACTTGCATATCATGCTGCAGGATCTGCTGTGATAAAGCAGAAACCTTGGGCTCGAGAGGGGTAAAGTTCTCCCTCCTGGCCAGAAAATCAAACCACATTGTCTTTGCAGCTTTTCTTGGCCTAATCTTTGGAAAGAAGAGGCCAGAAAGACTGTTTTCCCAGAGCACAGGCACACCACGTAACCTGTGGCAGAGAAGGTCCCTTCCCTGTCCAGCTTCTCAGCAGCCTCAAATGGGAACCGCAAAGAAAAAAAAGCACACATGCCATCTCCAGTTCATTCCCAGTCCCGACATGACTATGCCAGCCAAATCCTTCTTCCCAAGGGTGTCAGTGTCCCTGGCATGACACCATCCATCGTGCAGGCATGACCCAGAGCTCTGAGCAGCCCGTCCAGCCCAGCCCCACACACAGGTTGCACCAGGCACCCTCTTCTGTACATCAGCTCTGCCTTTTACCAGCCCATGACTCAGCTGATGGTTCAGACCCCCATCAGTCAGGGCAACACAGGTGCTCCAGTCAGGCTGTCTGCAAGCAGTTAGGGCAATGAAAGAGGGAAGAAAAGTGTAAGAGAGCAAGAGAGAAGGGGGATTGCTCTGGGGAGATAAGGTAGGTCACTGGGGAGAGGGACACCCTCACCAGGAAGCTGAAGGCAGTCCCATGCCTGGGCCTGCTCACCCCTCTCATCCAGGGTGATGCCACCATTGGTACCCACAGAAGAATTGATTCCCTTGACCAGTGAATGCATCAGTCTCCTCCATGTCCTTCGCATGCCCACTCATGAGCCAACTAGTTCACTGCAGGCAGTGCATGGGACAGGGCTGGTTTAGCCCAGTTGGGAGCAAACCTGCTCTTCTGCACCCACTAAGCCTGCCTGGTGGTACCAGGGAGACCCGCTGCTCCTGCTGCAGTGGCATGAGTGAGGAGCATCCCTCAGGATTCTGCAGGGCATTGTGGCACCAAGATTGCAAAAACACCTCTGCACCTCCCATTGCTGCAACACTCTGCTGCTCTTGGAGATGACATCTACAGAGACAAGCCCCAGGGCAGGCCTCCTTTCTGCCACTGCATTGCTGTTTGTGCTGGGACTTTCTGCAGCTGTGTTGCTGTTTGTGCTCTGTGTCTACAGCTCATTCCCAGAGCTGGCATCAGTGACTTCAGAGGAAAGCCTTCGAAGGCCAAACCTCCAGCCCTGCAGCTTTCTCCTTGTCCAGAGCAGCCCTGGGCCAAACCAGAGGGAAGGGTAGGGTAGTCCCTTCCCATTCACAACATAACAGCCAGCAGGCAGGCTGCTGTTGCATACTTCATCACCTGCCCTGCCTCAGAGCCTCAAGGGTGTAGAAGAAAATCTGCTGCTGATCCCGCATGTCATCCTCTTCATTCTGCTTCATCCATCCTGCAAGTGCTTTGGCTCCAGCAGGGTTTTCCTGCTTGCTTCCCTGCATTTGTGGGACCCAAGTGATTTCTCACATATGTGGTTGGAATTGAATAACCTGGAGATAGTTAAGCTTTCTGGATCCCCATGATATAAGTGGTTTTAGCCTGTCTGCAGAGCTGTACTGCATGGCCACCTCACTGGTCTGATTGGGCCCTGCTTGGTCTCTGTCCCACATGTGAGTGATGCTCTGTGGTGACACCCTGGGCTGTGGTACTAAGGAAAACGCCAAGGGAAATGTAGAAGGGCACATGACAACATCTTTGTGGTAGGTGACATGTTGGTTGACATAAAGCACTGGGTCCTGGGGTCCGCTGCTACCTGTGTCTGACTTTGTCTGAGGTTGTGGGCAGTACAGTTTAGATCAGTTTTGCATCCTTCTGGTGAAAATATGCCTTCTTTAATCTTCTTGCCCTGCTTTTGGGCTGTGATCTTTCTGGGGAAAGCACTCTCTCCTAGGACCCCAGACTATAGGCCATATAAGTGTTATATCAGAGGTGTTGTATAGGTGTCATTGATTGTCCTGATTGACACCATCAGGAATCTATATGCTGGCCATGGCACCAGCATAAGATGAAAGTTCAGCCCTGCTCCAAGGTGCTTAGAGTTGAACATATGGCACAAATGCCTGTTCCTCACCGCACTGTCCATGCCATTGGATAACCTCTGCAGAAAATCATATTCTCACATGCTGCACAGTGGGTCAGGGTTTTGCACCCTGCAGGTGCGAACTGTTGGTAGTGACCCAGGAAGTCACTTCAGTCCCCTGTGCTGAGTAATAGTAATAGTCACAACTTCATCTGCCCCCTCCTTTGATCTCCAGCTCCATGCGCTTCCCTCTGCTCAGCTCCAGTCCTGCAGGGTTTATTAGGAGGCTTTCCTGAGATCATGTGTACATGCAGCAACACCTTGGGAAGTCTCAGGGGCCCAAATTCAGGCAGAAAGCTGGGGGTGAGGGGGACGTCCACGTCTAGCTAGGGTAGTCGGAGCCTTGGGGGCTCTGCATAGAGCCAGACACTGCCTGGATGGGTCTAAGGTGGAGAGAGAGGTGGTTCAACCTGGATGCTGAGAACTCTGTGTCCCATCAAGAATAACATGGAGGTTTGTTCCCACATCCCTTCTGAAGCTGACCTGGTTTAGCTGTGCCGAATGCTGCCACAGATGGCTTATTAACATCAATTTTCTTTCTTGCAATAATACCTGCAGCTGAGAACTGGAGATACTGAATTATTTTGGTAGTAAACATGAGGGCCAATTGTGAAGGGCTGCAGAAAGACTTCATGATATCAAGTGACTGGTGACAAAATGGCAGATAAAATTCAATGTAGATAAATGGAAACCGATGTACATGGGAAAATACAGTCCTAACTTTATGAATTAAATAAAGCACCGTGGGCTGCCTGTCATTGCTAAAGAACAAGATCTTGGTGTTATAATACATGCATCTTTGAAAATGTCATCTCTGTGCTCACCAGTGGTTAGAAAAAGCAAATCAAATGTTAGGAATTATTAGGAAAGGAATAAAGACCAGAAGTATAAAGACCAGAAGCTGTCAGTCTATCCCTGTGTAAATCCCAGGTGGGCTCTACCTTCAAGCCTCAGCAGTTCTGGCCCCGTGTCTGGAGGGATGAGAAGGGGAGTGTGACAGGAGTCAGTAAAATCATGTGTGGCCCTGAGAGGGTGGGCTGCTGGTGGCTCTTCTCTCTTTCCAGTCAAAGACCAGAGGGCTTCCCACAGAGCTGATGGATACAACGTTCGTGTTAAACAGGAGATGACACTTCACACAGTATGTAGTGAAAACGTGCAGCTCCACAGGCACATTCACAAGAGAAAAATCCATCAAGGGATGTTCTATTCAAAGGCACCTTTGGGCTAGGAGCCTTTTGGCTGGCCATCAGGAGAGGATTGCTATGTGCTCGCCCTGTTCTTACATATTACCCTAAGCATCTGCTGTTGCAGATTGTTGTTGGAGTAAAGAAACTGGTGGCCTTGGCATCAGGGAGGTGACAGTCTGAATCAACAGGACAGATGTTGGGAGATCTAATAAAACAGGAAGGGAAATTCAAGTCAGTGCCCTCACAAAGTGAAAAATAGCAATGGGATCTTAACCAGAGTATTAGACCACAGAGAATCGCCATGCAGAAGTCCAATTAAGACTCTCCAACCTTCAGAATGCTTCGATGATATCTCACTCACCAAGACATGAAGCCAGAGAAAAGCATGTGTCATGGCCCCACCACTCACAGAAAAACTTGTTTTAGCTTGACTAATTTAGGAAGCAATCGGCAAACCAGGGAAAAACTGGTGAGGCCGGAGAGGCAGGGAAGAACTGGGAAAGGTGGCAGGAGGGGCTGGAGGCTGTTAAGGAGCAGGAAGGATGGAGCAAGCAGCTGTTTGGTGCAGGGCAGAAGACTCTCTGGTCCTGGCTCTCTGGGTGACCAGGCAGCTGGGAGGCCGAGCATGCTTTCTAGGGAGGAGCTCCAGCGCCCCTGACTCACAGTTAGGTCCCACTTCAACCCTTTATTGCTACCACCTCTCCTCCCCACCTCTGTCTAGTCTAATGTTTGGGTATTGTATAGGGATGGAGGAGCTGATGAAAATGAAAGGGGGATGATTTTTTAGATGTTTTAGGATGTACTAGCCCAGCAACATCCCTGGCCCCGGGCTGGTGAGCTCAGGTCACGCACACCCCCAGTGCCATGGGGACTCTCTTGGGGATGGGTGGACTCTGGCAGTGCTTTGTGAATCTGTGTTTCTTTCTTCCTTCCCTCTTTAGGAAGATTTGTGGTGGGTTTAGCTGCAAAGCTGGAGGTACCACAGGGCTTCCCCCGCCTCCCTGCACACCGTGGGCGCAGCTGGGCTCTGCGCAGCAGCAGTGCTGCCAACAGGAGATTCCCACAGCCCGGGGCATCCTTCGCTGCCCAAGGGCAGCTGCGGAGCCCAGCTCATCCCTCACCAAAGCTGCAGTCTCTGGGGCTCCGGTGCCTCCAGGGCACTCAGCAATCTCTCTTGCTTGCAATAACCAGCCCTGCGTCAGCTCCACGCTTTCTCTTCACCCATGTCTCTCCTCTCAGCCACGTGGCTCCAGACTGCACCCAGGAGGGATTTCAAGGGCAAAAAACCTCTTTGGATTTTTTTTTTTTTAAGGTTTTCTTTCCAGTCACCTTTCTTTATTATAAAGTACTTAAACACCCCTCTTTTGAAATCCTTATTACCCTTACTCAGAGACTCAGCTTTAAGCAGTGCTTTGAATTAAGGTTCTCAAATATGCATTCAATTTCAGTTTAAAAGGGGTAGTTAATGTATGTTACATAAATAGCTATTATTAAATACGTTCACTGAAGATTAACAACTGCTGTGCGTAATGGATACGTGTCTAACTACTATGATATATACTGAATTTCCCTATTATATAGCTGCTGGATGTGTGTCTGCTAGAACAGAGCAAAAATTCACAGTGAATAATTTAGTAGATGAATTTAGCCTCTCTTTCTGTCTGTGAAACCGTGTGGCATCCTCCGATGTATTCATCACTCCGGTCTGATTCTGCCTGTTTCTCCCGCACAGGCTCAGCCGAGCTCGCTGGGACGCAGGTGGCTCAGGCGGCCGTTCCCGGGGAGGGGGGGGGGCTGAGAATCGCAGCCTACATTCGCTCCCCGCATCCTGGCCCCGGGGTTGCTGGGGCTGGTGCTGCTTTACGAGGCCAAAGCTGGCTGGGCAGCAGAAGCCCTGCTCTGAACTCCGCTGTCCTGAACACCCTCACCACTGTGCCAGTGGCTGCTCCTGGGCAGCAGCAAGTAGCTGCTGCAGGCTGCAGTCAGTTGATTTTTTTATCTGATCATGCTCCCAGAGCTGGGGAGCCAGAGGAAACTTGTCCTATCAGGGACTCTTCTGCTTCTTAAAGAAAATATCCTTTTGGTACCTGGGTCCCTTTTTCTATTTCTGCCTAAACAAGCTGGTTGGTGGGACATTTGCTTGGGCAAAGATGAACATTGGTGGGGGAAGACAAAGTCCATGGTGGAAAGCACAGGGCTTGCACAGGGAATTGCCCTCCCAAGGCATGTTTACGTGGAGAAGATGATGGTGTGATCTTCCCTAAAGATTTACTGGAATATGTCTCTGGGTGGGTGCTCCTGAGCTGAGGTCTGGGCAGCAGAAGGTGCAGAGGTACCTGTAAGCAGATTGCTGCTGACACACATCCTGCGTGTCTTGCTGCTGATGCCAACAGAGCTCCTCTCCTGCAGGCAAGGAAGTGGTACCTGCCACAAGACCTTTCGGTGCTTCCAGATGAGCCAGCTCCTTGCTCCAGCATCTGATACCATGTGCAAATGGGCAACACTGTCTGCACAGGTGAGACCATAAGCACAGCAGGGAAGCAGACAGGCCACAGACAGATGTTCTGCAGAGAGACAAGGATCCTGCTGCTGCTGCAACTGGCCCACATGCCTTGCTTATTTTGCATGGTGCCCCCAGCACACCAAACAGGATCAATCCATTGAATCACCACTATCTTAGAGAGATCCAGATGCATCAGATTGGCAGCAGGCGGGTGGGGGGAACAACTAGCATCGATTCAGAGGAAAGTCACCCTTCCCTCCACTTATGGCAACTGCGGACAGCCAGGTCCACCTGCTAAGCTCCTTGTCAACAGCAGCAGGTATTGCAGGGCCCTCATGGGCTGATTTAGCAGAGAAATAAGCTCCTTTCCTTGCTCAGCGCATCCTCGCACTATTGCTCCCTCTTGATGCTGTGTAGTTTTTCCCTTCCCTGCACTTCCTGGCTAGCTCAGTCTCATATAAAGCTTATCAAAAGGGTGGCAGTTGGGGTAGACAGGTTAGGAGGTTGTCTGATGCCTTCTAAAAGCATCTCTTAGAGATGCCACAGCTCCTTACTGGGAACATAATGTGCCCACCAGGTCTGTGTTGTTTCTTCCATGCAGTGCAGGGGAAACAAAGTACCCTTCCCCAGCCCATTTCCCAAAATAAAACGAAAACAGAAAAAAGGGATTTAGGATGAAAATAACTAGCTGAGGCATGTCCTCTGTGCTAGGAAGATCAAGTGCTAATGATGGTTCTGGCACGTTGGTGACAGTTTTGTCTGTTGTATGTATATATATTTTAACTGTGAGACCACATGGGAGGCTCTTTATGCAGTCGAAGTGCCTTTGACAGCCGCTGAGAACACATTGGCTCCTTTCTGCTGGCAAAAGACTCATCCCATTAAAGGCTGTCGATAAAGGGAAGGGAAATGACAAGGGTGCTTGGGAGGGAGTGAGGCAGCAGGAGGAGACAGGAGCTGCCACCACCAATGTCATTACCAAGAATGAGAAGGAGCTTTTGCATAAATGCACCATGTGTTTTCATTAGCGGTGGCGGGGAATGTGCTGTTCTGAAGAGAGCATTTATACCATTGAAGGGAAAACAGATACCCTGCGACTGTCACATGAGCACCCATGGTGCTGACGGCTTTGGCATGTGAGCATCCTTCATCCCCTGCCTCCGTCGGCTGCCACCGCAGCGCTGCCCCGAGCCAGCGAGCCCTGCACGCCTGCATGCACCGAGGGCCGGGAGTGCGGCCGCGTGTGCGTGTCTGCCCAGTCGGCGGTGGGTCCTCGTAAGTGCCCATGTACGCAAGAGTGCTGGTGTGCAGGCGGCTGCGGCACCCGTGGGGGTGTGTTGTGAAGACCATGCTACATGGGGCTGTGTGGACCTTCTGGGTATTTCCCAGGGTGTGAGGGGACAGGCAAGTGACAGTGTCTCTGTGCAGTGCCAACCACACAGGTGCTGTTTCCTAACTCTCCTCTGGGACCTCTCTTCTCACAGGCCAATTTCCAGCTGCTTTGTGTTGCCACTACTAAGGTGATAATAAAATCCTATTTAAACATTAAAACATTATTGTACCTGATGGTTAGAAAAGAATCAATATGCTCTGGTGAGGCTCAGGTGATCCCAGCCAGCCACTCCCTGGCATGGCTGGGTCCTGGGATGATAGTGAGGAGATGTTCCTCCTGGGTAAAAAGTGCAGTAAAAGCCACTGAGCCCTTTCTGCTCAATGACAGGAGATGGTGTGGAAAGCTAGGGCCTTCCTGAGTCATAGCAAGGTCTGCTACTCAGCAACCATGTAACCTGAAGGAAAATTTGATATAGCCTAGGGCATGACAAGCAACACCCAGGTGTAAGCAGATCCATGAGAAGATCCATCTGTTCAGGAGATCTTGGAGGGTGACCTGGGAGGAGATACCTGTGGCTAAGTAGGAGGAGCCGAGAACCTCGCTGTACCCGTGTATGCTTACAGAGTTCATACAGTCACTTGGGTTGCTGGCTGATGTCTGTCTTTCCTCAGTGCACACTGTGCCCTTTTGCTTGTGTCTTAAAAGAACTTTGCTTATACTCTACACTTTTCCATGCTATGTCTGTCATAGTGGTCCAGGGGTAAACATGCATTTTGGGGCAGTGGTGCTAGTCAGCTATATTTGGTTTATTTTGGGCTTAAACCCTTTTGTTGATTTCACCATACAGCAAAAGAGTTGCATTATTCTTACTAGAAACATCTGGTGATCACATTCAACACCTGATCATCCCAGACTCCACTCCTGCCCAGAGCTGATCCAGAGCTGCTGGGTCCCACCCATTCACTCTCAGAGCTTCTACTCCAGCTGTTCCTGTTGTACTTCCCAAAAACTTGTGAAAACGTGAGGCAAGAGCTTGCGTCAATGAGTCTGTGAATCCCAGCACTGCAATGGTCTGAGAGGAGAGAGCAGGATGGAGAATTGGTGCTGGGGAGATTGCTGAGAAGTCAGATGGGAGGTTGGGATGCAACATCCTACCCTGCCCTGCCATGGCCAAACTGAAGGTGCTTTTTGATCTAAAAATCATGGACTGTGCGTACTGCCAGGAGGGTACCTGGCACCTGCAAGGGTAGGGTCCCTCACGGATGTAGTGATCTCACTGCAGTGAGAGCAACACTCTGCTTTGCATCTTTGAGCTCACTTGGTACCCTCAGACCCTACTGGTGCCTCCATGGCCCTGTTAGACGTTCAGGCCCAACAGTAGGAGCAGATCTCTGTCTGTGCACTGACTCCATCCTAGAGTAGCGCAGACCACAGACTGGAAAGGAAAAGTTAGCAGTGGCTGGGACATTACAAACCCCCATCTCCTCATGGCCCACATTTGCTGAAACCGGCACCCTGCTGGGCAGGTTCTCCACACAAAGCTACATGAGCCTGGCACCTTCTGTCATGCTGTTTGGTGGCATGAGGTTGGTGCATGCAGCTAAGCCCACATCCCTCCCCACACAAAGCCAAAGTCTCACAATCAATCCAAATGCTCCTGCATTTGGACTATCAGTCAGCAAATTCTCTGCTCTCCCAAGGCTTTGTAAGAGCAGGGCTTAAATTCCAGTTTCTCCTATGACTACCCAGTTATCCATAACCTGGAACTGGTCCCACACTGCCTGATGCTTTTTCCTGTTGAGTAAGTCTTTGTACATGAATATGAGACTCTAACCACAGTTTGTTTGGTTGTGGAAATTATGAGTTTGCTACAGTGTAGGAGGTGTCTCCACGCTGCTTTGCTGCAACTGCACCTACAAGACCAGAAACCTGAGGTGTGCTGGTCCGTATGAGATAGCCTAGTGCCTCGTACCACACTGAACGTCATCATTACAGGGCAGCAGAAGCACACAGAGCATGAGTGACTTGCTTGGCAGCAGAAAGTGGGTCCAAGACAGGGCCGTGCAAAGAACTGCATCACCAAGACCTCTGCACCATGTCCCTGAGACAGCCTTCATCATGTTGTGAGGGCTTTTGTCACTAGTCACTGTTGGAATGAGTTAATCATGAGATATTGCTAACGCCCACTGACCATTTTAAGCCTTCAGGCATGGTGATACATGCTCAGCTTCTGTTCAAGCAGATTAGCACCCAGGGGTCCTCAAAAGTCTTAAAAGACTTGTGTCATCATCATTATTCTCCCATAGTTCGTAGCTCCCATGTCCTCACAAATCACCTGGATGGAGCTTGGCATAGGACTGTTTGGACACATGGGGACTGTGCTCGGGTGTGGGGGTTCCTAGAGCAGGAGGGGGAGAGCTGGGGGCTGTCTCAGAACCCCCCCAGCAGCTTGTGCTGAGACCTCTGCTTCAGGGTGCAGTCTGCGAACTACAAGACCCAGAGTGCCACTGTGACAGGACCGATGGAGAAAGGGTTAAGTGAGGGGGATACACCACTATCCCACACATAGCCCTTGTCCAAAAGCAGTGTGAGGACAAGAAACTCAGTCCCTAGTTTGCAGATGCACCAGCACACAGCCTGCGGTCCCACCACGCTGCAGCAAGGAGCCAGCGCATGGCTTGTGAAGCCCACCAGAAATGCCCCAAAGCATCTTCTGCTGCCTGTGGCCTTCCAGGGACTGGGAGAAACCACTTTTTTGGCTCAGCATCTCTGTTTTTCTCCATGAACAAAAAAAAAAAAAAGAAAAAAAAAGAAAAAAAAAAAAGAAAGAAGAACAGAATAATGTGCTTTAAAATCACTTTTCATTAGCAGTGTTTTTTCCTCTCCACCCCTGGATGTGGCTCACGATTCCCCCTCCTGGAAGCAGAGTGGGGCTGCACAGGGGCAGGAAGGTCTCCAGGACTTCGGAGGCAGATTCCCCAGAGAAGCACAAACCAGTATTGCCATGTGGTTCTCAGCACCATCACCAATTTACACCTCATTGTGGATGTGGCTTCCTAATTTCTGAGGTACCTTGGAAACTGTGAGTTGCCTCCTCCAAACCTTTATTGCAGCCCCTCCTCCACACTGATCAGCTGCAATTTCCGAAGCCAGCCAGCTGATTAGAGTAGGCAAATGAATTCTTTCATTAGGAGAAGCATTGTTATAATTAGGGTAGAAATTTGGTACTGCTGCTTTTTAGAAAAGGAGAAGAGAGAAAAGCCACCCCTGTTTGATACTGCTTTAAGGCCTCGTTATTAAAAAAAAAAAAAAAAAAAAGTAATGTATGTATAATTTGTTGGGGTTTTTTTGTATATTTGCTGGCCATGCGGAGCTACTGCAGTTTGTTAATATAAGTAAAAATCATCATTATCATAATTCATTGCAAAAAAAAATCAAGAGGTCACGGAGATATTTTGGGAGATGTTGGTGAATCAAAACAAATTGCATTTTCAGCAGCTGGCATTTCCAGCTCCTGCACAGTACCGAGTGATAGGCTGGGGGAAGAAATAAATAGAGAGGCAGAAAGATAAATCGAGAGCACCAGATAGACGGGTTTATGTAGCATTTTCATGTATCATTGTTGGGTGACATGGTGTGAGTTATCTCTGTAATTACAGCCCTCCCGCTCCCCGGCAGCTCGCTCCCCGGACCCGCGGAGGGCTCCTGCCAGGAGCTGCCTGTCCCAGCTGGAGAGGAAGGCAGAGGGAAGCAGCCTCACACTGGGCTGGGGCTCTGGAGTCCCCCGCAGCTGCCCAGGGCTGCCTCTGTCCTCTGGGCTTCAGTGACCGAGGAGCATCACAGCAGCATCCAGCTGTCACATCTGGTTGGCTTCTTGACTCCCACTGGAAGCACATCGGGAATAATCAGATTTGTCCCAGCTCAGTATCACAGAATCATCTAGGTTGGAAAGGACTTTGAAGATCATCCAGTCCAACCATTAACCTACCACTGACAGTTCCCAACTACACCGTATCTCTAAGCGCTATGTCAACCTGACTCTTCAACCCCTCCAGGGATGGGGACTCCCCCCCTGCCCTGGGCAGCCCATTCCAACGCCCAACAACCCCTTCTGCAAAGAAATCCTTCCTAAGAGCCAGTCTGACCCTGCCCTGGCGCAGCTTGAGGCCATTCCCTCTTGTCCTGCCGCTGGTTCCTTGGGTCAAGAGACTCATCCCCCCTCTCTGCACCCTCCTTTCAAGGAGTTGTAGAGGGCCATGAGGTCCCCCTCAGCCTCCTCCAGACTAAACCCCCCCAGTTCCCTCAGCCGCTCCCCAGCAGACCTGTGCTCCAGACCCTGCACCAGCTCCGTTGCCCTTCTCTGGACACGCTCGAGTCATTCAATGGCCTTTTTGGAGTGAGGGGCCCAAAACTGAACCCACTCATCGAGGGGTGGCCTCACCAGTGCCGAACACAGGGGTCAGATCCCTTCCCTGTTCCTGCTGGCCACGCTAGTGCTGACACAAGCCAGGATGCCATTGGCCTTCTTGGCCACCTGGGCACACTGCTGGCTTCTGTTCAGTATGTGGGACTCTGGCAGGGGATTAGTCTGCTGGTCCAGGGGTGTGTGTCCAGTTATGCAAGGAGTGAAGCACAGGGAGAAGGTTTTTCAGTGGTGGTATTCCTTGAAGCAGGTTTTTCCCACTGGTGTTACAGGAGCTACAGGATGGTACAGACTCCTCTAGTCTGGTGCAAACCCTCAGATGGGATCAGAACAGCAAGAATTAAATCTCTAAACCAGTTATACAGAAATGACTGTGAATTTATGGCAGGAACTACTCAGATAGAGATGTGGGGTTTAGGACTGAATATCTTGCTTTTTTAGTCCATATTTATGCAGCCAGCATATGCTGTGAAGATGAGTTCTCCCATGGCCAAGGGCAGACTGGGTGACCAAGCAATATGGATGGAGTTCGCAAGGGAACAACTGCATCTTCCCCCAACTTTATCTAGGTGAGAGGGAAATCATGGATTTGAAAACCTTAGGGACTGCTGCAATCATTAAGGCTTCTGTCCCTCTGCTCTTTGGAGAGGTCTGAGGCCAGAACTTCATCTGAAGACTGTTCCTCTCTCTTCTAAACCTATAAATTGGTTTCTGCCAGGGCATTCAAAAATGAGTTTTCTACCCTCCTTCAAGACAGCACCAGAGCTAGGCTGTTGCTGAAAGCTTCACTCTGCTCTAGGGTACCTAACACATCTGTACAAGCTGGTGTTGCTGCTGTTAAACTGGTTTCAGTGTTTTGGTGGATGAGATGCACCAAGGACAACCGGTAATTTCTGATAATTCTTGGTACTAAGCAGCATATTATTGCTTATGGGGGCATCAGCACTGGGACCTTGGGGATGTTCTGACAGTTACGATTTACTGAATCTGGATGACTCCATCTCACCCATATGTGAAAGAGAACTATGAACTTTCTGCACTTTGCATGGTTTTAACTTTATGGTCTGTCACGTTTCCTCTGTCCAGGAGATGTGGGCAGAGTGATTGGCCACAAACTGTGTCTTTCATGGAAGCGTTACAGTGCTTTCCATGCCCCAGTTTTCATTTGGCCTATCTGGGAGATGAGAAGAGACATTTTCCTTTCCTTTCCTCTTCATTCTTGGCACTGTGATGTGGTCAGGTCCATCACAGACACTTCCTGAAGGATAGGTCACTTGGAGGGATGCAGACCCTGGGCTGTGCTCCATCTCCCTCCATAGGACAGGGCAGGGTGGTCAGGAAGAAGGAATGCAGGCAGATGCCAGCAGCTTGGACCATCCATAACTTTATCACACTCCTATAAATAGGTGCAGAGAAATACCCAGAAGTTGGGGGTGAATAATAGAAATGACACAGCAACAGGCTTTGGAGCTAAGAGTAACCTTCATTGCTCAGAGCTAATCAGACCTATGTCCTAAGACCCAGAATAACAACATCTGTCTGGTCTCCAGCTGTGCACCTCACAGCTGCATACATCACTGCCGCTAGAACCTTTGGGAGCTCCTTCCTTAGAGCTTCCCAGGGACCTGCATCCATAAAACAAAGAGACAGGTGAGTTTCCCTCCTGCTCCTGGGCTTTGCAAAATTAACGGGACATTTTTGCCATCTGAACTGCCAAGACATTCCCGGGATTTCTGTGGGGCTGGAGAGGGACAAGACTCACTCCCTGAGAAGGTGCCGGTTACAGCTCTTTTGCCAGGCTGTGAAGCCAAGCAGTGAGTCTGCTTGGCGTGAAGTGCTGGAGATCTCTCCCATAGCTCAGAACCCACCCACTTCCCAGGCAAGTCCAGAGAAGCCTTCCCGGCTCTGAGCAAGCTTCCAAACCCCTGAACCTTGGCTGGTCCCGCAGCACTAATGTTGCATAAATGCTTAATGCGAATCGGTGTCACATTCTCCATCCTGTCTGTTTTTTGTCTCAGGCTGGTAAGGCAGCCAGTGCAGACTATCTGTACCACTCTTCCTCCTTGCTCTCTTCCCTCTTTCCCTGCATACTTTCTCGTGGGGGTGAAACACCTCCTCTGCACTGGACGACCACTCTGCCCATCTGACCCTCCTGCAAGCCAGGAGCCTCCACAGCTGCTTCCAAGGACGGGAAGGCAGAGAGCTCCCAGCTCCTGCTGGCTGCCACTCCGCCGAGCCTCCAGCCAGCAGCCGTTCGGAGAAGGAGTGCTGCCATTGCAGTCAGCAGCCAGAGGGTCAAATCCTTCCAGGAAAATGTAATCACTTCCAATGAGCACAAATGCAATTTAGAGGAGAGCTTTGTGACTGGAGATTATAGAGCCCAGAGGCCATGTGTGCTTAGTGGCTCTCCCCAGTCTGTCAGGGAGCAGGGATGCTGGCAGCTCCCACCCATCCTGCTGCTCTCCTGGAGCTGCTCCATGCCAGGAGAAGAGCGTGGATCTTCCTCTGCCAACACGGCCAAGCCAGGCTGTGCAGAGATCCGCTGCCCATCGGCTTTCCCAGTCCTCAGCCTGTGAGGGCTGCCTGGCTGCTGGCCATCAGCAGGGACTGGGGACTGAGGGGAGAAGCCTGGATCTGTTCAGGCCCAAAAAAGAGCAGCTAAAGTTTTCAGGTGAAGTGTTCAGATAGTGACACCTTCACACCACCTTTGCACTTCAGGTTCACAGTCTGCCCACTGCCCAAGAGAGAAGATGCAAAGCGTGGGGCTGTTGTTTCCCACTGTGCACCAGCCACTCCCAGGCAGGAGCTGAAGAACCAGCAGCACAGGGGAGCACCTCATACCCGACAGGTGACAGTGGGAACTCAATACCCAATTTCTGGGATTTTGAGCTTCAAACAACTTTTTAATGCTCTTGTGTGTTGAAGCTGGGAGCTAACTTCAGTTCTCCAAATCCCTGGACCATCAACGGCAGTTGGCTCTTTGGGTGTGGCTGCACCTTGTGTGTGATGGCAGGGGGGGGTTTCCTTCCCTTCTGCAAAACAGGATCTGCTCAGGATGGGGTCAGCAGCCAGCAGGATCATCTGAAAAGCCATCTTTTTGGGAGCTCTGTCTCCCACATGTGCCATCAGAGCTGTTTGCAGTCATCCCAATTCAACTGCTCTGGTCCATCTGCTGTGAACCTGGAAACAGGAAAAGCTTTTGCACCATTGGCTGAGAGATGACTCCAGCTCACAGGACCAGGCTGCGTTTTCTCATGTGTCATCCTGAGTCAAGGTGAGAAGTGCCGATGTCTCAGATTGCACAAAGGATTCCACCATAGCTTGTCCTGAAAAGTCAGAATCGTAGACATTCATGAGCTGAGTCTCCCTTCCCAGTCTGATTTCAAAGTATTCATTTTTTTGAATGCTTAATTATAATTAGCTTAAATTTCAAAACAAGAGGTCATCTGAACTGGAAAATATTTTTTTTTTTTTCTCCTTTGAGAATGTCAAAACACTTCATTTTGACAAATTCAGAACTCCTTCCAAAGTTTTTTCTGACTCAATAAATTAATCAAAACCGACCTTCTCTTAAAATAAATGTCAGTTTTGAAAAAAATCAGCATTTACCAGTGGAAAAAAAACACAATTCATCCAAAAATTCCTACTGTGCTTCCATCCTGACTTATCGTCTATGTGCCTTTCCTATGCTGCGTTCCCAGTAACTGTGATCCTAGCTGGATTAATTAAAATGGGCAAGGAGACAGAGTCAGGAACAGCTCCAGCCTGAGTGGGAAACTTTTTTTCAGATTCAGAGATATGTTGAGAACATTTCTCTTTTTGCTTAATTCTACAAGTCTGAGGTTGAGCAGACTTCAAGGTGCGGTGTCCACAGGGAGGGTTTCCTTTGCTGCAACTTGTGACCCTTGAAATCCCCACCTTTCCACCCTGCCTGAGTTCTCTATTCATTCGCATTTCCCCTAAAAACAGGCTTCAGCTACTGAGTCTATAAACACAGATTTATTGCTGATGCAATCCAGGAGGTGCTTAAAAAAATCCTTACATCTCACTGAGACTTAACTTGTGAAATTCAGCTGGGACCAGACACTGATCCAAGATACACATGTGTGAGTCTGGAATAACTTCACCACCCCAATTCTCAGAGGGCATGTAATGGTGCATTAAAAGTGGAGTCTATAGAAAAAGCTCTGGTTTCTGTAGGATTTGTTTATACCAAAGAGACTGAGAGGGAAATTAGGCCACTGATACAAGCAACAAAAACTCTGTGGCAACCGCCATGCAGTGCCATTAACAGGACTGAGCTTTGATCTGGGAGGATCTATCTTTTGTGGCATCTTCTTACACCGCAGAGTGGCACAGTGCAGACACTCGCTACCCAAAGGGAGGAGGTTAAAGCTGCCTGGCACTAGTGCCAGGGGTTTGCCTGGGAAGAGCTGCCCTGGCCAGCACAGCAGCAAACAGATAAGTGCTCAGCAAACGGGGCACCGAGGGACGTGGTGCCCTTCCCCAGGCACACTGTGCATCTAAGCAGCATTTTCCTTCAAAACAAGGTGGCCTCACTGTGCTTCCCGTGGGGAAAGAGCCTCCCCAAAGCTGTGCTGTGAGAGGGTACCAGCTGGATCCAGACAAACCCATGCAGGGGTTGGACCCACAATTTAACCTGCTGGGCAATGATGCAGCCCATGCCCATGCCCTGTTTATTTTATTTGCATAAACTATGTGACCACAGAGGTTTGTGGCAGCTGGACAGGGGTTTTATGGTTGCCAGTGGCACTGAAACATAAGAATTATTTCCTCCCTGAATGCAGAGCCCTGTGTAAACCAGCCCAGAGTGGGATGGCAGTGATTTACTAGGAAAATATGCCTGCTCCAGCTCTTCATGATGCTAATATAAAGCTGACAAACCCTGTATTTTCTGTGAGTGCCCTAGGACTGCCCTAGGTGTAAGCAAGAAGAGCAGCATGGCTGGGGTGGCAAAGTGTGAGCAGCACAGTACAGGGTTTGGCTGTGTGTGCCCCAGGTGGGACCGTGGGCCTGATCCTGCTCTCAGACTGGCAATGCTCCACCACCAGCTGGAGTGACAACCTGTTTTCCCTGAGTGTCAGAAGAAAGCAAGGGCCAAGCTCTTTGCTAGGACTGAAGATCAATTTGCTAATGCCTTCAAGGTGATGGCGGGACCAGTGATGGAGAGCTCCCTGTCACTTCTGAGTGCTCTGCCACAGCGTCGGGCCCCCGGCTCTCGTGGGACTGTGGGCAGTGGGTCCCTGGACCAAAGAGAACTTGTCTGCCTTGGACCTCTGCCTCCTGAGAGTGCCATCTGTCACCGCTTTAAATGAAACCCCTCGTGCAAGCAAACCCAAATTCCCAAAGGACTCCCACCTTCGCCCGTCTCCTCCAATCAGCTCCCTGGAAGACAAATCCTGACACAGCCACCACGCACACCACCTTTGAATGAAGTTGCCATAGTTACTGGTGCCTCACAGCAGCAGGCTGAGCTCATTAAAATGATTTGAATGGCTACCCTATAATCAAGCCACTCGGGGAGGGAAGGTCTGGTGGGGAGGAGAGCCCCAGGATGTGATGGGCTCCAGCCCGTGTGGTGGAAGGACTGTTGGAGAGCGTCTCCAGAGTCTGCACGGATCCTTGCACAAGCTCATGAAAGAGGCATGGGAATAGTGCAGAGCTGGGTCAACCCGAAGGGATGGCAACACATGCTCCCCACGCTGTGTTGGTCCCTCTTGGAGACAGAGGTGGGCATCGTGCTCCTCTGCCAGGGTTTCCTTCCCAGCAGTGAACACTAGCATTTCCCCCGTGTCATGGCTGAGGCTGCAGTCTCAGCCTCCACCCTTACACCATGGCCTCACATCTTCAACAATGATGGTTTCCCACGCTCTCAAACAGCCCAGTAGGCAATGCTGGGGGTCTGGCTTCCCACAGAAGAGTTGTTTGAAACTTGAGCCGGAGCCTTCCTCTTCTTTCAATCCATATTTTACAAATTGCTGTTTAACAAAAAAACCCAATATTTTTTGGATTCACCCAAAACATTAATCCAAAATAAAGTTTCATCTTCTTTATTTTTTTTTTTTTTCACCAAGACAAGACTTTGAAAAACAAGTATTTTGGGGTTTAGCTTAAACCAAAACAGTTCTAAGAAAAAAGGAAAAGAAAGATATTAAAAATATCATGGAATACTAGAGGGAAAAAAGTCCCAAAGATGTTGAAAACACCCTGCTAAAAAAACCACGGGTCTTTTTGGAGCACTTCTGCTCCAGGGAGCAGGTCACCGTGGTGTCCTCAAGCAGGTGCTGCTCATGGTTGGTATTGTGCACCAAAAGCTGCAAGACAGCGTGGGTGAGGCCACTGCCAGCTGTGTGTGGATGAGGATCCCTGCGGGAGGAGAAGGCATGGTGCTCCCAGGTGGCTGGTTGATGAAAGATGAAGGATTCCCGTTTCCCTCAGCCTGTCATCACACCGAGCTTGTCTGCAAGGAGAGCCCCTTCCCCCTGCAAAGCCTGACCAGCTGCTTGCCCTGGGCTGTGCAGGGATCCCATCCCATCCCTACCTGGCTGAGCAAGTGCCTGCACCCAGAGCAAGCCCAGGCAAGGTGTTTCTTTATTTTCTGCATGCCTAACAGCTGCTTGGTTCACTCAGACAGGCCCAGCCCAACACATGGAGGTGTGGAGGGGTGTGCAGGCTTTTGAGCAACCCCATGCCATGATGCTCCCGTGAAATGGGTAGAGTTGCTGAGAAGACTCGTGAACACCTCCCCAGCTCCAAAGTAGTGGCATTTAGGAACTGCCCACCTCAGACCAGGCACAGCAGAAGCAAAACTCTTCTGCTGCTGGGAGCGATGAGCTGGCTGGTCCACAGGCAGTTGCCATCCCATGGAGCTGGGCTGTGTGGGGCAGACAGGTCTGTCCTTCCCCACCGAGGATGTTGCATTTTGCCGGGCCACCTCAAGGTCCCCTGGGTTACGTGGGGTTTTTTAAGCAGCAATGGCAGCTCTGCAGGTTTCCCACTGGTGTTTCCCAGCAGCACAAAGATCATCAACGACGGCTCCCAGGTGGCTGAGACAGCTCCTCTGCTCCCCGCAGCACCAGAGCTTACTGCACTACCCTCCCCATGGGAGGCACAGGCCCGCACCCCTCGCTGTGCAGAGAGCGATCAGGGTACATGGATAATCTTTTACTCTTCAGTACAAATAATTTATTACATTAAAATAACGTTTTTAAAAAATGAGTACTTTGGGAATAATTCAGGCTCGCCTGCGGAGGCATTTTTCAAAGTGCCATAATAGGCACTTAGAAATGGGTGGTTATTTTTATTCTTCGAGCCTGTCAAGAAGCTGATGGATCGAATTGGCTGATGACAAGGCAGCTGAGTGCTCATAGACGGACACCACAGCGTGAACGCGGAGCCCGTTACAAATGAGCCGCCAGCTCAGGTCAGAGCTCTCGCCAAAGCAGTGGCACCTTTGCAGCGGGGTCCTGCTCCCCTGGGGTGACGGTGACCTGGGGCAGTGAGGTCCAAATGGGCCACAGGCAGAGAGAGCAGGCAGCCCTTGCCCAGCTCCCAGCAGCAAGTACCCCTCTTCTCTACAACTCCATCCTGGCAGCAGGGAGCAATATCACCTGGCCCCCTCTCCATCCCAGTCTAGTTGAAACATCTCTTCCCAAACCTCCACCCCTCTGTCAGGAAGACAAGTGCCCCATGGCAGTTCTGTGTGCATGTGGCCAAGATCAAGTAGACATGGGAGAGGGGAAGGGGAGATCCCTGCTGACAGGACCTTCAGTCATAAGAAGCCACCAACATCTTGCAGAAGGGTCAGAACACCAGCCAACTGGGATGGATGCCCAGAATTATCTCCCGTTGACATGACTCTCCTCATACCACAGTTTTCTCCCTGCTCACCCTCTTCACCACAGCCAAAAATAAAACCTCTTCCTATGTCTTGCCCCAGTACTGGCAAGGCTGCTATGAACATTGCAACCAGAGACCTTCTGCTATGTCAAGGAGGCTGGCAGAGCAAGGGATGAAGTCTGGAGATGTATGCCTGGAGACTGGCAAGCATCACCTGTCTCCCAGAGCAAGGCTGGCATGACTGGGAGCATCCCAGCTTGCACATGGCTGGCTCTTGGGTGGAAGGATTTGACACACATCAGTTAAACTCACAGCCTTACTGTGTCTGCTGGCTCCTCATTACCCCCTTTCACACATGGAAATCTGATTTCCAGGGAACTAGAAGGCAAATGCCTAGAGTGGACTCAAGAAGGGCCCTGATCACCTTGGCACCCCGGCTCCTCGCCCCCCACATCCCTTGATCCCCCCAGCTCATCTGCTGGGGAACCACAGCTCCTCAATCGTGTTGGTAAGTGGCCATTGCACCAGCAGGAACAGACCTTTTGGGCTCCTCCGTCAGTAACACAGCCCCCCACGTCTGAGCTAACAGCAATCCTCCCTGTCCACTGCCAGTGCAGGGACACAAAACACAGCCGTGCAAATGTGATGCCACCCTCAGCAGCACACAATACACACACACATGCAATGCAGAGGCCTGTGTATGATATATGCAAAGAGAGAAAGTGAATAATACACTCCATTCTCAACACTTTGGCTTCACAGTCATTGTATGACACTTCTTCAGGACAGGAGAAATTGAAACTTCCTGTCCCCACATCCCAGCCATGAGACAAGTCTCATCTAGGTTGAGCAAGTAACAGGGCAAGGGGGCAGAAGGGGTCGGATGCATCTGGACCCACTGCCCTGCATCTACCACAGGCACAGATCCTGCTCTGCTTCCAGGACAGCACTTTGCAGGAGTGTTCGTGGCACAGTTCATCCACCAGTTCCTCACAGCAACCAAGGATTTGTGAGAACTGCCCTGCTCCAGGGAGGCCACCCTGTGAGGCTGGGGGTCAGATTCTTCCCTGGCCTCAACCTGCAATTTCTCATGACCTCAAAACAGGGCAAATGTCTCCAGGACAGACCTTGGCCTTTCCCCAACCCTTCTGCCTCCCAGCAAGGAGCAGAGCCTTTGCTAGCAAAGGGTCCCCTCACTCTGCACTATAGATCAGCCCACAAGTTGAGCAGTGGCTTACAGCACAGCTTAGTCCAGCTCTTTCCCAGCCATGGGCATGCTGCATGCCTCAGGTGTCTTCCTGAGACGTCTTCCGAAATCAGCTCTGGTGTGAAAAAGCCAGGTAATCATATTATGTCAGAGAGCTTGGAGAGAGAGGAGAGGCAAGGGAAGGAGAGCTGCAGGGGAACCCACTGAGCCTTTGAGCTGTGTGAATAATTGATAAGGCCATTCAAAAGGGCTTGCGCTGCAGTGCCCAGGCATCAGCCAGCCCAGCCTCATTCCCTACTGCTTGCACTTTCTCATGCTCAGAGATCAGCAGAGCATCCAGCAGAGCCTGCTTGTGCCTGCCTGAGCAGGACCAGCCTGGCTACCGAGGCAAAGACTTGCTGGGGAAGTATCACCAGCAGCAGCTCTCCTGTGGCTAGCAGAGTAACCCTGGTCTGGCTGGGTCAGAGTCCTTCCTGCACTTTGTGGAGGCTTGGAAGCAGAGATATAGACTTGGTACTGAGAGTGTGAGTGGTCCCATGAAGTGCTGTAGTCAATATAATCAAGAATTTAATTTGTACAGAGCCATACATTGCTCTCAAGCATATCCCTGACCCAGGTTGCAGCATGGGGAGCATATGGGAATGCTGAAAATCTGCTACAGTTGTTAAGGGATTCCCAGAAGACCTGGGGAGTGCAGGAGGGAAGGCTGGAGCGTGATGGTTATTCTGGGGGAAATTATGGGGCCCAAGCTCCTCCAGTCCTGTTTTTTACCCTGCTGACCAGGGTGGACATTCAGTCCCACCAGCAGCTTGATATCTCTGGAGGGGGCAGTGGGAGCACACAGTGATGGCTGCCACAGGTGGGACTGCTCAGACTGAACCCATCCTGATGACAGCTGCAACTCCTGCCCAGCTGGTTCAGCTCTTTCCAGCTCCTCCAGGACAAACTCCAGGCCCTGAGTGGAGAGCGGTCCCAGCTGCAGGCAGCTGCTCTGAGCAGCACCTCTGTGCAGTTTAGGCTGCCCTCTTCCCTGGTGCTTCAGCCTGTCAAAGCCTGGCAAGCTGTGGGAGAAATGAAAAGGAACATTACTTTGAATTTCAGAGCCCAAAAGTTGCAGCATCTTCCCCTCACAGCCTCCTACCTGCAGTTCCAAAGCTCTTCTGATTCTTATGAATTGATCTATTCCTAGGAGGCAAGGAAGGTTTACAGGCTCATCTCCACTGTACTGTGACACAGAGCTGGCAGGATACATGCCCATGGTGGTATCAAGAGCCAGAGGCAGAGCTGACAACTGAGTAACTCTCTGTTATTCTTCCTCCCACTCCAGCCTTTAAAAGTCCCAGTTTCCTCAGGAGCAACGGGTCGGGTTAAGGTGGGGAAAAAATACAAGTGATGGTGTATCTGCTGGGATTTTCCTGTCAATCTCTCTTTCCTTGTGAAAGGGTTTAAGGCTCTGATAGACTGGTGCCTCAGCAGTGCAGCCTGGATGATGCACTTGCCTGGCCCTGATACCCTACAGAGTCAGGGAGGGGACGCAGGGACCACACTCAACCTGCTATTCCTGACCAGAAGCCTTTATCTCACCTCCATCACCCTGATATCAGGGCATGTCCAATTAGAAGCAACAATCACCTTTGGCCTTTTTTGGTTTGAAAAGCCTCATTACGTTGGATTTTTGCTGTTTCAGATTCTCTCCACCTCCTGGGTTTAGTGTGTCCATGCTGCGGAGGCTGAAAGGGTCACCATATGACATGCAGTGGTGCTCAGCGGGGATGGGGCAGAGGTACTGCACTGTGTGAGACTAACCGCTTTGCTGCAGTGGGGGCAAGTAAGTAAATTGCACACCAAAGCATTCCTGCTTTGTGCAAGTATCCTACATAAGAGGCGCTTCTGCAACAAGCTGCGTGTAAGCCAGCACACCGCTGTCCATCCTGTCTCCCCCAGATGAAGAGACCCTCTGAGGAAGATCACAGCCAGAAAAGCAGTTCTGCTGAGTGATGAACACAGCAGCTATTGCTCAGTGAAAAACCTCAACTAAAGGCAGGAAGCTGAGTAGCAGTGTTTATCTGTAGTTTACTCCAGAATCCTGTTGTGGTTACTTCGATGAGCAGTCCTGATCGATGCTGGTGTGGCCTCCACTTGCAAGTTCATGAGAACAGCATATTCTTGGGCAAAGGGTAGTAAAACATCTCTAGAGCAGAACTGGCTCTGGGTTTGCAGACTCAGAGGAGCCATGGGCAGAGTTAAGATGTGTCCCCCACATTACCACCCAGCTATGGAGACAGGCCCCAGAGCATACAGCCTCACCTAGAGACAGGCAGTCCATGCTTCAGCTGTGCCGTGATGCTCTGCACAAATATAAAATCCCAGCAGATCCAGGGAACACCAGCACAGCCCAGATAGCCAGCAAGGACATCCATGAGGAGCAATCCCAGATCCTCAGTCTCTTATTATAGTTGGGCAGAAGTCAGAGAGGTCATCCCTGAGCCCTTGCTGCAGGCTCCTTTGTCTTATGCAGTGTGAGATGTTCCTCTGCTCTGGCTCAGTCAGTGCATAAAGATGTCTCTGTTCACTTGCAGATGGAGCATGTTGTCATTTTCTGTGATTTAGTACGACTAAGAAACACTAGACTGTGGTCTGCAGTGAGTGTATTAACACACAATGCCTCAAGGCATTCCCATGAACAGATGCAGATGCATGGGCTCAGACCCCCATTTTTTCAGCCAGCAAGTGGAGAGAAAACAGTTCATGGGCTGCGGTTCAAACAGGATCTGAAATATTCTCGTAGCAAAGAGTTTTCCAGAAAAAATGAGATGTCTAAAGACTGGAAGCAAGCGAAGACTTAACACATGGAAGAGCTGCAGCCAGGCATACTGTGATGCCTGTGCCCAAAGAAGCATTTCTGTGACTTTGCCCTGTAGCAGCAGCCACCTCCATTTCTTTGAGCTCTTGTGGATCAGGGAAGTGGAGTCTCACACCCTTTGCCATATGCTTTTTGCAATGAAGAAAGGGGAATTTCTTTCCTGAGGCACCTTAATAAGGGTATTCCCAGCAAAGGCATCACTTATGGGATTCTCAGAGCTCCAAGAGGGGTTTACCATAATGATTTGTTCCTGACCAGACCCATGTTGCTATCTCTCTCTGCTCCAGTCTATACCTGTTCAGTTGTTCAAATGATAGACGACTGCTCTGCAGGCATCTCCAGGCAAGCGTTCAGTGGCTTCAATCCCTGTCTCTGTTTCCTGTCTATGCCATTGACAGGATGTTATTCTGGACTTCCAGGGAGACTGGAGACCCTTCAGAGGATAATACAGCTCATAGGATGGCTGGGAGCAGAGACAGAAGCAGGACTAGTCAAAAGCATGCATTCTTGCATTTATATAGAAGGATTGGGACTGAGTCAGGTTGGGGCTGTGGAGTTTCAGACCTTTCAGTCATCTGTTCATGAAGGGCTGATTTCTGGATGTTTGATACCAAGGTTTTGTCAGCTGCACACCCTGGGAAAAGTCTTCTTGTTCCCAAGCTGTACGTTGGAAATCAAATGAAGAGTACCTCTCCTGGAGTGAAATACATCCCCATCACATGCTACCGCCCATGAGATGGAGTCACTGGACACAGCCCAGTGGAGCTGAGCACCCATCACTAGCTCCAGTGTCCCCTTCAGCCAGGACAGATGGCTTTTCCTGTCCTCAGTGTCTGTGTAGACTTTCTAGCAGCTCACAGGTGTGGCGTGTCCTAGAGCCCAGCCACTGGGCATCTGGTATCTCAGCTAACATGAGGCTTTCACACTCCCCCACATCTGTCCCACACAGTATGAATCTGCCCCAGAGGATGTCCAGGACAGCCCTCCCAGATTGGAAAGGTCATGCCCTGGGTCTCTTCTGTTGTGGAGGAGATGGCGAAAGTGCCTTCTCCAGGAAGAACAAACCAGTGAGAAAAGAGAAAACACAGATATCAAAACTTCCAATTTCAGCTCTTTTGTGGAAAAGGTACAAAACACCTTTGAAATACCAGTCACAAAAAACACCCAGTGAGACCTGACCAAAACGAGCTTCTGCCATGAGCGCCATCCCCACCCTCTCTGCTCCAGGTGGGAGGACTCACTCCACCAGAGCTCACATGAGTTGCCCTACAGCCTCTACGTTTTTCCACTGACCTGAACCCTGAATGACAAAACAGCCTTTTGGGGGACTGGGGGAAGTCTAGCTCCCATCATCCAGGTGCCTGGTGACATCCCGAGCAGGCTGACAGGCTAAGTCATTTATCCCACCCTAAGTCAGGTATGGCTGTGAGAGAGGACTCCTTTCTAGAAATTACCCAGGATTAGCAGGCAGATGAGGTGGGTATTTGGGGGTCAGTATATCTCAGGGCTGTCCAGTGTGTCTCAGTTCCCCATTTGTCAAATGCTCTTTCCTCTTGTTATAAGCTGAATCTGACAGATAGGGACAGGAAGATGGTGTGGACTCTGGATGGTTTAGGAAGAAATATATTCAGAGGTAAATGAGTTGCTAAAGGTTAAATGCACAGCACCATCAGGGGTTTGGGAAGAGGATCTTTCTTCCTGAAAATATAAAACCAGATTGGAAAAGAGACCTGCCAGCCCAGTTGCATGCTGCTGGGTGCATGGCCAGAGATGCTGGGGGAAGCCTCCACCCTGACAGGTAGCCAGAATAGCTGAGATGAGGGCCTGAGTGGGCACTGTGAACTATGCTGGACCAAAAATGAAAGTAGGGGAATAACGTCCTTGGCTTAGTACCCTAAGGTGCCCTAGAGGACAGTCACATCCCTGGGAGCAGGGAATGGAAAGCTGCTCTGCACCCAAATATGCACCAAAACCTGACTGGGGACTCAGTGTATGAGAGCAGTCGTCCCTTGAGGTGTCTGTGTCCCCTTCTCTTTCCCCCACTCCCAAGGAGCTGACCTTTCTTGCCAGGACCCTTGGCTCCAGCTTGGGCAATGTCCTGGGACAGGACAGGGGAATTGGTTCTTTGCTGTTCTCCATCCTTGGACACCAAGCTCAGCTAAGCCTCACAGCTCACCCTCTTTATGACGCCAGGGAGCAGCCCTCAGCTGGCATGGCCCATGAAGTTTGCCCCCTTTTACCATCTGTTACTTAAATACTAAAGCATCATTACTCCCAGGGAGCCTCCAGGATGTACAGGGGATGGTGAGATCCTACTGTCTCCTCCTGGGGAACCAAGGACTTGGACTGTTCAGAGATAGCTGATTGTATTTGCACTCCTTGCCTGCCCAGCCAGACCTGCCCAGACATACGGGAGGCAGCTCACAAAGCAGCAGCACCCTAGGAGATGACTCTGTCCCCATACCTGCAGCTTCTTTTCTTTTGTTGCCAGTTCTCAGGCTCCCCATCTCCATCCTCCGAAGCCATTAGTGAGAGCGGCTTCATGCTTCCCTCTAGTGGTCCCAGCTCCCCCTCCAGAATCACTGCTGTCTCCAACACCTCTCGATCCCACTGCACACCGTCATCATCCCCCTGTCCCACCCGTGTCCCCAGTGCTCTCGTCAGAGCAGTCATGTGAGCAGAGATACTCTGGAGCAGGTTGGCCTTGAGGATGGGTCATAGCATGGCTGCTTGGGAAAGAATAGCCCGGCTCGATGTTACTCCTTAGCTATGAACACAGGAGCTGTGAAACACCGTGATCTGTGAGTGGGCCTTTCATCACCTTGCTGGGGTTTCATGCCTCTGGGGTGTTTGAAGGTCCTTGTCCATTAGCAGGGTGCCACAGATGTTGCTTCAGAATAAAATCCTGAGCTTTGGTGTTTAACATTTTTCATCTCTCAGGGGTATTTTTTCCTCCTTGTTTCCCCAAAAGATTTTGCAGTCTTTTCCAAAACACTGACTGAGCTTAATTTCTGTACTGGGTCCCCAAATGCTGTCTTCTGCTTGGGGGCTGACCCAGGAAGGTTCCTGTTTCCCTGTTTAAGGATTGCTCAGGTCAATTCTCTCAAGTCAAAGCCTTGACTGAACAAGTCCAGCTTTTGTAGGTTAAGAGTGTTACTCTTATACACTGTCTGGGATGGTGAGCTCAGGGCTTTGCTGGTACAGTAGGTACTGACTTAAAGAAGCCTCCCTGTCTTCTAGAGAGCTGTTTGGGCTGTCAGCTTCATTGCCAGCATGCACTGAAGATATGTGGAATGGGCCTCACTGCAGAAGGATGTGTCCATCTTCAGAGGTAAAAAGTAATAAAATGATAACAGGACAGACTGCTGCTCCAAAAAAAGCACATCACTGGGCTTCCTGGAGTAAGAAAGAAAAAGAAAATCACATCTCTGTCCCACACCAACAGTATGATCTCACCAGCTGCCTCCATGGAGGAAGTTAATCCCATTCCTGCAGATGCAGTGCAAAGGAAACAGTCTGGCACCTCCTGAGTGCAGAGCCAGGGAGGACCAGGTTGGGTTTAGTGTCACAGTGTGCACTTACAAGTGCACGGTGCAGGCGCCAACAAAGTTCTGATTTTCCCTTCCAGTAGGCCAGTGGATCTCTTACTGGGTTGTCTCAGTAAAATGAAGCAATCCAAGAAAAATAGGAAAAGACCCAACTTCTGGCACACAAAGGCTCACAGGTGATGTTCGGTGCAGCCCAGCTACACGACCAGGTTGAGGCAACTGGTGGCTGCTCATGTGCCACTTGGTTCTTGCAGAGCTCCCTTTGCACAAGAGCAGAGGTAAGGTCAGATAAAAGAGGGGACACACATCCCAAACTCCTGTGTGCGTCAGCAGATAATTTTACTATGGAAGTAATCTTGTGCACTTACGTCCCTCTGAGGAGTTAGGCCCTGGTAGATACCATTCGTTTCTCCATCACCATCATGATAAAAAGCAAGTGGGAAAATGTGGCTCTAGGCCTGGGAAGGTTTTAGCAAGGCCGATCACGCCTGATAATTAACATTGAGAGCACTGAGCTCATCCACTTCTCTTCATCTCAGCATTGTCCTTGTCTTGCTACATTACTTTTTGGCAGTGGCCCAGCCAGCACATGAGAGATATTGAACTGACCTTACAGCAAGGCAATAAAGCACACACAGAGCATCAAGACCCATCCCAAACTAACAGACCCACAGAAGTCAGCCAAAAGACTCCTGTCAACTTTGTTGACCTCCACATCTATCCAGAGCCCTGAATGAGAAAGCTTGCCACAGGGCAAGTGGGCAAGAGCAGGGCAGACCCCTGGGCAGGACTGTAGCCACCACTTGGTGTTGGCTCTTTAGGTGGAACAAAAATGCTTGGGTGTTTATGGAAGTTTTTGATGTCTGGTCTGTGCTTACAAACCTGCAAGATGACAAAGTACATCACATTACCTCCAGCCTTGACTTTCTGTCTCTGTAGGGAGAAACCTCCATATTGTAGTTGTGTCCCTATATTTACATCCACTATTCAAATCAACATGGTTTAGTGATGTGCGTTGGGTACCATTAGTTCCCCCAGCATGAGAAGCAACTGTGTTCAAAAGCCTGATGTGTTTTTATTTTACAAAAAATGAGCAAAGTAAGAAGAAATAAAAAACAAAGCCCTAAAGAAAACAACAGTAACGTTTGCACAGGACAGCAGTGCATGCGCATGTCTCAGCTGTACCTGTAGCAGCTGCCAAAATAGACTCCAGGATGGCCAGGACAGGAAGCGTGGCTACAGTGACACTCCCATGTCACACAGGTGGGAAGAAGCAGGACATACAGAGTGACAGTCTGACCCTGTACAAATCCTAAAGCATCAGCTCTGTCACGCTCTGCGTGGCTGCATGTTGGCAAGCATTGTCAGTCAGACCATTACCAGGTGCTTACTCTGTCCTCTGATGCCAGATACCTTCTGCAGCAGGAGTATTCCCTTTGATCTCGCTCCAGTCTAGCAGACGTTAATGGGATGGCGTGCCTCAGCCAAGCCCTCTCGCAGATGGATAGTCCCTCTGATGCCTGTCATACCAATAGCTGTTGCCATGTAATCTGCTCCTCAGAGTGCACGGTTGTGCCTGACCCACCAGACCTGATGCCACTCTGCTTGGCTCATTCTTTGCTGGCCTTCTTTCATTCACGCCCCACTATACACCTACACCGATCTTCACCCTGCTTTCAGATTTGCAACCTCTTGGACTTCGAAGTGCTTTCCTGACTCTCAGTGGATATGTCCTGTCATTCTTGTCTCTGTCATCTCACTTCAGGGCTTTGTTTTGCCTCATTTTCACTTGACCATGGAGGAACCAAATTTAGCCTGCTGTTGGCTCACAGGTGCTCGAAGAATGAAGAACCACAAGACCTGAGTCTTTGTTTTGCTGTATGATCTCAGCACACAAACCCCACCCTGCATGTTGAGAGGCGTCCATCTGGCCAGTGGAAAAGCTCTTTATTTTCTGCCTTGGGAAGTGGTTTTCCTGTTACCTGACAATCAAGACTTCAGTCAGCTGAGCTCTAAGCATGTAAGGTCAGCTGCTAATTTACTCTGGGATGATATAAATGCACGCTCTCCTTTCATGGACCATCACCATGTAGGTTGTGGTGACAGAGTGTGGCCAACAGAAGCTGAGGCTGAGGGTCAAAATGTTTTTCACTCAGGTAACCCTCTTCATCTCATGCAAAGATGAGGAACCAGAATTACTTTGGCTCAATTGTGCTCCCACTGACTGTGTCAATGAAGAGAAATCAGAGGCCAGGCTGCATGTGGGGACAGCTCAACTGCAGCTGGTTGAGACAGATGCTTCCAGTTCAGCCTGAAGAGGTCAGAGCTGGATCTGGCATGTGAAGGCTTTTCAGGAATGAAAGACTGGCAACTTGTCTAGTTCTTCAGTTCAAAGTGGTATGGAGACTGTGACCTCCCATGTGACATATGGGTCACTGACTCTTCAGTGATACTGGTAACAGTCAGGAGTCCCTGCCAGGACATGTTCTGCCCTGGAAACACAGAGCAGCTGAAAATCTGGGTGTTGAAACCCCACCACAATTATTGCAGTGTGTGGCCTAAAATCGACATCCAAGGAGGTGACACATGAGCACAGGACCTCCTCTCCCGTACACCCCCTGCACCAGTGCAGCTCCTGACATGTCAGAGACAGTGCTCTGACATCCTGGTGTCAGTGTTAAAGAGGGATCAGTGTTACCCGTTACTCATAGCAGCCTGAACATCCCTGTGACATCAACAAAGCTTTTCAAAGTGTCTGGCTCAGCATGCGGTTCGTCTGGTGTCACACCTGGAAGCATCTGATCTGTGTGTCTAATGAGCTGGTGATTACTGGTCCAGATGGTAAAGGTCAGAGCTGGGTCAGGACCCTACCGGAGTCGCTTGTGTGAGCAGCACTTAATGCAATCACTTGACAGGGGCCAAGGAAATTTGCATCTGCTGGACTTGCGCCTTGCAGGTTATGCTGTAAAGAACTGCGAGCGTTTGGGAACATGGGAGCAGTCAGATTCCTGCCTGAGGACAGGATCCATCTCCACTCTTAATCCCCAACCATGTCTTGTTCCCCTTTCAGCCTGGAGCAGCATTCAGCTCCTCGACCAGAGAAGTGCTTCCCACTAACAGATCTCAGTACGGCCTAGTCCCTCAGGGATCCCATTGGTTCCTTTACCTTGTGTCAGGGATATCAGCCATGAAATTACTGCCAGTGTAACTATCTGGTGGCTCCAGTAACAGCCTGGGCCTCCAGTTGTGTCCCCTGAAAACATTTCATGGGACAAGCTCACAGAGAGAGGCCCCACCCCAGGTTGTGAAGATAATACCCATGCAATGAGAAAACCAGGTCCATCTCACTATGGAAACAGAGGTGATGCTTATGGTTTATGAGGACACTTGTTCCTGACATAATTTCTTAGGAGGGTCCATGGTGTAAAGAACCCCAGATCTCCATGTCCTGCTGGTGTGCTTCCTCCATCGTACCTTGGAGAGAGGAGAGGACATGGGCAAAGTCTGGTTCTCTCACCCTCACCTTGCTCTGCAAGGGCTCCTGGCAGTGTCCTTTTTGGTCAGGAAAGACAAAGAGAGCTATGCCACCCTCTCCCTGAACATCTCTTCTTGGGTTTCCTTTCTTTGCTGCTCTCCCCAACTCACAAAAAGCACCAGAGGTTTAATTTTTCACCTCAAAGACTAATAACTCTAAGACTACTCCCAGACTGTTTTTCTGTGAGATGGGATTTCCACCTCTAGCTGTGCATCAGGCTCAAATAATTCAGTTCTTAAATGAGCTGGCTCCTTCCTTATGTATTTTGATCCTTTAGAAACAATTCAGTGCCCAACAAATTATTGCCACTGGCCAATATAAAGATATTTTGGGAGCCTCAGCATTGCTTTTGTATCTGAAAAAGGGAAGAGCCAAGATGCTATTGCCAGTTATAAAGACAAAACCAAATACAGGCTGTGTGAGCAAGAGCAGATATGCAGCTGCTTCACTCCACATGAAACTCTATCCTCTACCAGTCACTGTCCCAAGAGCAGCCTGTGGGACTGCAGGACTGGCTCTTGCATCAGACCCATGTGGCACAAGGTTGCACTCAGACTCAGGTGGGATGGAGGAACCATGAACCTCCTCATGTCTTTCCAGTCTGTAGCACATCACGCACGTGCTGGGCTCATTCCCAAAACAGAGGACTTAGAGGATTTGATAGCGTCTGTTCATGTTTTCAGTGAGGTTTAGGAATTCCAGCTAAGTAAGTACCTCATTGTTTCAAAGATTTTGAAGCCAGGAGGTACCTATGAAGGTTTTGGGAAATCCACGCTCAGCACATCCTCCAGGGACTGTCTTGCTGAACCCAGTCATTTGCTTTTGACTTAAGAGTCTTCAGGGAAACAACCCTGCTTTTTTTTTTTTTTTTTTTTTTTTTTTTTAAATGGATCAATTCACTGCAACTTTACTGGCAAAAAATAGCTCTTGCTCATGTGTAAGATGTGTATGCTATTGTCCTATTATAAAGCCATTGTCATGATGTTATTGTTACATTGTAATTTCATAAAATGACTGAAAACATGAAGGTTTTATGGGAAATGCCTAATCTTGGATACTTGGGATTATTAACGGAAAAGGTCTCACAGCACCATTTTATGCTATTTTTATTTATTCAGCCACCCAGACCTTTTTTCTCTAAGCTCACAATAGCAGGTATTATTTCACAGCATTATCACAGCTGAGAATACCAGTGGTTACACAGACACTGTATTTGTACCGTTTGTGTCTGTTGGTTTCACATTTATTTGGTCCAAGACAAAGAATTCTACATTCTTGGCCCTTCCTGGTAGAGCAGAGGGTCACACCACGGGTTCCACCGGTCCCCCTCACCAAGATCCTCACCAGTGAGAAACCTGGAGGGACTCAGGAACAGAGCTGGTTTGTTCCTGTTGAAGAGGGACAAAGGTGAAACGAGGCAGGAGCTGACAAGAAAGATCTGGGGTGGAAAACAATGATCTGGTAGCTGTTCTGCAGCAAAAGACCTGGCTTGACTGGGGTCATCAGCTTGCTGGCAAGAAGGTGACCAGCATAATGAGATGTGCAAACATTGCTTGTAGGCACCTCTGATGAGGCTCAGGACCTCTACTTCAAGAAAAATGTGAAGCAGTTGGAGACCACCCAGAGGACAGCAACAAGAGTGATCAGAGGCCTGGAAAGATATCCTCTGGAGAAAGATAGAAAGAGGTGGCATGTTTGGCTTAGAGAAAGGAAGGCACGGTATCAGTCTGCAAAGATGTAAAGGATTGCTATAGAAAAGACAATAATGTGTTCTCCATGCCTGGGGTGAATAAAGCAGGAAGAAATGAACTTAAGCTGCACAAGAGAGATTCATGGTAGCACCTGGAAAGCCCATCTAGCAGGATGGATAAGGGAGCACAGGTATAGATTGCCTCGGGAAGATGTGGTTTCCATCACTGGAACTCTTAGAAGTTAAGGAAACATCTTTCAGGGATACCAGTAGCACCCCTCCTGCACTGGTAACTACATTTGTCACAGCTGTCTGGCTCAGAATGAATTCACTGCTTTCCCAGGGAGGTGCACCAGAAGCAGGACCTGGCTGAGGTACTATCCACCAGCCAGAACAGGGACTGCTGCTGGAAGGGAAGAGCACAATGTCCCTCCTTTGCTCACTGGCCGGCGAGCCAAGAGCATAAAATGAATAAGCACAAGAATAGAGATAGTTTGTGCGCAGAAACCCTGAGAAGAAAATCCACAGAATAAAAGATGGCAAAAAGACTCCCTGCCTCCAGTCTGGGGAAAAGGAGAGTGCAAAGAGCACTTCATCAAAGCTTGGCTTTGTGACGTTTGCACCTGCTCCAATGGGCAGATACAGCAGAGGCAGATCCTTCCTGGCTGTCCTGCTTCCCTCACAGGCAGTAGGCACAAGCCCACCACTTGCTGTCCTAGGTTTCTCTTCCAGGACTATCAGGCCAAAAATGACCAAGTGTCTGTGGCGCGTAGTTTTTTCATGTAACAAAATGTGGAAGCAAAGTGCCTACAGCCCATGCCAGTCGCAAAAATGCCTGAAATGTATGGCAGTTTGCAAGAACATGCAGTGAAACGGTCCTAACTCACTGCAGCCTGGAGATTACAAAAGAGCCAGATTCCTCCCTCTTTCCCAAGCGTCTGAGTAGGTTGACTGCAATGGCAGATCGGGAGGGAGCCTCAGAAACCCTTGAAGAGAGGGAGGCACTGCCTTAGCCAGCCTGGGTGTGTGGGAATCCCAGAATGCCCTCTAGTGGCCTTGCTCCCAAAATGTCCCTCCAGCTTCGGGCACGAAGCTGCACAGGGTGGGTTGGGAAAGAGGAGTGATTTTCCAGATCTGTTGAGGACACGCAGCTGGGGCTGAAGTTAACGGGATGTGCATCTGCTTAGCTCTGCTTAAAATCCCTTTCCTTCACAAGGGGACTTAATACCACTCATGTTTGCTCAGTTCATTGTGCTTGGTACCCAGCTGAGCTGCTGCTTCTTCCTCCTCCTGCCTCCCATGGTGGTTTGGCTGTGGTGGCTCTGGGGAGCTTCAGCTAGCTGTAGCCAAAGAGGGGCCTTCGAGGGCTGGGAGCAGTGAGAGGATCAGCAGCAGCAGCACCAAGAAAAGGGAATTATTTTGCCACCTAGGCAACCTTTCCTCTCCCTCCCAGCATTTATTGAAGTTTGACTCAAGTTAGGTATCTTCCCACTGCAGGAGAGTGCTGCTGTCTCACAGCCACCCCCCCCCCCCCCCCGCCCCCCCCCGCCCCCTGCCACTTGCCAGTGATGTAACTGTGTAATTCGAAAGCAGCTGCACTCAGACTAAAGGACAATTATCTAATAGTGAGATTACAATTAATTCTGCTAAAGGGAAACAATTACCCTTTCGGATCTAAATGGAGTATAAAAAGGCAAAGCATTTACAGACAGAGGGAGAGGACACACGCTTCCTGAGGGCTACTCTGTGCTGCATGACCTGGCAGCATCCGCGGGATGAATGTGTTGGGCTGAACCCCTTTGCCCCGCAGACATGTGGGGCGGGAAATCACCTCCTTTGCAGATGGGCTTTCCCAGCCCATTGATTCACAGCCTGCTGTGGCTCCATACACTCCAGCCCCAGACAAACACCTCTGCCTTCCCAGTACGGATGCCCGGAGCAGCCCCTCCACCAGTGTCCGCAACCGTTATCCCTGCACAGCCAAATGTACCCCCCTCCCCATGATACCTGCTGCAGAGTGGTGGATGAGCATCACTGGCAATGATGCAACAGTCCCTGGGGAGGAAAGGGTTAAATGATACAATTCGCGTTTTCACTGAGAATAGATTTTGCTCTGCTCTGCCTGCAATACTGTTTATCAGCAATTGCAGGCTTTAAAATCCGTACTTTACAAGTGCAGCATAACCTGCCAGTTATAATTGGTTGAATTATACCTCATCCCTGATGCAACTCTTGATGACTCTCCGCCTCAGCCAGAAAACTGATAGGAGACAAGTTTATAGCTCTCTTGGAAAACACAATTATAAATTGCATCCCAGCCACAAGCCCTGGAAAAGGTTAACTGTTTCACTGCAGCTCTCAAGGCAAGTGGGTTTCACAGCCATTTCTTTCCCCATGTAGGAAGGGAAAAGAGGAGAGAGAAAACACTGCTAGAGAAGTTCAGAGAGATAACAGGAAAAAATAACGGACAGGAAAAGAGGGATGTACTGGCCTAGTTCCTATTTACACCAGGTCTCCCTGTGTATTTCCAGCACACAGGGATAGGATCAAGTGTCTTTAGGCAGGAAAGCTGCACGTCAAGGAAAGGGATCAGGAGGTCCACTAGATTTGGCCATCATGGGCTCTACAGCCTTGCACAGGTCAGGTTATGCCACAATCCCAGCCCTGCTGAGGCCACCACCCTGGTCCCAAATCCTTCACTGGGATGGGTGGCCTGCTCAGAGCTGGTCTTTATACTATCCCTGTTCAGCTCTACAGAGCTGTAATTGGGAACCAAATATCACAAGGACTGAACTCCCAGTGTAGACAGAGCCACAACCAGGATGATTCAGAGGGTGCAGCATCTCCCGTGCATGGCCCAAAAGACCCTGGGCCTTGGGGTATCATGATGAGGATCAGATATGATGAATTAACTGCAGTATACCAGCCCAGCCCAGACAAATCACTTCTCAGAGCACCTGGGTCACAGTGCTTACAGGCACTTCTTCACAACTATAAGAGGAGTCTTCCACTCTGCTGCTTTGGGCTTGTCTTTGAGGTGCAGCAGCACCAGCTAACAACAGACCTGCTGCTGCAGCGCCTAACACAAAAGCCTCCTGATCTGCACTTGAACTGTGCCCAGCCACTGTAATGGGTTAAGTCCTGCACTAAGGTCAGGCCAAGCCTATCACTAATCCTTGCATCCCCAAGGGCTGCCTGGATTCTGCACTAGTTCTCTTGAGCAATACAACAGGGAACAGAGGGCGCAAACCCCATGCAGCTACAGCCAAACACTGCCAGGCGTTCAGCCAGAGGCATTTCAAAATTGCCTCTCTTGCCTTCAAAGACAGAATTATCTCCCTTTCAAAAATAGATAAGAAAGAAATCTGTCTGGACTTCACTTGAACCATTTGAAGTGTGATTAGAAGCAGCTTCCTGTCCTGGTCACCTCCTCTGCTCCAGGAAGCACAGATCTTCTGCAGAAGACCACTAGAAAGTCCTAACAAATGTACCCAGTCTCCTGGCCCCTCACTACAAAAAGGACATTGAATTACTTGAGCGTGTCCAGAGAAGGGCAACGGAGCTGGTGCAGGGTCTGGAGCACAGGTCTGATGGGGAGCGGCTGAGGGAACTGCGGGGGTTTAGTCTGGAGAAGAGGAGGCTGAGGGGAGACCTCCTGGCCCTCTCCAACTCCCTGAAAGGAGGGTGCAGAGAGGGGGGATGAGTCTCTTGAGCCAAGGAACCAGCGCCAGGCCAAGAGGGAATGGCCTCAAGCTGCGCCAGGGCAGGGTCAGACTGGCTCTTAGGAAGTATTTCTTTGCAGAAGGGGTTGTTGGGCATTGGAATGGGCTGCCCAGGGCAGGGGGGGAGTCCCCATCCCTGGAGGGGTTGAAGAGTCGGGTTGACCCAGCGCTGAGGGATCTGATGGAGTTGGGAACAGTCAGTGTGAGGTTAATGGTTGGACTGGAGGAGCTTCAAGGGCTTTTCCAACCGAGATGATTCTGTGATTCTGTGAAATAAGTGGGATCATTAATAAAGCACTTTAGAAAGAAATCTTACTTGTACTGTGGAGTGCAATGGGCTCACCTCAGCCATAAATCCTTCCTATGACACCATTTAGAGTTTGGTCTGGAAACGGCCCGTAATTAAGTCTGGAATGGAGCTACCCTTACATCCTGGAAAATACTACATCCTTCTCCCAGTAATCCCCAATTTGGCCTCACTAAGCCTATGTTGGCACTTGCAAAACCTTGATGAATCCAAGGAGCTTGAGAGCAAAGCTCTGGAAAGCCTTCTGCTGGTCCTGCCTCTGATGGTCTCTGGCTCTCCTGGAAGCATGTCAGGTAACACTTTCTGCAGGTACAAGCTGGTGATCCAGCGTCCAGTGTACGCAGAGCAACCCGAGCTCCCAGCACACAGGGAGGGCCAGCCCAATGGCATGGACAGACCAGCGGCCATGGAGACTCACCTGGTGCAGGAGTGGCTGTGCATGCAGGATTTGTGTATGGGTGCTGGGCCACTGGCCAAAACAATTGGACTGATGCTCCTGGGAATGTCCTCAGGAGAAGATACGGCCAAGTATGGCCATACCATAAACATCATTTCCCACTAACTTCAACACAGCATCCTCCAGCCTTAGCCACACTCCCTCTTTCCTTCCAATCTGCAGTGAGGATCTGCACCCCAGACAGAGGACATATGGTGCAGTGTCTTCCTCCATCTGTTGCCCACCAAGGTGTTTGCACAGGGATAGACAATTGCCCAGTCAAGCGTCTTGCTCACTCCAGGGTTTTCATCAGGAAAAATTGCATTTAGTTTTCATCCCAGGGAGAAAAACCTTCAGGGCTTTTCCTAAGCCTCTCCTACCCTGAGTGCCCCACAGTATGGTCCCGCCAGGCTGGGATGGGATGAGTCAGCCTAGAGGTCACTCGTCTGGGCCATGCAGCCTTGTGGCATGGCCCATCCTCCTTGCACCTTCTTCCCTCTCCTCTCAGCTCCTGCTGACTCAGGGCACAGAAGCAGCTTGGAGCCAATCAACCCGTCTCCTCTTTTCAAATCCTCTGAAATATGGGCCCAGAAATATTTACAGTCTTTCTGTCTGTCCCTGACCTTCAGCATTTATTTGCGTACGTAAATTTTGTTCTATTCCAGAGCTACAAGTTTCATATCAGGGCAGTTCAATCTTTATGAGGATAAAGTGTTTGCAGTGCTCTTAAGCTTCTTAACGTAAGCATGTGTGTGAAAGATTAACAGCTTTATAAGTCGGAGCAGTTAAGTGACAATATAAAGAGAAAGGAAAGGGGAAAACATCATCAATCTAAAGCAGCACTAGGAATATTTGAGATGAATTACTGAAGGGAACTGGCTGCCAAGCCCAGCGGTGCCTCAGTAGGATGCACCAGTGACCAGTGCAGGAGCCCTCTCAGGGGAAAGGTAGAGACAGAGCAACTTGAAAGGATCATCTTCTCTACAGCTCTCAAACTTGGAAGAGAAAGAAAACTCTAATTATCCCCTGATATTTATGGCCATCATTTGGTGTTCTGTTCAAAACAGACATCTGAGTGGAGGAAGGAAGAGGCAGACTCTTAGCACAGCTGAATATCCACTTCTTCAAGCCACTGTCAAGCCCTCAGAGATCAAAGCCATCCCACAACCTGAGGGTGCACCACAGGGCTCGGTAACTGGTTCCCTTCCTCCCCATCGAAAGCATCTGCTGGGGACACTCACCCTTTTTTCTGCTGATGCTGAGGAAAAGTTTGCAGGTGGTTAGAGCAGGTCTGATGGAAACAGAGGCCTTCTCAGCAGAGACCTAGTGCTCTTCCCAAGGTATGAGAGGCAAAACAGTAGTAAGAAAGGTTGGAAGACAAACTAGACATCACAGGGTTGTTTTTTATTTGACTGTCAGCCGCTACACCTGCATAATGCTTCAAAAACCTGTCAAGGTATCAGTTGCAAAGCATGGGGTCATGCAAGGACAGACTTTTTATGACCTCTGGCACACCAGCTAATGTCTGTGTCCTTGATTTTACTTACATGCAGTTAAGAGATAATTCTGCCTGTCTTCCAAGACAGGTGGCTGGTTTATTAATGAATGGTTGCAAAATGTTCTGAGATCCTCTGATGAGGCATCTCTGGAAGAGTAAAATATGACGATGCCAATGGAAATTGGCTGTTCAGCTCCAGATTTTAATTGCATACAAAAAGAGAGCCACACATCAGATCTTAGCCCATGAAACAGGAAACATGAAGCATCAGGAAAAACAGAGAATGGCACCGGACGTCAGCGAACAAATGCTGGAGCTGTTCTTTGCCAAAATCAGACATGATGACTTTGTCAGTAAGAGGAGAAGGCTTCATCGCAGCTGCACTGGGAGAGCTCCTAGATCAGCACCTGAGATTAGATTCACCATGAGATGATTCACTTTTGTTGGAGTATAGGTTACAAGATGAAGCAATGTACCTGCTGAATGGTTGACATTCACCCCCCATTTTGTCAGGGAATTTTTTTCCCCTTGTTAGAGCCTGGTAGGAGGCCTGGCCCTCTTGGTCCTTGCCCTGGTGCCTGGGGGCTTTCACTAAGCATCTGATCTTCTCAAAACGTGTTGTGCACAAGTCATTACTGCCTCTCTCTGTGATCATCCATCCAAATTATCTAGAGGCTAGTGACAGACATCTGCTGCCTGGAAAGTTGGGATTGAATAATAACATCCTCTGAAGCACCATTATTAGAGTTGGGGAATGTTTGTGGATGGAGTATATCTCTCTTGGAAAATGTCTATTCACTAAAGTAGAATTTTTCCTCCAGGGAAGTGCTGCTTTTGACAAATTTCAGCATTGGATAAAAAGATTGAACCAAAATATTTCAGTGAGGTCAGAGGACTCCACTTCAGAGTTGCTGGAATTTCCTTTTCTGATGAAGCACAGAATTGCAGTAGCGTCCAAACATCCAGATTACATTGAAATTGAGTATTTCGTTTATTCTGATGTGGGACCTTTTCCTGTGTTTTTGTTCTCTTTTCAATTCAGACCAAAAGAAATCCATGCCAATGGAATAGGAAATCTGACTTCAAAGCAAATCCTGGTCAGATCACTGAAGAAATGCCCCAGGTTTTCAGTCACAGTAAACAGGGGTCCACAGTGATGACAGAGAGGTCACCAGGACAGAGCAGTGGAGTTGGAGGTTAATAAGCTTCATAAATGTATTTCAGTGTTTGGTATGCTCCTCTGCTCCCTAAATGAAGTCCAGGCTGTTTTCAAGGGAGAATAAAACCCCCACTCTTTGCATCGAGGGAAATCTGTGCTATGCAAACAATACAGATAACCAGGAAAGATAACTTTGCAGGCTGTTGTTTTTACATCTCGACAGGAATATAAATAAGCCCAAACAATTGCCTTAGAGATGGGAGAAGCCTGTGGATGGGACTGGAAATCAATGTGCCATGCAGCAAGCAGTGGGCCAAAGTCAGCTCCCTGCTATGCAGGCAGAAATCTATCCATTCACCTTGGGTGTTTATTTAGTTCTAAGGCAACTATCACCATGGTGCCAGGGCACATGCCTATCCTGATTTGTGGCTAGTTAGTCTAGATTTGTGGCCATGTGACTGACAGCCAAATTTGGTGAAATATATTTGCAGGGAAAAAAAAAATATTCAGGGTGTATACTTGAGCCAACGGGAGATTTTCACTTAAAGGGTTGCTCGCTCTCTCACCACAGAAAAGGCAGGTTTTGGAAAATGAAGCTTTCTTTGGGAAAATGCATTGGTTTCAGTGACACCTGTAGGGAGAAGGAGTTAGGCCATACAGCCATTTGCATCCAAAGCTCTCCCGAGGCAGGTCACTTGGTCCATTTTTTCTGCTTGAAAAAGAAGAGACTTCAAAACTCTTTTGTACAGGAATGAATCCTCCTTTTCAGGCAGCTCGCACAATCCTGGGAACAACCCAGTTCTGTAAGCTATGCTAATTTATCTTTGATGGCCGACTCCATAGGCAACCTAAAGCTTCCAACATCTGAGTACTTGATTTTGCAATATTAATGATGCTCATTCAATAAGGTCTCCTCTCCCTCCACATACACACTCTGCTTCCTTCTGAGCCTCTCTTTCACTGTATATAAAAAGCAGAAAGAGCATACTACCTGCATGTCAAAGCAAAGATCAAGAGGTGACAATCTTGACCTTAACGTTGCTGAATATATATTTGATGCTAAGGTCAGAGTAAATATTTCAGAGTAGACCACTCCGCAATACATCCAGCCCACGTAACTCAAGGTACCCTGACTGACATGAAACTAGAGAAATCCTAGTTAAAATAAGATGCAAATTTTTAACATCTCAAGAGTAATTAACTACTGAATTCACTTCCCAGGCAATGAATTAGACATGGATTACCCAAAGGATCATGGGATTCTCCAGCTGTTTTTTCACGTTTAGGCAAATTGGAGCCAGAGTTGAAATGAACCATGTATTTCAAACTTCATCATAGTATCCAGAAGAGCATTGGCCAATCATGTGTTTCAGCAAGCACATAAAGACCAAGATACCTTCTGCTCTGAACTCACCACCCTACGGGAGCCTCATCAAACAGCCAGAGACCCCACTGATCCTGGGCTCAGCAGAGTTGCCCATATACTTACACAAGCTTTGACATACTTTCAGATCAGGTCCATGGGCACTATCAAATCTTGGACTGGTAAGAGGACGGTTAAGAACCATTTATTGAATTACGGTTATTTATAAATCAACACACAACTTTTGTGAACCTAGAATTTGTTATGTTAAGTCAAATTACTGCTTTTGGATATAGGGTTCAGACATGACAGATTAATACTGTTTTGAATAAAACCTCAAATCTTCCCAGGATATTTTCTACATGGTCTAGTCCCCTTTTGCTCTTTTTTATTCCTTCACTTTACTCCTAGCTTGCTTGGAGGTGGGAAGAGGATCCTGCCTTAATACCACTGAATTTTAACCCCGAATTTTCAACATGAGCCTATCTCTAGGATGTATTTGTTCTTATAGGCAATATTTGAATAAGTGTAAAACTAAGAATAACTCTTCTATAGCTCAATCAACACAATCTCCTGCAAGGAAATCCATTCAGACACTAATATGCACTATAGGCCAGATTATCTGGTATTCTGCATTGTAAGCATCACTGACTTTTGAAGAAGAGAGAAATCCTCATTGCGTTATTTACATATGTGTTTCTCAAAAGATTACATAAGTGTCTGGTAATTGGCTTCACCCAGCTTCTAGTCATTCTTCACCAGCAGGAATATACGAAAGCTGTCCAGAAACTTGCACAAATTTTGTGATACCATCAAAAAAAATGAGATTTTTGTCAAAATAAGGCACCTCTGTTCCTTGGAATGGGATGTAGGCTTTGATGGCTCCCTTGCACCTGTCCCAGGATTTTCCTGTGCCCAGCACACAGCAGTAAAACCAGTGGCACTTAACATTAGATTTGCAAAGGAGCTGCTGGCTGGCATTGATCCCAGACCACACAGATCCCCAGGGGAGCAACCTCTGCTCCACTCCCTCTTGGGTGCCACTGTCCTGACTGTCCCCAAGAGGGCTGAGGCCATGGGTGAGGTGCTGGAGGGCAAGGAGCACAGGTATGGGAAGAACCCCTCCATGGGGCAGGGGGCCCAGCCCTGTGCCCCAGCACACAGCATCCTCCTGCCCTTCCTCCTCCCCATCAGATTAAAAGGGCCATGAAATAAACAGCAGCGATATCGCCCAAGAGCAAAGTGCTGGAGGGGTTTTCCCAACCATTCCTCTGGAGTATTTCAAAAGAGCCTGCTGCAATATCCTCCCCTGCAGGACCTAATGGCCTAGGCACGATGTCCTTGGGCTGTGAGGTGCTTTGTGGGAAGGATGCTTGCAAAGGTGGCAGAAGAAACAGCCTTCCCAAACTGCCCTCTCCACCATAGACATCTTCCTCCACCCATTCATGCACACAGACACAACACACTTATCTGTGTGCACGTGGACATTCATTTGACATTAGAGGCCAGCACTATTTCAGTCATCCTGACCCACTCCTTCTTCTGTTTTCTTATTGGGATCAGGGTTTTGTCCAAGCTGACCTGGGAGCTCTGCTTTTCCTTTGGGTGATCTTCTTTATGAGGGGTTGGTAGCAAGAGCTCCTGGGCTGTGTAGCCATGGGACTGCACTACCCATTTGGCAAGGACTAGGTCATGATTTATGAGGTTGATTGTTCCCAGAGCTGTGGAAATATCCTGACATTTCTCCCTATCTCTGTTCCTGGTGTTGCAGACAGACTTTTCATGATTTCTGTATTCTGCCTCGAGCACAGGCACTCTCGGGAGTTACAGGACTCAGATGCCTGGGGCATGCAGCTGTGCTCAGGGCATCTCACCAAGTTCATTTCTCCCTGGCCTCAGTATTCCCAGCATGGTGATGGCAATATGTTTGCCACTAGTATACACTCACATTTTAGGTTTTAATGGAAGTTTTCCCCTCATGGGCTTTGTTTCTGTCGGGTTATTGCTGGGAGCTCCTCCAGGAGCTCATCTCTCCTGGAGGTGAGATGGGCTTTGCTAAGGATATGCTTTCCAAGAATGTGTGGAAAACAGACGGGAGTTTAGCTCTTACAGAGGAATAGCAGAGGAAGGTTTCACCTGTTTGCCCTCCCACCCTTGCTTGACCTGTGATGCTGCTGATATGCCCAGTGCCAACAGCAGCCCACTGTGCACAAGGCCAGTGTTTATTCTTGCTGTGTTCTGCCTTCAGAGATACTCGCCAGGAGCAGCTCCCTGCTGGCAGCAGCTGTGTCTCTGCGCATCTTTCTCTTCCAGAGGGGATTTCTTTCATTTTACAAGATCTGAGACTTCCCTTGGGGTTTCCATTTGTTCACAGGTTGCCTCTGGGAGAGGCAGAAATAGGGGAAGCAGCAAAGAGGAGGGAACAAAAATGTTACCTGCTCCAGGCCTCTCTGCGCGGGATACTGAGCAGGCATCATTTGGGCTATGGCTTGGCTGCAGCTGGCAGGATGGGGCACTGGGTACCTGCTGGCTGGCAGAGGAAGAACTGCTGCACCCAGGGTGTGCAGGGTGGTGACGATGCATAGCTCTGAAGGGTGTACCCTGGCACGCAGAGGTCCCTTGCAGGAGGCTGGGAGAAAGGCACTGGGGGAGGCCACAGGCTTTGGGTGACTGAGAGAAGATTGCATGGCAGATATTTTGGCCAGGACAGGGGTGGGTGCTCTGGAAGGGACATGGGGACTGTCTCAGCCTGGAGACAGCACAAGGGCAGTGATTGCTCCTTTCTTTAGGTAAATGGCGCTGCTGTCTGGAGATGCTGAGAGGGGAGGAAAGGGAAGAAAGGATGCAGTCAAGAGAGCGCTCAGCTGGCAGGGCACAGGGACCTTTTTCTACTCCAGGATTTGTTGCTGTTTTTCTGGCTCTGTCCCGGCCCTGCCAAGGCCAGCAAATCACCGCCCCCATTTCCCCAGTCCCTCTTGCAAAAGCAGACACTGCTGGGGTCCCCCAGGCTGCCCAGCACAGTGTTGGGCACAGGGTCCACTCCTGTAGAAGAAGCTGCCCTGCAGCTGACACAGGGTTTGCTGGTTACCGGCTGGAGCCAGACACAGGAGGGAGCTCAGCACATCTCCGCAGAGTTCAGCATCACCTCGGGCAGGCCTGCCTTGGCCCTGCTGTACCCGAAGCTGCCAGAGTGCCAGGGCCCCATGCAAAGGGCTGCCTCCGGGGCTGCTCTGCAGCACCATGCTCATGCGGGGTGGGGTTTCTTTTAAACCTGTCATCAGGAGACTTATGAGTCAAGTGCAGTGTGTTATTGGTGCTGTGTGACTGGCTCCCTGGGAGCCCGCCTGCCCTCGAGGTGGCAAGCTGTTGCTCCTGCCCTTGGAGAGGAGCCAGCTCCGCTGCATTACAATTTAATTAAATTACTCCAGCAGCTGCAAGGCAAAGAGCTTTAACAAGAGAGAGAAAGAAAAACAAGGGTTTGGCTGTTACCCTCTGGAAGGGGGAAGCATGCCAGGGAGAGCTGTGAGGTTCTCCTGACTGCAACCCATATGATACCACTGGGGCAGAATGAGGGGCTCTTTTAGGCTCTCTCACCTCCCCCTGGGACTGGGGGCGCCATTGTGGGGCACTCATAGTCCTGTGTAGGGGGAAGGCTGTCAGATGTTTCCTTCTGCCCACCCAGAAGCTCTGTATCTCAGCCAGGGTCCAGCCTTACAGCTCACCCTTGGACACAGGACAGCAGGCACCACCCTGCCAACAGGCACCACCAGCTGTGCAAAGGAGCTAAAGTGCAGGTGCCCTATAGCCATAGAGAGTGGAAGATATTGAGAAAAAATGTAAAGCTGCACACCCATCTCCTCCTTTTTTGCCCCTGGGGGATCCCCTGAGGACTTCTCCCTTTCTTCAGTACATCCTATCCCCATGCTCCTCAGCTGATCTAGCAGTAAAACCAGACCCGTTGCCTAAATCCCTCTGTGTTCTCCGAGTCTCCTAAATTGTTGAAGATTTATGTGTCAGTGTTATCATCTCCTGATTGGAGATTTTTGCTCTTGCTGTCCTTCCCAAAGGAGCTCTCTCTGCATGTGCTCACCAAAACATCCAGGGAGAAAAGGCACGTTACTATTCAGGACACAGGTGTTATAAGGAGAAAATCCCTGTATGGTCTTTTACCCCCAGGTCAGCTGGAGTACTGAGTCCTCCAAATCAGCCTGGTGCTGACTGATCTCCCTGGGACACCAGAGCTGTGTACCAAGCTGAAATTATCATACAGGCTTTAGCATCACTGGGAAAACTGGGATTTTCTTGGTAAGAAAGAAAAATAAACAAGAACAGCAAGGATAATGTGGGAATAAAGGTGTTTTAGATGCATTGGGACGGAATTTCATCACTCCAACAAAGAAAAGGAAAAGCAAGCAGAGAGACTGAAATGGGAAGCAATGCTGGTGCAAGACTGAACAAAATAGTCTGGAAGTCAGAGGGTGGTGTTCATACTTTCATGGTAAGGCCTGGAAGTAGTGAAGCAGACAGTCCCATTTCTTCTGAGAAGGTGGTTGGTTGCTTTCTGTGCTTTTATGTGCTTCCTGGCAGATGCAATATGGTCTGACTTCTCCAGCATCTCTGTGACCACTTACATGCTCTAACCTGAGAAACACTTCACTTTTGCCCTGACAGTTTCTCTTCCCTGTCATGGTATCATGTGCAGGGATGATTTCTCGACACGTCCTGCCTCAGGGGCTACTTGTGCTGAGAGTTTTTCATGGTGGCATGCCTGGACTTCTCTTCCCAGGTTATCATGGCTCCTTGTCCTGCCAAAATCATTTCCCTCTTTCATCTCCAGGGCTGCTGTGACTGGAGAGTGCAGCTACTCTGATCTGACCACATAGACTCACTCCTGAGCACAGTACATGTCCTGTACCTTTTCCAACACATCTTCACTTAGACAAGTCCACTGCTTGGCCACCCTTCCTGCAGAGACAAACCCAGAACTCCTGTATTATCTAGACACTGTTTCCTCAGGCTAAATTCTTCTGGAAATCAACAAGACTTTGAGGTTAGAAGCACATCAATTAATTGGTGGTGGTGATGGTATCTCTTCATTCTTGATTTGGGTGAGGGAGCTGTGGGGGTGGATGAGACATTAGGTGTTAGAGAGAGCAGGCCTCTTCTCTGCTCCCCATCTCTGCAGGCCTATGGATCAGCCACTACATCATTTTCAGGGTGGGTGGACAGGAGCAGACATTTAAATCACCCAAGAAGTGAATCAGAGATATCCAGATGTGGGCCAATGCTGTCTGAGCTCTACAGACAGGCTGTTTCATAGGTGCCATCAGAAATCAGCGTTCCCATACAGATTGCCATTCACACACCATACACATGATGAACCTTGTACCCTGCTAGTTGCAAAGGACTGACACTCTCCTTTCCCCCTGAAAGTGAGGCTGCAGGAGTGGCAGGGGATTTTGTCACCTCTCCTAGACCATGACTGTGACAGACAAAAAGGCACCTGAAGGTGGTAGCCATTGCCTTTCAGAGGAGGCCAAGTCAGGAAGGATATAGCAGCTTCAAGGAAGAGGTTTCAGAGTCTGCACAGGGAAGGTCCAGCAGGCAATGGGCAGAGTCCATCAGCAAAGCCTATTTAGTCCTGACCCATATCTGAGCTGCCTGTCAGCTTGCAGACAGAGGTTATGTGCTCCAGACACTCCTGTCACCCACAGAAACAGTCATGATAAAGGCAGGCAGTAAAAGCCATGGATGGAAGAATAATTATCCAGGGGCAGGAAGGGAATAAAAAGGGAAAGGGCCTTGATGTAACATAAACATCATAAAAGGCCATAAAAGTAAAGGGAAGTGTGGAGGAGACTGAAGGTTGGCAGCAAATGTACACAAACAGGACCCAGTCTGGAATGGTTTAGAAATAAGGAAGGTTATGGATGGACTGAAATGGAGAATAAACGAAGCTGAAGTGAAAATGAGCAAGGAAATAGATTGACAGACTAGATAACAGCACTGAGAGCTGCAACCCAGAGCTATGGAGCTCGTGAAAACACCCTTGTGAGGGACATTTCCAGAAGGCTGAGTGAGTGGGACTGAGGAGGGGGAGAGCAGGATCAGAGGGGAAGGCCAAATCTCCAATGGTCAGCAGCAACCATGAGGTGGGGAGCAAGGCAGGGGTGGGGAGGAGAGGCTCAGGCCAGCCCTGCCTAAATTCTCATAGACACCTGTGAGGAGGAGATGGTGCCTGCTAGGAAAGTTTTAACAAGAGCAGGGCAGTGGACAATCTATGTTAGGACGCCATTGGAGGCTGCCTGTTCCCGCCTGCACAGAGCAGGTGAGGCTGAGCCAGCATGAGCAAGGGCAGAAGGCTCAAGTGGAGCTGAGGTGGACTGTCCCCGCCACACACTGAAGCCCATTTTGCTGTCCTCAGCATCCCTCACTCCCAGGAGTGGAAAGGCAGATGGTGAAGCAGAACCCAAGACGAGCCTCTGGGTACTGATGACATCAGCCTGGAGCCACTGAGAGATGCTGCTCACGGAATGAGGGTGGAAGCATCCTCCAGCTTCTGCAAGAGCCAAACATTTCTCGTTCCTCATGTGCATTATTAACACCTCCACATGCAAGAGAGCTGCAAGCAAGGTCTTCCTGAGCTCTGCTAATTATTAAACATACTTCTATTAAGCTTAACTAGACGTGCTTGTCAGCTGCTGGCAGGAAGAGAATAGTGGGAGAGACTTGTAAACACACTCTGATGACTAAGTGAAAACATTGCCAAGATTGCAAGGCACTGGAGCCTGCTGCCTTCAGGTGTCGTTGTCTACCTTGTGTTTCAGCCTGGCAGTCAGGTTGACCAGCATGGACTTCTCTATTCTGAGATAAGGTTCCGGAGCCTTGCAGGGACAGTGATGACAAGAGTGTGTGTTTCACTGCTATTGCTCCTAATATCTGCTGTTGGTCACACTCATATGGGTCACCGGGACCTTTGCTGCCCTGGGGCACGCAATGGCTCTTGGGGAGTAACCCACCGATCACAGAGGCTCCTGAGAGCTCTCTGTAGTGCTGCCTTGAAGCCTTTTGCTTCTTCTCCAGAGCTTGCAACAGTATGAAGGAGATCTGGCAGCAAGTTGCACCAGCTGCTACACCAAAGAAGTGGCTTTTAGGCTCTTACACGACAATCTTTACACTCTTTCAAGGCCACTTCAACCACACTCCCAGCACGCAGGCTGCAACATGATCCTTCGCCTACCCATCTATCCTGCTTTGTGGCAGTTAGGCATATACAGGGCAATTTCTCTGCTCCTTCTTTGTTTTACAGCACCTAAATTCATGGTGATCTAGGAAAGGATGGCTGGATCTATTGCAAACTTTAGTAAACCTATTCAGAGAAAAAATGAAAAAAAAAAAAAACAAAAAACCTATATATATCGACGAGACAGCTAAAAGCCTGTGAAAATCTGAAACACTTCAACTACTAGGTTGTAACTTCTCCAATGAGAAATGTTGTAGAAAACAACCTGACATGTTCCACATTTATCGATTTTTGACCAGCTTCTCTGAAAATAACCAAAGAACAATCTTCCCTTGGGCTGGCTTTGAGGTGTGGAGAAGGCTTTTTCTCCTATCAAATCCACCTGCGACACAGAGCTTATTAATAAACAGCAGTGTAATGCAATAGGATGGATGTGAGGAGGGAGATTAGCTTCCTTCGGTGTTTTCTGCTGCAGACTGCTCTTGGCTTCATTCCTCCACCACCCAAAAGAGGAAACTCTCCAGTTTCTCAGTTCCAGGCAGAAGTGAGGCTGATGAGACAGGTGACACTGTGATTGAGATATTTTGCCACTATGTATTGTAATTAGCTTGTCAGGATGAGGTAAGACAGAATTGGAGTAGAAATGTTCCCAGCTAAGTTGCATTTATTGAATGCAAAACCTGTTACAGGGCAGCATTAAGGTTGAACAAATAGCAAGACAACTCCAACAGCACTGACTCAACTGGGTTGCACTTTCTGCATATTTTGGGACACTCAATTTATAATATAAATAGCAATCCATCAAGCTGCACACTGACCCAGAAAAACAGTAAGAGAAAATCCTGCATCCTTCTAACACGGCTGAGCAAATTCTGCTGCTGGCACATTCACACTCCCAGTTCCTCTATTAAGACATTTAATTTTCCTGTGTTTTTTTACAAAAAGGAGACAGAAAGAGAAATTACTCTTGTTTAATAATGTTAGCATTTAAATAGCCTTAATTAGGCATGGGATAGATGTGCATGAGCTGTTTGTTTCCTGTGCTGATATTTTTTACTTGGAGACAATTTTCTGCCAGGGTGGATGACAGGACTGCATCACAGTTACTTTGTGATAGGGAAAGATAGACTTTTTTTTTTTAATGTGATGCTTATAATTTATGGATTGTACCAAAACTCAAGGGGGAAACCTGAAAAGCGTAAGGCCTGCTCCATCCTTCCTGCATGCATATTTTTGCTAAGCTAGATAGAAGACTCTGCAGACACAACTGCAATTTTTCCAGAGAGAAGCCTGAAAGCATCATGCCCTGTCCTTGCCAAAGCCCCTGGTCAGGGAAAATGTTAACGAGTGTCAGAAAGGTGACACAGGGATTAGGAGACACTCTGGATGATGCACTCTCTGAAGTGATATGCAAACTGCTTATCTCTCTCCAAAGCCCTTGATTTATACCCCTTCCCTTGAGCAAGCCCGCAGCTGGAGGAGGCAGCCAAATTGGCTTTAACCCCTGGTTTGCTAGAAACCAGGCTCCAAATCACACCGTGCTGCTTTGCCACCAGAGGTACGCTGAATGATGAGTCCTTTTGTGAGTGAATGGCACACATTTAAGGAGTGGAAGCCGCAGCCAATAACCCAGGCAGTGGTGTCTCTGCTCAGTGCACTGTGGAGACGCTGGCAGTCAAAACAATGCCCAGAATGGCAGAGGAGGGCTTTTATTTTAAGGTTACTCTGTGCAATGTCACACAATAATATACACTCCCGCGATAAGGAATGTTAATAATACTCCACTTTCTGCCAAGAATAGAGTCCCTATCTACAAACCCCACTGCTCTAATCAAGTGAAACAAAGCCGAATGTATGAAAGCAACAAAACCAGGAGCTCGGGAAGTATTCGGATTCAGGAAAGTCTAAATATTTAACTTGTGAGGCCCAATGCATCCTGGAATGTATGGGGCATTCCAGGAACAGCTAGCCATTGTCCAGAGGCCACAGGTTTCCCCTCTCAAACAGGCTATGTCCTGCAGGGCCACCAAGCTACCCCAGTCACCCACGGAGTTTGCACTGGGGCAGGGAGGCAAGGAGGTACTTGCAGAGGTGAAGGAGAGGGTGTTTCTGCATGAAGGGTGTCACAGACAGGTACAGTTTGGGGCTGTATACACTGCAGCACAGCATGGTGTTGCTGTGTTTCTGTTTCATGTGTGCAAGAGAATAGTCACAGATCTCTGCATGATCTATTCTGGAGATTGCATCATTGCCTTCACTGGCTGATGCTGCAAGCATTCCACATTTATCAGCACCTAGAGAATGCTTTCTAGCTGATGGAGTGTCTCATGGCGTCTTTCTTTCATAGGGAAAAGCAAAAGATGACACGTGTGGTCCTGCTGTATGCTCAGGACCAAGTGGCTCAAGTGTGTACTGCGAGAGCCCTGCTAAGCAGAGGAGCACTTGGGGGCAGCTCCCGTGGAAGCTGGACAAGCTCTGTGTTCACAGAAACCTGTCCAGCCTTCCCTGTCTGCAAGAATCCTGCTGCCAGGCCAGTCATGGCACTTTTGTGACATCTCCACACTGATCTCGCTTGTCCTCAGACCTCCCATCACTCTCCAGCTCCTGGCACCTGAATGACACCTCCAGCAAAACTAAAATCAGAAGCTCAGAGTTTTTCCTGCTGAAACCAACTTCCCAGAATTGCATCTGTGCCCAGGGGGTCTCCTCAGTGCCTGTCCTGTCCTGGCAACTGCTGTTGCTAAAAGTTTGGCTGGGATAAAGATACTACCTTGACCATCCAGATTCGAGTCATGGATCTGCTAAAAGCAGACATAATTCATGCTGCCCAGTGCTGTATGGACAAAGACACCTGGTCTTCAACAGCCCAGTAGCAATGGCCATTCTCTGTGAAGCAGGGTGAACGAGACGAGTTTGCAAAGCCAAATGCATGCAGAGAGGTGAAAGTACAGACTTGGGGTGAGAGCATCCCCCAGTCCATGTCATGAGAGCCCACCCTGATGGAGTGGGGACTGCAGATGCCTTCAGCAGATCCCCGGATGGATGGCCAACAGCCTGTCCAGCACAAAAGCCGTCTCAGTGTAATGATGTTTGCCTCTTCTAGCCTGTTTTAGCTTGCATTGTCCACATTCCTGACCCACAAGGATGAATCTCTATGCGCCAGTATCTTGTAATCACAATATAATACACAAACGCAAGTCTGAAGTATCCTGGACACCTTCATAATATTAAAAATAATCATAAAAACAAAGCTCAAACTGCCATAAATTTTGATAGTTTAGCGTCAGGTGGATGGCATAACCCAGGTGTGCCTTAGGTAAGCCTGGTGGCACGGGCAGAAAGCCGTGGGCCTCAATTACATGTGTTTGTGTCTGTGCCTAAACCTGGAGATTCATAAATGCCACGAGTTCATCCACACAACAAACACACAGTCATTTTTAGGGCAAATTACACCTGCATGTCATCCAGTGCTATCCCTAACAGTCCAGCATGAACAGTGTGAGAGGAAGACCTGGGGAAGACAGCAAAACAATAAGGCACCTTTTCATTTTTCACTGTTTTCATAAATATATGCATATATTTTTTCAAGAAAAGAAAAAGAAACTCCCAGTAGTGAGTAGAGTGGATTTTGCCTGCTTAGCAAAAGTTCATCCATTGTTCAAAGCAAATTCTCCTGTCCAACATAAACAGGGACTCTTAAAAACATTCTCATCCAAAACAATTGCCATGACTTTTGATGTTTTCATGGTCCTTGCTCTCCCCTACTGTTTGATCATTATGTTTTACAATATTTTTTCCCCTTCCTCACAGGCCCTGTTCCAGGTGCCCCTGCTCTGGAATTCATGGCTTCATCATCCAAGCTTCTGTATTCAGTGAGATACAATGGAAAGAATTTCATGGCATTTATTTTGACTTAAACGACTCCCCCTCTTGCCTGTTTACACAGCCTCCTTTCCCTCAGCAGAGTTCACAGATGCGCCTGTAGCCAGGCTGAAAGAGTTCAGCCCCAGTGGATCATCTCCTTCCTTTCTAGGAATCCCCTTCAGAGTTCTCCTGCAGGTCAATTCTTCCTTGGCATTCAGTAAGAAGCTGCTGAGCACTTCATTATTATTACTATAAATGAACCTTCAGGATCTGGCTAAGACCATGACGTGCTGGATACCGTACTTAGAGGAATGATCCTTGCTCCTAAAACACAATGCACAAGGCATGCGAGGGAACCTGAAGAGCAGGAGTGGAAATAATCTTTACACAGCTGTAAAGGACTTCTCTCTCTCCAGCCAAACAGAGGCCAGGCTTTCTTCTGACTATGGCAGCTCTGGCAGACGTACAGCCCTTTCCTAGATGGACTCGAGATGATGTGGGGGAAAGAAGGAAATCCCCATAATAAGATCCAGCCCACATCAGAACTGCCAGTTCCTTTTAATCCCAAATCCCTCCTCTTCACTTTTCAAGGATGTGTAACCAGGGTCAGAACTAACTCATCTTTTCAAAGTAAAATACAGGGCATTAGTCTCTGTAAACCTATTACATCTGGGTTTTTCATTATTTTTTTTTGCTCCAAACATTATCATTTTTAAGGAATACAAGAATGGGCTACCCCTGAGTTATACTTCTTGGATTAGTTGAAATGTTACGTTTTGCTCCAGCAGAAAAAAACCCTCAATAAGCTTGGTGTTTCAGTGGCTGAAGGTCCAATCAGTACCATGCAGAAAAACTCACCTGTGGCTGCTTCCTTTCTTTACTAAATAAAAGAACAAACAGACTCAAAGACTTTATAATAATTCTGGAAATACACAAAATAGTCTATGCAATAAAATCAAAAGAACTGATCAACATAGACTGTCCTTTCGGGAATTTCCTCTAAATACGTCAGTCTAAACTAAACACTGCCTAAAATTAACACATGTGAGAAGACCCAAAAGTATACGGGTAATTGGGAGTGCATCCACAAACTGACTCAGGCTGGAGCTTATCCCTGATATTGTCTCAAAGCAATGGACAGTTGCATCCCCTCTGCTTTTTTACTGCATAAAATACTCAGTACACCACCAGTAACAAAGTCCACAGCTGACAGAGCCTGGCCAAGGGCAGCATTTCCAACATCATGATAATTTTGGCAGCAGTAACACCCTTGGTCTGGGGTATACCATCCTGCACCATGCTGTTCTACACAAGTGATGATTCTTTCTCCCTATAATTTCCACTTCACATGTGGAGACAGAAGGGTGCCACCCATGGGAGGGTGACCAGGAGAGATATCAAGGGGATCCATGCTCTGAATAGAACTTCCAACTACTTTTTCCCATTTTAGTGGTGCTCAGAGGGGTGGCACAACCTGCAGAGTGCCAGGTATGCACCCAGCACACTCATCCAGCTCTGTTTTGGGCAGAAATCAAATTGTTTAGACCCAGCTTCTCTTTTCCAATTTAACTCTTAGCCATTTAAAAAAAAAAAAAAAAAAGAAAATCTACTGTTTCTGTTAATTGGGACAAAACAGAGCAGGCCTGTGGGGCCTTTCCTTAATTCACTCCCTGAACAATGCTCACTGATCAGGACTAGAGATTCAATTAAAGTACCTTGGGGTGGTAATTCACAAAGACAAAATAAGGAGTTTGCAGATAATTTGTCTTTTCTTCTATCCCAGAACGCTCCTGCTGAGCAACATGGGCTCTGTCTCTAATTGGCAACATTAATACAATTAAGATGGTAATTTTGCCCCGATTTGCTTCTGTATTACAAAGTATCTCACTTCACATCCCTCAACACATTTTACTCTGTTAAATTCTATCATTATTTCTTTCCTTTGGGCTAACAGGCAAGCCAAAGCCTTGCCTTCAGACAACGCAGCTTCCCCCAGAGCAAAGGGCTTGCGCTCTTCCTGCCTGCTAAATTTTCACGGAGAAAAAGATGTAGGGGTCCAGGGAGGGGCAAATGGAAATGATTGTTTATTTGGATTCAAACAGAGTTTTAATGAAAGACTCACGAAATCAATGGACACATGGCGGTAATTAGGAGGAAAATAGAAAAATAATGACAATGTCCAAACACTCCTGCACATCTCCCTGCCCCCCAACCACCTACCAACTCTCCAGCAAGGCAATCCTTATAGATCCTACCCCCTTCTCTCCCCACAAAGCAGTCCCAGGATCTATTCCCACCATTGACTCATCTCTTTTCATTGATGATGGGATGGAATGTTGATGGTATGGTGGGGAACAAGATGGTCTAACAAAGAGGTCTGAACGGTAAAAAGGATAGTCTATCCCTGGTCAGTTTAGACAAAGAGAAAATCACTAGTTGCAGGAGTCAAAGACAAGACGAGTCCATAGTTTAAAGGAGAAACAAGATGCAGGCAGGGAACAAACATGAACACTGAGACCATGGAGTAACAGGAAAGCACTCATGCCTGGGAATTTCCCCTTGCAGCGAGGCCCTACAGGTACCTCTCCTAGCCCCAACCAAGGTGGCTGCATCCAGGCTGCTCTTGGGAGTGGTATCTGGTTTGGGCTAACTCCCAACCATACCCAGGAACATTCCAGGAGAGACCTTATTGCTCTGGAGCAGAATGGTCTAATAGCTCTAATAAATTAATCACTCCAATAAATTACGTGCCAGCACACAGGAGTGATCCCAAACACTCACGAATTTCCACTACAGAGGTAACGAGTGCCTGGTGCAGTGTTTAGGTCAACGGTCTGTGTGGCAAGTAGTGGGTGAGGATCTTCAGACAGGAAGCTTCTGGTGTGACTTGTGAATTTGTTTCTGGGCTGCTCAGAGTCACTCAGAAGAACCGACAAAGAAATTATTATTCTTCTAAAAAATATATGCGTGCATTATTTTTACCCACCGGGTCTGATTTGTCTTCCCCCTCCCACTCAAGAGAGCAATCTATATGATAGCGCAGGTAGGTTTGAACACTACCCACTCATGCGGCTTGTGGCATGAGCAAAACACGCTGCATTGCTCAGGGCTTTGCCTTCTCCAAACTCCTCCTTTGTGAGAGGAAGCCATTGAATTTGCTTTTCCTCCTGCCCGGTTAGAACGGGGATTTTCTGGAAGCCAAACAAAGGCAATGGAGATTGTCTGGGAAGATAAAGAGGGAACAGTCTGAACAAGCAGGAAGCTAAGGGGGAATGAGACTTAAACGTGGCAAGTAAACAAAGCCATTTCTATTTCATGCTTTGCAGAGGAGGAGGAAGAGCTTGAGGGGCTGTGGAGATCCTTGTTCATGGACGGTGCTTTGGGGACTATGCAAACTCTCCACAAGATCTGGGAGAAGTTTTGATCCAAAGCCACCGGATTTGATTCCCCCTACCAGCCAGCCACTGCTGAAATCCAATGGCAGGAAATTACTGCAGCCCTTTCACAGATGGAGAAGCAAGACAGGCAGAAGTTTTGCCCAAGGTGCCACACTTCTTGTGGAGAAATGTCCTGAACCCTGGCCAGCTGGGGCCCTCCCCTAGGACTTACTCTCCTGCCTCCCAACACTACGGTTAGCAGCTGAGTTGCAGGAAGGAACATGATTTAATCTCTTCCTACCTTAAAGCTCTCTGATTGATGGACTTACACCAAGATGGCTGAGAGCAACCTGTGGGCTGAATTATCTTGGCATTAGAAGAGACAAATAACATCTCTCAGTGCAAGGAGTCCAGCAGCAGGGCAGTCCTCACAAGCCAGAGCGCCTGTGGGCTGGGAGTCACCACCCGACACGTGCCTGTCATTAAACAGGGATCTGGCTGCTAGTGCTGGAAAATTGGACTGCGCTGTCCTCACACATATGAAAATGCTTCCACCAGGGGCGTCGACCATGCTCCTGAAGATCACGAGCTGCCAACCCAGAAATCATGAGGGAGAGGGTAGGCTGGGCAGGAAGCTGGGTCTCAGCGGGCTCTGCTGATGTTGGCTTCAGTGGTCTCTGCTGCCTCCCTCTCTCACACACCCAAAGATTATCCATCAGTTCCCAAATCATTAGCAACTCAGTGTATCCCAGGGAAAGTGACAGAAACTTTCCTGAGGATCCAGAGTCATAGCATGGCTATACCTAAGCTGGAGGAAAAAACTTGTATATTTGTGCACCATGAACGTAGGTTGCCTGCTCCCAGAACATCATCAGTGCCACAGGACCAGCAGATATTGCCTTGGGTATAGTTTTCTCCTCAAGATGAGGTCAGGCTGAAGATTTTGAGTATCATTTCCAACCTCCTGACTGCTCCAACTGCCCCAAGGTCCTTCCTGCTCCCTGGGCAATGTCTGAGCTTAAATCAAAGCATTTTTCCAAAATTCTAGGTCCAAAACCCAAATTGTTAGTTAAAGACATGAAGCTCCTCTGTCTATAAAAGTTGTGCCTTGTTCCTGCTCCAGGTTGGTCCGTTTCCCAGCTCTACCTGCTCTGGGTCTTTTTTCTCTCATGCCTGATGGATTACAGATCATTTATTGAGCAAATCTTATGTCCACAGACAGCAAAGTCACACCATCCTCTCGGGTAAGCTGCCTAGACAGAGCTCCTCAAGCCTGCTCGTTCAAAGTACATTGCTCTGCTCTGAACTGAGGACTGAGCACAAGACTCCAGTGGCAGCTGTAGCACAAGAAGAGGACTTCTGTCTCCCTATTGCTTGCTCATGCAGCCCCAGCTGCCTGTTCAGCGTGAGGACCTCAGACCCCAAGGATTTCTCAGTCTTTGTCCCAGAATAGAGTTCCCTTCCTGTAGGACAGTCCTGTGCGTAGGACCCTATCTTTGTCTTTTCTCCTCTCCAGTGGAAGATCTCACTCGGTCAGCCCTGCCCCAGCTTCTAGTGCAGAGAAGCAGCAGAGGGGAGTCCAGGACGGAGGAGGTGGGTGGATGCAGGGATGACAAGGGCCAGGCCTGGAAGCAGCAGGACGAGGCATCAGCAGTTCTCATTGCTGTGATTCACCAGCCAGGGCTTTGCTCACAAGGCAGTAGGGGGGTTTCCAGTCCCAGCTACAAACAAGCTCTTGTGTTTAATGTTCTGGCAGTAAAACACACTACGGAATCAGGATGCTTTAAGGATGTTGTTGACCTGGCTCACAATTTACTTTACTTGGTAACAGGGCAAAGATGCATGCACAAGAAAACCACGTGCATGGTGTATCCCAGGGTATACATCTGTATCAGCCCTATTAACCTCTCAGTTAATAACTGTAATGTCAACCTCGACCCGACCCCACAGTTAACTGCCTCCAATCATGCAACTGCACCAGAAAATGCGATCTTATATGTAAAGCAACCTGGATGATGAGACATTTAAGCAATGCCTTACAGTCATATGAAGCAGATGGTGAATACTGCCTTCTCCACAGACAAGCAAACTGAGACTCAAAGAAACCATGCCATTTTCCAAAGAACATGTCAACCAAATACAGCAGATGTAGTTCAAATGTGAGTTTCTGCTCTAGCTGTAAGTCAGTTGGTCAGGCAGTTGTAGTAGATGATCGTTGTACCTTCCTTCCAACTGAAATAGTTTATTCTATTCTAGTCTAGTCCCTTGAGGTCCTCCCTTGCAGGTCTTAGACACCTCATGAGCTTCTTCCCAAGTTCAAGAGTCAGGATTTGCAGATAGGTCCCTGTGAAGTGTCACCACCAGTGCCCAGAGGTTGTGCACCCATTCTGGTCCAGCATCTGGGTGAAAACACCACCTGTGCAGAGCAGGAACATTGGTAGAGGCCAGCACTGTGCCATGGCCGGAGCATCCTGCAAAGGCCAAACCAACCTGGGGAAGTTCGGTGCTATTTCGGACAAGGATGTTATCACTGGTTACTCGGCCCTTTCCTGTCACTGCAATTGTTCATCAAGCAATGGTTGTGATCTAGGACATGTTGATAGACCAGCAGGCAGTGCAGAAGGGCTTCGTTGGATCTCATGGTGGTGGGCACCAGCACCATACGGCACTGCCATTCCCTCTCCAACTCTTGTGCTGCCCTAATGCACTCCAGGGATGGAGCCCAGACAAGGGTACGTGTCACCTTAAGAGTTGCACAGCCTTGAAAGTACAGGGCTTTTGTTGGTGGAGGAAGAAAAGAGGCTTCAAGGAAGTTTGTTCCCATCCTCCAGCAGTGAAAATCCCAGATAGGAATTGAAGAAAAGAGTATAATACTTCATCCAGAAGCTTCCCTCACTTTATGCTGGCACGGATATAAACTGATGTAGGACTGTGGGAGTAAATTAAAAAAACAGCACTGGTTTACCCATTCTTTCATTCTCTCCATGACATTTTGTGCTCTCCTATGTATCAGATCAAAAATGCTGAATAAAAATGGAAGCATACGCAACTATGATCTTCCTATTTTCTGAAAAATGAATGCATCATAACTCCTCTTTGCTCATGCTCAGATCTGCTCTGCTTACAAAGAAGCCATGTGTTGTTTGAATTCACCAGGGATAAAGTGTTTAGCCAAGTCAGTGATTTCTGCACTGCAATTTTGAAGTTATGGAAGTCACTGGGCACATTCCTTGCAGACCTGGATTTCTCCTTTTCAAGCAGTTTCCTCCCAGTCAGCACAGTTGTATTTTTTGGCCTTTCCCCTCTATTTTGTCTTGGCTTCCTTCTCTCGAGCAGCAGCAACATAATCTGATGAGCTTCTGTAGCTGCTGTGCTGGATCCCTGCTCTGCCAACTCCTGTCAACCCTCCTTCTTACCCTGCTAATGTTTGTAACATGTTTTGCTTCACTCTCTGCCACAGGGCCTTTGGCCTCTGTGTGCCGAGGGCTTTGAATCCTCTCCAGAAGGTGATGCTCAGGAACAAGGACAGCCATAGCTAAAGTGCAGACAGTATTTCTTGCATGTGCATGTGCATCAGCTCCAAGGGCTGTGTGATTTCTGGCACAACAGCCTTGATTCTCAATTGTTTCCTTAAGAGAGATTTCATTTGGAAACGTGATTTATGATTTTAAAAAGGAAAGCAAAGAACGCACCACAAGCCTGCCAACTGGGGCAGAGGCAGATACGCCTAACCATCAATTAGCCAGCTGTTTGCTGAGTGTAAATAAGCTTCCACTGATTGTGCACAGACAAACACACTCGCACTCAGACAAGTTCACAGGGTTTAGCTCACCTTTTCAACATGGGACAAAAATCTGCATGGCTATTTAAGTCTCATCATGGTAAATATTGAATAGACTTTTTAAAAAGCACTAAGATTTATCACACTTACTCTTCAAGTCCTAGTCCACGTACAAGCTCACGCCATTTGAAATAAGCATGAAATCCTAAACATTTAGGTACACCAATGCAGAAGCCACAGGGGCTACCTGAAATCCATTTAATTGATTTACATCAGTTTAGTCCCCAGGTCTGAGCCAGAAGGGTAAATTGAACAGATCTGAGCAGTTTTGCACGTGAGTCACAGAGGAGTTTTTACCATCTGATCTTAACTTTTTATACTGCTTGATTTAAAGTACTACAAGAGGAGTAGAGGTGAGGCATACTATATCATTTAACTTTCAAAAATGGTGATACGAAAAGATGGGGATGCCGGTTCAGAAGGAAGCGAAAAGTAAAAGAGTAAAATATTTGCAGACAAGCAACACTGCTTAAAGACATCATAAATCTGTTCAAAGTAAATATATATCACTATTAAAAAGGATGCTGAAAGACCCACACACAAACAAAAAGTCTGCTTAGTTGAAGAACAGAGTGAAGGACACTATTAGAAAGAAAAAAAACCCCTTCAATGGTGGAATTCATGACTGAGGAAAACATGAAAGATCACAAAATTGGTAAGTTAAATGTAAAACCAGTAAAAGAAGGCAAAAAAATCTTTAAAAACATCTTGTTAAAGACATAAAACTCACTAACAAAAACATTTTCCAAAAAGTCAGAAGCAGGAGTCTGCCAGTCAGTTGGTTTAAGTAAGCATGATTGAAGTAGAAAAGGGCGACTCAGGGAAGACACTTTCCTATAAGAAGAAAAAAATATATTCCTATTTGCATTGTTTACTTATTTTGTTGAGGCTCAAGGATGTGGATACAAATTGTCATTCCTTTATTAGATATTAATATAAAGAACTGTTTTAACCTAATTTGTCAATGGAATGGATCAAATGATCAAAACCAATTTACCAGAACTATGTGATACCAACTTAAAAGTTTTGAAGGTCCTCAGATATGAAATTGCTGAAAAACTCCTGAAATGCACAATCCAACACTAAAATTAACCTCACTAGCAAAAGAATGATAAGATGCAACATCATCTTTTTAAAAAGTTACAAAGCTTATCTAGGAAACTACAGACAAGTATGTCTGATTTTTTAACCAAGAAGTTGATGGAAATGGAAAAGATAGAGGCATACTCAGATCAATATTATGCACTGGGGAGGAAACCACACAGCTTTCATGTGAAGTTGTGCCTCCCAGATATACTAGAGCTCTCTGAAGTAATCACTCAGTCTTTGGACTGGTGATCTAGTCAAGATAACACATCTGGATTCATAAAACAATCTTTTGGGAAGGTTTCTTATGAAAGGCTCTTACTAAAATTAACCTGCCCGAGGCAAGAAGGAAGGTCTGTTCCAGGATTAATAAGAGGTTAAAGAGCAAGAAATAAACCTACAAATAGATGGAACATATTCATAATAAGATATTACTGGTAGGATTCTGCAAGAATCTGTACTGGGTTAATATGAATACAGATGTTTGACAAATGCAAAGGGATTTAATGATTGACAGGTGAAATACAATGTCTACGGGAGAAAAAAAAAAAACCCTGCTGATACACACAAACTGAGAAAGTCTGTTACTTCCCAAAATAGAACTTAATGAGTCATTGTCTCTTTGGGAAATTGTGGCTTCAGGCATTCACTGAAAACATCAACTCAGTTTTGGTCAAAAAAGTTGTTTGAGTGTCCATCCCAGTCCAGTTCAGAATACGACATGAATGCATGTGCGTAGGGGAGGACTGCTCTGAAGGTGGAGATATAAGACAGGGTCTGGTTACTTCTATCAGCCATAGTGCTGGCTCCTGGTAACTTGAAATGTTCAGTAAACTATGCCCCAAATAGCCAGGATACCTCAGCTTGGAAAAGAGATGGTCTATGAGCATTTGTGGAAAAAGTGAGATAGGAGCAGCTCTCAACTATTTCTTGTAGTACAAGCGGATGGGCACTGAGGGGCTTTTCCCTAAATACCTTGCCATTGAGGATGGGTGGCAGCTCCCAGTTAAGACACCTCCATGCATCTATCTCTCCATGTGACACATGACGGCCAATTTGTTTGCCTCAGCTGACGTGTCTGGTATCATTTGAGAAGCCCTGGAGTGCTGAGATATCTCCATGGGTGTGATGCAGGGATGGAGCACTTACTGCACGCTTTGGTTTTTTAGACTTACCCAAAGCACCTGTCAAACTAACTGTGGGGCACGCCTCAGTGATGCCCAGCATTAGATGGGCTGGACACGTGCCCTAACGTGCCTGAGGATCCAGCTCTCCTGCACGCTGATTTAGCTCCATGGTTACTGTACTTACCCTGCCCAGAGCATCCTCTCCTTCTCCTTGCACCGCTCCTGATGTCTTCAGAAGCAGGAGGCTCAGCTGCCAGTCCGTACAGCTGGCAAGTCGCCTGTGCTGTGCTCGCTTGTGGCAAAGATGCGTTGCAGTTTCTTTTTTTCTAGTTGCCCTGATGCAAGGGAGCTGGGCTGTGTTTTACTCCAAGTAGCAGGAACTGCAGACGTTACTGATCTGTGAAACTTTCCATTCCCCGCCACTCTCTAATCATTATTTGAAGCTTACTACAGTGATTTGCCTCAATAATATATCACAGAAATGAGTTCCACTGGTTAATTATACATTGTACCAAAGCAGGGATGTAATTCTCACCCCAGGGCAGGATTTCATATCCGTCCCTTACTTTCCTTTCAATTGGTGAAGTGTGCTTTAGCAATCTCAAAACTCATTTAACCACATGGATTAAAACACCATACTGTGACAGAGGAGAAAGATGACAGAAAACCCCCAGGTCATACACATGTACATACACATAACCTCACGAGCATAAATGTGCTCTAAACTATCGATTAGATTTTAACTGTCATTTGTCCTTGCAAAAGACTCATCAACATCAGTGCCTGTTCATGGGTCCTGCTCTTTGTAGAGAGCTCTGCTAAGTTTTCTTTCAGGTATCGTTTCTTCCCAGGCATTTTCAGGACAGGGAAAAGCCACTCAGAGCAGCTGGCTTTGGCTTTCTGAGGCCAGAACAAAAGGCCACCAAGATAACTGCTTCTTGACTGCTAAGGAGGATCAGTAACACAGCCAAGTATAGAACCAATCCTTGTTCCAAAGTTTGCCCAGGCCTGGGGATGACTTGCAAACAGGTAGAGTTAGAGGGTGGATGGGTCATGCTCGGTGACCAGAGACAAGGAAGGAGCAGGAACCAGAGACACCATGTTCCTCACTCTCAGGAACCATGTACCAGGCTGTGGAAGGTGATGAGAAAAACGTTGCTGTTCTCACGGCTCTGCTGGCCGTGCCCATTCCTACCTTCCTATGCATGCCCAGCTTGCCGGACAACGGGAGCGATGGCACAGTGGTATGGATCTCAGCTGCTTAGCACTGTGCAACTACTAACAATCCTGCCTGCTGGAGCTGCCAAGTCCAGAGCCAATGTCACCCTGTAGCAGATCTCTGTGTCCTTGGACAGGCACTCCAGAGAACAAAAGCACTACACATACCTCTCAGTCTTTATCCAGAAACCACCTCCCCCAAAATTAGGGTGACTCAGGGTTCTGCTGTATTTGGACAAGAAGACAAGGTTTTTCCACCAAAAACTTAGCAGGCAGAAATGATTTTTTTTGTTAATTTTCACAGCATATTTTTATCTTTCCTGCTTTTTTTGACACCAGAAGGGGAAATAAAAATAAGAATCCAGACTGTTCCTACAGGACTGCGACAAGAATTGGAGGTTGTTCATACACGTGGAGCAACTATTTGCACTCAGCCCAGATGACTTAAATTTTCAGTGGTGGGGAGAGGAGAACAAAACAAAACCCCAGAGGAGAATACAGAGATCATTTCTGCAAACCAAGCAACCCACAGCTGCAGGGCTCATCCCTGTTCACAACTGGAGAAACTGAGGCACAGAAAGGGAGAGGACCTCCCCAGCAAAGCCCAGCAAGCAAGGCAGAAAGCATAAATCCTTCATGTTGAGTGGAACTCACCACAGGCCAAGTGAATCGAGGTTCATGGTGGTACCAAGCTTCTGAAGACAGAAGGGATGTAAGACTCTTTGTACTCCCTAGTGAAATGAAGTCCTTGAGGTGTCTGTACTGTGGCCACTTTTGGGGATGCCCTGTAGCACTGACAGAGCATTTCTCAAGGCATTAATCACTAGCCAATGTGTAATGTCAGAGCTGTGCAAGGAAACAAACAAAGACCTTATCTAATGATTTTTGGACATCTCTTCTCAGCCCAGATAACATCTCCCAAGGAGGAGCGTGAGGCATTTCCCTGTAGCGTGACTGTATTTCACCCTGGCTGCCTCCCTGGTCTCAGCTTTCAGATGTTGTTGCCACCATTATGCACAGCAACTGACAATAGCAGAGATATTTGCTTTCTCTTCCTGATTTCTCCCAGCAATGACTTTTGTTTGTTAAGCCGCTTCTGACCTTTCCAAATGCCACCTCCATTTATGGCCTCCTGCCTTGACCTGCCTGGGAACTGATGTTCTTCGGAGACAAAGGCCTGACTGCTGAGCTGGCTTCCTTGTCTGGACGGTGGTCATCAGCCAGAAGAAGCAGGGACACTTACCAGAATTAGATCAACAACTGTTGAACAGTGCCAGTGGAGACGTGAGGTTTCCAGCATATACCATGGGAGCCATTTAATGTGGGTCAATGAGTCTTTGTGCTGTACAAAACTGATGAGTGCATGTCAGGATCTTCACCTCTGCTCTCTTTACCACCTGAAAGAGTCTGAACCAGCAGGCTGGGACCCTGCTGGAAGCCCAGGTCTGTGCAGAGGGAAGTCGGGTGTCCTGGGGCTGTTGGCACGTCTGTGTAACCCGACGCCGCACCTGGGATGGAGACACTTGTAAACATTGGATTTCTCATGCAATGAATGTATCAAAGATCTGTGCTCTGCGTGTTGCTGAGCTCCAGATGTGTTATCGCTGGTTCTTCCTATTGCAAAGCCCTGGCTAGTGCAAGGGGGAGCATGAGGCCAAGCAAACAGCGGTTTTCCTCCTGGCTGGGCTCCCTCCTGCCTGAGGCCAAGCAAATGACTTCACCCAGAAATCCTCAAGTGCCCCTTTGTGAAAGGGAGCAGCAACCATTACCCGGAGTGTTTGTGTTTCCTCCTGCATTGGGTTTTATTTTGTCATTTAACCAGCAAGAACCACATAGGCACATCTGGCATCTCCAGACCATGGTCCTGCTCAGCCCCAGGTAAGCTCAGTTGTGCTCTTACAAAGCTCACTGACTCAAAGGACAGCCTTGCTCCATGTCCAGGTTCCCCCTCTGCCTTCGGCTTTCCAGCTCTGGTTCTTGTGTCAGTGGGTGCAACCCTGGCCCCATATGCACCCCAGCAGCTGGTGAGGAAGTCCACCGAGAAGAAGAAGCAATGGACTCCCAAGGCAGGCCTGTGTCTGTAGGAACCTGCCATTCACATCACCTGGAAGTCTGAAACCCAGATAGAATAGTCATTTGGCTGTATGTTTCTGGTGGGGCATATATATCTTGAAGTAGGATAGTCCGACAAAATTTACCTAAAACACTCTGAGTTAAGAACATGTGGATCCCTCATGAACAATTTAGGATACACCTTGCCTTGACCATAGTGGACAACATGCAGATGCTCCCAGCAACTTCAAAAATTTCACCCAACCTGTATTTTTCAGACCTTCGTCCCCCTGTCCCCTCCTCTTTATGGCTCTCTCCACTCACTGTATTTGACTGATGCACTAGCTCCCAGCAGGGATTTTGCAGCTTCACTGTAAAACAGCATACAAAGTCATGGAGCTATGTACAGATTAGCTGAAACAAGACCAGTTGGAGTCCTCATTTAGGTTTTAATTAAGGCAAAAGTACCATTAACTTTAGTAGAAGCTACTTGATCAAATACTGCATATAAATGAAGAGGAGCTGAATGAAGATTTGGCCAGCAATTAAGAAAACCTACTTGTAAGCACCATGCCAGGGTGCCTTGGATGATATTTCTTTTTTTGGGAAATATTCTAAAAGTCATCTCCTGTAGCTGTTCACACTCCTGGTGACAAGGACAACTCTGCAAAGGCCCCTGTGGCGTATGATGGGCTTTTTGCCAGTTGCTACACAGCTTGTAAAGGTGTCTTCTTCCTAAAGCAAGGAAACCTGCATCAGGGATGGGATTATTTTTCCGTGCCTGGGCATGCCTGATGAGGAACCAGGGCTCCCCAACACTCAGTGCACAGGCAGAAAAATGTCTTCCAGTATCTGCAAACATAGATGATAGAAATGTGTGCCTTGGCATTTTTCAGCTTTGGATGGAGCTGAAAAAATACTTCAGACCATGGTGAACATGAACATTCCCAGTCTGAGGATGTGTGCGGAGGTTCTGGCTACCTGGGAAGAAGTAACACCTTCCCAGAGGACAAAAGAACAAAAAAGTATTTAGCATGCAGGTGGCTGTACCAGCTGGACCAGCAGTCCAACCTGTGCAGAAAGCAAACACAAGAGCAGTCAAAGTCCATGGCCCAGAGAAGCCCAAGACTCATCTGTCAGTGTGGTCCATGTCTCACTGAACATCTCATTTCCAGATAATAAGCCTGACCACTTGATCCAAGAAAACTCCCAAGCAAACGCCAGAGATGTACGGTTTCTTCTGTTCAGGTATTTTGGCAGGTTTCAGCCTGTGTTCCTGTGTGTGTCAAGGCACTGCAAGCATCACTTCTGGACCTCAGTACTAGCAGCGAAACCAGTGGCCAAATAACTCTGCACTGTCAAAGCTGCCTCTGCCCTGTCCTTCCAGAGCAGACTGGAGGTGCAGCAACAAAACAGCATTTTTTCATCTCTAAATTTTCTGGAAAGCAAAAGGGTCAGGTACAAAACATCTCACACACCTCACCCTGCAGAAAGCTTGGGAGCCATGTAGAAGTTGTGTGCCTGGTGTATCCACAGAGCATGTCCTTCTGGAGGGCACAACTCCTCCACTGCTCATCACTGCCCTGATAGGGTCAGGGTGGGGAACCAGCTTGGATGCAGCTGAGCACCTGCAACATCCCTGTGCTGCATTGCACCTGTGATGGCATTTCAGGTAGGTTTACATATGGAGTGAATTGGAAAAATGTTACAATAAGGAAATTGCTGCCAAGCCAGAGGAAAGGCTCAAGCAAACTCCCATTGTGCAGAACTTTGTTCTAGGTTAGAAAAAACTGGACACCAGCTGGACTGAGATGTTGCCTGGCTTGCTGGCAGGGACCACCAGGGGCCATAGCAGGATACGGGACAGAGGCGAGTCATCTGTACAGTGGCACAGAAGAGCTACAAGAATGTTCTGTCAAAGGCCTTGAAGCTCCAGCTTAGATTTCTCACCTTCATTGTTATTAACAGAATGATGCTGTGCCCAGGCCACTTGCATCCTTATTGCAGAATAACACCTTACTTGGTCTCTGTGTCTCTTCCAGAGGGATGTGAAAGAACCAGAGTGGGGTCCCCGTCTGGGAGCACCATCAACCCTTGCCTCTGAGCCAATGGGACTCCCAAATAATTTTGGATTTGCAGGTCCCAAATGCCAATAAATTAGTACCACAAGTCTCTTGGCCACACTCTGCAGAGCCAGAACTGTTATGATTATTTATACCAGGATAAACATTGCTTAGTGAGATGAATTTAGGGCTAGTTAGAAACAGGCTGAAAGAACCATACAAAGAATATGCAGAAACAAGGGGAGGCTGCAGAGCTCTCTCTCACCTCCCAAGGCTGTCTACAGAGAAAATAAGTCCTTGTGTCCCTGAAGGCTGCTCTCATTTTGCTACCTCAAACCAAGTTGCTACTGTGCTTGTTGACACTTTCAGAAATCAAAAGCAAATATTCTCCACAACAACCCTCCCAAGTATTTACTAAATGTGTACTCCCATGCACTGGGAAAACAGAGAAAAAGTGAAGGGCAAAGAGAGGGGGAGAGTGAAAAGGTTGGGGATACCACATGCCTTTCTCTGAGCAAATGTACTTGCCTTTAACCAAATACAGTGAATCCACTATTACCAGTTTGGAGCTGAACAGGATGCCTTTGGCAAATGAGCAAGAGGTATTGCCAGGAAAACCTCATGGCCTCATAACAGAGCTAGCTGAAATGCCCAGCTGAAACATTTTCAAGGTAAAGAATCAAAAAAGCCCTCTGTTTCAGATATTTATATTTCTTTTCATACTTCTGGGATTGAGATAAGAGACAATAACTGGAAAATATCCAATTCAGGGCACTGAATGTAGAAATTCCATGACAGATTTCCAACAAAACAAACCAAAAAAAAATATCATTAATTCAAAATAAGCGGTGGAAAATTCCTAGTTCTGGCCAGCTCTGCTTTGGGAATTGTTTCGCCCCTGCGCTGAGGTAACATACAATTGAGAAATCCCAGAGCTTGCTCAGCTCATCTTTTCCCTCTGTGAAAATGTGCCTGAGTGGCAGGTGAGACAGCAGGGAGCTCAGCTACAGAAAATGGGAGGCAAACGTGCTGGAGCTGCACGTTGCCAGGGCCTGTCCCTTACTGCATCCCTGTCTTCTGAAGAAGTATTCTAAATTTTCATCAAAGGCACCTGATTTCCTCTGGGAATTTTTAGCCAGTGAACTGAAGAACACAAGAAAACATCAGATCATAATAGATTCCACATTGTCTCTGGTCACATCTGCAGCTCTGTTTTAGAAGGAAAGACTCAAAACTGTTTGCTTTAAACAATTTTTAATAAAGTTTGGACACCTTTTTTTACAGAATAAGACATTTCACATCCAAAAATCATAACCTTGATTTTTTACCCTTTCAACTAAATGAACAACTGAGTTAAGCAAACAATTAGAATGATTTGTTTTTTTCTTTTTCCATTCATACCTTTTGCTCAGTAATTTGTTGGTTTTATTATTACTTATTTTTAGCTTGATCTTCTGTTGCAGAAGTTGACTGATTAATATTGTTTAGCCAAATGGTGGATTCTAAGAGAGAAAAATTCCTACTGAGCATGAGGAAAATGTAAAGCACACTCAAAATTCTTGAAAAAAAAGGAAGAAAATGGATCAGTAGGCCCCAGAGAAATACTTGGCTTATACCTTTACTCAAATGTCACTGAAAAAACCCTTTACATTTGTTATTAGAGGATCATACTGTAATGATACTGAGTTTTGACTGCCATGTGGCCACTCAAGAGAAGTTTGGCACTGCATCATTTGCAGCCTTGGTAGCTTAGGAGACAGTGGAAACAAAGCATGGTGACTACTAATACAACAAAATATTTTGAGGATTTTATCTGTGAATATAAAATGTTTTGTTCTATATTATTTTTCTGAATAAAGCAGAAAACACCCAAGCAAGGGTAAGAGACACAAACAAGCACACAATGCACAGAGTAAAGCAAGGACTGAAAACCTGGAGACCTTGCTTCTGCCAATGACCTTCATCAATCCCTTTCTAGCCTCCACACTATATTATTTCTGTCATGGCCAAGTCTGGAGTTCCCAGCTCAGACTGATTTCAGTCCTGGTAGGAGGCACCACCTCCCTTCTCCCTCCTAGAGATACAGAAGCAAAATAGAGACAGTGGCTTGCCTCATGTCACCCAGCTCTCCCTGACCACACTCATGTCTCCCAAGTGCCTCACTGATGCTTGTCTGCTTGCCTGCCATGGGCTAAGTGGATTGTAAATTCCTTGGAGCACATGTCTTCTCACAATAAGTCTGGGAAGCATATTGATTCAATAAGGATCTCTGTGCCTGATCCATTGCCCTGTGAGAAACATCCCACTGACTGCTGCAGCTCCAGCTCCTCCTTTATGACTAAGGAAACCACTACAGAATGTCACCATGCATGACCAGAAGAGGTGGTGTCATATCAGCTGGCTTGGTGAGAGCTGAACTAACACAATTTTCTTCTGAAGTTCACCTCTAAAAGGACGGCATAAGCAATTGTATGCCACTCTGTGTGGTTCCAGATCAGTCTGACTCAGGAAAACGTTCCCATCCAAGTCATTTGTCAAAGTCATAATGATTAAAGTATGTACATATATGCTTTCCTGAATCAGCACCTAGATAAGGGGCTGCCGGTATTTATTTGTAGTAAATCATTTTTATAGTTTCCCTTGCATAAAAAAAGTCCTTAAGTCTTCCTAGTTCAGGCCGTTAAATCTGGATAATGTGTTTCTGTCTATTAAATTGTATTTAGTATTGTCAGAGCATGGATGAGCTCTAGCATGAGCAAAGACCTCCATGTCCTAGGTGCTATACAGATACGGACCACCAGGCTGGTCCTTGCCTCAAATTGTTTACAACTGACACATGAAAGAGAGACAACAGATGAATCTGGGCTGGCAAAGAGCACAGGGAGGCCAGGAGACAGTTCAGCTCGTTCCTGTGCTCCTTGATTTCTTAGCACACCAGCGAATCTATGCACGACTGTTTATCAGCATTGCAGGTAAGGAGGTTTTGGAAGGGCAATGGTTTGGGGACCTTACAAGGGTCTCTCTATTGGAGATTCTAACAAGCAGGCAGGAAGGTCAATACAGAACCAAAGATGTCAGTCAAGGTGAGGTGTGAAATCATGATTGGCTTTTCAGAGCTTATAAAATATGAAACGAGGATTCCAGCTGAAGGAGTCACAGAAATGACTCTGCAAGAGCTGTGATATTTTCCATAAAGTCAGCTTGTGTGCGTGGAGGTGGAGGCAGGTAACTCCCCAGTAATGAGGGGTAGGTAATGCTGAGGTAATTCCCTCGATGGCTCCCTTCAACAGTCCTCTTAAAGAAATTTTCAGTTCTTGAAGGTACGGTTGATAGAAATGTGGTTTTCACTCAGGCAGCTTCAGAGGGCAGACTGGAAATGGTTTGGATTTGGCCTGAAGTCAAGGAAGATGACACGTAATACTCTTCTTAAATACACTAAGCATTAACTCTGCATTCCTCTTAGTCACACTTCAGGTATCCTTTTATTTCCCGGAGCACATCCAGTTAGCGACCTGCTCTTTAATTACATAGCAAATGTCATACAAATACTGTCCATGCAGTACCTAGGGCAGGTTGTTGCAGGTTACCTGGTAATTATCTTTCAAATTACTGAGTAATTCAAAGACGAATTACCGTGTAATTTGCTGCCTGTAGATAGCATGACCAGCACTCAGGGTGGAAGACACAGTCTATTCTTGTCTCACAGATGGAGCCAGGCACCTCTCAGTGAATGCACACATCTAAAGAAAAACACAGCCGACAAACTCAGCCTTACCCCATGAACAAGAGCTACACTCCTGACCAGGAACTTCCAGCTCATGACTTGCTTGTGGATTCCTAACAGTGATAATAATAGTATAATAATAATAATAATATGGTAGCAATGACTCATTGCCTGCAGGAGCCTTACTAAGGGCCCACTTATGCTAAAGAAATCCTCTGACTCTTTTCAAACCTCCTGTCATCCATTTGCCTTGATGGGAGTGGGATATAACTGGATCCCAGCCATACAGGATGAAAGTGTTATTTCTCTATAGAAAAGTGCTTTGGTTCACTTCAAGTCACACGTTCATTAGGACTTTCAAGCTAGGTCAAAACCAACCATTGCTCCTTGGCTGCACCATCCCCCAAACAGCCTGAGAGGAATCACAGCTCATCACAGACACACACTAGCTCTGACTCTTCTCACTTAATTGCATGGTAGGAGGCATCTCGTAATCTGTACCTTCTGGTCTCTCCCATGGGTAGTCACTTAACTGTAACTTTTAACACCCCTTGTGTAAATACAAGAGGGATTTAATTTTATTGCACAGGAGGAAGGGAAATATTAAGCTCATCTTAATGACAGCATCAACATGCATTGAATTGATGGGGAGAGGTCGGACTGGTCCAGAGTGATATCACCAACCTGAGAAGAGATCGACTGAAAGTGGCAGGAGCAAAGGGAGGGTCTCTCCTGTGCTGCTCCAGGCTGCTTGTGATGTTCATAGAGAGCATGAGCCAGGCTGGGTGTCTGCTCCCACCTGAAGGCGCTAGAGAAGTGATGACCTGGGATCCCCAGGTGATGTTCACCTTGGCATTGATTAGGCAGGAAGGTGGGATCATGCTGCACTTGAAGAGGCCAATTTGAAATCCAGCAGACATCTTCCTACTATGCTCCCCAGGTGTGGGAGCCTGTCTCCTGCCGCATCAGGACAGACCAGTGCTTCAGTGGTGTTCGTGCTGTCTCAACAGATGACATGTAATGCAACAGCCTGCCTTGAGCAGCATCCAGGGCTGGATGCTCTGGGGAAAAAGGCAACACCATAGACCAATGTGACTGATCAGCAATCACCTTCCAGCCTCACTCCTCAGGATTGCTAAAACATCCTACATCCTCGTGTAGCTCCAGAGACTGATCACAACCAGAGAGAAGCTGAACATTTTAACAAAATGTTAGCTGCCTGTTGCACACTAGACTTCAAACTTTCAGATATGCTGTTCAACTAAATCCCCACAAATAATGTCATCCTTTTATACCCATTGAACAGGTTGCTTTCTAACAGAACTGATGTCCTGCTGCCCTTGTTCTGCTAGGCAAGTAGGGAGCAGCCAGCTGTTTTTTTCTGTAGCATTTGCTATTTCATGGATAACTCCAAATATACTTGGGTTATATTCTCCCCGTTCACTGATCCCAGGCTTTGAAGGCTCTCCTTGCACAGACAGCTGTTCTCCCTCCAGCCACAGTGTGTCTGCCAATGTCACCCCTCACTGGACATTTTCTACATCTGTTTCATTGGTTTAGAGCTGAGATGATTAATGCTGAATGGAAGAATGAGGATACACCAGATAACAGCAACACATGGTCCAGCAGTTTTTAATAGACTGTCACCCTTGATGACTTTTCTTCGCTGCTATATGCTAAGCTGTCTAACTACCTTCACCAATACTTCTGTCTGTCACCATGTATTCTATTAAGTCACGAGCAGAGATTTTCTCTGTGATTTCCACTCTAGATGAGTGAAATTGACTTATTGGGCTTGATGCCTTGGTTACTTACTTTGGCTTTCTCTTGGAGAAGAGCCAAGCCAAATACTCATATGGACGTACTTTTTTAAAAAAAGATACTATGATATGGTCATGGGAAGTGGATCTGACCTGGTAAAGCTGTTCTTGTCCAAGTAATGGTGTGGATTTACTACCAGATAGACCATGCAAATGTTAAAGGAAATTTGCAAACAGAAAAGCTGCTTCTAATGCAGCTATTCTCTCCCTGGGGGGATTGTATTCTGGAGCAAAGGAATTCATGAGATGTCCTTGAAAACCATGAACTTCTAACGACCTTGCAATAAGTACAAAAAGAGAATCGGAGCTGTGAGTTGGAGCTGGATCAGGTCATGCCTGGAAGGTGTGGTCTACCTTTTGGTCTACTTTCTTGGGATAAACTACCTTTCTGCTCTGTGAGTCTGCTCTGTCTTGGCAGTCCCAAGTGGACCAGACTTGTTCCTGGTCCCTGGTTGGCTCCTTGGTGCTTCTGTAGTGTAAGTCATGAAGACTCAAGTATGATAACCTGATATCCTCAGTCTTCAGCTCTGATTCATGACAAAACAAACTTTTTGAGAAGAAATTTTGTGCTTACTCAAGCTATGTTTCATGAGAGATCTCTCTTCTATATTTCTGACAGCCAGCCAGAGTGCAGATGCACACTATGCAATATTAATGCTAGTAAAGAAAGCCAGATTTCAAATTTTAGCCATACAATACATGTTGCAGTCATGGCAGAGGGCTTATAAAAGCATATAAAGCTCATGGATTGCTTTGCCATTTCAAATGAATGCATAGAAAAGTACTAACTGTTCTCTAAAATAATCCCCAATAGGAATATATCACATCACTACCATCTTTCACAGAAGCCAGAGCATCCTGTTGCATATTACTGTATAAACACGTGTGAAGAGGAAACATTTTGTTTCAAAAGGTTTCCAGTCCAGGGCTCAGCTCTGTGAAGATTAACAGTAATGTTTGACTTGGGTTGTTGACCAAATCCTACAGGACAGATAGAAGGGGGCACCATTGGGACTGGCAAAGGAGTGGTGTACACCATAACAGAAAACACCTCTTGACCCGGTGGGGATCAGACTGCTGGATCCTGCTGTCACTTGAGGCTGGGCAGGCAGACAACGTCAGCAGGCTCAGAAAAGCATTAGATACATTCATGGTCAGCAAGTCCATAAGCACATATGCAAAGGGACAAGGCAGGCTTGTCCTGTCGGGTATTTCTTATCCAACAGTAATAGATGCTGGGTGAATACAAGGGGAATGGACAGCAGAAAGCAACCATGTGCATGTACTCTCCTTAAATAGCAACTCTATTGCTGCTGCCAGAGACAGTCCTGGGCAAGATGGACCATCAGTCTGACCCACTTCTTATCTTATGATTTTATACATATAAATAATTCTACTGAAGTAAAACGTAGAAATATTTGCAAAATCAAGACTCAAATGAAGTTCATTAAATCACTTATTCTTCACAACCTCCTTTGGTCCTGCTCCTATGAATTGTGGGGCGGAATGGAGCAGACATGACCAGATGTACAAGAACTTCAAAGAGAACTCAAAATGGAAACAGAAGTCAACACAGCAATGACTCTTTTGCAAGACAGTTTGAATGTCTGACAGAGCTGAGTACTGAAATCTGGAGTCCCTCAGGACCTTTGAGGCATGTTAAAGAATCAGGTTATTTTTTTATCCCCTTTGCCTCATAACAATTTACATCCATGGAGCTTCGTCCTTCAACCTGTGGTTACCCAGCACTTCTGACCACATGGCCAAGCAGCTATTGAGGACCTTTAGGAAGTCTAGAAAAACTCCCTCCAACTCTCTAAGCCATGCTGCAGTTTGTTAGTGCTTCAAGAATTCAGACAGGTTAAATAAGTAACATTTCCCTACAGATGCATTCATTTTTCCTTGTCATAGAGCTCACTTTAGGTCAGTCATTGCCTCAGCTGATTTTAGTGATCCTAAGCTAAAGTTAGCACATCTCTAATTCCTGGGATTGCTCTCAACACCTTTTGAAGGAGCTATTCATTCCTGACTGTGGTTTGACCCTGGGGGCAACACAATATTGTTTTTAATGCTACTGTCTATACAACAGAAGCTTTAGAGATCAGGAGTCACTTCAGGGGAAGTATTTCTTTATCAGTCTGTGGTAAAGACACACACAAAAATGTTTAGCATGTTTGAAATGCAGTTTTTAAGACCGGAATCCCTTGTCTGGCAGCAGGAACTGAGGCTACAAAGAAAGTTTTACCTATAGTAGGGTCTCGATAAGATCTTCAGGCCATATCAGGCCCTTTGATATCAACAGTCCCTTTGACTGTGCACTGCAAATATCACCTCTGCTTTTCTGGTCACCCCAATGATTTCCTGTGTCTTGGTCTCTCAGGAGCAACATGTCTGCATCCCCACTGAGCAGTTTATTTTAATCAACCACAGCACCTCGGTTGCTTAACTTCACTCCATGGGTGAAAACCTTTAAAGAAGTGGTTTTAAGCTTCCCAAAGTTCCCACAACTTGTCTGTGTCTCCTTCATTTCTCCCTGCCCATTTCTCACCTCAATCCCTACAGCCTTTTCTCTTTGGCTTTAGATTTTCCCCTTCTTCCTCTGCTGGGAGATGCTTCCTTCCTTCCTTCCTTCCTTCCTTCCTTCCTTCCTTCCTTCCTTCCTTCCTTCCTTCCTTCCTTCCTTCCTTCCTTCCTTCCTTCCTTCCTTCCTTCCTTCCTTCCTTCCTTCCTTCCTTCCTTCCTTCCTTCCTTCCTTCCTTCCTTCCTTCCTTCCTTCCTTCCTTCCTTCCTCCCTCCCTCCCTCCCTCCCTCCCTCCCTCCCTTCCTCTCTTTCTCCCTTTCTCTCTCTCTCTTCCTTTCTTCCTTTCTCTCTTTCTCCCTTTCTCTCTTTCTTTCTCTCTTTCTTTCTTCCCCTCTTTCCCTCTTTCCCTCTTTCTTTCTTCTAGACCATTTATCTTCAGACTGTCGCTAGATCTCCCTGAGGGCTGGGAGGAGGCAATTCATGCACATTTAAAGAGCAGTACATAGGCAAAGGGGCTAAACCCATCCTTTTCTGCCTGTCAAACTGCCAGATGCCCAATGTTACCACCACTGCTATTTATGGGGTGCCTGCTCTCTGCTCCTTGGGTATGCCAAGAAGGATGGCCAGACCCCACAGAGCTCCCACACAAGCATAGGAAGGGCCCCAGGAGTCCTGGCCAGCTGTCTTTACCCAGGACAGCAGAGAAGACACAGACCAACAGGCCCTTCTGGAGCCATGCAGAGCCCAAGATGAGAGCTGAAAATGCAGTGGCAGGACAGTGAGTAACTACGAATAAGTGTGCAGAGAATGGAAGCAATGAAACTGCCAGGAAGAGAGTTGACGTCATATAATTTAAAGATTTCAAAAGATGAAATCAGAACAATTCAGTTCCATAGTCATTTGGGGGGAAGGGGGGGAAGCATCTCCCTTCCCCAGATGGAACCTGTGCCTACTGTCCACTTTTCAAGGAACAGAATAACTGGTTTGCATCGATATAAATTTCACCTGGTTTGCCTTCTGCACTCTGCACTTTCTGGGAGTGTAAATCTCCACACTGACCTCTCCATAACTCCTCTCATGTTGAAATTCTTCCCTGTGGTATGTAGAAAACAGAGCTCTAGTGAATCTCTGTCATCCTCTACCATGTATAAAGTTGCCAAATAGGGACCTCCTTTTTTGCCCTGTGCTTTTCTTTGTCTTATGTAAGTTTTATCTTGAATATGAAACAGCAATATATTGAAGGAAGTTACTACTGTCCAGAAATAGATGATTAGTCAAGTATAGAGTCCTAGCTGGTTTGTCTCACCTATATAAACAGGAATTTATTAAAAGAGTTAAATTACCTTCTGCTAGAATGTGTCTATACCTTAGATACTTTCAATCATGCCTGAATTGTCAAGAGCTAAGTGAAGAGTAATTTCCTGTTGAAGAGCTGTACATCACAGAAAGTCCCTTACGCACCTGTAAAACAAAAACCTGGAAGGGTTTTAGAATCCCCCAAGCTCTGGAGCAGAGTCTGAGATCGAGCCCTTTGCTCCAGTGTGGCTCTACATCTTGTGATGGAGAATAAAGATGTCATCAGCAGTCAGGTGCAGAAATGGAGCATTTCTCTGTCCTAGCTGAGGGAGGAACACTCCTGTGACAATGAAATAAAATCAGCAATCCCCAGTGGTATATGCTGCTGCACACCGCCCCATTGGTTTTTCAAGAAAAAAGCTCCCTGGTTTCCATGGAGTGCTCCGCTGTCAGTGGTCCTCGGAAAACATTATTGGAAGAGTCTTTTTTTTTTTTTTTTGGTGAAGTTAAAAAACTAATGTTGAAATGCCAACCCAAAACTCTTTTTACAGGAAAGAGAGAAGAATCCTGTTCACTTTCCTTTAGCCATTTGTTTCAGGCTTATGCATTTTTTAATTTGCTTCTGTAAAAGAAAAACTGTAGCAGAACAAACCCCTTGGTGTTACATGACCGGCCTCCACATCACATACTGTACCTTTGACAGTATGAGTAATAGGTTACTCCCTAGTGCAATGCTGCTCTTGCATAGCAAGCTTCTGTTAGTTCTCTCTATTTATTCTGTCTTATCTTTCTCACATTTCATCACTTTCTTGTTATGTTTGCTCAGTTAAGTCATTAAAACCACTTTGTTTTTTCTCTTTCCATGTTTAGCCCTAGGAAAACAGCTAAGCCTATGTAATCGATTTAGCATTTAATTTCCCTAAAACACCTTCTTTCCTGCTATGTGTCTGTGGCCCTGAGACATTTCCATTTCTGGGAGGATTGGCTGGTGTGAGAAGGAAATCTCTGAGACAGCTCACAGATTTGAAAGACAATGGGGAAGGCTTCTCCACCTACAGTTCAAGTACTCTCTGTTACTTGCACTGATGTGTTAAATGCCTGTTTCAGTGTTGCATTGGGCAAAAAGGGCAGCAAAATATCTTGTAAGCAACTTCTGGTCTACATTTCAGTTCTCACCTACTGTAGTGTGAAGAGCTGAGCACACTGTTGTTTTCATGTTATAAAACTAGTTCATGGGGTATTGGAAAAAAAAAAAAAAAAACAAAAAAAACCAAAGTAGAGAAGACATATCCAACTCATCTGACTTTGCTTTATTTCTCACAGCCCTGATTTCCACGGAGACATTAGCACAGCTTCAACATGAAGGTACAAATGAGCACTCCAACATGGGTATCAGCCTCTCTCATGTGAGATCTCCAGGCTCCACAGACCTTCCCAACTCCTCTTGGGTCCTTTCCCTCCAGGATGTCATATCGCATGATCCTTTTCAGGAACCAGTCAAGCTCTGGTTTAAAATGAGGTGGGTCCCACAACTGCTGCCCCACCTCTTCACTGCCCAAGTCCTAGAAACCTCCTTGTAATTTCACGACATGTTTGTACTCATCTCCTTGCATCACTACGGTCCTTAAGTTTAAATGCCTCACAAACCTTCCTGATCTTTTACTCTCTGGTATATTTACAGAGATTTTAGTCTTTGTTATGCTGGATGAAAGGAGTCAAATTTTTGAACTTCTCTTCTGGATACTACGAGGGTGTAGCTTTGAGAGCTCCCTTGCCAAATCTAAGGCCAGTTTTCAGGCTGACAGAGCATCATTTCTCTTACCCAAACAAACCAGACTAAACCAAAAGGAAGTACCCTTTCTCTTCTCCCCTCTGCAGAGCACCTCCATGCTGCTGTTAGATGGATCAGGCCATGGTCTCAAACCAAACCTGCCCCTGACTGGAGATTCCTCTCACCTTTGCCATCTCTGAGACCTCCCATGGTCTCAGCGGGTGAACAGAGCCCTTCCCTGTCCCCCAGCATCTTCTGTATCTCCTCAGACAGAGGGTCTTTGTTGAAAATGGATTTAAATGGATTTTAAAGAGGATATTTAAAAAAACCCCAGATAAACAAAAGAAATCCCAGCTGAGCCCATTACACGTTATTGAGTTAAATAAGAGGGATTTTACACAGCCTGTAATTGGGTTTTAAATCATGGTTCTAAACAGATGCTGATCTCTAGAAAGCTTCAGAAAGAGTGTGCTTAGGCACGGTCCTGCTAGAATGCCATGAGCAGAGCTCCCACATGCCATGAATGGGCACATTTACAATCCAGATTTTATATCTGAAGAAAGAATTTGCTGACTGCTAATCTCTGCTGATTATTAATGTTTTCACAAAGCCACCGCAGAAGGTTTGCTAGTCTTGTCTAGAGAGCACCAGACTTTGGCCAAGGAAAGTCCTTTATCCAAAAATATATTTGTCTAGAAAGTACAATTATTATTCTTAGGAACGCCAGGTATGGATGCCCATATTTCTTGTTCTTGTTAAGTGCAAGTTGTTCCACAAATAAGAAGGCTAAATGGTACAAGATAAGCAAGGTTTGTCAGGACAGATAATATCTTCAATTAGACCAAAAACAGCATTAGAAAATTCAGACAAACTTTCAGACACGGAAACAGACACGAAGGAAGCCCGTGTGTCCAATAGCTGACACATTTTTTTCTGCCCATTTATCACAGGAAAGATATCACACCTCCCTAAAAACCTTGCTTTGTTTAGTTTAATTCCCATTAAAAGTGGATTAAGCTAGAGAGAAACAAGGCAGGCTTGTTTCACAATGAATACATCCACAGTGTGAATTACTTGCTGTTTTCTGAGTCAGATAGCACTGCTTAACAGCAGCCTTTTGCTTTTATCAATACCAAGGCCAAATCACTTGTGCTAAAATTATTTCAACTTTCCTCTTGGTGTTTGACTGTACCAGAGTACTATTACTGAGTGATAAGGGTCCCTCTGAACATGTGGGTAGGAAGATCTGCCTTTAATATATTGCAGTGAAACAGGATTTCTGACAGTCTGAAGTTCAAATCCTAACAGGAAAGGTAACATTTCTGGCACCTTTCTCCAGAGAACATAGTTTTATTCCCAATAATCATCAAGTAGTTATGAGTAACAAATGATTTCCTAGAAATCAGGATTGAGTAGTGAATGTCAGTCAATATTCCAACAGGCTAAATTATTTGGCTACAGAGCTCATAAGAAACAATCAAGCCAGATCCAGTTTCTAATAATTACAAAAGATGATCAAACCTCTCTGTTATGACAGATGCAGATGGAACAGATTGTTCCTTCAAAATTCTGCTCTGCCAGTAAAACCGGCATTTCACTCAGCTCTGCAAGACTTTTACTCTCATGCAATTGTAGTAGATGTATACTTCATTTTTAGAATACAACAGGCAGGTGGGATTTTCTGAAGGGTTGTGTCTGCTAAGTGGTGACAGGTAGCAACAAAATACTGCGGTGAGCAAAATAAAAGAGCAGAACATCAGTATGCGTGGGTGCTGTTTTGTGCTGCATTTATAAGTATATAAGCAGTTCATTAAAATAAGTCCAGCTGCCAGGGCCGACATCAGACATGTGAATTTGGACAGTGAAGTCGTCCTCCCCATCTCATACCCTCCACCATTTGCCACAACAGGGTCACAGCACAGCTCATTACTGGTATTTTCAAAACTAGAAGCTCACCAGTGGAACTGGTAAGAAGCTGCTTAGTCATTAGAAAATGCAGAAAAATGGGTGTGTTAGATTATTTGTAGGAATTTAACATGTGCCATACTCAACTTTTCAGCATCCCACCACCCCATGGAGGCTCCAGCCTGAGCTGGACAGCCCATCGGTGGGTGACGGAGTTGGGCATACACCTTGGAGTGAGGTTCACAAACCGTCACACTGAGCTTGCCCAAGCCTGATGGTAGAAATCTGTGAGAATAACAATATCAGTCACAGTCCCAAAGGAATTTAGGTGCCTGTCACCATGCAGGCTCCACCATCCTGCCTGAACAATTCAGTGGTTAGGGTTCATCTTGACTAACGGTGGATTCAGACCTTTCCTCTGCTGAATGAAACATAGACCATGTGTCTCTCCTCCCAGCTGGTGCCTGAATTCCTGAACTCAGGAGTAAAGCAAAGTGTCTTTCAATCTCTCCTCAGCAAAATGCTCAGATGCTCATTGATGCACAGGTTGATACCCAGCTACACAAGGGTCCTAACACTGAGCTATAAAGTCCCATCCCCAAACCCTGTAAACATCACTATTTCCACACCAGTGGACTACAGGTAGCCTGAAGGTCTCTGACCCTGTCTCTTTGGCATACAGGGTAGCAGCACTCACTTAACAGATGACCAACAGCTTTCCCACATCTCCACTGTACCCACAGTGCTGGTGAGAGCAGGGAAGAAGTGTGAAATCAAGCTTCAAACACGCTGCAGTGTGGCCACCTCAGGCCACAGCAGCACGGATTTCCATCACACGTGGGACAGGCAGTGGTGGAACAGGAAGAGGAGAAGGGCTGCCAAGTTGGACACCATACAAAACCAGCATCAGGGACGTGGCGAGACGTTTCCCACTTGAAAAGAAAACAAGGAAGATCTCATGCTTTTGCATCTGTGTCAGCATGATGGGACTGCCCCCGGCTGAACACGTTGCCAGCCCTTGACAATTATAGGCCTGGTAATCCGCATCATCCAAGGAAGATGAAGTACTCAGGTAAAAATAGCAAGCGGGTCAGAAGGAGGTTATAGAAATACCAGAGGATTATTCATATTCCTTCAGGTAGCTATAAGAAACAGCTTAAACACAAGAATGACAGATTAAAGGTGTCATTGACAGAGAGAAATGACTGCTCTGAGGTCTAAACTACATTTAACCCTCTTTCTTTGGATGTACAAGCCAAAGTCTTTTTCAAAGGGAGCCAGCCATAAAGAAGTGGCAAAAAATAGCTCACATGGTCCTTCCATGCCACTGGTGATCTGAGAGCAAAGCAGGGATACAGACAAGATGTTCAAGCTGCCTCATCCCAGTCAAGTTCCTCTATGATGCTGCAGCTTGCCCTTTCTTTGCACAAATGGGTCTGAGCAGGGACACTGCTAGGACTATGAAGAGTAGCAGACTTGAGTCCTAGAAAGTTTAAAAAACTGCCTCCTGTCTTCAGAGCAGAGCAGAGTTTGTTGGGGAGACTTTCAAAGTGCACCTAAGAAATTTTATTCCACACATCCACTGTCCTAAGTGAAGATAACAGATAGCCACAGAAAATATAGTCCATTTATTTAAAAATGCCCAACAAAGGTTTCTACTTGTGTGTTTTGTCCTTGGCTTCTCAATCACTTTAGTTTCATCTATCACATGAAGATCCATCTGTAAACCTTATTAGATTAAAACTAACATAAAACAGGTAAGGTCAGAAAACTGTTTTTCTGCCTCCTCAGAATATATTTAAAAAAGAGAAATGTGGAATTTTGAAAGTAAATTTGCTTAATCGACAACAAAAGAGCACAGGGCAGAAGCTGCCAGAACTGCTTATGGATTTGGACAGGATGCAATGGCCTCCTGTCCTGGCTGAGCTGCACCGAGGACCTCCCAGCCAAGGCTGAGCCCCAGCACTGCCAGCATCTCCAAAAGGGACCTCCCCAGCGGGGGTCCCACATGTCCAGGCAGGGCCATGACTGTGACTGAGATGGAGACCAACACTCCTACGATGTAGTTCAGGCCAGGACTAAAGACCCATGGCTGAGCTGGACACATGGGTGTGGGTGGGGACCTCGGGTGAGGTCGGCCAAGGCCATTAAGGCCAATTAGTGTCCCCAGGGCCCTGACAATCTGCTACTCAACAAGACTCTAACCACTTTGTGGTTGCTGGAAATTACTATGCACCATTCACAGCGGCTGTTTTATACGTGCAATACAACATTCAGTCTTCCTTTGAATTCTCCCTGCATTCACCTTTTGCAGACAGTCCTCCTCGCTTCCTTGTCATCAGCCAGTGTGTGACACATCCAGCTGTGACTCACGGCAGCATGGAGGAGACGCTCTTAGGGTGCTGGCTGATTTGCTGGGGGTGGTCACCGCTGACAACTCTTGTTGGACAGTGATGAGCTGATGAGCTCCCTGGGGACATCAGAGGCCTTCTGGGGCCAGCACCATCTGCCAGAAAGTGTTGAAAAGCAAGGGATGCTGACAGACTAGACCAGGTCTCATTTGAATGTCAGCTAGGAGGGAGTTTGGGGCATCTTTGGCACTAATAACTTTTAATGCTTTTGTGAATGTGCAACGGAAGGCAATGTATTATCTCTGTGAATGCTGGGCATCACAAGCATGAGCGAGTAATGTTCCTACACATAGGACAAGGTCAACTTGCTAAGACAAAAGAGCCCAGAGAGAAGAGACACACTCCATCTTGGAGCATCTCCCCTTTGTAGTGAAGAGATGACCTTTTAAGTCCTGGGTTTCCCCAAAAGAGCTGAAATATTGACAGAACAGTAAGAATTGACCTGGCAGAGCACTGTCCCCTAAAAGGCAGCAGGTTTCCCTGGTTGAGCACAGAGACAGAGAAAGGTAATGGGAATACTGGAGGGGATGGAAAAGCTGCCTTAGGAGGTGAGGTGGACAAAATCCTTACTTCAGCGTGAACTCTGAGACATAGAGCCCTTGGATAAATGGACCACAGCTCTGACCCAGGAGGACATTTCTTATGTTGGGTGAAACGAATGATGTTGTCTTTCCTTCTCAGGTCAGGAAGGAGTGAAATCGAATCTTCAAACATTATTCTTCAAAAATCAGGCTCCCTTGTCCCACCTTGTCTCCTGAGTGGGAAAATGACCCAGTGAATTCACAAAAAACCTGGAATCTGGGCTGCACTAAAATTATACTTGAATTTAGATTTAAGATTGCAAATATTTCTGGTGGAGACAAAGGTACCTCAGAGGAAATAATTCCTGGAAAGTTGTCAGTGATATATTTTGATGTTTAGTTTTAGAATAGCACTTTTTTTTTTTTTTTTTCTGTAGAACTGACATCCATTTCCCTCTAAAGGGATGAGAAAAGAGTTGAGCAACCTGAAGATAAAGTCTAGCATCCTGTGCTATACCCAAGCAGTTCTCAGACCTGCCTATTATTTGCACACCTCTGTCCCTGAGCAGCACAAGAGGCTGCAGCAGACTCTAGCCCTCAGATAACTTGCTCTAATACAACCCAGCAAGGGCTAACTAAGTCTTCACAGCATGCAGTTCTTTGTCTAAAACAGGACTTTTCATAAAATCTTGGGTTTAGATCTAAAAACCATGTCATCTCTGGGTCTTCCCATTCCCCAAAATTTTACTCATGTGGCAGACTCCAGTGCAGGGCAGAGATGGGTTAGCCTAAAGTGGGCTAACTACAGCACTGGGAATGTTTTAGCTATGGTCTCCCGGTTGACAGTGTGGGGTAATTCATCTAACCACAGTGCAGAATAACATGACCTTGAGCTCCAAATGTTTGCAAAATGTTGTTCCTACTACTTCAATTTGCTCATTTTAAGTTAGTTCAGGTGTCTCCAGGCACTCCATAGCTGGTAGATGTTAAACATGGGATCATTTTGGCATTTCCTATTCTTGGTTCGTGGGAATGAAGAGCAAATTGAGTGGTACCTTCTAGGTACCATGCAAATGCTTTGAACTCCGTAGCAACAGAAAATATATTAAATTACTTCCTTCATTTTTCTCATATTTACCAGGTCTTAAGAGAGATTACTTATCTGAAAACCTAGTTGAAACAAAGTAGACACACTACAGCTCACCACCCAGCAAGTCACAGTCAGTAGAGAATAGGTCTATTCATATCACCTCCAGTCATGCCTTGGGATGGGCATAGAGAGCTCATTATATGGTTCAGTACATGGTTCAATGGTACTACATAATGACAACTTCCTTCAAGATAGTAGACTACTACAAACTTACTGACGTTTCATAGAATCTTAGAAAGATTTATATCATCTGAAGAGAAACCAGAGTATATTTGTGGCACTGTCATGGCAGGATTCATTTGCAGGAGTAATTTCAAGCTTCGGACGTGAGCCACTGGCTCGTATACCAAGTCCACAACTGAGGGAGACTTCAGTAGCACCAAACACAGTGACCTAAAAGGCATTTTCAAATATCCCTGGCCCAAAGTCCCAAAGGGCTTTCTGTCTTCAGTTTAGTACCTAAATGTTGCTGAGATTTAAAAAACGAACATTGTCACTCAAAGGGTAAAATATTTCTCTTCAGGAAGAATGGGACAGCATCACATTGGACCTGCAGAGAACAGTGCATGGGGACTATGTGCTGGTGGACTCGGAGACCTAACTTGGTAAGGCAGCCTCTAAAATACTGAAATATTTTGCCCAGTATTTGTCAGTGAAATATGCTTTAATGTTTCATTTTAGAATGGCAATTTATTTTTGCCACAGAACTGACCTCCATTTCTCTCCAAAGGTATGAGAAAAGTGTTGAGTAACCTGAAGCACCTGGGACTGAAATCCCGACAGGGGGACACTTGGATGGAGAACTGCTATCCAGATCTGAGCCTGAACATCAGCCATGCTTCAAGGAAGGTGCAATGGGGTTGAGGAGAGCAGAAGCTCTCAACACCCTTGTTGGACGAGGAAGGAAGAATAGTGACATGCTTTTTCCAGTGAAAATGAAGGGAAGGAGAGAGACAAAGGGCACAGGCTTGTTATCAGGGAGTAAGCAGGGGTGTGAACAGAGAGCATACCAGCCACTCTGGCAGCTGCTAATGAGCACAGTCTTATCTGGTGTGAAATGCGAGTTCAGCCCCTCCTGCTGAAGAGAAAGCTGCCCCTGTGGCGTGTTTCCCACATTCCCTCTTCTCTTCCACTGTGTGGATGTGTGCACACATGGCACACAGTTACTCCAGGGCAGGCTCTCTGCCCTGCCTGCCCCATGGGATGTTGACGTGTTCCAACAACTCACAGGAGGCCCCCAAATGCAAGGTCTGGACATCTTGGCTTCAGATACCAAGTCACTTAGACCTCCCAACACCTAAATGCTCTGTACAATCTATGGGGAGTGAGGCATTCACAACAGTGTTGTATTAGGGCTGCAGGACCATGTTTCCCATCAATGGTAGTTGTTCCAGAGGTTCCTGTACAAGGAGGTGCTGGACTCTGTGGGTCTCCCCATGGCAGTACATGCTGCAGTGTCACCTTGGGCCAGTCCCTGGTGACAATGCCAGGTGGCACATGGAGCATCATGCCCAGCACTGCACCTACCATCACTAATGACATTGGGTATTCAAAAGCAAGACAACCTGGCAGCCTGGCGTCAGGAAAGCTCTTGTCCAGGAAGTGATGCAGATGACAAAGTTGCAACTATGCACAAGTCCCTGAATACGTGTAAGTACTCTCTTCTGTTGTATCAGCTCATGACAAGCGTCTGCTCAGAAGTGTGGTGAGTCCATGTTAATGTCTGTGTGCCTATGACTACATTGGTGAGCTATGTGGGGTAGCATATGTGTCTGCTTGTGTGGAAGGTACATGTCCATACGTGTTCAACTGTGCATCCAGGTGGTGGATGGTTATTTGGTGAGGTCCTTAAACAACATTTTGTATCTGTTTCCTTCAGCAAAATATATATATTTTTAAATTCAGCTGGAAGCTAAATGTAATTCGCACACTGAAAACAATATTCAGCATGTCTGTGCTTCAGGACAAGCTTTGGAAAATATGGAGCTTCATCTATAGGCAGGACTCTCTTTGGAAAGATATTTTGAAGTGTTTTTTGCTTTCCCTGTGCTTTGTGGGAGTTCAGGAAGCAGACTCCAGCCCCTTCTCTCCTGATGGCAAATGTGTATCTTTCAGCAATGTTGGCTTCAGATTTTAAAATACCAGTTGGATATGCCATCTGAAATTATCTCACATTTGAATATATTGGTATTTTTAGTTACTCATTCACACGTGTGGCATCCAAAATTATGCTGGGACCTGCTCAGAGCATTATCTAAGGAGCACACAGTGCAGAGTCCAGCCCCCGCGGGGTATTGCATCACACAATCTGCTAAGTCAGGCACCTCATCCTGTGTCTGCTGCTGCAGTCAGCAGAGACACCATCACGGGCAGAGGTAGTGCAGGATGGGAGACCTTAGGTCTTAGCCAACCCTCCAGAAAAATCCTAGTTTCTCCCACAGAGTGCAAGGGAAGCAAGCACTGAGCTGCGATGGGAGAGGGTGGTCAGAGACAAAGCTCCCAGTGAGACTCAAATGCAGGGAGACATTGGACAGGCAGTTTAGACTGGACATCCCTGTTCCGGTCCTAGGTGTGCATGCACAGCCTTCCTGAGTCTGTATGGGGAGTGCAGATAATACATTAATTTATTCTCTCATTAACATCTCTCAACACGATTCTTCTCTCTGTCTGCACCCAGCAAAGGCTGCAGCACTGGGACAGGGTACATTTAGAGTTCACCCTTTATTGTTTTGGCTATGATTTTCCAGATCCTTTCTTTGAATGTCCTCTCCAAAAAGAGTTTATAACTGCATGTTGAGGTATGTTACTGTCTAGACATGGTCCTGAAAGACATGGCTCTTGGGTCCTCATCTTGGCTCGGCCAAAGGTTTCCTTTATAACCTCACCTTTGAGCTCACCTGTAAAATTACCTGATTTGAGCCATTCATCTGTTACCGAACAGAAGGCTGGATCCTTCCTAACACTTTGCTGAAATTTATTTCTACAGAGACCCATTGTTAGTCCTGAAAGGTTAGGCAGGACTTGCAGATTCTTGTCACACTGGGATGCAAGGGCTGGTGCAAGATTAACCACATTGATGCTGACACAACTAGGTTGGCTAGGAAGGGGGGCAGGTATGGTGCTTGTGCTCAGGCCGGGCAGAGGTGTTTTTAAAGCATTTGTAAGAATCAGTAATAACTACCCAAACATACTGCCTTACAGCCCCATGCTGTACCCAGAGACCCCTTCATGTGCAGTCCTACCACAGCTCTGACCCAGTGTAGCCTGGTTTGCAACCTCTGTGGTTTCTACACCAAACCCCCAGAAGCAGATTAGTGCACGGGTGACAGAAGTTGGCCAAGCAGCCCGTGTGGGATACGTGATTCCCATGCACCCCCTTCTCCCATGAAAAGCTGAAAAATCTTTCAGACCCAGAGAGAATCTCAGATGAAGGGCAAATACAGAAACTAGTCCAGAGGCTTGGGACAATGTGCACATAAATAATTTGGTTTTGAACTAGGTTTCACTCATGTTTGTAGTTTGTAGCAGTGCTCCAAGGCCTGGGTGCAGAGGCAGAATTCCAAGCAAAAGACAGTGTTTGAAACAAATCTTTGAGGGCTACCTTTAAAGATGAGCCCTCCAGGTCTCTATTCCCCTCAGACTGGCAGAGGTGACTTGAATTACATCTTCTGGCACTAGTCATATAGGTACCTGTATGTTTATAATCACAGACTTAGAGCAAAACACAGAATTATAACATTCTCTGTGTACTCACGTTGCAGAGCTGTCATTATTACTCTGTCTTGACTCTGTACTGGACAAATGGACGAGAAAATTTTAGGATAGAGTTATTTGTGGCTTTTAATCTTCTTTTTAGTTCTTTCTCCCTGAATGTCGAGAGAAGTGCTCATAGCTTGTTCAGCGCCTGACATATAGGAGTTCACTTCCCAGATGATAAACTCTTATACACTGGAACCTCTTCACTATCAGGGACACGAGACATCCCTGTGGTTGTAAAGCACATGGCTACGCTGCTGAGGACTTCAGGAGCAGAACTGGTGAATGACATCAGCCTGATCTTACGCATCAGCCAAGCAGAGTCAGCATAGCCTGGAGCATTGTCCTCTCCTCGGGTCACACTGCTGGACTGGTGAGCTGTTACCACGCTACCCTCTGTGAAATGGGAGTAGAAATGCTTCCAGAAGGTCTGTATGGAGCCAGGAAGTATTTTCAGTCAGCTGAGAATAAGCAATTCTACTTTGCTTGCACAGAGCAGTGGCAACCTGTGCTCTGGTGCTGTGGCCTTCATGTTTTCTGTGCTCCTCCTGGCACTGCTGAGGTTTCACTGATTTCAGTGCACTTACTCCTCATGTGTATTGGTGCATGAGAGAGTACTCAAGAGTTTCACCATCTTATGGGGAGAGAAACTCATACAAGGTGATGAAGGAGCCATCTACTATCCTGTTGCACCATGAAGAGGGAAAGAAAATACATTTTAGAAAGCCACCTCAATGACACTGAAACTGGAGGATGCTCTCATATGAGCATTTGTGAATCTCTCCTGATGAAGTCACTTCTCCCTGGTTATTTGATGTGACCCAGTCATAAATCTCACCTGCCAGGCAGTGCATAACCTTAACAAGACATCAAAACGGCCAGAATCGCATGCTTTCAACTTTTAGGAGGGCAAACCGCATTCAAGCATCTGCAAAGCTGGTCTTATTTTAATAAAATGATGCTGGAGAATAGGACGTGAGGGAGGATTTCTCTGAGGAAGAGACACTTGTGGGCCAGGACAGCTGATGGGATGGGAAATGTCTATGAGTGGCAGAAGTAGGTGTGGACAAGATGTGCTCTTGGGTGGACTCCTCCAACACCACCTGGGTTCACAGCTGAGCAAAAGTGTGAGTACATGTGACAGTAACGTACATGGGAACCAAAGCAGGGACAGTATCTGACAGTGCAGAAGATGTTCAGCTGCCTTGTTACAAGATGTTCTAAAATAATAAAAGGCAACCACCTCATCATGCTAGAAGTTTTAATAATTCTCTGGAACTGAAAACTAAGATGAAAAGGGAAGATATTTTGGCTTTTGCCTAAATTAACTATTTTCTTTGACTGCAAGCACAGGACTCACGGCCGATGCATGAAATGCGACAGGAATGTAATGGATCTGCCTGTCTTGATTCAGCACTGGTGAGGACAGGCAGAGGTCTCATGACCTCATAGGTGTTTTCCATCTCTCATTTCCCTGCCTCCATGATAGAATGAGACAGGAGGCATTAAAAAGACATCTGAAGGGAAAAAACTTCCCCATTACATCAATAAAAAATACTAGCCCCAGCGGGAGGAGGCTGTCAAAGACGCCCAGGCTGAAAGCCTTAATAAAACCTGTCTTCTGAGCAGCTGATATTCCTCTCCCTACAACATGTAAAACTACAAAAGCTGACAGCCAAGCAGCAATTGGAGCCTTTGGCTTTGATAGCAGAGGCTGCTTTGCTGTCAGCTGTAAGAGTTTCTAGGGAACTTGGGTTTCTTGAACACTTCCCATTCAAATGAAAAGTGCTGACATGCCCCTGGTAGAAGGAGTCTTTTCTTCTTCCCTTTCTTCTGCCAGGTTTCCTCTATCTTGCCTTAGCAAAAGGAAGCAGCCTACCCAAGACCAAACTATTCATCAGGTGGAACTTACAAGCCAAACTGATTTTACTTATTGTCCCTTCTGCAACACCTGTTTTTTCTGTCTCTTAAGCGTCCAAGATATCACCTGGCCCCAGACCTTATTTCCACATTGCAGCAGATCCTCCCACTTTCTCGAACATCAGACAGACAAACCACTGCCCACAGAAAATAGTTACAATACCAGCAGTGTGAGGCCACCACGGTTGCAATGCGCATCCCAGCCCTGCGGTTCAGGGATAGTGAACACAGTTGATGGGAACACAGGATAATTCAGGTGGGAAGGGGACTTAGGATGTCTCTAGACCAACTTCTGCTCAGTTGTTACATGACGTCATCTACAACACGGTCTCTGGCCATCTGTTCTGTGGTCAGAGATCTCCAGATGCCTGGCATGGGAGTATTTTTCTTGGAACAGGGGAGACATCATGTTTGCAGTTCCCAACAACTTCCAGCCTGGCAAATTAGTAACAGCCTTGCCAACCTTCACCTCTGTTTTCCAGGATATGGCCTTTCTCCTCCATGGTTTCCATCTTTCAAATTATTCTCCTCTTGTATCAGCCCTAGGCTTGTATCAGTTGTATCTCCCTTCCTTGTGATCCTGGTCATCTGGTCTCCCTTGTTCTCAGAACAAAAAAATAGGTGAAGGAACTGCGATAAAGACATGGGCCTCCTGCTGTAGGAGTCACCCTTCTTGATGGCATCTGGGCAAGAACCCCTCCATTTCTGAAACAGCCTTCCCACATCCACATCCCACCACAGGGTATACCCCCCCATTTCTACTCCCATTTCACAAGAAAATTCGGGAGTGACAAATCCCTGCTGTTCCATGAGAGGGCAGTGTCGTATGGAAGCAGAGCGTCCACTGAGAACTGCAGGGATGTCTGACCAGGAGGAGGCTGGGGTTGATGGGGGAAATGTCCCAGAGACTTTAATAAGGATGAAGTCAATCATGTTCTTGGGGACTTATGAAGACTCTGCAGACCCCCAAAACTTACTAGAGATTAAATCCTCACTATACTTTTTTCGTCTGGAATGGAGCTGAGCCAGAAATCTCTCTGAACACTGGTGAAGGAAGAAAATTTAAGAAAGGAGGTTACTATCTATTAAATTCTGTGGGATGCTTTTCTCCAGAGCAGGTTCTGAAGGACTCTGCTGGGTTCTCTTTAGAAATCCTGCCTTTTGCTGAACTGCTTTAGCTTTGTACTACTGGAGTTTAATCAGAGGGGACACTCTGCTCATTATGTTTTTCACAAAAACTCACTGAGGTTCCTGGCACATCATCACATCTTCAGAAGAGACCTCAATACACGCCCTGCTGGGAGCTGAAGGTGCAAAGGAAAATCTAGGCCAAGCACCCTGGAAGTATTTCATCCCTGAGTGCTGCTAAGACAGAAAATAAGCACCCTAACTGACTAACTTCTCTTTGTGTGGAGCTCCAAGGAGGGTCATCTGTCTTCCCAAGAATTCACCTACAAAGGTCTCATCCCATATCCTCTCTCCTACAAGCATTTTCCACTACATAAATAGGCCACAAGTCAAGAATTTACTTCTCAAAGAGGTTACACCTCAAGTAGCTGCTGTCCTCCATCGCAGCTGGGGTTCATCCTGAGTTTCTCTGCTTTTTCTCCTCCACCAAGAAGCCATGGGACATGTACAGCATTGCTAAAGAAGCCAGACACTGTGACACTTTTGTACCTGCCCTCAGAAATGATCCCAGATGTAGGAGAGGAAGGGAGGCTGTCTCCACTGACTTCATCTTTGCTCTGAGACATGCAAGAAAAGAGGATTTGCCTCTATCCTGCAAGCAGTTTCTCTGGAAAGGAGAGATATACTCTTCTGTGGGAGGAAGGAAACTTCCTCCTCCCTCCCCCATCATGACAGAGCAAAGGGCAAACCACAGACACTCTCTCCTTAACCATACACAGCCACAAGAAAGACGTAAAGAGATCTCTGCTCCTTTGAGCTGCTCCATGGTGTGGTCCCGGGCAGCTGCAGCTCACATTATCGGAGACTCTCCTATAACCTGCTGGTGTCTGCCTCAGCAGGTGACTCCACACAAGTTGCTGCCTCAGGTTCACTCTCTTACAAAAGGAACATTGCTATCACCTCACACCTTAAAAAAAGCATTGAGACCTACAGGGAAGTGGCACAGAAGGGGTAGATGCTATCACTGTGCCCACAAAATGAGTCCTTCCCATTTAATCACCTAGCAGACATGCCATGGGGATGCCTTTGTAGGTGCCTCTGAAGGCTTCTGCTGACCGTGTCCCATTGGGTGTGGTTATGTAACTTATTTGCTTCTCTTTTTTAAGAGGTCCTGAAGGCGCCAGTGCTAATGGAAAAACAGAACAAGCAGGAGGGCAGGGAGAAGCAGACAGATGGTCATCTCTCCAGCAGTGAGGCTTTTATTTGTCAAACTGCTATGAGATCATTCTATGAAAAATAATATCAACAAAACAGGGAACAACCTCAATTATCTTCAGTGCTACTGAGCTTGTTTTCAGTGGACTGCTCTCCTCCTTTTTATGTTTGGGTTTTTTTTTTTTTTTTCCTTTTCCTTTCGCAAAGCTCTTTCTTTCAGCTATTATACACACTCTGCTCTACAATTTCACTCGATCTTCAGGTCTTTGGAGTGTTTCATATATGACTGTTCCTCTGCACTGTGATTCTGCTGCCCATGTGGCTCCTGAGCTCTGCTAAGGATTGCATGTGCCAAGGATGCAGTGCGGCCAGGGGTTTGATTCTCGTGCCAAGGTACTCACACATAAGCATATGCAAGTTTTTATAAGATTATGCTGAATCAGTTGCCCAACAATGCTGGAGGGATCCCAAGGCTATTAAGATCTTGTGTCATGGGATCTTTGAAACTGCAACCAACATCAGTTGTTTCAAATCAACACTGCTGGGGTAGATTTTCAAAAGACTTTTCAAAGATCTATTTTTCAAATAACTATGAGGCACTTTCCAGTGTCATCTTCCATGTGAAGAGGTTCAGCTGCCAGCAACCCCAGATCTTGGTCTTTTTAAGATGTTGATTGGTGTGGCTGGTGACGCATTAGAACAGATGACTGTGCAGTTCAAATTTCCAGTGGCTGGAAGCTGAAAATCAAAGCTCAGAAACACTGGAAATGAGTGAACAGTAAGGTTGATCAACCATTGTCAGAAATTCCTAGCTTTTACACAAAAATACAAAGGACAACAGACTGTCACAGGTGATCCCATTTCTTCTGGCTGAGCAAGACTATTTTGTAGAAACACCTCCTAATCTTGGTTTGAAGTTAAGTAATAGGTTCCCAGCATGTTACCCACAAGATCCTCTGCTGTTACTCATAACCACAGGATTATGAACACACCAAATTTGCCACCACTTAAAACCCAGATTGGCAGCAAAAGACAAATACAGCTGGGCCCACAGCATGTTTCTTGCCTAGTACTTTAACCCATGGGCCAGAGAAGGCTGAGACTCTTGTATTAAAGAATGGAAGCTGGCCACACCTCCAGCTAAGGCACCTCACTAGTTAATCATTATCACCATAACCACAAAAATGATGGTGGCAGTATGGCAGCATCATTCAGCTTATGAACACGGTGCAGTGTCTCTTCAGTACATGAAGAAAGGACCTCTTGGAGCTTTAAGTCATTAGTGATCCACCATTGCCAGTTATTGAATTGACTAGAAACTCTTTTAGTTTTCCATGTGGTTGCTAAAGAAGAGAGCCTCTAGTGCTTCTGGAGTTAAAAGTTTTCATTGCTGAGCTGACGTTTCCTCAAAGCTATTGATCTCTTGTAGCTGTGCTTTCTTTTGGTATCTGAGTTTCAGTTCACCTTTCTCTCAAGTAATACTCTGCCAGAGATCTGGGCTCCAGAAGCAGCGACTTGCCATCTCTCACTCAGTTCAGATGCATTTCATTTGCAGTCATGACTCATTCCTCATGGCTGTGTTCATTTCTCATAAAGCTGGGTGACTTAATCATACCTTCTGACTGAATTAATGCTACTGCGCCTTACCTCCTGGCTACACCAGCCAGCATACCTGGGTAATAATGCTGCTTCCAGCAACCCCCTGGCTCGTGGGCACAATTATCCGACTGCAGCAGGATGCTGATCTGGGCCACTTGGTGCTACTGTAGTAACATGTGTGCCCGGAGCTCCACATGCCTCTGCTCCTGGGAGGTGCCTCTGCTTGCTCTCTGGGGGAGTTGTCCCTATCTAACAGATGGGCAGCAGGCCTGGAGATCCCAAACCCTGCTCCCTAGGGAGTTATTCTTGCAGACGAGGCTCCCTCCTGGACTCAGATCCCTCTGCCTCAACAAGATTTTGCTTGGCAGCTCAGCAAAAGGTGCCTCAAGAAGTCGGCTCCAGTCTGGCAGCAGTCCAACCTGCCCCAGACAGCAGCCCCCAAGTGCCTCTTCACCTGGTAGGAAGTGCCAGGGTTCATCCTGCTCCAGCCTCTCCTTCCCAGCTCTTCCACCCTCCACAGCTGCAGCAGGAGGGGAGGCTGGGACTGGGCTCTGCCAGCTCTGTGCTTGCTCAGAAGAGAAGAGGAATTCTCCAGCATGGGAGTGTGGTCTCCAAATAGGATCAAGAAAGCTGGGCTAGAAGTTCTGGAACTTTTAATAACTGAAAAAACCTACTCAGGGGAAAATGAGAATGAGAACAGTATCTTGTTCACCAAGTGTGACAGCCTACTTTGAATGCACTGGGATGCTTTAGAAGGGAGGAAGTTAGTGGATATGAGATACTGCCTTGCCTGCCTTCACTGGCTCCACCAGTTTCAAACCAATTCTTCATCAGTCACTGCTGTGCTCATACATATCTCCTTTTATCCTACAGTCTTTTTGTGTTTTTGATGTACATAATATTACAACAAAAACCACAGAGCAAATATACACATTCTTAAGCTATAAATATTGCTGGAAAATAATGACATCATGCAGACAAAAGGAATTGTTCTGATAATAAATTATTGTCTTTCCCTTATTATGCACTGAAAATCTGTGATGACTCACTGACAAGTGCATCATTTGCATAGAGAGCAATTACTGGGCTAGGGGAGGTTTTTGCTTAAGTTCCCCTCCAGGTCCCCTCCAGTATTGAGCTACTGGGCAATGGAGAATGCAAGAGTCAGGGAGTCAGAAAGCCACTAACAGGCACCTTGTCAGAGCAGGACTACAGGGACTGAGGAGCAGTATGACCTGCTCCTCAGCTTCTCCCTGATGTTTTATTGGATAGTGGAGAGACTAGGGATAAAATGATGCAGCTGATTAAAAATGTTCCCATGACTCAACTAGAGACATATATAGCTGGTGTTTCCAAAAGTCCAGAGTTACGTGTCTGCTTCTGACAGTGCCAGCCTTAAAAACAGAGTAATTCCGACTTTTTTTTCAGATTGGTGCAGATTGACAATGTGAGCATGATCACTGTGCAAGAGGTCTAAATGCCACCTCTCTTACAAGTTTTCCCTATAAATATTACTGTAATGCCAGGGAGAAACTCAATTCTGCATTGAAAATAAATGTTTATTTCCCACCCACCTCCCCAAACAGGACACTTTTAAGATTGACAACTTTTCTTCCCCACTCAGTCACACACAAGCACTCACACCCACACCCATGACTTAGTACTCAGCTCTCCAAGACAAAAGTATTTAAACACAACGGTAATTAGATAGAGTATAACTTCCCCTAACTTGGCAGTGAAGTTTGTTGATAAATGGGAAATTAAATGGGATCCAATTATATGAGCCTAAATGAAACAAAACTGATTCAGACCTACATGATACACCTTGCCCTGCCCTGCCCAGTGAAGGAGGAAGGTCACTCACCTCCCTGTACCTTCAGTTTTTGATGAAGCTGTGGATGATTATACAATGTGCATAACGCTGTGATGTGTCTCCAAGAATGAGTCTGCCCAGTTGCCCTAAAGAATTTACTTTTCTCAATCCTCTCTGCCCCCCCCCACATTCTTTCTCTTTGGGTGGTGTGCCTTTGTAACTGTATTATATTTATTTGTACTTACTGTGGCTTTGCATTGCCTTTACTGGAATTGCCTTCTACTGGAATCATCTAAACCTCATGTGCACAAAGATTCATTAAAATTTCTTCCTTCTCCACATTTGAATTTATCTTATTTCAACTTTCAGACATGATTCCTTTCTCGAAAAGTGTTTCCCCACAGTACTTCTTGCTAGTGAGGGATCCATCCTTTGTGATTAAATCAATCTTAATTTAGGAGAAGCTAAATAAATGAGCTTTCTCAAGCCTCTCCCTAGAATGAATGCATTTACTCTGATGCTAGTCTTTTTTTTTCTAGCTCTCATCTGTGTGCAGTCTATTTTCCAGCATCCTTTGGAGCCATTGACACCAGCACTAGAGGCAGTATGGCAGCGGTAGTGGCAACATCCCTCTTAAATTCCCATCCACCAGTGTGTCTCTGTAGGTACTGGGGGTCTTTGCTCCCAGTCCACAGTTTGTTCATCCCCCATACAGGGCTGATTTATCCAGCCTGTGTAGCCCAGGGAGTAATTCACTTGGAGAAGGTGAGTCTGCTTCAGAAAGGGACGAGTTATCCTCCCGACTCCACCAACAGAATTGATCAGATCTCCGCTGACTCTAAGGGAGGGGCACACCGGGACACCCACTCTGCAGACACATCTCATAACGGGAGGGGAATCCCACCCCATTTTTCCATACTGGTCACACCTGTGCTGTGCATGGAGTTAAAATCTCCCCACTACACTTTTCTGGTCCATCACTGCAGGAACACCTTATTACCTGAGTTGTATCAACCATAGATAGCAGTCCCTTCTCCTGGAGCATATTTGACTGCATTAAAAATGGGTTGAATGTATTCCTGTTATGCAGTGGGAGGAATTTAAGAGCTCTAACTTTTTTTTTTTCCACAAAACACAAAGGGATGCCCTAATGACCAAGTGGCTCAGGAATTCCTTGGCTTTTTCTGGGACTTTCTCTTGGTCTTATGTGTCCTAGGTAAATATCTCTCCTGGAGCATCTCTTGGGTTATTAGATCAAAAATTGCACCTGAAAACTTTGACATGTTTTCTGGAGAAAAAAAAAAAATTGTAATTTCAATTGGTTTGCTTCCTAAAAATTGTTTCAATGATGTAATGTCTTTTCAATTCTTTTATTCTGAAGATGCTTTCAAAACCTGAACATATTTCTGTCTTCTGTCCCAAGCACTGCTTCTTCTTCCACTATCTTTAGCTTCCTTGGGCATTTTTTTTTTTAAATAAGTAGATCATGCAATGGATATTCATCCCTATTTCTCCTTTATTTATCAGTAATAATCTCTAGTTGCAGGATTCTGCACGTAGGTGAGAATAGGAGTGTTTCTGCAAAAAGTGGCCTCCTTCATTGAGATTTTGTGGCTTTAAAGGTTTTAATGAACTCTTACAGAACCTCCTAATTTCATTCTCAGCTTTCTGTATCCATTTATCCTTTTCAGTCAAAGCAAATGCTTTGCAGGAAGCATTTTCTAGGTCACTGACTTGTTCTTTAGGGTACCCCCAAGCCAGCCAGTAAAGGGACAGCCCATATTGTAGCATGCAGCATTCAAAAGAGGACAAAAAGATACCAGTGTCTTCACTGTGAGTTTATAGACTGTTACTGGGCCCTAGTCAACTGCCAGCTGGTGATTAATTCTTTATTGATCTGATGGCCATCCAGGGCTGTGTTACATATTCTTGACAACAATCTCTTTTGTATTAGTACATTATCATATACTATTTTAAAAACTAATTATATTTGCAATCAGTTGCATGAGACCTCCAGCATAAGTCATTGCTTTGGAGTCTGATCTGCTCCATGTAGCAAGTGCCTATAGCACACAACATTTGTGCAGAAAAGTATGTCTCATCCAAAAAGATTGCTACTACTAACACTTAAAAATATTCATGCCTATATTGAATCCTTTGGCACTGCTGAGAGCTGCCATCAGGGCTGATGTGCTGGATATAAGTGTTTAACTCTGGTATGGGGAAAAACATTCCCATATCTATAATGTGAGATGCAGTGTGATGCATTGCCCATAATTCTTCAATGTTAATCATGAAATCATCAGGACTTGGGTTAATGGCTTTATCTTTCAAGTGCAGATTGCAAAATACTCACAAATACGACAGCAAAGAGGCCTGAGCCTTTAGTTCAGGAAATAACATATAAAGATCAGGTTGGCTGTTAAAAATAGAACGAGGACAGATAATGCCTGAAGCTAAGGTTACATTATATAATACATCAATAAATTGAATACTAGTGTATCTGAAGGACAATAAAGTGAGAGCAGAATAAACTATGAATACAAAAACAGCTCTTCCTCCCATTTGTATGACCATGAGTGAGGAGCACCACTGAGAATGGAGCTAAAGCTTGTTTTGCACACAGAGACCTGGCCCAGTCATTTTCGAGAAAACGCAGTTTTAATTGTTGCATGGATCTGATGAAAACACCCTTGAGTGTGCATGAGTGAACATGTCTGTGCATCCCTGAGGTTGCCAGGACTCCATGCTGGTGCACAGAGCTGGGTGTTCATTCGCAAACAAGCTCAAACTTCAAGGTGTGCAGAAGCAGCAGGAAGGTTGTACACCAGGAAACGTGCACAAACGCTGTACGTTTGGCCCAAGGTATTTCACAGAGTTTCCTTTTCATGTATGTGAAACAGGCTAAAACTGCAGATGAGCTGAAATTGGAACTTGCCCTCCCTTCCCATGCAGGGAAGCTTTCTCTGTCTTAACAAACAGGCTCTGCCCTGACTCACACATACTCTGGTCCTCACTGCATTTCTGGTTGCTCTGATATTTCCAGTCATAATGGGAAACAGAAGCAACAGTAATCACATTGAAAAGCTAGTCTGCATAATTTTTGTGACATGAAAAATATCAGGTAATTCAAATCATCTCTGAAGTGCAGCTGGCTCTGTTGGGCTCTCACAGCACTCTAGCCTGGGTAACTAGCCTAGTGAAAAAAGGACTAACCAGGTTACAGCACTGTGCCAATGTGGTCACACTGTGTAGGAAGCTCATACCCTGCAGGGCTGTGCTGTGCTATGTAGGTATACCACTAAGGAACTGGGGAAGGCAGAACTTGCTTTAGCCCAATTCAAGGGAATCCCAATGTCCCTTTCTGACATATTTTTCTCTAATGGATCAGAGTCAGTGGTACCCCTCTCTTCAGTAAGTCAGTCTTTCAGCACATCTACCTCTGCTCCCAAGCTTTGACACCAGGAGTTACTGGACTTTCTTCACTGTTAATAACCTCTTTAGTAAACTGACCTCTACACTGATCCCAGTGACTAGTGCCCCAACCCTCAGGCATATGATTCATCTGGATCCAGGACTAAAACTTCCTAATGTTCAGGGGTGTTTGGATGCAAGCCAAGATGTAGAGAGGATATAGAGACTGTCAACCCCCTCAGGGGAATATGACGGGTGACAAATCTCATGTAACACTCAGCGGGATGGTGAAGTCCTCATTCATACTCTGGGCCAACACCTGGTGTTTGACGTGGGTCTTTATTTGAACAGGTCACCATTTCTCACAGCCCTGAAAAGGCATCATCATACACCGTTCTCATCTGCAGTCCCATCGTAACTGACATCTTATGTGAAGATATAGATATAGTAGTATTTAAAGCCAGCAGTCTTATTTTCTCTTTCACCTATTTGATGGGAACAAGAACTAAGGGTTAAAAGCTACTTCCTTCTAGCAAATTTCATCTTGCAAATGGCCAGCCTCCGAGGATTCACAAAGGAAATTCTCTATCTTGGATCTACCATGTGCATTTTGACAGGCACTATTCACAGAATATTGTTATAAGTACTTCTTGATGCAAAATGCAAAAGCCCCATACTGAATAAAGTAATTCAGGCCCAGTTCCTTTTAGCACAGATACCTTTTCTTGATGGAGAAAAAAAAAAAAAACAAAAAACCAAAAAAAAACCCCACGATCCTGACTTGCAGGTTTCTAAGTGTAAAGATAAAATTAAATTCCTCAACAGAGAGGAGAAAATCACTCTCAAAACTGAACCTTTTTTTCTTCTTTTTTTCTCCACACTTATTACTCAATGCCAAAAGGCTCTCTTTGAATTGTCCAACGTGTTTCAAGGTTCTTCTTGCTCCCATACGGGGAAATGACTTATTCATCATGTTGGGCCTCAGAATAAATTGGATTCTTCCTTCCAGTTAACTGACTAGATTGACACAATGTACAGAGCTATTCCAGCCTTGTGAGCATTTTCAGCAGCAGTACCTCAGCCTCTTATTTCCTCCAATTTCTAATCTGTCAGTTTATTAACATCAGTCGAGTGATTCCTTTTACAGTCCCAGAGAATGTTGTTCTCACTAAAGAAACTTCACTATGAGTGAATACCAAGTATGCCTGCTGCACTGTATTTGTCAGTAGTTAAAGGGCATGTGGGGATTTATATTCTGTACAAGGCTGGAAGACGTTTTGAATTGGAAGTACATAGTCTCAAAGGAATTGCACAAAACTTCCTCTGTGATATGAGCTGAGCTATTTTGGAGACCTTGCATATGCACCACCCCATCAGCTGATAGCATCTTGGAAAATGTTGGTAGCAACAGACAGGGTTTAGCTAAGATTTACTTGCATGACTAGAAGGTCCATTTTTGGTTGCCTAACCTAACGTTTTTCAGAGAAAACAAGTTTCGCACAGGCAGAAAACTGCAATTCCCAGAAATAAGGCATCTCAAGCCCCTCATGTCTGAAAAGATTGGCTGTAGACGTGGGTGGCTGGAGCAGAGCATTTTCAGCAGGGGCAGCAGCTGTGGAATTCACTTCCTCCATCAGACAGTGGAGCAGACGTGAAATTCAGACAGGAATGTGCTGGCTTAAAGGACACATTACAAGTCTATCTGTTCACTCAGGTTTTTGCTCGAGGTGTGGTTTGGGCACAGTGACTGAGCTAATGATGCATTGTTGTTCAGTGGGCATGAAAACTCCAATTTAAAGATTTCGGGTGAAACTCCTGAACTGTTTATAAAGATCAGCAGTGCTATCCCAAAGACATCACAATTTTAAATGGTTGGATCTATCAAGAGGTGCCTTCTGGGAAGTGAGAGTGGTTCAAAGGGGGCAGCTAGGTCAGTGATGAAGAACAGAAAATTATGAGCAAATAAGTGACTCCTGAAAAAAGATGGGTGCAAAAAGTAGAGACACAGACAGCTACTGCTGGCTTCTCTCAGTAGTCTCAGATAGTCCAACTTGTCCTGGAAATTTGCAGACCTTGGACTATTTACCCAGCTGAGGGTTCAGTCACCATAGCTGGTGTCCTGCCACCATGACCAGAGCTCTGCCTGGGCCATGTTGTGGTTTGTTGGCTACAGGCTGCAGTCACCCAGCTCCCATGTTGGTTCCTTGATGTTAGACAGGCAATGGTGAACTTGCCAAAGCCCTTTGTTTTGCCACTGCCCACCTACAAACATATCTGTCTGCACCGAGGCAACAGCTCTTGTTAAATGAAGGGCAGTATCAATATCACAGCCACACAAGTGTCTGAGAAGTAAGATCTAGCCAGTGATGGCTGATGAATGGGTGAATCCCAGAGATGGGAACCATGGTGTGTAGCATGTTAAAAAAAATAGTAATTACGATATAAAATGTTATCAATGATGGGAAAGCATGGCAACTGTGGGGGGACCAGAAAACCCCTTGAATATTCTCCTCCAGATGAGTCACGTTTTGCATGTGACACTGGGAATTTGCTCTATAAAGAACTGAGTATCAGCATCAATTCCACTTTCCAGGAATAACAACTTATTGCCAGTTCAGCTCCTGCTCTCTCTCACTGTCAGAAGAATTGGATACATCTTTAGTAGTTAAGCCAGAGAGCATCCAGGCCAGCCTTGTAAATGGAGAGAGCACCTCATCTGGCCTGCACATCACATCATACCTATTTTATCTCTGGCACTGGGACGTTGCTCAGCTGAAGGGTCACCATTGTTCCCAGAGCTCTATGTACATACAGCAAAGAAGCATCTGTACGAGACAGGGACAGAAAGCAAGAGTTTTATTTAGGGAAAAGAAGCAGGCCTGAAACAACTGATGGTTGGTTTTTAATATGTATTTAGTATAACTGAGATATCTGGAAATGTTTTCTGGACAAACACAAATCGTTTCCAGAATAGACCTGTGGTTAGGATGTTCATCAGGCATGTGGGAGGCCAAATTCCAGTTCCTGCTTTAAATGAAGCTCAGCTTCTAAATGTGCCTCAGCCTTTGCAAATGCCCTAACCTCTGGGTTATTTTGGGGTGACTAATTCCCTCCACGCCCCACCAGAGACACCATCTCGGATCTAAGAAACTTTTTTTGACAAGCAAACACTTTTCAACACCATGTTTCTCCTCTGAAGAATCCCAGTTGCTTCTAGCCTACACCCAAATGACTAGACAGACAAAGGAAATGCCATCTCATTTCACAGAGGACAAATAGATGTGGACAGAGCAGTGGTGGGAGTCCTGGGATCCAGATGCTTGACCAGTTGCTCAACCACAGGGTAACCATTCATGCAGAATACGGGTAGGCTTCAAAGAGCAATCGTTGATGCTGAACATTCATGAGATGCTTAAACACCCTCCGTTCTAATGATATGCAATGAGCACTTAGGCTTTGGGAGAATCCTTATTTTTTCTGTCTTTGTTGACTCCACAACTCACAGAACACCACATAACACAGCCAGTCTACCATGGCTGCAGGCTACTAGGTATAGCCATCTGTGAGCCCCAGGCCTGATAAGATAACCGTAATAAAAAGATGCAGGTCGGGAACATGTACTGCTCTGGCTTGCCCCTTTCTTGCTCCAAAGGTGCTTTTCTTGCAGTGCTTCTGTGCAAGGAGGTGAGGTGGAGAGGACAGTGTGTTTCATCCCCTTGGAACAGGGGACATCCCACAGGGCTGTCAGGACTCCAGCTGCCAGGCCACAAGAGGGAAGAAAGGCTCAGTTATTGTGGGATTCAAATACAGTGGTCCTTGGCACAGTTTTGGCCTTGCACTCGATGTGTCTCCTCTTTTCATTGTGCAGCAATTCCCTAGGGTTTTCTCTGCCCTCGTCAGGCCATCAGACACTGCCGGAAAGCACCATCCCCGTGGCTGCCGACCAATTCTTCCAGATGCTTATCTGATACTGAGAGACAGATAATGAACGCATTTGGCATCAACAAATTACCCAAACAGTGTCCTCTTTGTCTGAAGTCCCACTGATCCTGGCAGGGTGCATGGAGGTGACTCCTCCAAGGCAGCCACTGAGTGACTCTGATTAATTCTTTTGGGCAGGTGCCACAGGCAAGTGAGAGCTCCAGTGCTCCTGGTCACTGTGTCACCCTCCCCAGCCACACTGTCTGGCAGGAGAGAGGAGCCAGGGACAAGCCGACTGCAGGAAGAGATCTCCAGCCGACGATCAGCTGCTCTCTGCCCTTCTGCCACTGGCACTCCTGTGTTGCTAGCTCATGGGATACTACTGCAAGAAGTTCACACTGTTGGTTGAAGTTGCTGCAGGGGGAAAAACCTCTGTCATTTCAACTCTGCATTCCTGGAAGCATGTTGGTTTAAAACAAAGGTGGAAAGACCACAGAGGCGGAAAGTGGCTGGGCCACCACAATGACTGCAGACACCTTCCAGGCTCTACCATGGGCCCATTTGAGCTCCAGCAGCCCCAGGGACAGATCAAGAGGAATGAAGTCACCTTTGCTTCCTATTTTCACTCTGCTGAGGACAACTAGATATCACAGCATGGTCACTCACTGAGCACCTCCTGAGAAATACTCTCAAACAGCCTGAGAGAAAATGGTAAAGTGTAGAGCAGGCAGTGTAAGTCCTTTCCTGTTATAAAGCATCATGCCAACATTCAGTGAATGAAGGCATAAAGCATTATACCTTTATTCATTAAACCAGTAAGTCCCAAACTGCAGCCTTCATGCTCCACTTCCTTGCAGGACCTGATCGTTCACCTCATCTCCAGACCTTGCCCTGGCAATGGCTCATGCTTGTGAGCTGGAATTGAATGGGGTGCTTTACTTTATCCCAGTCAAGAGCTTGACCCCAGATTTGTTTTTCACCCCTGAGGAGTTCAGGTCTTACTTTTACCACTGAAGCAGTAGTAAAGGGCCAAATCAGTCAGCGGTGTGAGTAGCACCAGGAACCACGGGAATGCACATTGGTGCTCATGAGAACTGTTTTCTCTTGTACCTGCCATGCATCTACTGTCTAGGAGTGCTCCAAGGCATGGTAGAGCATTCTGTACATGGCGAGAAGAGGTGCTTCAGCAGCCAGCTCTTCTTACAGCTGAAGATTTGTGTTTGTATATAATACAGTCTTTCACACAGATGGACTACAGCTGTCCAGGTAGTGGCAGGAAACTGGACTAAATGACATGAATATGTCAAATCCTGTTTTCTCCCTGTGGTTAAAACCCAAAGAATTCATGCCCAGAAGTTAGCAAAGTGAGATTTGCAGATCAGGAAGTAAAGCCCAGTCTCACCACAGGAATGACTGAGCACTCTGTGCAACAAACTCAAATCCATCTGGACAACCACTATTCCAGATTATTACAAGAACTACCAAACTACAAGAACTAAGAAACAAATTTTGCAAGCTTCCACTAATCACTTTCAGGTAGTTATGGAGAATTAGGTGTGTGCCCAGTATTGTCAGGGATTGCATGAACTTCAGCAGGAGATGAAGGGCTCCAACACACCAGAGAACCATGTTAGATCACTGTGGAGTCCCACGTCTACAGCCTTCAAAAACAGGAAAAAATATACGCTATTAAAAATGAGGAGATGGAGGACTCCCAAGGGGTGTGTGGCAGAAGAGAAAGAACAAACAGCACATCAACACCAGTTTGAGATCCAGCCTGTTGAAATAAATGAGTCAAGCAGTGTTACAGATGCAGTCAAGGAGTCCCCAAGCTATAAGGGAATTGCTGTTACCCTACCACCACAAAAAGACCATGAGCTCACTTCAATTTTTCCTTCAAAACAAAGTTTAAATGAAAGATCTTCCAGTTAGAGAAAAATGTTTATTGTAATATGCCAGGTTTGACTCTATTAGCTCAACATGGAAAGTTTAATAAAGTGGGGTTTTTTTCAGAACTGTATTTTTAAAAAAAAATATAATCTTGGACATCATTATTAACAGATTTTTTAAACTAAAATAGACTTTCAGAATCCATATTTCTGTCACATTCCATATGTTTTCCAGATTCCATTTTCAATTATACATAAAGAATAAAATAATTTAAACTTCCCCAAAAATATTTCTCACCATTCACCTAAAATGAGTTGCCATGTTTTAAGCCATGCTGCCAAAGAACGTCAAGCTGTGTCCCAGAGCTTAAGGGCCAAGACGCACACCAAAAGGAGCAGAAAAGAACAAATTCAGTAACTATAAAATGTTACAAATGCTAAATGACATTCAGAGGATGAAACTCTATAATTCTAGTTCCCATGGGAAGGATAAGAAACTGGTGTGGGATAGAGAAAGGACCACTCCAGACATCCTCCTGGAATGACATCTCCCTCTCCTGGGAACGGAGATGATCTGTGGTTTCTCTGGGTTTAGTTAATTTTTCTGTGTCTGTGTGAGAAGTTTTCTAATGTTTCCTCTGAACCCAGAAGAATTCCAGGGCCTGACCTTGGAGGCAGAGACAGGCAGCTTGAGTTTTCTAGGACACCATCCTACCTCCATCACTCCAGAGGCAAAGGCAGCATTTACCAGGGCCAGCTTCCCTCAGGGAGGGCTGCACCCACATTAACCGTGACCAAGTAAGCTTGCAGGGGTCAAGTGTGACCATGTCAGCTTGCCTAACCCACTGTGGATGCAGAGCTTGGAGACGTGTCATTTCTCATTAGTTCCTAATATCTGTAGTTCAGAGGGGACAAATAACCCCATCCCCAGCAAGCAGGCTAGATTTACTCCCTCAGGCTCGAATTGCCAGTGCAATGGACCCCACTGGCATTTACAACGTACCTTGGGCTAAGCTGACACTGAACGCTGCCAGAGCCCAGAGCTTACCACTACAACCACTTAATTGGTTTCTGCAACCAGACTATACAACTCCAGGTTGGTTCCACTCAGGAGTCTGCAGGCTGCAGACACAGCTTTGAGATCATGGGCTCTACTGGCTTCAAGAAGAAACGAAAGGCTTGGCATGACAGTTTCTTTAATTGCTAGCACTTGCTGAAGTATTTTGATCCTAATGCTACCACCTGTAAGAGACTACATCACACGTCCTTCCATCCCCTGCTGGGCTGGTTATCCACTGAATAGTGTTACTGATGCTCTTTGCACCAGCTTTGGGGACAAGACACTGGTTTTTGTAGTGTTTGAATACTACAGAGGTCTGGATTTATTGTGTTTGTTTTTTAACATCCATGGTGATAGCTTGAGCAGGGGTAGAAGATTTTATGGAAGAAATAAGGAGAGCTGAGGAAGATCAAATGCCCTTCATTGCATCGGGCTCCCATGACAAACAGAGCTCGGCTCCTGAGTCATGCTGGCCCTGGTCTGACCCCTCAGAGAAGAGTTTCATGTGTGAGCTGGTGGGCACCTGGCCCATATAGTGGTAATGAAGCCACATACGTGCAAATGAGTCAGTCATGGGAAATGGATGTAGGAAGGACAACTGCCTTTTGGGAGGAGAGGATTGATTCACCCAGCACCCTGTCATGATGACGGAAACGACTGCTGAGTAGGATATTTGAAAGCTAGGTGTTGACTAAAACTGTTTGAAATCTTTCAACAAAACATTTTTTCTCTCACAAACAAAGGAGTATTTTGCAAAAATGATGAGTATCTTATTCTTGTGCCTTTTTGCCTAAATTCACGAAGGTCTTACTTTGTTTCCTGGAAAATTAGAAAAAAACAGCATTCTATGGAAACGGGACTCATGTTTCCCAGCTGTGTAGTCTCAGCCTTTGTTTTCATTATGGCAGTGAACTGCTTAGCTTTCTGATCCTCTCAGACTGTTACTTGTCCTTCCCAACACCTCTTTCAAAACCTTTTCTGGCCTGCCAACATCTGCCCGCATCCTCGCCTGTTAAGGGACTGGATCCCCATTGGATTTGATTCCTTCATTTTTGGACCTTTTACTACACTTCAGAGGCTTTTTCTTCTCCTTAATGTTTTTCTAGAGTTCACAGTTCTTCTGAAAGAAGAGACTTGGGGCACACTAGAGCCTTGACAATGGACCTGCCCTCAGCACAAGGTTAATCCATGGGGATTGACACTGCTCAGTGTATTGCTCAGAAGACTTGTTAGTCAGCGACACAGCCTCTGTAGTTACTGCTCTCTGAGTGACTTGTCTCTCCACTTGCAGTTGGAAACGTGTCATCATAGTTGTGGTCTCATTTAATTATAATTTTGTTTTTCTTACCTTCTCTAAGTCTCTTTAAGCTGTTAGCTCATTTGTATTCCCTACACTTTATGCTTACAGCAAAAGCCAGCTCTTGCCAAGCCTGCAGTTAGTTCCTGTCTTCAGTAACCCACTTAACAAGGCTGCCATGTGCTATGTAGTTAATACTTGCAACTAAGATAAATCTCTCTTAAAAACTGAAGCATAGGAGCTGCTTTTTGGGCCAGAAATCGGTGAAGCAATACTAATTCACAGAGGGTGAGTTTCTAGATGGTCCGCATTGCCACAGATATAAAACTGCGAGGACATGCAGAAATCTCCTGAAATAATCCCCCTCTCTGCTACGTTACAGCATCAGTGGTGGGCCCTAGCACCCAGCAAGGCTCATGCCGGGCACTTTCTGCTTGGGTTTAGGAAGAATAAGCCCTGGTTTAATTGCACAGTTCTTCTGTACATGTTTTTATGAGTCTTATAACATCTAATGTTGCGCATTATGAAAGACTGCTACTTACACAGATAGATGATACACATGAAATGGGAATCCCCCTGCCATCACTGTGGGCTTTGCAAAACTGTGAAAACTGTATCTAAAATTAGCACTGTGCCAAAGCTCCCATTTCTATGTTATTTTTTTTATTACGTGCTAGTACATGAAACCAGGGGTTTGAGAGCTTCAGCTACAAGTGCAGCCTGGAAGCTGCTCTTACAGGCTCTGTCCTCACCATGGGGCGTGCTGTCTCTCTCTTGTCATAAGTTGTGTTAGGCAGAGAGTTTTAACAGGAATTAAGTATTTTTACAGGCCACAGTGCTGTCTCTGGACATACAGCTAGGTATCCTAGGCCTGGTAAACAGCAAGACAAGACCAGTAGAAGATAGTTACCAATGACTTCTACAGAATTCATACAGTGTTTTAATTTCCTTTTGGCTGATTAAGAGAAAATTCCAGACATTAAATGCACAGAAGCAAATGTGAAAATGCCACTATTCAGCAGCATGGAGCTGATCCATGGAAGTTTGTCACCAGGCTGGTTGCAAAACCTTCTGTGAGCAGATAAAAGGACTAGACTCTGCTTTCAATATCTGGACATCATGGTGATGCTTCAAGTTATAAACCTCAGTCACCACATAACATTAAACAAGTTGTTTTCCCTCTCTGTTAACATCTTGTTCTTGTGCATTCAGCTTAAAAGCTAATTAGGTGCAAAGATTTGCATTCTCCATGTGCATATATAGCATCCAGCTGGTTGGAGCCTTCTCCCAGCTAGGGGCCTACAGTAGTTACCAGTCTGCCACTCACCATCTCCGTTGCTCAACGGAAGGGACAACAGAGGTGTCAAACTACCACAAATATCCCAGAAGGAAGTGACATTCTGCTCTTGGATACAGCTCCAAAAGAAATTGATTGTCCTCTGTGTTTGCCATGTGTCTGTAGCCAAAGGAGCCACGCCACATGGAAGAACTTCTCAGGAAGCCAAGCAAGTTCTCTGGAGAAAGTTGCTTCCCATGAGACAACAACAGCATTTCTTCTCCATCACTTCTTTTCAGGAATGCTAAGGTACTAAAATAATAACAGTCTGGGCACTGGTAGGTAGACCCTTCATCTGACTACACCAAAACACTGACTGATCCAAAAATATTGTACCCACCAGTGGAACGCAGACTCTTCTGGGGTGATAGCATTTCAGAAAACATGTAATAACTATGAGCTATGCTCCCAGTTTGAAGCTATAAGGGGAATTTAGGCATAGAGTATTTGCTCACAAATGTGACTAACTAGCTAAGAAGTGACTTGATTATAGTCTATAATTAGCCAGAAGAAAAGTAGATCTCTGATGATAGCAGGCAGACTAAACCAACAGCTTCTGGAAGCTGAGGCAAGGTTAATGAATCATTGACACAACTTCAGAGTGGATTCTCCAACACTTGGAGATTTTGAGTACGAGACCAGAGAACTTTCTGCAGCATCACTGAGGTTATGAACTGGAATCACTTGGTGATATTGCAGGCACTTTATGTCTCAGGAGGAATGATAACATCTCTTCTGACATCAAAACCAATCACTGGAGCTTGGGTTATGGCTAGAAACTTGTCTTGCACCCCAAAACTTCACCAGAACATACTATCATTTCTTTAGGCCTGAATTCCTGTCCTGGCCCAGCAGCCTGTGCTGGAGGATCCCCTGTTCCTGGGGTGCAATGGACATGAAGATGCAGATGGCTGGACCACCCACTGCTGCCTCTACAGCTCTGCTGACTTCATGAACAGCTAGACTGGCTTTGCAAGGACAGGATCCTTCTGCATTATTTCCATCCACAGAACATGAAATATGAGGTTGTGGATTCCTCCGCTCAGACATGGCATCTCAGATGCTGCTCTGCACTGGTCCCTTCTGATTCGCTTGGAGGGAAATAGCCTCCTCCAGAAGGTGGATCCATCTAAACATGAGCTCTAAACCACTGTGCTGACTCTGTCCCAGAGATGTCTGACTCTCAGTAGAGAAATCTTGGGATGATTAATTCTGATTAAATCATCTTATTTCCAGATGTCTCAAAGCAGGTGACATGCGTATCTCTCTGAGTGTCCACAGCTAATTTCCCATGCCCATATTTAGGCAATTGCAATTAATTCTGTTTTTCACATTGCCCAAATACCAAATCTCATCAGCATGAAGGGATAATATCAGGTTCCTCTGAGATGAGAGCCATTTGTATTCCAATGACTGATGTGAAAGCATCCAGCTCTAAAACTTGTGGCCTGTTAATCCCCATGTATTTTTTAAATGCAAGAACTCAGCCTTGCAGCTCACCTTGTGTGAATTAGGGTGTGCAACTGAACTCTGTCTGCATGTGCTCCCTGCTCCATTTCCCTTGCAGAACAGTACTCTTCCTGCAAGGGAGGGTGTCTGTAAAAAGTAGTAGTGAGGACCAAAAAGAATTTCCCATGTAGTTATCAGCAGCTGTGCATGCATTGTGTCAAATCCTGAAAATTAGTCACTGCCAAGAAAGGACTGAACAGAGCCAGGTGCTTTACCTGTCTTCTACCCTTGAATCCATCATTCCTGGCCCTTCCATGTCACCATCCAGCAGAAGACCTCTTAAGCTTAGCAGGACCATCTTCTCCCAGAGCACAGAAAAGCAGAAATTCAGATTTCATGAAGACACCGAAGCCAAACCTCACCCTGCAGCCTGGCAATGACTTGGATTTTTGTTCAGCATCTGGTGGGGAGCAGCAAGGCTGGCCCTGAGGAGCTTGTCTTCAGCAGCATAGGCTGCACCCACTGATTAAGTGCACCCGCTGGAACTGCATGGCTTGTCAAAGGCATTTCAGGTGCCAAGCCCTTGAAAAACCTGCTGTTAAAGTATTTGAAATGACAGTCCTTGGTGGCTGAGACATCCCAGCTGGCTCAGCACCCTGAAATGTCCTCTTGGTGCAGGACTGCCTCTCCTTCGGTATCCCAGCTTAGTTTCCCAGGCTGTGGTACTTTCCTCCCTTCCTCTCAGCCTTACAACTGTACAAAAGGAGTCCTGGCAGACATTTCTCCTTGTTTCTGCTTCCTTGGAAGCAGCCTTTCTCCCTTCAAACCTGAGAAGTCTTGTAGTGGTGGCAGGCACCTTCAGGTTACTGCCATCACTGTCCATCCTGCCCTGGAGGAGATACTTAAAACCCCTGCTGCTCTTGGAACATATAAAACCGGGAGACTAAAGAAACAGATCTTCCAATGACCAATTTTCTCCCAACTTGTTTGTCTGCCTCTGCCCTCCTCCCCTGCCCTGTGTGTTGGGTTTGGAGTCACCACCTGACACTGGTACAGGAGGTTGGAGGACTAAGTGGAGGCTGATGCACTATCATCTCCAACCCATGCAACCAGCTGCAACTTGGCAGGGCAAACTCAGGTGAACTTTCTAACACCAGAAGCAGCCTCCCTCATTAAGCAGTTCTTCTCTTTCAAGAGCTGCAGAGAACTGTCCTTGTGTGGACATGATCTGGGCATCATTTCCCTTTCACACTGGTGTGAACGTGCAGCAGCTGCATCGATGCCTGCAGAGCCAGAACAGTGCGAGCCAGGGCTCAGTTCACTATACAGTGGGAGGTGGGTCATGCCTCACTGCATGTAGCTTGGTCTGCTCAGATCAGCAGTGCAGGAGGAAAGCCTGCTTGAGAAACAGCATGCACAATCCATTTTTTAAAGTACATCACATCCAGCCTGGACAACACTCCTGGACAATACTGATGAGAAGGGCCTGAGCCCAATGTCTCCACAAAGTCACTACAAATACTCCCTTATCCATCTTTGCTCATCTCAGTATCTTCACATCCCCAGACAGTCTTCTGGAGAAGGGTTTGTAGGAACCTCAAGCGATCATCAGGGACCTCCTGGCTGAGTGCTCAGGACGTTCTACGAAACAGCAAAGTTGACTGGTGGACTGAACAGCTTGGTCTGTTAAACACAAGCCCAAGGCAGGACAAAGCAAGCAGACAAATGCCAGGCAGAGGCCTGAAGCAACATGAAGAGCAACAGGAGTCTGATGTCTCTATAGTCTCTTTCTTATACTGGCAGGTCATTTATTCCAGATGGATGGTGTCTTCTGGGTCCACAGCCTCAGTGAACATAGCACATGACTGCTGAGCTCCTTAAGCTGCTTTAACCCTGGGATGCATACCTTGGTCTAAAGGATAATGGTGTGTCAATGTTGTGGCATATGTTCTGCTCTCACCTGTGTGCTCGGGTGTCCTTTCAAAGGTAGAAGAGCATGGGAAGAGTATCTAGACTCACACCAAGCAAGACCAGACTTACTCTTGCTACCAGCTCTGGGATGGCCATGGCCCCACCAGCAGCTATAGTAGTACCCTTTAGGAAGTGTCCATCCCTTAGCAAACCACACATTTATCATTACTAATCATAAGACCTACATTGCACAATTCACACCAAAGTATTTCCACTTCAATACTCCTTCACGCAAATTCACCCAGAATCAGAAACATACTTTAAAACCTAAATTATATTTTACAGTAAAGAGATTAGATTTCACTCTGCTACTGGGATGCTTCCACTCAGCCCAACAGTGGTGCTGTGGAGTGTATCTGACCCTCTCAACCTTTTCATTGCGCAGAGTTATTTTCTCTGTTACATGGACAGAGGTACATGCAGGACCATACCTGTACTGTGATAGCAGCCTGAGGCATAAATTCCCCAACTGTTCACACCACCTATAAATTGGCTTGCTGTAGGTAATGACTGTGACCTTTACACTTTAAGCCTTAAAGCAAGGTAGGTTAAATGTAAATTAAATATGTAGGACAGATGCTCAAAAATGTAGAAGTGTTATATCTGCCAATAGCGTAGGCTGCATCTCGACTTAAATTAGGCTAAGTAACACGAACAGGAAACAGAATAGCAGGAAAAATGTCAGACGTGTCAGAAGTGAAAAATAAGTTGGGACTTTCCAAAAGTGCAGACAGCAAATTAATTCTAACTGCAGATAACAAATTAGGTATATCTGCTGGTCTTGTGTGAGATAGTTTTACACCAGTGATGTGACAAGGAAAGAGGAGCTCCTCTCAGTGACAGAGCTCCTCCTGCCCTTAACTGTAACTGAAATCTGCTCCCAGTCCTCATTAAAACCTTGGTGCTGCAGCACGGGTGAGTTTTAGCCTTGGGAAGACCAAGTTCTTCTTGGTGATAGCAGTAATAGAGCTTCTTAGTCTAAGTTGTTATTTTGTATCTCACAAGTGATATGATTTGCCCACACTAATTAATCAAATCTTATCTATTCCATAGTCTTTCTTGTTCAGATGTGGCACTACATAACCAGGATTTTAACTGAAATGTTCAGTGTGTTACTGTATGTGTCTTGCTCCAAGTCATGACAAGAGTACAGCCAACAAGACAGGGGACAATTGCATATTGTATTTGGTTACTTAAACGTAATAAAAAAATATCCTGACCTGGTACAGTACCTGTGGCATTATATGATCCTGAGGACCCTGATAAAATGACTTTTGTGGGTACCCAATGCAAGCTGACACTGTGGTCAGTGTTGAGTTTGGGTTCTTGCGGCTCACCCATGAAAGCTGGATTACAGGGTCCTCGCAGCCTCAAGCTGTTTGGACCCTCACCCAGGCTGTGATCCTGCCATAGGCTACATGCCAGGTCATTTGCAGAGACTGGGCTGCTCAGCAGCTATCAGCTCATCAAATGCTTGCAAGCTAAAAGCTGGAGGTTATGGGCCTCAGCAGAAACCTCAAGCCAGCAGAAGTCATTTCCATTCCTACGTGCTGAGGACCAAATCCGTTGCTGTCAAGACATGGTGTCATGGTTTTGGCTGGGATAGAATTAATCCTCTTCCTAGTATCTGGTACAGTGCTGTGTTTTGGATTCCCTGTGAGAATAATGTTGATAACACACTGTTGCTAAGTAGCGCTTATCCTAAGTTAAGGATTTTTCAGTTCCCATGCTCTGCCAGCAAGGAGGTGCACAAGAAGCTGGGAGGGAGCGTGGCCAGGACAGCTGACCTGAACTAGCCAAAGGGATATTCCATACTATGGGATGTCATGTTTGTTATATAAACTGGGGGGGTGTTGGCTGGGAGGGGTGGATCACTGCTCAGGAATTGGTGGTGAGCAATTGCATTGTGCATCATTTGTCTTTTCTTGGGTTTTATTTCTCTCTGGTTTTGTTATATTACTTTTGATTACAATTTTTATTATGTTTTTATGATTGTTACTATTATATTTTATTTTATATTACATATTAAACTGTTCTTAATGCTTGAGTTTTATTTTATTTTTGATTCTCTTCCCCATTCCACTGGGAGTGGGGAGGAGTGAGTGAGCAGCTGCATGGTGCTTAGCTGCTGTCTGGGGTTAAACCAAAAAAGTGCGAGCCCCTCTCTTGGGGCAAACCCCTTCCAGGGCTCCCAGCCCTTCACAAAGAAAAGAGAACTCTCCCTGGGGCTCCTGGCAGCTTCTCCACAATCCATTGCATGATGTGTAGAGGGGAACTTCCCTTTGCCCATCCAGCCCAACACTGGCTGTCGGGGTGCTAATAGGAGCTGTACCAACCACTTCCAAGGCTCACTATACTCTAACTGAAAAGGAGATATTAGGAGCATATGAAGGAGTTGAAGCTCAAGCTGGGTGCCCTGGTGTGGATTTACCCACGTGGGCCTGATTTCCCCATGCTTGTAGATGGGTGACAGTAAATAGCTGGGACATCTCCAAAGAAGTATCAACTCTGGGTTTTTATTTTGATATGTTGCCCCAAACAGATCAGATTCTTGATCTCCACTGTGAATGAAACACGGTCCTGTGGTCCATCTTTAATTTTTTTTCTCCTCAAACAAACTTCCTACTGCACCTGTATGAAGAAGTCAGTTCCAAATCCCACGGAAATGATAGAGCATCAAATCTGCAGAACTGTTTTCTCACATTCTTACATACTTTAATTGCTAATTTTAACTGTAACTAGTCCTGAGATGAAGAAGTGATGGCAGCATCTCAGTGAGTGTGGGAACATACGATTATTTCCAGACCCACAGAGCACCTTCTGTGTGCACTCGCATAAAGTTTTCTTGAAATTAAGGAAAAATACTGAAAAAATACAACCAATAATGAATGAGGAGGTAGGCGAAGTAATCTTGAAGTGAAGACCTTTCACTCTCAGATGATAAAGCTGTGACTTTGACAACATCTTTTTGTCTCCCCACACAGGCCAAGAGCAGCGAGATAAATGCCAGAAGCTCTTGCAGGAACCCCAGGGTCCAAGCCTGCTCTCCTGGCCCCTGACAAGGAGTTTTCCTGGCTTACAGGGGTACCAGTCACTCCCTCCATCAGACCAACTCCAAGGTGGTCCAAGAAACATGGGGGGATCCCTGTTGCTCTTCAGCTTTCCGTGAGGGAATTGCTGAGAGCCTGGTAATTATGGGAGTCCTCTAGTACGAGGTTTAAGAACCGCCACACCCTCACAAGTGCAGTGCTTGCTTACCAGAAAGTGAGGCTGTGTCAGCTTTATCACTAGCAGAGATTTAAAGGCTGAAGAATGTGTTTACCTTAAAGCATTGATTTGCAATAATGGAACAAAGTTACAGAATATAAAACAATAAAACACATTATTATGTTTGCATATAAAATTAAAGAATTTCCTTAAAAACTCCTGTACCTCAGTTAGTCTGTAAGAGTGGCTGAAGTCTCTGCCATGCATTTCTGGGCTGAAAAGCCCTGGAGAGCTCTTACAGATGGGTATTTCCTGCTCTTATTGAAAAGCTGGTGACGAGTATCAGTCAGAGCAGTCACACTGGGCAGTCCATCTCTATCTCCAGAGACAATACAGGCTTCTTAATGTCTTCCTTCTGAATTTCCCCTCAATCCTTGCATCAAAACACTGGTTACCTTGCAGTACTGTGGGCTCAGGCAAACCTTCCAGAGGTATATTTTGATTAACATATTCAGATTCAGACTTCTTTTCCTATGGCCTACCTCCTTAGAGTAACTTTAGAAATGGTGCATTCAGTAATATGCCTTTATTTGTGTTTTGTATGAATGCCTGGAGAAATCAGCACCTGAACCTACAGACAGGCTCCAAAACCATCTTGGCTCCACAGCACCTTCAAGACAGGGAGACAGTCAGACACTTCAGCACCTGTCAAGAGAGAAAACTCACTGGTGCTTGGCATTTTTGCAGAAGGAGTTGTCAGGTGTTTAGCAGTCAGAAACCTGGTGCTCTCTGCATAGCAATGTCTCCTCTCAGGAGTATTTGGCACAGCGTGTCGCACACAGACTTTGCATTGGGCTCCACAAAGTGGTGATCACTCAGCTGGCAGCCTCAAGAAGAAACTTTCTGAATTCATACCTGAAGTTCCTCCTGCAGTTGTCAGCCTCTGCCTGCACCAAGTCTAGATCTGGTGGTAAATGACACATGTAGGTCAGGGTTGGTCCTGGGCTCTGCTTGACAAGTTCAGATTCACTAGGGCAAAGTTTGCCCACAGCAGCACCATCACTCCCAGCTCCAGCACTCTGCAAATGTTCACCCTGCACAGTATTTGCTCTCCATCCCCGTTCAGCCCTTTTAATGCCTTGTTATCTCAAGGTGAGGCCCTTCTTGTTAATGCTATGCAAAACTACAGTGATGTGATAGATAAGGATGAAGTAAAACACATTCCCATTCCAGCAGGCAGCAGTGTGCCAAGCCTGCACACACTGTAGGTTGGGCCAAGCAAAGTAGGGCACTGATACAAGAACAAGCCCAGCCACATCTGTTGATACCAAAGTATTTATTTAGTGATAGTTAAAGCAATGGACCTGATAGTCTAGAATGACATGCTAGTACCCTACAAATGCCCACTTTTCAGCCTTGCCAGTGCATCTCAGTCCCCACAGGCCTGAGTTCTCCCTCTGCAGCTGGGCATGCCAGACTGAACTTCCCCTGCTCTTGCAGTCTTGGTACCATTTGAGCAGAGGCTGCTCAGGTTGCTTTTTGGGGAGGGTGATGCTGCAGCACCCACATTTTCTGTGACTGCACAATGGGCACACCAGCTCACATGAGAAGCTCTGAGTCTCTCTGACCTTCCTCTCTTTCAGTCTTGGTGACAATGAGGTACAGCTTTGGGTTTCAGAAAGGAGACCAAGAAATCTTTCACCTGCTGCTGGGAGGAAGCCTCAGAGTAGGGTTTGCCATTTTGCATTTGTATCAAAAGTCCCACAAGATTCCACGATTATGTCACAATTTGTAATAGAAGAGTTTCAACTGTTCTGAACGGAGCATAAATGAAAATATCTGTGATGAAGCACCAGAAGAAACACTGGAACAAGGGTTAGAAGAATGGCATTTACTGGTAAACAAGGGCATGGTCAACAGCAATCAGACTGGTAAGCACTCAGGAATGTGTCATTTGCATAAAGACCACAGCACTGCTGCATCACCAGGTGAAGGATGGAAGGATCCTATCAGGTCAATAGCTGGAGGATGGTAACAAGGTGCAGCTTATTATGTGTGATGTTCCTCTGCCTGTTATCCCAACAGAAGACGCTCATTAGCCATGAACTTACCCGAAACAAGGAAATGCAAGCAAAGGGCAGCAAGCCTGCCTAAGTTTTAAGGAGGGTGAAGTACACAAGGTTAGGAGACAAAGGTTATATAGTAAGAAATGTAGCCTCCTAAATAGTATAAAAGACGTGAGCAAAAGCCAGTTTGTTGTCATCAGTCAAGAAAAAACAGAGACACTGAAGACTTGACAGTCAATAACCCTCATCCTTTATGCCACATAACAGGTGACCCCTTGGACAGGTGTCTTGGTGCTGGTGAGTGGGACTGAGAGTGGAAGCAAGTTAAATAGCTTTTGCTTAAAATAAATATCACCTTCCTTTTCACTAAGGTCTTGGACTGGGTTTAGTTACATCAATTTCCTTCAAGGAGAAAGAAAAGTGTCACTGGGAAAAAAAGGGCATTAGCCAGTGAGTAAACTTGCCTGAAGTGGGAACTTTGGAGTGGGAAACACCATAATGCTGCCTGTTGAGACTTGCTTCTGTATGCCCTGTCATCTGGGATATCACCTCTGCCTGTACCCCTAAGAGTAAAGGGTGCTGGGAAAAGATTTTATCTCCTTGCAACACCCAAACACTTCATACATAACTCGAAAGAGGTGGGAACTGTGCTTCTGAGGGGCAACTCTTGTAGTTACAGGAGTACAATAGGAAGGAGCTGTTTTCATGTCTTTCCTTCCAGTTTGCTGGTGGCGATTCCCACTTGGGAATCATCTTTTAGAGGTCAGTTATCCTGACACCCCATAAAGTGAACATGACACTTAGCCCTGAGTTACTTAACTCCTTGTGGGCTGTGACAGGGTGGAAAAGGTGGAGGGGAAGTGAAGACTGGTGCCAGAATTTGGATGCAGAGCAGAAATTTATAAGATAAGCCCTGTACAGAAGAAAGCATTTGAGGTGTAGAAATGGGTTGGGATCCTAAGGAGTGCTTAAGACTAATTTTGTGAAAAGACCAGCACTAAGACTCCATCCTAAAAAGCAGCCAGGCTAAATACGCTGCCTTGCAGCTGTGGAGGACCGTGACTTCCACCCATTGATACCCTTTCCTTCCATCTCTTGCTGGAAAACAGTGTAAAGAGGAAAAATCTCATTCCTAAAATGGGGATCCTGGAAGGATTCATTTTGCGCCAACCCTAACAGGACAACCCCAATCTCATAATTAAAAAACTTTGAAAGGGGCTAGCAGAAATATTTGGACCAAGTCTTGCCTGTGTCAGCAACCCAGAAAGAGATGCAGATCATGGATAAGTGGCCTGTTCAAGTAGCCATATTCTCATGAGAGAATGATTTACAAAATATGCAGACACTTTGCTTAACTTTAACTTTTGTAGAATCAAACAGTAAAAATCGTGCCTTGAGAAAGCTAAGCCAGCCTCAGCAAGGCCTCCCATAACCCTTATGCAATAAGGAGCTCAGGTCTCATGTTTTTCCTTTACTTGACTCACATCTGGTGCCTAAAGAACGGGACTGCAATAGGTGTTCTAAATGTGAAGAGGGTTGGGTGTACAGATGGGCCACCAATTGCTGGAAGCAGTTATATGGCAGTATCTGGATGAAGGATTAAATCTTCTGACTTCAGATACTTCTCTTAGAGATTGCTGACAGGTCAAAGGTCAATCATGAGGTTTCTTCTTTAGAGCAATGCCATCTTAGTCTTCTCTTCAGAGACCTATGAAAGCTAGATGTCCACTGGGTGCACTTGGCAGGAGATGTTTTTCCCCATTGAGTCCACTGTTCACACAAGGACACTTCAAAGCAGCAAGAAGGAGAGGGAAGAAGAGACACTGAGTAGACTCATGGGAAATGAAAAGTATTAACCAGCAATATCTGTATGTACCCACTAAGTCTCTCCACTGTCCTTCCTCTATCCCCATCAAGATGACAAGGCCTCCTGGAGAAGAAGGACTAGTAGCATGTTTAGCCCAGATCAAAGCTTAGAAAATCAGAAATTTGCTTCATAAAAATGAAACAACAGCTTTTTGTTGTGAGCCCTGCTAAGGCTCCACTCCCTGAATATGTTCCTCCAGCTACATAAGGTGTCTCTGTATCCATTCACATTTTCTTTAAGTTTGTGTGGCCTTTCTACTCAAGAATAGCTGTGACTCATTTCCCCTGAAATTAATTCTTAACTGAATTAGATGAAACATCCCTAACGGCAAACCAGTGAGACCTAATTTGTCTAGCCATTTTCTCAAAAGGTGCCAATCAAAAGATGTCCTCTCCTGAAGCCATAGTCCAGTATCATTCCTGGTCAGCCTGTATCTCTGTACATCAGGAGGTGTCCACAGCAAACTCTGTATTTCAGAGATGGTGAGAGCTGTGTGAAGGTAAAATTCAGGACCAGGATTTCTAAAAGCAGAAGTTCAATACCATCATGACAAGATGTAAAACACTGGTCAAATGAAGTTGAGGACAGTCAGGAAAGCTGGCAACACTCCCTCATGGTTTAAACTCTTCCAGTGATATCTCAGTGCAGCTTTAGTTATCCCATCCTGCAGTACTGGTTGCAGTGCTAATGTGAGTTTTACAGCTGCAGAACTTTGTTTGAATAGCAGCATCCCATACATTGGTCTGCGAGCATCCGTGAGGTGAGTCAGAGTGTGTTAATTCACCTTAGATTTCACCTGAAGAACATTTTAACCAACACCACCCTTGGGAAAAGAAACACAGTGTGGTGGTTTAGCCTCTGCCGGGGTCTGAGACCACGCGGCCACTGCCCCTCCCCCACAAAGGGAGTGAAATACAAAGCCCCAAGACTGAAATAAGGAAAGGTTTAATACAACAGTGCAATAGCAACACAACCAACAACAACAATAACAATAACAGTAATAGTGATGGCAATGAACAGAGCAAAATAGCTACCAAATACAGCAGTTTGAAGCACGATGTACAAAACCACGAGTGCACCGCGCTCCCGCACCAGGAAAAATGTGACCTGCCAGGATGTGAGGTCTGCATGGTATCTGAATAACCCGGCTAGAGCTTCCCCCCCCACTGCTGGGGAAACTTAACCCTATCCTGGTTAAACCAGGACACACAGTAAAATTTTCTGAAGGAGCAGCACTACATTGGCTGTGCCTCCTTCTCTGCCACATCTTTCCAGGAATGGCCACCAACCAACTAATCAGGCCTCTGACCGTGCATTAAGCCACACTGCACTTCCAGACACATGGATCCTTTCTGGGCACACCTGGGACCTTACCTGCAGCCCATTGGGTGTTTGAATATGAAATTGGCCCCAAGAACAACCTGCCCAGGAGATAGGGGGAACGCTCCTCAGGAGACTTCTCATGATGAACCTTCTTTCTGTTGTTCCCTGATGAGGAAGGTCTAAGGATTTGGGATACACAGTCTTCCCAAATCCCCACTGGATCTCTTGTAGTCTCTTGAAAATTTCAGCAGTTTAGAGAAGAGCTGAAGTACCACACGAAGGCTCAAACCACCCCCTCAAACTGTCTATGTTTAACATTTTATGATTTATTACCAAGACAGTCTCTGACTTGTGGGTCCTTCAGGTTGGCTCTGCTGGGATAGGGATATGAGAGGGGTGGTTTTCTGCCTTTTTTGTGTGGAGGTAGAAAGACCTTGCTCCAGTAAGGGCAAGTAAAGTATGAATAGGCAGCTCAGAATCTGACCTTTGGCTGTGTGCTGGTTTTTGCTGGGATAGAGTACGGGGCTGTGTTTTGGATGTGTGCTGAGAACAGTGTTGATAGCACAGGGATGTTTTCGTTATCGCTGACCAGGGCTTACACAGAGCCAAGGCCTTTCCTACTTCTCACCCCACCCCACCAGCGAGTGGCTGGGGGGGCACAAGGAGCTGGGAGGGGGCACAGGCGGGACAGCCGACCCCAACTGACCCCAGGGATGTCCCAGCCCACATGGTCTCATGCTCAGCACATAAAGCTGGGGGACGAAGAGAGAAGGGGGGATGGTCAGAGTGATGACGTTTGTCTTCCCAAGTCACCGTTATGTGTGATGGAGCCTGGCTGTCCTGGAGATGGCTGAGCACCTCCTGCGATGGGAAGTGGGGAATGAATTCCTTGTTTCGCTTTGCTTGTATGTGACTTTTGCTTTACTTATTAAACTGTCTTTCTCTCAACCCATGAGTTTTCTCACTTTTACTCTTCTGATTCTCTCCCCCATCCCACCACAGCAGGAGTGAGCAGCTGCGTGGGGCTTAGTTGCCAGCTGGGGTTAAACCATGACAGGCTGAAACCATCTTATTCCAGCAATGAGAGAGCAACTGGCTTTCTGGTGCCTTCAGGGATGCAATAAGAGAGGGCTGTCTGCCTGACTACTGCATCACACAAGGCATCAGAGCAACAGTGAGAAGGTCCCTGCTCTGCAGAAGCAGCTGAAACAGGAACTGCCATCAACAGCACTGCCAACAGCACTCGCGGGCACATGGTGGAAAATTCCGTGATTGGAAGCGTGTGTCCCTTGGACTGAGAGTGCTGCTGTTCTCAACCACCTTCTTCCTCCAGACACATCTTCAGCAGGAATCCTAATATAATCAGATTCTGTACAGATGCAGAAATTACTTTACTCTTCCACATTCATCTCTTCAGGGCTCCATTTGTTACTTTCCAAAGCTTGGGTTCACTATACAAAACACATTTCATTCCTTTTCCTTCCTTATTAAGCATGAGACGAAGTGATTTATCTTTGGCTAATGCACAGGACCATACAACCCACAGCAGGCAGACAGCATCTGCACTGCATGAAAGGAGTGATTTTATGGTGCCTGGGGATTGCACAAGTGTGATCAAGTTACCATGGCTTAACAAGATGCAGTGCATGCACTGAGCTGTGAAAAGTGTTCATGTATGCTCTTAGCCCACAGCAAATCTGAGGCAATGCGACTTAGCTTAACTCACCATGAAAGAAGGTGCGTACCTTGAATTTGCCACGGACTAGGAGCATATCCACAGACAGCTAATATCATCCCCTGGCATGCTGTAATTTTTTCAGAGACTGGAATGTGATAAGTCCTACTGGTTCTGATAGTCCTGGGTTCCTAAGTACTGATGTCACTTCTGAAGGTAAAGCTTAGGTATGTAGGTGACTGGGGGAAGGTAAATTTTAACCCCAAAGTCACTAGGAAATGTGGAAAGTTCAGAAAGGTTAGAGTTAGCTGCTTCAGGGACTTACAGTCATGGTAATGAAGGGGAACTAGATCTAGATTTGATACCCTCCTGTGGGCAAGCTGAAGTGGCTGACCAAAGCTTCAAGCCACATGTGTCCACCCTAAGCGATGATCTGGGGATCTTTAGTGGTGTCTTTAGTTTGCCTACATGGTGACTGAAGAGAATCAGTCCTTGTGGTGGCTCACAATAAGTATGGGCAAAAGCAGGTCTCCATGCCATAATGTCCTCATGGGGAAGTAGCTTTCAGAGGAACCCCCTGGACTGTGCAGAGCTGCAGATACTCAGGCAGAGCTAAAGTAGAGCAGAAATTTGATTCAATTTCAGACAAATGGTGAGTTTTAGATAAGAGCAAATGTTGCAACTGGCCAGAAGGTACAGTTATTGAAAAAATCGGCTGATGGAGACTAGATGTGAGGGAGTTGAATGACTGAAAGCCTTTTTCAGGGGCAGAGTTCAACAGCTGTGGAGCAGCTCTATCTGTAAAAGAAGTAGGGGTTAATTTGACAACTTGACAGAAGCACCCACTGAATGCAAAGAAAGGAATCTATGAGAACAGCTGCCTTTGCAGAATGCAATTGTGCTCCCCAAGGGTAATGAGCTTAAGAGATATAATCAGATACATCAGATCATCCTTACCTAGGGGACGTTCTTGCCAGGCAGCTTCTACTCTGCATTCCTCTGGTGTATCAGGAAGCAGTGAAATGAGACCTCAATAATCTTCTCAAGGATGGCTGGGACAAGTCACTTATATTGTTTGGGTATTTCCAAATGGAATTGTAGAATAACATCATGTAGACTTGAGAATATGTGTGCATGAGATTCAGTTGAGTTATGTCTCAAGCCCCTATACTGTCAGTGGAAAGAACCAGGAGCACTGAGGGCATGACACATCCTGCAGCAGTGACCTAAAATAGGTCAGCAGGATCAAGGCTCGAACGAGCCAATTTCTATTCTCTGAGTGCAATGACATATGCAGACACAGATGTCTACAGTGTAGACATCTAAAGTTAGGAGAGACAAACTCCAGCTTTGCAGAGCTACTCCTTCTCCATTCAGCTTACACCTGAACAATTGGTCAGGAGCAAAATAGTATGTTCTTCTCTGCTTGGCATCTAGCTGCCATTAAAATGACTCATGAGAATCAGGGACTCTCTTAATACAAATGGCTGACAGAGCCAGACAAACCAGCTAAAATCGCAAACGTACCTAGTAAACTTTCAGACTCATCATCTCAAGCAGCCAGCTTCTTTGCCTTGCCTCTTCACACCCAGACCTGTATCAGGATGAGGTCACTCCTCACATACTGCATATGAAGAACAGTAGGGGAAGCGACTGTGACCAACATTTGTCTTGTCACCAAGCCAAGAAGCACTCAGTGCTTGTCAGGGGTCTCCAAGCTTTAAAATGCACTATCACAGACCAAGTTGGTTCATAACCCTCTTGACATCCACCGTGTTAGCTGTGAATCCTGCTACAGGTTTGAGATGGGCTAAATAAAAGTGCATTCATGCACTGTGAACATCAGAGGGTCTACTCATACACAACGTGATATCTGCAGATATCATGATTTTATGCGCTTCTGCAAACCATGGAAAAAAAATACGGCTCAAAAGAGAGATTCCGGTTTTCATAAGGATTCAGGGTCTGAACTGCATACAACGTGTAAAGTATAACACTGTCTTCCCAAACTGCACTTGAACCTGTGTGCCTTCCAGCACAATATTGTTACAGCTCTGCAACACTGAAGAGTACAGTGGCTTATAGGCTTCTGCGGACTCTACAGAAAATGCACGCAACATTTTGCAGTGAATTCGTTGCTGTTTTACCAAGAGCCATAATGCTAGAACAGATGAATATTTAAAAAAGCATTTTGGCCAGTGTAGGAAGAGCTCTAGACACTGCTATGCTGAAATTCACAGATCCGTTCAACCTCTCCAGTCAACTGCAACACTGCAGTGGTTTCTCCTGTCGTTAATGCAAGTAGGGTTCAAACAGAGTTTCTCCCTTCATGGGAATAGCAGGTCACTCGGCTTTCTCTGTATTGTGTGGACTGACTGATTTTGGCCAGGCAGTAGCACCACATTCAGTCAAGGCAAGAAGTTATTTTGCCTTGGGTCTTTGCTGAAGATCTTTCTATGCCCTGCACTACATCTTTAAGATCTGTTCCTCAAATGTGGGAGTACTGCCCCACTGTCTCCTTCAAAGAGCTACTACCCCTCTTTCAGGGGTATTCCTGCCTCCCACTGCAGCATCACACTAATCCTGCTGCTGGGAAAGTGTGCTGAGGCTCAAAGGTAGATCTGCGATGTGTAGCTCCAAATGCTAAAAAGTGAACGCGAACAATTCCCAGCACCTGCCCTGCAAGTTGCCCTCCCTGAGAGCCGGGGAGGTGTGGTGGGGATTGCGAAGTACAGCTGACGGAGCAGGGAGTGTCAGTAGGCTTGTCAGAGCTGTCTATATTTAGGTCCCTGCAGGTTGGAACAAGAAAGCAGGAGGTCTCCTTGTTCTCCCCTTCCACATGAGTTTGCCTGGCAGCAGTGTCTATCAAGCCTGACCTCATTTTATAGCTCCATTTAAACTTCTCCAGCCTTCAAGCTGACAGTGCATCCTCACGAGGTACCTCAGATGGATTTCTAACATCTGCTCATTAAAGCGCTGTCTGTGTGTGTCTGTCTCAGAGGCAAGCTGCTTGTTTTGCTTTGGGTCCCATACTTCAGACTGCATCTTTGAGCTAAAGACTGCTCATTAGTCTGCCTGGTCCAGCACCTGATTTCTGGCACTGGCCAGGGCCACAGCAAGAGGCCACAAACTTACTGGGAAGTGGTCAGTGGTGCCATGGAAAGGGATCTTTCTGTGCTAATCCTGCACTGATGAGCTCTTCCTCAGAGCCGAAGGTGACATTCCCTCACACAGTCACCTTTGCCATTATCTGGGCTCTTCCATCTGCAGATATTTCACAGGCTGCAGCTCTGCAGTTATCCAGCCCTTTGAAATGGGCCACGGTCAGTGATTCAGTGAATTGCTGCTGAAGGAACTGATCTCACGCTGCATGGGACCAGATATTCTCCCTCCCAACTGCTGCTCTCTATTATGCCATCTTTCTCTCAAACTCTCACATCCATCTCCTTGTTCTCTTCTTCCTGTTGGACTGGTTTCATTAGGTGTGTGACAGCAATCCCACTGCTCCTCCTCACTGTCGCCTCTGAGCACTCTCTGCACAACTGACAGTGACTTCAATGCCTCTGCCAGTGTACGGTCCATAAAAACCAGTACACAACTATGCCTCAGTGCATGCTCTGCCTTTTAGAGGCTGTGGGGTCTTAATGGCAGAGGTCAACACATTAATCCATCTCCAATGTAACAGAAGCTTTACAGAATTGAAATATTAAATTTCTCATCACACTTCCTAACAAAACTTTATTTTCTCTCTAATTCTCTAAGTAGCCTCTAGTTATTTCCACTCTTGTACCATCAAACCCATTAACCTTTCTGTAGTCTTACTTTGTCTATCCATGTCTTCCTCCTCTGTTTGTTTCTCCCTCCATCCTATTTTTATGGCAGTGTGATAACAGATCTGAATACTCTTCTCTGGACAACAATATTTCCACATAACGTCTTGAGTGTGATGGTGGTGCCACCACTTCAACCTTTAATCACATTTCTTAGTTTTCCCACCCTTAACTTCCAAAATAGGGACCACCAAGTCCATTCAAGGGGCTTGTGATAAAACCTGGAAAGTTCTGAACACAGAATAAAGTTTGACAGTAAAAGGTCCACACTGAAAGGAGTTTCTGACTGACAATCTCTCTATTGTCTGTAATATGCAAAAGTCTGAAGTTCAGTGGACAAGAATGATGCTTTCACCCTTGAATTACACAGTAATGAAATATTTCAACTTTTGTTGTCCTTTGAGCTGTTTCTCATGAAGCTGCACTAGAATATGGTCTTCATTTTTCTGAAGAGAAATGAAGGACAATTCATCTGATGCTACTCACAACCCATTTACCCTCACCCGGCAAAGATCTGTAATTCCCAAACTGTTGCTCATAGCCCTGCCCAGCTGGACTGTTTCTTCTATTCTCATCCTTCACCCTGGGCAGATCAGAGACGTAAGCCTTGCAGTGCTGGATGGCAAGTTAACGTGTTCCTGGGGCAAGACTTCCAGGTTGTTAAAGTAAATTGGAAGAACATCAAGGCTGCAAATTCAAAACATTCAAGAAAGCTTGTGGGTTCCTGCACAACCACATTTGAGTCCCTGGACAGTGGTATCGTGATCATGTCTCCCATGTCATCACATAGAGGTTTTTTCCCACCAGATCCCAGGTTCAATTATATTAACAAATTTTTCTGTGAGCCTCTTCTTACATTTATTTTGTCTAAGTTATTTTTTTTTAGGGTTTTACAGATAATAGTCCTCTTTTTTTTTTTTTTTTTTTTTTAAATATCATCTTTCCAGCACACATATATGTCTGAAGCAGGCTGGTGAAAGGCTTCAAATATGTTTCCCACATGTCAGAACATTAGAAAAAACAGCAGGAGAGCAAGTCACAGTGAAGGCAAGTGCTGCTCCTTGGTGGTTTAGAGAACAGCCCATTGGAGGGTTTGTTAAGATGCCATGTCATCGTATCTACTGCAACACAGAGAAATCATCAGTTTTGCTTTCATCTGCAGGCCAGGTCTGGGGTCCCCTGTGGTGTCTGGCACACAGCTGAGATCTTGCTCAATGTGGGGCTTCTTCTACCTGCTTGGGAAGAAGCATAACCTTTTCCAAAAGGATGTTTTACCTTTTCATTTCCCGTGTTGGGAGCTGAAGAGAAACTCACTGTCTCCTTCCCCAGCTGCCTGGTTCCTAGCCATGAAAGAATCTGCCTCCGTCGATTTTTCCCTTATCTTACATAAAGTATCTTTACTCTCTTCTGTGCAGTGAACTCAAGTCCTAGACTGACCCTCCAGTTCTCCCACCCTTAAAAGTCAACTGTTAATTATAATTACTTTTCAGAATATACCCAGAAGAGAGTCCTGCCTCTGCCAAGGGCACCCTAATTAAGCTGTTTCTCTACTGAGTGCAGTTCACTCCCCTTTGGCACACAATGCATGATTACAGTTAATTTGCTGCTTTTCCAAACTGCCATGAGAAATAGAGCTTCCAGGAACAAAAAGGGCCCAGATTCTACTCCCAGTGTCCTGAACAAGACAAATGGTGAAAAGAGTCAATATCATAGTGGGATCCTTTGGTTTCTTAGAGTAACTGATCTCTTTGGCAGTATCTTTGTCAAGGCCTTCAGCCCCCTTGGACCTCACATCCTTGCTGATCCACGATACTGATTGAACTGCCTCCTCCAGTTGGCTAACATCGAAAGTTGTGGGTGAGACCTGGTGGCACGGTGGCTACAGGAGGTCACATAGGTGCATTAACAAGGCTGCACAGAGCTGGAGTGGGAGTAGCCCTGGCTGAAAACACTACCCAAGCTACATAGGTACCTATACCTCAACTAACTCAGAAGATGTAGTTTCAACCTTGGTGACAGGACATTCCCCTGAAGAATCACAACAAACCACATGACACCTAGCAAAGATGATGAGGGAACACAAATCATTCCAACGATTAACCAATAATGACAATAAAATATTTCTAGAATAATTTTCCAGGTTCCAATGCATAAGTCACTGATTTATCTCATTCTGGATTGATATGGCTTCTGGGCCAGAATACAGCTGCTACTGAACAGAGCACAGATAATCTACATGGTTTAGGAAAAGACAAATAAGTTTGGAGCCAGATCCCCCACTGATATCAAAAGGCAGAACATCTTTTCCTGCCCCATTACTTCACGCTGTCATTTCAAAAGTGCAGCCTGGCCCTGGCTCCCAAGGGAGCCTTGGGGCAGAATTGTCAGACAGATATAGTAACTTCTGCTGGAAATCAGGATGCCATTAATTCAGTACCCGTATATAAAAAATATAGCCAGGGGTCTTCAGAGACCGTAACCCGCCACAGTCTCTTTCCAGATCCAAAAGACATTGACTTAGTTCTGACTCACAGACCAACATGCCAGAACACAGCATCTCACCCTGCAGCATCATAGCTTCCCTTGGTGGTCTCCCATGTAGTCCTGGTTAGCCTGTGGGAGCTGACACCCAGCTAGTTCCAGTGGCAAAACCTCCCCCATTCATGTCTGTCCGGTTGCTCTGCACGGCTCTTCTGTACAACTGTAGAGCCTCCCTCATATAACTGCAGCTTGCATGAACCTAGCAAGACCTCTTGTGTCCACAGTGATCCTGGCATGAAGCACCATCTCTCATGGCCTTACGCAATTTCCCTCTTTCAAACTGCTGGTTTGGGGTAAAAAGAGAGAATTGAGCCAAAGCTCACTCATTCAGACATCATCTGGCCCCAGTGTAGCTCTCTGCAGGCACCATCTCCGCTGGTGGTTTGGGAACATCTGGATACCAGCCTTTCTCAGCAGAGCATGCGTTCAGGCAGGGAATCCCACCCACCTCTTTTTCCACCCACTCTCATCTTTGCTGGGTGTCATCTCAAAGCATTCCAAGTTTATATATTCATATATAACAACGGGGCATGTTGCGAGGCATGAAGCAAGCTATCGCTATTGGCTTTAAATATCCTTCTGTTCTTCAAGGTTGGGATAGTTCTTGCACAAATGCAATTACCACAGCAAGGTGTAGTACCTCCTACAGGGTGATTCACTGAGCTGTCACAGCTCTCAGGGGTTACCCCTGCACAGGGTTACCTGTCTTCTGACAGAAAGAAACATTTCTGAAAAGCACAAAAGAGAGAGAGAGAGATGAGACACACTGGCCACATGGCATACTAGGTAATTGCAACCTCCTGGACTCTGCGTAGCAAAACATTCAGTCTTGCTGTCTAGATCAGTGGATTATAATGCATACCTGCCTACTTGGGATATTGGTCTGAATGTTCTAAATAAATTCTGTAAAAAGATAGGGAAATACATGGAGTTTGAGCTGTTTTGCAAAACTGGCTACTTTTTGGAGTGTGGGAAGGTGTAAATCCTATAGAAAGAAACAGGAGGGCATGGTGCAAGGGAGGCAAAGGTAGAAAGACATTCATTTATTACATGATTCCTAGGTGATAAAATGCATTTATCTCCCATTTTTTTTCTGCACTTTGTCCTGCAGTTCCTGCAGAAGTCTGTTCTTCCAAAGTCCCAGAGCAACTTAACTCAGTATAATGCTTTTCTCTCCTTCCTAAAGACCAGGGTGCATGATATTTGTCTCATAGACTGACTTCTGATAAGAACAGCAACCTGAAAAGGGAGATATGACACTTCACTGACCAAGAGTCTGTATTTCCCATCTGAATACAGTGTATCTAAGGATTTAATATGGTCTTGTCGCCTATTGCATTTCAGCAACTTGACTTTTTTTCAATGAATGCACCACAATGCACCTCTCTGTTAACCCTGAACTGCTGCTCGCACCCAAAGGCTCCCATTTTCCAGGAATTAGGCACCTAATCTTAGATCAAAATCCTGAATCTTAGATCAAAATTGCCCTGTAGTGATCAAAAACGAGTTACCTGAAGTCAGAAAGGTGGTAGAAGAGGAAAACACGCTCCACAGCCATCAGAACCTCTCTGATTTCTGGGACCTTTTCCTATTAGAGAAAGATTATACCACGCCAAAATTATTTGAAACAGCTCAAAGACGGGTTGATCTGTCATGGGGGCCAGCTGTACTTATTGTCACTGCCACTGGCTGGCACACCTGCCCTCTTCATACAGCTTGGGGCACTAGCGGAGCAGGATGGGTGAGAACTGTAGGAAGATGCAGAGCATCTGACAAGTCAGGTTTCTTATTTGAGCCTAGCTTTAGGACAGAGTCACTGTGTGGCACAGTAATGCTGTGCAGCTGGGAGGCACACCAAGGAGGAATCCTGGAGAGGTTGTGGAGGAAGCTCCAGAAACTGGGACATTTTCTCCCTCACCCCATGCTGATGAAAGGAGGTGCATGGCAACACCATCAGGATGGCTGGGACAGGCTCAGTGTCTCCATACCAGAGAAGGCAGCCCAGCATTGTGAAGACAAAAATCTCCTCTCGGTTCTGCTTGAATGGTCCACATATCACCAGTGAAACTAATTATTTGTCCTTTCTAGTCTTCACCACATGCAAAGCCCAGTCTGCTGCAGCCAGAGATGTCAGAGCAAAGAGGGTGAGCTTGGGAGCACAGCGAAGTCTCTGCCCAGTACCATCCAACCTCTTTGGGCAGCCCCATGCTGAGCCCAGGGCAGAAACTTTGTAGGTGGCAGGCTGTATCCACTGTTTGAGAGCCAGCATGAGGGAGAGCAGCCATAGTAGCTAGGGTTCATCCTGCATCAGTCCTCCAAAATTCAGCAGGTTGGAGCCAAGTGAGAGACCCGAAAGAATGCTCAGAGAAAATAACCAGGCCTTGTTCTGCAGGGATGTTGGCTCAGGCTTCAAATGCTGATGATCTTCCTGCAAGACAATACTGGGCCTGAGCCACAGTGTGGTACCACAGGCTCCGTGCTGGCAGGAGAGCTGTTTCTCTCGCAAAAAAATGAACAACCAGGTTCTCCTGATGGACTCCAGTTCTGTTGACAGCAATTAGCCTCTGTATGCCTGCAGAACACTGACAAACTGCAGATTTTTTCCCTGAACCCTTCAGCTTATTCAGAGGATGCAGCATCCTCTCTCCTGCTGTCATAAGTCCTAGCAACATGTGCTCCATTTACTGCGATGGGTAAAAAGATTCCTTGATATGTAAAATTTGATATTTAAACCTGAGAAAACCAATTAGACATCCAGATGTCATTAGATTAGTTGGAGCTACATATCTGAATACCCTAGGCCAGTGGTTCTCAACCTGTGGTCTGTGGACCCATAGGGGGCTGCAGCGTTGTCACAGGGGTTCCACAAAGGCTTAAAGCCAGGGTGGGGAATGTCCAGCCCAGAAACATTTGGTCTGGCCCATGGCAGGCAGGATACATTGCAATAAAGATATTATAATAGGAGTGTGTGCATTAACTGATTAATTTATTTCCCCTTCTCTCCAAATTTGAAGACTCTTCATGAGAAAATTGAAATAAATATTTGATGAGTCTAGTGCCTTAAATCTTGAATTAAGTCTTGGTGGTCCAAGGCCACATTTAAAGGGGGTCCGTGGTGAAGGAAAGGTTGAGAACCCCTGTCCTAGGCAGTTCCACTGATTTCAGCCCAGACAGCCAAGAACTTTGAAGTACAAGTTTCATGGAAACATCGGGGTTGTAGAATAGCCACAACATGCTCCTGCATGGCCTTGGGACCGCTCAGCAGGACATATGGATTAATGATCAGCATCCTGGACTGAAGGAATGACACGATGAAGCTGTTCACAAATCACTACCCAGCTTGTTTTTAGCAGGATTCTTTTTTCTTGCAAGTTAACCCCTTTCTAGTTCATGCATGAAAACAACCTACTGTGAGGCCAAGTCAAAAGGTACTTAGGCATCTGACTCCTACTCCTCAATTCACAGATAGTGTTGATTGACAATTTTAATGGCAGCTTGGGCACCTAAATCCACTCAAAACCTGGATCTTTATCCCTTCTGTTAGACAGGTCAAGCCCTCTTCACTGCAAAGATGCCTGTTCTTCAACTAGAATTGCTTCCAGTCTGCACTAGTTTTGCTCTGTACCTCTATCTTCTTTGATCTTCATTTTTTTTTTCCTTCCCAATATCTATGAGGTAACAGATGAGGTTGATTGACCCTAAAATCTAAACTTGTGCTGCTTCAGACTGAGGAAACTACACTGCATGTGAGCGTTCGTGGGCCACAGTTGCACCTTTGCTACAAACACTGGAGCTGTCAGTACCATCAGACCCAACAGATGAGGCATATTTCCAGGAGACACAGTACAGAGCTTCTCTTCTCCAGATCAGCTGTGAAATCAACAAGGCACCATGATTCACATATGTTCACTAAAGATGTTGCATTTCCCAACAGCAGAGGCAGCAGACTGTACTGCAGACAGTTCATTTCCTAGCTACAAGCATCCTACTTTAAGTTAGTCCCATAACAATGATATTTGCTTTTCCCAACCTGTTTCAGAATTGTGCTGCATGCTGTTACCCACCTGTTGTCCTCTCCCAAGAGATCTTGTTTTTTGGTATTCAAAAAATGAGTCCTCTAGTATCCTTAACAAGGTTGGTTTGATGTTTAATTTGAAAACATCTTTGCATTGGTTGGGTACAGTGATTGCCTGGAAAGAACCCAAAGATTTTTCTAAAAAACTATCTTTACAATAGGAAGACCATGTGAACAGTCTTCTGAACAGCACTAGTACCTTAGGGAATTAAGTCCAATTACAAAATTCACTAGGGTGCTAAGCCAGTCTTGTTGACCTTCAGCTTCTTGGTGTAGGTACTTCAAAATAGCTGGGCCCCTAAATCCACAGGAGCTGGACACCTATATTTTTCTGAGAATCTGGACCATAAATCCTGAGTCATTGTAAAAAATGAGATCCTGATGTCTTTATCACTCACTCACCTTTGAAAATGTTACTTTTCCATTTCCAAGATTCCTTAAATGATTCTTCATTATTAGGATCAGTGTTTGCTCACACATTCTCTGCTTTTCCCCTCCACTTAATGATGAGTAGGCACATGACAAACGCTCCACTCTGGTGCTAGTACTTTTGTTTTTACACTGAAGTGGATGTTTCTGTAATGGAGAGGTTAAAAACTTTGTTATATAAACAGATTCTTCAAGGAAACCTCTTCTATAGAGTTTCAGAAATAAATTCAGAGTAGAATAGTGAAAAAACTAATTTGCAACCCTGAGGCTCTCCTCAGCCACCTGACTGTACCCACTGTCCTTTTCAGTTTTCCAGACAGCATCCAAGCATGTGCATGCAACACCACAGATGCTCACAATGTGCTTTCAGCTATTTAAGCTCTGTCCTAGGAGCTGATGCCATGTCCATCGCCTCTGGTCTACCTGTATGCTCCTTATAGTTGGATGGACAGAGAAGGGTTAAGTGGATTTAAGGGTTTAAGTGGAACAAATTATGGAGATTTAGCTATGGCAGAAAATAGTTTTAGTCATCATGCTGTCAAACAGCTTTTATTATTCATACGAGGGGAAATGAGAACAATGCAAAGTGCATTTGTGTGCTCTGAATAAGGGCACTGGTTCTTGGCCTTGGCAGCTCTTGTGTCTCTCATGCAGCCTCCATCTCCCAACATGGAAAAGCAACTAATGAAGCAGCAAGGGATTCAAGGCAGCATGCAGTGCCCTGGTGCTGAATCAAAGCCCTCCTGCTCATTTCCCTTTCCCCTCTTCATGGGCGGAATTCGGAATCGTTGGTGATTAAACCTGGGTTAAGCCAAAAACAGGAGCAAGAAAAACAAGGGCAGCCCAGGAGAAGAGCTGGCGTTCATCCCCCTGCTGTGTTTATTTGGTGCTGTTAGATTTCCTGCTCTCTCTGAAGTGCATCTGTAAGTCAGGATGCTAGAGGACCAGAGGGAACTGAAGTTTGTTGAAGAAAGGACCAGGTACCTGCAGTGAATCACGGCAATTAGAGCTGGCGTCTGTTCTTAGTGAGCTCAGCATTTGACCACAAGCATTATTTTCTTAGGCTTATGAATACCTAATTTTTCCTGAAATACAAAAGAGACTCCTAATTCAGAAGCACTGAGGAAGAGAAGGTACTCACACATGCATACACAGACAGGCAAGTGACAGCTTCCTCTGATGTTCTCCAGGAGTCTCGCCTGCTCTCTTTGAAGCATGCAATCCTTGAGATTGCCTCCAAAAGTTCCCAGCTGTGGTCCAGATTGACCCCAATTCCAGTCCATATAGGAAACATCCAAACATCAGTCAACCCAACTTTGCTCACTCTTCTGCTGACTGTGTGGACTTTCCCTCGGCATCCAGCAGCTGACTGCTTTCAGATGCATCCTCCACTTTGTGTGAGTGAAGGGACAGGGAGAGGCAGGGATAGGGAACGTCATGGGGAGCTTCCTTAAAGACAGGTTCTGTGAGGAGGCTGTTTCTTACTGTGATATTGCCTAGGGAGGTTACAGCTGATTTGAAACTTTATGGAAACATTATTTTCTGTGGATTTTCTCCATTGCTGAGCACAGGAGAAACCTGAACCACATACTGCAGAGATTCAACACGCTGGCTAGAGAGTTTCAGGTGACGCTGTCTATCGCATAGTTATGTCTTGTCTTGAATCCCAGTGAGGATTTCATACTGTCTTACAGCACTTCCTTACAAGCAAACCAGGGAAACATGATACAGATTTGCACTAGCAGACCATTTTGCTGTCATTATATACCACAGGCTGACTATTAAAACAACAGGATTTACCAAGCAGCAGCTGCCAGGGCTTGGTTCAGCATTTTCATAAGTGTCCTCTGTAAAGGAAGAGAACGTGCAAACCTGTAGATGACACGAAGGTGGGAGGGGATTGAAAATGTGTTAGAAGATTAAATCAAAATTCAAAATGTTCAAGAAATGTTTTGGGAAAAAAACCAAACCAACCAACCAACAACAGCAAAAACCACCCTGGATGCTGTTCTACAGGGGAAAGTGCCTCCAGAGGGAGATTTGCCTTTAGACACCTCTCCTGGATGAGATTAGCTGTCATCTTGGGATGTCTTTATCTCCCAGGTGATTGGAGGGACCCAAAGAGTGACTGACACAGTTAAATCTCACAAATGGGTGTCTAGGTGGGAATGCTACTCATACTCTGGAATAAACAGCTTCAGTAACATTGAAAAGACTCTGGAGGCTGCAGTAGATCACAAACTTAGTGTGAGGTACATGTGTCAGACAGCTATGGGTAAAGGCACATGTCCTATTTGTACTGTCATAAATGGAAATAGAGCTGAAAGGACATGCAGAGCCCTGCAGGGCCCTGGCAAGGTCTCAGGAGGGGTCCTGTGCCCATGAGGTCATGACACTGCAGGAAAGCTGTGGACCCGTTGGAGGTCATCCACAAGGAGCAACAGAAGTAGGAAAATGTCTGCAAGATGTGAACTGTGGAAAGACTATAGAGTTTGGGCTGGTAATAATAATAATTTGACTTTTTCCATGGGCGAAATAGTGGCATGTTGGAATATTTTGCCTGGGAGGGTGGTGATAAATCCTTCATTGGTTGTATTTAAAAGGGACAGAGACACAAATATAGTTGATCTGCCTTGGGCAGGGAGTGCCAGCTCCATTCCTTTGTGAATCAATGGTTTTATGGTTTCTTTTACTGAAAAAGGATGTTCTTCATGTAAAGGAGGTGAAGGAAGGAGGTAGCCCACATGCACAGGCAAAGCATCCATTTCCTCAGAGAAATCTTTCTCTAGGGAGCCAAAACACAAAAAGGAAGGATGAGAAATTTTTACAAAAGGCAAGACAGATGCAGGGGAAATAAAGGGTTTTGCCCAGTCAGCTGCACAGTCTGAGAGAGAGGAGGTAACTGAAAGCAGACCATGTGAAGGGAATGGACTGCCTTTAAATTAATTGAAGACTGAAGATCACTGTGAATATTCTGAGCCTCTTCTAATTTACTACCTCTGTTTATAAACATTTTTCAAGGATTAGTGGCTGCTTAATAAAAAGTGTTAAGACGAGCAAAGCAGGTTGCTGGAGAGAACTGAATTGTCCGTATCAGATGAGGCAGACAATAGGAGTGTCCGTAAATGCTTGCAACTCCTAAGGGCTCTCATAACTGTTTCAGGAACACCTGAAAAGCCCAAGAATTTTCCAGAGAAGAGAAATCCAGAAAGCTTTGTGACAAAGGTGGACTTTTGCGACCCGTTTCCTGGTTTTAATCCTGAAGAGGGAAATGGTTATATCATCTGCTTCAAACCTTCTTGTGGTAACTGCCCTGAGGCATCTTAGCAAGGTAATTAATTTCAGGAGGAATTACCCAACCCTTAATTTTTCTGAGCAATTATCAGCTCAGGTACCAGCCAGGAATCGGAGCATTCTTTGCTGGGTACAAGTAGCTGCAGACTCCCCTGCGATGCTGCAATTTACCAGGAAGTCTCCTGCGGTATCTGTCTTGAGATGCCTTCCCCTGATGAGCGTGCCCAGATAGCAATCACAACCTGCGAGTTTTGCTCTCTCTCAGCTTGTTGTTTGGGGAATTAGTGCAAAGGGCTTGGGCTGCAGAACGAGTTCAGCCTTCCTCCTCACCAGGCACAGCCAGCAGAAGCAAAGTTGCAAGCGGGATCTGCACTATGGTTTGTTTCTCTGTGCAAGTACTGCTGACAGCTGTTGCTGGTTTTCTGTGCCTCAGTTTCTCCATCTGTATATACATAAACTGATTCTTCTTTGCAATACTGTTTTCTTAACCCACAAGTGTGTTCCTATCCCTCAATATTAGAGAATGAATTGCTGGCCAATGTCTGTCTAGGTGCCTTGTTGGTTGGGTACCGGAAGACAGGTGGTGAAATCTCTGGCCTTCCCGAGTAGAGTGCTTTGATACTGCAGGGAAGTGAGCAGTAAAGAACCTCATATTATTGCCATGTCACAGATCACCTCCTCACATCTCCTGGTCCACACAGGAAAGAGGCTGGGCACTCAGCATTCAGCATGCTGGCATCCTGCCTCCTTGCAGAGCTCCAGCTCTTTCTGCGTGAAGCTCCATGACCCCAACTCACACCCGGTCCTGTCGCAGGCCTCTGTGTCTCAGTCCTTTCCACCCCACTCCAGACAGAGGAGGCTTCTTGGATGCTGTTGTCTGCCCTCCCTGTTTGACAGTTCATGCATGAGGGACTTCCACCCCACACAGTCACACACCAGCATACCCTTTTCTGATGTCCCCAGCCAGTGCTGGCCAGGTCCTACCTGGAAGTCCCTGAGATACATTTGCTGTTAACACGTCTCAGCAAGCACTCACCAGTTGGTTTTTATATTAATGCACTAACTAATAAAGTGGTTGACTAGACTGTTGGTTCTTCAGGGCACGGTCATGCTTCTAGTTGGGTTTTAAGGCACTGTGTTTAGTTACAATGCTTTATAAACGATTTGCTGTGATAAGGGACAGTGTTTGCAAGACTAGATGAAGGTGACAAAGCATTTCCTTGTAACAGCATTAGACACTCCCTGTCATCACTTACCTGCTCTGCTGGAGCTGTGTTTGGCCCCATCCCCAAGGGTAAATCCTTGCGGTTATTTCTGAGTCTGCAAGTACGAGGGGGACGTGGGATCATCTGCAGGGAAAGGGGATTGCAAAGCCAGCCCTTAACCAGGCTGCTGCACTGTGCATCTCCTTCCCAGTGCAGTGAACTCAGAACTGCAGCGGACAGCTTGGTCACTCGAGAAAAACCCTGGACACAGCCAGGAGTCTGCAGCATCGGTCTGAGACTTTCACTTTGCACTCAGACTAGCAAAGCTAATGTTCAGTCCTCTAGATCCACAGAAAAATATGGGTCTGTCTTACATGACAGTAATGTGAATGGAAAATGATCTGCTTTCTGTCAGTCTGGGAGATGATATTTTTACTTTTTGCAGTTCCTCACTGAGTAGGCAGGTGTGGTAGTCGCCTGTAGATGTGATGTTAGTGATGAGCAGACAGAAGAGAAATAGTAGCCTGATGAAAATCACTTAGGAATACAGTGGAGTTAATACATGTATTAAGCAACTAGATTTAGGGATATAGCTTATCTGCATATGCTTGTTTCTGGTACTGGCATGAACACAGTGCGGCTGAGAGATGCTTTTGTACAAGACTTGACTCCTGCTGACTTTTTAGCCCTACATGGCCTGACTGAGGATGCCAGAAGTCTTGTCATAAGCTCAATATTCCTGGGGGCTAGTCTGAACCCCAGCTTTAAGACCACTAGATATTCTTCAAGGTGGATGTCAGACATGTCAGGGTGCTTTTGTGGAGTCTGAGGGCAAGTTAAACTTCTCATGTAGATACAAAAAGTGCTATCACCAGCTGCCAGTTACATGACTGACTCCTGCAAAAAGCAACATGGGCCTTGTTTGCTTTCCTTGGCTCTCATTCAGAGATGATGAAAAGATGATGGAGAAGCTTGAACCAAAGCCCACTGAAGAAGAGGTTGTGTTGGAGAGGGCATTCCTTTAATTACCAGTAATTCCAGGGGCCTCCATGCTCTCCACATACCCTGTGCTGTCTGCTTGTGAGAAAAGCTTTCCAAATCTTCCAATGCTACAAGATGGAGCCCTCACTCCTGTAGTTTGGAGGAGCACTCCTGCATACTTCAAAAATATTGTGGACTCTGCTACCAGAGAAAAACATCTGTGGATCCAAATCTGCCCAAATACAAGGAGTGGTTTCATCGTACCTGCTTTGGTCATATGCAGAGCAGTTGCCTCACGCTCTGGGAGCAGACTGAGGTTCATGGAACACTAAGTGATCTCTAGTGGTCATGAAGCTGGTATATGGTGAGTAATTCTTATGTCTTTCATTGAAAGGCAGAACTCTCAGCCTACTTGCTACCTGTGCTTGATGCCACTCTGATGCAGACAGCAAACTCTCTGAGGTGCAGAGCCCTGTTTCACAGGGAATTTGAATCATCTTTCTGGGTGGAAACAGGAAGCCTGTTCTAAGCCTATGCATTTACACAGAAATAACAATTGTAATGGCAGCTTCACCAAGAACAAGAGTGACACCTGAGCTAGCAATAACCAGTATAAATTGCTGCAGATTTCTGCAAAGTCATTGAAGTCAGGACCCACTGGGTCAAAATTTTTGTTCTTATTTTTTTATTTTAACTAGGGAGATTGTGAGAAAGAAATCTGACATTTTCACAATAAAAAGCGTATTGTACACACACACACTCACACCCCCCCCACCCCAATGTTGGTTTGGTTTTGCTTTGTTTTCCAATATATTTTGGTGTCAAGGTTTGTCCTTCCTTGTAGACAAATCCTGCCAAGCTGACAGAGAGTGCTCCGGGAATGCTTCACCACCGAGGAGTCACTTATCTAAAGGTCTGCACACATCTGCTGTTTGGATTTAATTAACAATTGCAGGTCTCAGTTTACCTGGAGCTCCAATTAATCTGGGTAAAGACTATGGAGCTCCACAGCATCAATTATCCAGGTTGCATGATGAATCAGTTCTCTGTTGGGCAGGTGGTACAGTGACTGGGGAGTTCCTGCAGCAGTTTTGACAGCTTACTGTAGTGGCTTATTTGACCTTACACTGGTAAGTGCCAGTCTACCCTCTGAGCATCCCTTTCCTCTCCACACATCCCAGCCCGTGGCTTGTGATGGGCCCTACAAGAGATGTTTTTGCTACCTGCTGGAGGAAGTATGTGTGCTGTGCCAATAAGCAGGGCTGGCTGAGCACCTAAGAAGCTGCCAGTTTCCTCACTGCAGCACCCTTGACACCGATTTGAAGCATTGGATTCTGCCTAGAGATTCACAGATTGTAAATCAGGAGTTGATGTACTATCTTAGCTGTCTTCCTGAGTAATAAAGACCTCAAGACTGTAGGGAACTAATTTCTGAGTGAGGCAGAGACTATGTTGAACAAAATCATCATCTTGATTTAAAAAATGCCAGTGATGGAGAATCCAGAAATCCACACCTTCTGCAAGACATTCCTCCTGGTGCTCAGTCTATCACTTCTTGTTCATGTGAAGCTGTATGGTCCTACCCTCCACTTCCACTGCACCTTCACTGGCAAGTGAAGGCCTCTGGTACTTCTGCTGTACATATTCAAAGGGATCACATCTCTTGGGGGATATCCACAAAGACTCTGCTGTCTATTCGGTCACTGTGGGAGGTGCTCTTCTCTGAGCCCTTGCTGGGATACACTCAGTCTCCTTGAACAACCATCAGCAGAAACAAAGCGGCAGTCACAAATGCTGGGCTGCTGTAATCTCTTTGCCTTTGCTCAATATTCCTGTGCTGAGGTGCTGCCCATCGTGACAACGTAGCTGTGTAACACAGCATCGCAGTTGTTAGCAATGGGACAGCAGCTTTGTACTGAGTCTGCAGGACCTCAGGGCTGAGGCTGGTCGGAATTGCTCCATCTGAACTTTTCCTGACCCTTTTGCACCCTTATTTCAACAGGTTTTGATGTGATGTCAGTTTAGCTAATGGACTGGTTGTTTATGGCTACTGTTCTTTAGTTTTGCTGCCTTTGTGTGCTACAATCAGAGCTTTTTATAGATGGCATTAACAAGTGCTTATTCTAGATATAACGAGATGTTTATGGCTCTCAGTCAATGAGTTAAAGTAAAGAAATACAAGCCAGGTACAACAGCAGAGGACCTGAGAAGTGGAGGCACAGGATGCAGCATAGAGGTGGGGTGATAAGGCATGGGATGATAAGACATGGGGTGATAAGAGCTGGGGCACAGGCTGGCATGGAAGACCCCGCAGCTATAAGCAACTCACTAATGGTAGTTAAAAAAATGCAGATCTGCAGTTGGAGAAAACTGGTTTTAAGGATAAAAAAGAGAACAAGGAGGTAGCATCTAACATATGTGAAGGACATTGAATGTACATTGAATTTGGGTGTAAACAAACGTTACATGTTAGCTTAGTAGCTAACACTTAAATGTTAGCTATTAGCATGTTAGTGAACATACAAAAATGTCTTCAAGTGGATCCTGGAGAGAAAAAGAAGAAAGCAGCAACATGAACATCAAATTCCTCTCAAAAGAGGCCTCTGGAGGTTGAAGACTATGGTGGTACCCTCTCCAGCATCTGAGGCTACTGACTTTAAGATCCAGAGGAGCAATGAAAGGGGGTGCATGACTCCAAGAGAAAGGACAGAAATGAGAAAACGTGTGTGTTGCAATTTTAATTCCATTATTACTATTAGAGTGTCTTTTTCCGTAGGTAAGTACACTAACGGCATTATTATACTTTCTGCAATAATTAGATCTAGACTAATGATGATTCTTCAGTTCACAGAGCTCCAGAAAGATGCTCCCCCACATGCAGTCAGTGCCAGACATCAGAGAAGCCTTGCTGCCACCCCAAAAGCAAAGGAGGACACTGGTGAACACATGACCACCTACATTCAGAGAGCTCTGGAGGCGTTGGTCCCACTCCCATCACTGCTCTGCACTGGCAGTGTTTGAAGGCCATTCATTTTTCCTTTGTCCGCACCTGGGAATGCAAAAGCACAGAGCTGTCGAGGCTTATTGTATGGAAGTGGACTGGACCATGCCTGAAGGACTCAACATCTGGTTGCACCAGCTTGGAAAGCACTGGCTGTGGTTCTGTCTCCATTTTTCTTCCATCAAATAGGAAAATTGTTTCCCTGCTAAACATGAGTGACATAGAACAAATGTCCTCATCTTTGTGCAGTGCTGAATTATTATGATGATAGATATGTTAAATTACTCTGGTCCAAGCCTTTGTCTAGAGGCAAAGTGGGGCCAAGCAACCCTAATACCAGTTTATGTCACAGTTTATAAGCTCTTCTTAAACACTAAAGCAAAATACTATGGAATGTTTAGTGCAGATTTTCTTTTTAAAAAATGAGTTGCTTGAGGTATGACAACTTTTGTAAAAGTTGTTTCTCACTTTTGCCAAGTTACAGAGCTGCCTGAAAGAGTTTGAAAATTAAATTTCCAGTCAAGGAAAACAGAAGTTGAGAGAACCGGGAAGGAGGTGGTGGGGGAAATGTGATTATTTGCCCTATTTCTAGATTAGCGCTGCCAAATTCCTAGGGTGTTACGTAATTAGCATGCTATCCGAGTGCTCTAATCATGACAGCACGTGCTTTCTTGCCATACCTCAGGCAGTATTGCAAGTTTTTATTCATTCGTAACATATTTAAAATCTGTAACTTACAAGTTTTGTTGAGAAATGTGGGGGAGCAGAAGGAGGGAGACAGTTTGGGATTTTTTGCTGTTGCCATTTCCAGGTGAGTTTCTCCCTCCCCAACTCCCTTCTAACTTTCCCGGATGCTTCTGTTTGGTTGCAGCACAGGTGCTCTGTGGCTTTGCTGCTGGCTGAACCTGTGGTTTGTGGTGTGTCAGTGTTCAGTAGGGTGCATGTTTTGGGGGGTTTTTTTGGACTTGAAAAGTGCTCCTGAGATACCATCCCTGCCTCCGTATCTTGCAGATGTTTTTATAGATAGTACAGCTTATTCCTTGCTTGAGTCATCCACACAGAAAAAATATATATGCAAATGATTTCCTCTCAGCCCTTCCCATTTTTCCTCGTAACATCAGGTCCCCGATGCAATGAGGTTTCCATATGACAATTAGTGGGGATAACAGAGATAAGCATCATCAAGGAATATGATGTAACCCAACCAGATTTCTCGGCGTTCAAATCTCAGGACCTTGAACCACAGATTTTGAAATCCCCTTTATCAAGGTTACTTCCACAATGTTTAATAAACTCTTATCTTGTAAACTATAATAAGGTTTCAGGCCTTAATCCGTTGAGATTATGTTGGGCAGGGGGGATTTCTTCAGCATTTTAGTACCCCAGGGACAGAACATCCAGAGCCAAACCCAGAGATATAATGAAGTGATGAACTGTAGGGCAGAGCAGACTGAATCCACTTGCTTGTGGTTAGCCTGGCTTCCCACAACTCGCAGCCCAGCTGGAGTTGAGCTCCGTTCTTCATCCTGGATCTGCTCTGACACGCACTCCTGGAGGAGTGAGCACAGTCCCCACATCACACGTTGGAGGACATCAAAAGTCAGACCTGCAATGCACTTTCCCAACATTACCCCCAAGCCGTGCAGAGAGGAAAGCAGTTTCCCCAGGCAGTGGTTTTAAAAATATATATATCACAATTCTAGTTCAGAAGGCAGAGTTTTCACGGGAAGATTTATTTTAAAAAGAGAAATTTCCTTATATTAGCTGTCTGAAACCTTTGCATGAACAGCCTGCATCCTTTAAGGCATCTCAGCTCTGGGGATGGGATTTTTGACCAGAGAAATCATAGCTGAAAAACAGGAATCAGCCCGACACTGTGATTCCTTCCCTGGAATTTGACAAATCCGGATGGTATTCCCACTTTAATGCCTGGAAGGGTGTTGAGCCTTTGTCCTCTAAATAAACAAAAGTCCTGGCAACAAAACTGTTCCCCATTTATGGGAATAGGTGAGAAGGATGATCTATAGGTAGAAAATGTTTCCCTGTGAAGTCTGAGTTGAAATGGAGATATTTTCAGTGTGAAAAACTCTACAACTACTCAGAGCCTCTCTCCAGGGCATCTAACATAACTTTTCTCTCTTCAGCTTTCTTTTTTCCCCTGGTCCCTGGTCCCTGCTCTCACAGAAGCTGTCTCTGGCTGGTTTTGTTGTTCCTGGTGAAGGGAATAGACTCACCAAACCTACGCATGGAGCGCCTGCTCATGCAGAAATTGTACACATGGAGTTAAGTTCCCAAAATCAGTTCAGAACTATAATTATTTCCACCATTCATTTTCATAATTCAGGGAACATTTTAAGACCTTCCAAAGGTTCCACACAAGCTGCATAAGCACCAATTATTGTTTACTCTGCAAAGCTGATCTGAGCTTGGAGAAAACAGCTATTTAAACCCATGAGCCATCAGGTAAAAAGTAGAAACCCAGTGCACCCCAGTGGGATGCGGGAACGACATTTCAACAGGTAGAGAAAAGCCCTGGGATTTCAAAGTACGCAAGGGAAGAGTTTCATTCCCAGTTGAGCTCAGCTCCCATTTTAGATGTTGGCATAAGGACCCAGCATCTAATTCATGTCAGGTGATGCTGATGGTTATGTTATTAGAAATAAACACTTCCTCCCTCTTTAGACTGTAACAAGCTGGTTTCTCTTTTGTACTACACTGTAAAACACCTAGCATGGATGGACTTAAAACTAATGAGACCTTAACAAACCATGAGTAATAAATCTTAGTGAGAGCAAACCAGCACTGCCGTTGCAAACCAGGCAGACTGTGCACACAAGAGCTTTCTTCGGGCAATGCATTTTTTCCCAAAAGTGAGATGAAAAACCTTCACCTTCATCAGAGATGTTGGAGGCTTTCTGCTCTGTTCTGTGGCCACTCTCTTCTATGCAGCCAGCCCAAGGGGCAGATCTTTGACCCCCCCCCCCCCAATGTTGCTCTCCCCAAGTGATTCCTGAAAGCTCTGCAGTTATCAGAGAGCAGGGGGGGCTGGAAATACAACCTCCTTTGTTTAGTCTCGGTGAATGCGTGGCAGGAAAACATCGCCATCCTGTTTTCCAGGCGCTAGCACGCAAATAAGAATGGAGGAAAAATACAGCAGCCTCTCTGACAGGCCGTGATTAATCCTCATTGTGTCCCACATTGAAGAAGTGCCAGCGGTGCTGCTCACCAGCCCGCATCCCCCCGGCCACACCAGCCTGGGAAGGACCTGTCGGGTGAGCCTAGGAGGCAGTGCCTGTGCGTGGGGAAAAGGAGGATGCTTGCAGACGTAACAGCGTGTCCTGGGGTGGATGCACCCGAGGAGCCCGGTGACCGTGCGGCCAAGGGCCAGGGTGATGTAAGAGGGCTGTTAGCAGCACAGCGAGCCGGGAGCCAGACGGGAGGGAGGGAGAAGCTCCTCGTGTGCCCTTATCCCTTCTGGCCCCTGCAGCCTGACTCACTTGCCCTTGTCCTATCACTAGCTCCTTGCCACCCTTTGCTAGCTCAGCCCCAGGGAACAGCTGGTTTGCTGTTTTCTTCTCTCCACCAGGACTGTCCTCATGTTGAAATATTGCCTGAGTCAGCAGGGCTAACGCTGCCAGCTTGTGCGGAGCTGAGAAGTTGCACAAACCTGGTCATGCAAATCACAGACGGCATCCCTGGGCTGTACGCAAGCCTGCAAAAGCACTTTGAGCTGCAACGCACTCGGGACCTGTCCTAGAGCAGCGCCAGTGCCAGGTGGGGAACAATGGTGGGGAAAGGGCTGGCACTGCTCTGCCCTCCCTGGCTAAAACAGGGCAACATGCATCCTCCTAAGACAAGGCAAAGCCTGAGTCATGCCTCGAGATGTCTGGATGTGCCATAAATCCTCACTCGGTAGACTTTTCCCTGCACTGCCTGTGCATATTTGCAGCAAAGCCCCACACTCATGTTGCAGCCTGACCTGTGATAGGTGTGTCATCTTCACGGACTGCCTTTAGGGTGTTCCTGGCCCTGCCACGGGTCTGCTGTGGGAGTTTGGAAGAGCCCTTATGTCCCACTCTCAGACAGGTATGCTAAACACCTTAAGGGATGGGGGTAGGCTGCTTTATGAATGCGACATATTAACGTAATAACAGTGCTTGGAAGGTCTCCAGCTCCTTCCAATCAAGTTCCTAACTTGCAAGTCCCACTGTGTGGGGTAAAACATGATGCACACCTGTGAGACAGGAAATTGTATTAGCTTCCTGCTTTACAGGCACAGAAAATGGCCTCAAAAGTCTTAAACTGGGAGTGGAAACCGTATCTCCAGTCCTTTACTACAAAGCAGCAAATTCACTGAGACAAGGCTGAAGTGCCACTGCACTTGGCTACCAGGGAGGCTGAGGGCAGGGTCTTGGGGCTGTATTCTGCACTAACATCTGGCCTCAGATTTGCTACCTATGTGCTTTGATTTCCAGAAGAGTAAATCAATGAGAATTTGTCCTGCTGTTACCCTGCAAGGCTCTTCTTTGGTCTCTGCATGCAGCTAGTATTTCTGCTCATCTTGGACTGCAAGGGTTTGGGTAGTGATTGCATTTGATCTATGAGTTACCTTGCAATAAGCCCCATACCCTAGACCAGCAGCCTCTGGGTCCTACCACAATATAAATGATAAACAGCCTAATTAATAATGATACACACTTGTCTCCTGGGGTGGTGAGTGGCTTTATTAATGTTTGCAAAAACTGTTCTGTGTTATTTGTATTAACCAGGAAATGTGGCTGCCAAAGCCAGACCGTTGCAATCACAGAGCAGGATGCACTGCAGTTATATTAGGGGTTGGCGTACTCTGCACTGATACAGATCTCTGTGGCCTGTAGCCTCCAGGGAGTTTCAGTATTTAAGCAGTGAAGAAATTTAGATACAAGTTTCAAACGTGTTTACATCCCACAGAGGTCAACCTCTCATTTTTTGGCACAGTACTGGTGGGCGAGCAATACCCCAGGTCCACAAATCTTCCTGGGTTTCCTAAGCCTTCCCAGAGATTTCTTAAGTCTCCTCTTTTGTTCACACCAGGTTTTTAGTAATGAAGTGGGAAGCAGTGTTGTGAAAACAGGGGGACATGGCACAGTCCCACTGTTGGTTACTTGATAGATAGAGCAGGTGATTATATATCTGACATGGTCTCTCTAGACAAAGGCAAAATACGATCTGGAAAGGAGCTGTGTATTTTGAGCAGAAAAAAAGGTTATGTATTGGAATAACCTTGCAGGCCACAGAGTCAGTGACAGACACCTCTGTGTGTCTGAGTCTTTAAGAAAAGACACACTGTAGGTCATCCACAAACCGTTGGCCTCGGGTTGGGAATCGCCAAGTGTCATTCCAAGATTGCACTATTTGGGAAGGTTAGATGACATAATTATAATGGTCCCTTCTGACCTTGCAACCTACAAACCCTCATAATTTGTAATCAGGATACAAATTATTTGCTTTGTGAGTTGAGGAAGGAAGTCTTCTGCATCACCTATCTGCTCCAAAACATCCGCTATTTCACAATTGGCTATGTGCAACGTGCAGGATTTTCACCGTCCACTGAAGGCTCAAGTTCAGCTGCAGCCACCAGTTGCTTTTACCAGGCTGGCTGGTCAGATCCAGCCTGGCTTACCGTGCCACAGTGTCAGTGATACATGCAAATGTTCCATTTGGGGAGGAATACACTTTGCATAGATTATTATGATATGAATAAAGTTGACCCTTCCTTCGATCCTGGTTTAAGCATGGTTGAGGAAAACCAAAATCTAGCCAACACATTTCTGCAAAATCAATCACCTCACTTTTTAATTTATCTCACAAACACATCTCCCACAAAGACATAGAGTAAGTTTACATCTACTTAATGGGGAGCAACCACCACAACCAACAAACTATGTGATGGCCATAGTCGTCTGTCCTACATGTACTGAAACACAGAGGAAATGGCCATGTTTCAGAGCTTATCTGACACATCCCATTCTGCACCTTCATCCCTCCAAAACTGCGCTGCATCTCAAAATGTGCTGAACAACATGGCTATGCTACATCCCACCACACAACCCTACTCCACAAGGCCCTGTGTTCTGTCACACTGCAGACATGCTTTGTGCCTATGGAGTGTGTATGGTTACACACTCACCAGCGCCGTGCCAGCCCTCAGTGTTAATTAAGGAGTTGAAGGGCTCACCTCAGTGAGCAGCGTTGTTGCAGCCTCATCATTTGTCCTTCAGTTACATAAAGGCATTTGGAGGAATGAGGTCTTTTCCTGAGATTTGCATTTGAATTTATTTATCCTATATATACCCAAGCAATCTGATTTTAAATCACCCTGATAACTACGTGGCAGAAATAGAAAATGCTAGCCCTGTCCTTTGGTCTTCTGTGGAACGAGACAGGCAGGAGGACTGCAGTATTAGGAAATAATTGCAATTTCATTTCCAAGCTAAGTAGAGAGGACAGGTCTATAGAGGTTATGAGGCTACGGTCCCCTGAGGTGTGCACAGAGGGCAGGAACATGGCTGGTGATTAGAGGCTTTTGCAGGGGTTAGTGTGCCTGAAGCATGGCTCGTCTGAGCTGTTTGTCTCATTACTTCATGAGGTAACGGCAAGAGAGGCATCTCCAGAGGATGAGTTACCTCATGGCCATCTCTGGAGTAGGGGGGCCAAATTATCTACCTGCTCTGCTATTGCCTATATATGTTCAAGCCAACTCCTCTGTGACAGACCCTTAACCATGAGCTGGCTCCAGTGACGTGACCTCAATGAATTGTGCCTTGAGGGATTAAATTCACAATTTCCTCACACTTCAGTGCATGTGCTGTTCTGAGGAAATCCACTTCACCAACCTTGACTCCAAGCTCTTTGTGCAGATTATAAATAAGTCTGGGACCTTGGGGGAACACGAGGAGAGAAATGGGAGTATTAGTCAGCAGCGCTCCTGGGGGCACTTAGAGCAAGAATCCGGACAGTGTCTCCTCTGGAGAGCATGGAAAATGCACTGTACAAAATATTTTTGCAGAGCAGGAAAACACTGCATTCTTTGGATGACAATGGCATTGTGTCACTGTCTGTGACCACAGCCATGACTCAGGCTGTTGCTGGGGAGGGAGAGGAGGGTGAGCAGGCAGCATTTGCTGCCAGCCACGGCTTGTGCTGCTAACTGTACTGCGTGGTTAGAAACTCCAAAGAAAACACAAGGCTATTGTTTTATTTTTCTTTTTTAAAAAAGGGCTCCTGATTGATAGTCTGGCAGTGTGACTTGCTCCTGGGTCATGTGTACAAACCACGAGCTCACAGGGCTTACATTCTCTGGCGGGGATGGACATGTTACTTGCCGCAGTGTCTGAGGCAGCTGGCCAAGAGACCCGTGGCATGCAGCATCTGGTTGCATTACACCGCTGCTGTCCAAAGACCTGATCCCAGGTATGATCCCCAGTGTCTGCCCCCAGGCATTATCACACATCTGAATACATGAACTTTAAGAAGCAGGTTCGGTTCCACCCAAGCTTGCAAAATTGGAAAGTCCCTGGAGCCTTTTTTTCCCACTTGTCATCCCATGGAAGATGCTGACACATATGTTGCCTACACATCCTTCTGACTGTCTTCACACACCACAGGGACTGACCACTGCAGAAGGGCTTGAACAGAGCTGGCTGCACCTCGGATCTGGTCAGTGCTAGCTGGTAGCAAGGCTCAGACTTAGCTAGGTCGAGTATAGTCTCTCTGTACTACAGACCCCTGGTCGTGTTTCAGGAGACATCATGATGGTGGAGAAGCTCCTGCTGGAAGAGGGTGTCTCTGCACCCTCTCCGTGACTCTCAGCCTGTATGAGGTGATGGCAGGTGAGCCAGCCTTGGTTCTGACAGGAGTCTGATGTTCATGCCTGGCTGTGTTCCTAGGTGATGACCAACAGAGAGACCTGGGTGAGCTCTTAAAGATAACGAGTCTGTTGACAGAGAGGGCAACAAGCACTGGAAGGGTAACAGCTAACTGAGGAAAAATGGTTAGCATCTGAATCTGTAAAATACGACACATCATTGTCTGCTGCAGCCTAGGACTCCTAAGGACCAGCACCCCTTAGAGCTGTGTCTTCTTACAGTGTTTTGTCCACAATATACTTTTAGCTCTTATCAATTCCTAGGAATTGCAGGACACATGTGAGTGAAACCCTTAGGAAAAGAAATGCACAATACAGCAGGCTGCCCTCTGCCATGAGGAAAATCATAACAGGTTGGCAAGCTATGGACAAGAAACATGACACCTACTTCAGAGGCTGCAGTTTGAAAGTAGCAGGAGAAAGGTGGGCTGCATGCTAGTTTTGGCTGAGCGCTGTGACTGTGGGCACATGACCTCCTGTTGTCTCAGCTCAGGGGAAGCCATCTACTCCAATCTTCTTCCTGACATGCTGGCGGAAAGCTTGGGAGAATTAAGCCCTCCTTTCACCTGCCTCAAGGGAGAATTCTCCTAAGCTCAGCGCTGTGGCAACGGGGATGTTGTGCTGTCCAACACACTCTGCAGTGATGCTAAAAAATGACCCCTCCAGTGGAAATCTCTCCTGGCACCAAGCCTCACTGCAGGCTTCTCTCCTGGAGCACAACACAGCAGTTTCTTCACTGACTTCTGCTGGTGGAGAGAAACGGGAAAACAATTTTCCTTATTTTCCTTATTTTCATGTGAATGGTGTGTTTTTGTACTGCTGTTGGAAACAATTGTCCTTCTGAGCAGAGGGTGTGGATGGAGCTGGATTGGAGCATTGTAGGAAAACATCTTTCTCCTTCACTAGCAGACCAAGTTCCTCCCCCCTGTCTGTCAGACAGGAAATAAAGGAAACCTTTGAAAGAACCGCAGAGCATTAACTATTAGAGTCCAGGACACAAGGCTCAGGAAAGATCCTCAGCCCGTCTCTACTGCAGCAGAGGGGTGACACTGGGCAAAACTTCTCAGTCTTCAGCTTACTTTTATGTAAAACGGAGAAGCAGGAACAAGGTGTTCTGTCGGTGTGGAAGGGGCAGGAACATGCTCTCTCTTTCCCCCCAGTACCTGAATGCCATGTCCAGGGAAATACGTGTGTTCTTAAACTTCCTGGCACTGATGGTGCTGTTGGCCTTCACGCTCTGCCAAGGAGCGTGCTGTGTCTTTTGGTGTTAGTTATCATTCTCCTTTTGCTCTAAGGCACGAGGCTAATGGTGCTCAAATATGAAGTTTGCTTTGCAAGGAAAGCAAGCTGTAGAAAAAAATAGTCCTGTACACCTTGAAATGTACTCAGCAACCCACAACACACACTGGTAAGTGAGCACAGGGCAGTTCTCCCACACCCCAGCCCAGACCCTAGGAAGAAGCTATTAGGGCAACATGCAAACAGACCTACAATGCCTGCAGCGAAGCGTGGACTGCAAAGCATTGATCTAGAGAACTCACCCAAACACATGTAATGTACCTGGCTGCTGCAAGCCAGCAGGAAAACACAGAGGGTCAGGGAGTGCAGGGCAGTGCGGCCATCGGTCCCCACCTCCGTACGAGCCAGCGTGATACGGAGGAGGTGTGCTACCTGTTGGTGCGAGCAGGTGCTTACGTGTCCCATCGCCAGTCTACACCCCCATCATGTGTACTCTTCCACGCTTGGAGTGTCTTTTGGCTTTCTACCTGTACACAAAGACGTACACCTACAGCTCCCTTCACATTTACGCTGGGGCACAGCTCTGACAGCTTAACATGCAAGGGTGAGAGTAAATGTTATGTGCTCCTCTTTTAAGACCTCCTAGTTCATGACCTACTGTCAGGTTGGGATCTACTAACAAGTACCTATCTCTCTTACCCTCAAGAGTGCCTGCAAGATCAAGGGCTCTGTGCTAACTGATTCTCCTTCTTTCAGAGAAAATTAGATGGAAAAGATTCCCAGGAGAAGGTGTCAGTGAAACATATAAAGGGAAAAAAAGGACTGAGATTAGGCCATCAGTGCTGAAGTCAATTAGTAAGTAAAGATATCAACACACAGAATTTTGGATAAGCTTACAACCAGTCACACAACAGCATTGGAAAACAGGTGGGAGCTCACCAGTTCTCCACCTAAATTAGAAATGACACATTGAAGATTGTGCTCACAGCTTCTGTTAATGTAGATTCACCTCTTCCTCAAAACCCTCTTCCTCATTTTGTTGTGGATTTCAATTCCAAACTCACCCTAGATTTCAGGCAGGACTCTTCAAAAACTACAAGTGATTTATTTTTGGTTACCTAACACAGGAAAACAAGAGGACCGGGTGTATCCTGAGAAATGCAGTCAGAAAGATTCCAGAGCTTGTCAAGTCTTCAGTCTGCAGAAAAACTAGGGGAAATGCCCACGCTTGTACATATTAATGATTGTCACTACAGAGTCTGGAATCTCCCCTAGTTCAGCTAATGCACTGGCATGGGGCAGAGGTAAGGTCATAGGCTGGAGCTGCTACACTTGCAAACTGGGATAAACATTGGGGCAATCTCTGGAGTGAACAAGTGATGCAGGTACAAGCTCCTCTGTTTTTTCTTAGTGGGGTATCCAGGGTATTCATAACACCTACTTGCTGGTTTTGTAGATATTTTAGTTTGATGCTATGAATGCCGTTGGACTCACCCACCTCTCTCCCCATGACTGGTGGTACAGGGAACTTCAGCTCAGTTCACATGTGAATCTGCCATTTTCCTCTGCTCTAACAAGCACAAAGAAAACACATTCCTCTGGGGAATTCGTGCATGTGCGGAGCAGCAGAGCTTGACTTTGCAGAAGCTGTGCCTTGAACATGGCCGGATCTGAATTCCTGACTCTTTCCCTGCATCCCTTTCCTCTCACCAGCCTCAGAGGCAGCCAACTCCTCCATCCCATCTTTACTGATGAAGAGGGCCAGCCTCTTCTGCTGAAGATTTGTGGCTTTCTCTGGGACATCCAACTCTCCCACAGACTCCAAGAGTCTAGATATTTAAATCATTGCCCCACATCTGCCCAGCAATTAATGACATTGCTTCCCAGCCTTGTTTGCTTCTGCCAGGAGATGCTGTTGGAAGTTTTTCCTCTACTTTCTCTCTTGACATGATGCTGCAGGGCTAGAGACCAAGCAGAGGATAAGACAGACGCTGGTGCACAACAGGGAAAGGGAAAGAGAGAGTAGAGCTGTCCTGAACTGTTGTGCTCTTTTTGTTTCACCCTTACATAATACTCTGAAGGAAACAGAAGTGCTCTGCATATCTTCTGTTGGGGTCCTGAATGGCAACTCTGTCCCAGAAAGAGGACAACTGTGGAAGGGAAACCAGTAAGTAAGGCTGCAGTTTGGGAGAGTGTGTCCTGGCTTTCTGACAAAGGCCATGAGAGCTAAGGTCTTAGCTTTTAAGTTTTTTCAGAAAGTCAAGACTTCAGGGCTAAATTAACTCTTATTTTGCTGGCTTTACTGAGATTTTTTTTGGTCCTCTACAGGGGAATGAATCTTACTTCAAAGCTTGCCCTCACTTTTTGTTTACTCCCTCATGTTCCTCTGAACCAAACATCCTCTGTATGTACTGACATCAGCAGTGAATTGGTTCTTTTGTGTTAGATGGACTGTACAAAACCTTTGGGGAGGATTGTTTGCAATTATGTGTAGACATGCACTTATATCCTGAATTCTTGAAAATTAATATCAAGAGTAAAATGTGCCTGAGGTTCTCCACTGACAAGGAGCAGCAACGGTCAGCTGCTGCCTAAGGCATGGGGAGCCATCACCCATCCCACAGCCCCCAAGTAAGGCAAGCAGGGCAGAATCAGACATCATGGTCAGGTTCAACCAAGAGTCCAGATCACCAGACAAGATTCTGGTGATAAGGGAGGTCCCAGGTCAAGCTGGGAAGTCAGCCTGCAGTGCAGGATTGGGATCCACAGGGTCCATGACAAGCCACACGGCTGTGGCTGACCTGGAGATCAACACTCCTCCAATGTAGTTTAGGCATGGTCTGAAGGCCCAGGGCTGTACTTAGATGGGCCCCTGGACCCATGGGAAGGTGCTGGATGGAGGCTCCAGCAGAGACTGGTTAGGACCATTGAGTCTACCAGTCTAAGGGCTCATTGAGACAGCTGGTTAAAAACATTGCCTCCCCATGAGAACTTTGCTTCCTGTTTTCTCTTTCTCTAGTTAGGGCTGAACCCATTGAGAAATGCTTAAATGGAGCTGGAGGAAAACTGCCCTTTCAGACTCTGTTTTTTACCATTCATTCGAGCTCTTATTTAAACTAGTGCTGTTCTTCATCTAGACTCCATCCAGGATAACTAACTAATTTAACTAACTAATTAAATAAATAGTACTGTTCACCTGAACTGGAAATTTTACTGTTTTCCTCCATCAGGAAACATAAAGAAAGGGGAAAAAAAAGGAATAAGCAGCATAGGCATCATATATATGATTTTATCCAACAACGTATCCAGAGGAAGGCAGAAGGTGAACGTAGCTATCCAAACCCACCAGGACTTCCCTGACGGTACAGTTCCTTCTGACAAACCAGACAAGGACAACAGGAGCCCAGCATCAGCTCCACAGCCTGACCACTGGCCTGGGGCTCAGGCCAGGAGGAAGCTCCACTTCTCTGCTCCCAAACCATGTCCACATCAAGATCCAGAAGTGTGACCTCCCTTCACCTCAAACATTTCACCCTGATGGGAGGCTGTCAGTGGGAAACCCTCCACCCTTCCCTGTTCACCCAGAGATGTCTTTTCTTCCATGAAAGCAACCAGGTCCATCACATAGATGCACATGTACTGGCCATAGCTGGCCCCAGCTACAACCATGAGCAAACCTGCAGTGACAGGAAAAGTAGGTCTGGTCAACAAGTAGAAGGGTGAAGGTGACAGATCCAGGCCTCCAAGGACCAGTTCAGGTGCATGGGAAAGACTGGGACCAAGACAGTTGACACTGCAATATCGATTTGGGGGGGGACCAGCCCAGCTCCTCCTGACATGGCTTCAACAGTGACTCAGCCCTGAGGAGGGCCAGGCAAGGCAGGCGGAGAGCTCAAGCAGGCTGTGAAACATCCCCTGGATGGGGCACCATGCTGTGCCTGTGGGCTGGGGAGGGGGTCCCAGGTAGGATGTACACACTGGCTGGTGCAGTGTGGAAAGGGGTGGGGGTACCATTGGTAGTAGACAGCTGGTCAAAAATCCAGAGCTTGGGGGTATTGTCCCTTCTGCAGCCACAGAGCTCCAGACGATCAGCAATGAAACACTGGAGTGCTCCTTGGCACAGCACACTGACCTTTTCACTTGGCTCTTGGATACCAGTGAACAAAGAAGGGTTTTACCATGCGGGAGAGTCTCACAGATAATAAATTTGTTCATTTAGCTTGTGCCTTTGTCTGGGAAGTTAGTCTGCCACTATGGGAACCCATACTCTCCTTCTCCAGGCCAGATCGAGGACATATTCTCAAGTCTCATCTGCACCCTGAACCTTCTTCACAGTACAGTTGAGGACCTGATCCTCTCTTTGGATCCATGTGGACTTCTCCTTGCCTTCTTCCTAAGCTTCATGTCTGTAAGATTTCCCTGTCCTAAATGTGGGTTTGTACCACTGGGCACTGCTGCCATCTGGAAAACTCCCACCTGATGCTCTGCCAAAACTGAAAGATTAGAGACATACTAGAGCACTTGGCTGCCTGTGTGACAGTGTCACCGGATTTCCAAGAAGATTTTAGTGGACTGATTCTCTCTATATCTGATTTTATTCTTATTTATCTTCTGCTTTCTTATCCTGCAAAGATTCCTGTCTTTGCCCTAACATCCACAATCAATTACTTCCCTGGTTGAAATTGCACAGTTCCCCACAGGGCCAGGCTCTGCACTCCAGTCTGCTAGAAAGCAGCTTCCCAGCCACCATCCCTGTTGTATTGTAGGAGGAATGAGTGGCAGCCGTGTTCTCGGCAGCAGCAGCCCGAGTTGCATGTTCATCTTGCATAGTCCTGCCCTGGAAGGCAATCCAAACAGTGTACTGAATAATCAGCAGAGCCCAGAGCAAAACCCCTGGAGCTGAAAATTGTCACTGATGTTGAACCCAATAACTTGTGCACAGAGAAGCATTTGAACAGATCCCCTGGCTTCTCCCAGGCTGGCTGGGATTCCTGGAGACCTCTGCATGCAACAGGGCTGTGACACCAAAGCAGAAACCCCAAAGCACCAGGCTGTTGGCAGCAGGAGGGGATGCGTGGGCAAAATGTTTTCATCTCCACAGATGAAAGGAGCGCTCCCAGGTTCCCCATGCAAGGGGCCATGACACCCGCCCCTTCTAGGGTGCTCCCTGTTTTGGGGAAAGAGGGTCTGGGGAGCCAGGGAGCTGCACCCCAGGGCAGAGGGGGAGGGCTGTCTGCACGGGGTTGCAGATCAGGCTGTCCCTGGGGATGGTGCGGAGCCACCACCACCTGGGCATCCTTGCTGGATCTTTGGTGCGCTTCTCCCTCCCACACAGAGTTGCAACACAGAGCTACATCTGTTCTGGTCCTGGGATTTTCTACCTGAATGGGGTCTGTCCACCCCTCAGAGATGAGTAATTTCGTTCCCCATCCAATTCCTTTTTAGCTTTCTGGCTGCCTCAGCATGTTGGCTGGACTCCCTCAAAGCAGTGAGACCAAGGTTGAGGGATCTGCTTTGGCCAAAAAATGCTATTTATCTCACAGGTGTAATTACAGTGATTTGTCTGGAAAATTTGGCTTTCAGTGATAAAAGACCTCTCTAATGAGAAAGACTGTAATCATCATTGAAAAATCTTCTGAATTGAAGTATATGCTAATATATGTGTTACCATATGTATCTTTCTATGCAAGTATGTTCATGCATATAAATAACTATGTTTACTAAACTGTTTTAACCTGCTTTACAATACAGCCTGAAATTATCTTATCTATATTGCTGATGAAAATAAACAGATGTATCCAAACATCAAAACACTCCTGTATGAGGAGTTCCTTATCAGTCCTACTTCCCCTCACTGACCCAGTTAAACCTTCAGTAATTCATTAATTTCCTAACCATGGCTTTTTAGAAGTACTAACTGACTTTCCTATCAGCATATTTTTGATCTTGTGAAGCTGCAATTCCCTAATGTTTTGTTTGCCTTCTGCATCCTGCAAATGCATCCATCCGTTCAGCTTTGTCACTGCCTGCCTACCTCCGCTAATTATCACCTCTTTACCCACACACTTCTTTCCTAACTAGCTAGTTCAAAGCCTTAGTAGAAGGAAAGCCCAAAAAAGAAACTATCCAAAGCATGGCAGCATTTTTACTTTTTATATGTTGGCTGTCTCTCAAGAAAGGAAATAAAAGGGGTAAGATTCCAGGACATCCCTGTTACTGAGCTCCGTGCCCCAGCTGTGGTACTGAGATCCTAAAATTTCCTATCCCATGGGAGAGATCCCTACTTTGTTATCTGCCTCCTCTAGGTGAAAGAGAATGGGAGAATACAAGAAGGAGGAGGTCTGGATGCTCACCCTGGCCACTCAGCTGTGACAGTGGGACACCATATCTAAAAAGTGGAGAGCTGCTCCATTCACAGTGTGCACCTTTCCCCTCCATCCTTAACCCCAGTGACACCCAGCCCAGATGTTGCGCAGCTGTCTGGAGCAGTCAGGTGCTTGGGAAGGACAGGACCTGAAGGAAGGCTGGGGACCCCATGGAGCCTGACTCCAGGATCCAGCTCAACCCTTCCCTACTAGACATTCTGCTGAGGATATTTCTGGTCATGTGCAAACCTAACTCCCACCCTCTCAGTCAGGCTCTGTGGATTTTAGACCGCACTCAGAACAAGGTAGATGACCACAGTCAAACCACTGCTGTAAAATATCTACCACTTGTGCCTTGTGTTCCCACAGAAAGCCCTCCATGTCCGAATGACAGCAAAATGAAACTCCAGCCCTTATTTATAACACCACCAGCAGAGCAAGGTACAGGGTGGGAGTGCACTCCTTAGCCTGTGGACATGTAAATTCCTTAGTCTAATCCCAGATAAGATAGGAAACTTTCCTTTTCAGTTAAACAGTACTCTTTGGACACTTACTGCACCACCTCCCTCTGCCTCACTATTAAAAGAATCTGACTTTATCAGAGGGTCCCAAATAGGACATCCCTGGACATTTCTGATACACCTTTTTTCGACACCATGTCCAAACCAATGACATTGTCACAGGTTGATCTCTGTTAGCAGTTCATTCTATGTTCACAGTCAGCATCTACATTGCTGCCCTGTAGCTCTCTTTGTGTCTGCCCTAAGAGGATTCAACAGCTCTTGGGACAACAGTGAGAGACTTCTTTTCCAGAACAAAAAAAGAGCCAAGAATGAGTCAAAGAACATGGCTCAAAGGACTCTGTGTAAATAGTGTTCTCAGCTCTGGAAAATGCCAAATTCTTAAGATATGTTTGGGGGGCGGGGGGGGGGAAAGGCTATGCCATTCACGTGTCATACTCTGTTGTTTATCAGAAGTCTTACTAAAATCTAATTCTTCATGGAATATCTGAACAAAATTAGAGAGGATAGCTGTAGGCATCAGCAAAGGGTGAGACCTGCAATAAAAGGACCATAGAGATGATGAAATCCGGGTGATGCACCCACAGTAATTACATCATTCTTTGGTGATCAGAACATCCCAAGAGTTTATAGCCTGATGAGTAAGTGTTCAGCACCCGCTCTTGCAAATGGATTTATGCAACTCTCCACACCCAGCCAGAACTCTATGGACAAAGAAAAGGCTGAAGTGTTGTAAGAAAGGAGGGTGCCCACACAAGTCATACAACCAGGCTTTGCTGAGACTTAAATGAAGATCATCAAATTGCTTTCACCAAGGCTTTCTGCTTTATAAGGAGAATGTTCTGAACTTTCCTTTGACCTTGCAATAAAGCAGATAAATATCCCTTCAAAATATGCAGGATACAATGCACATTTCTGTCCAGGGTAGCCCCATTTTTCATGATGATTATTCTAGCTACATCTTCATGATAAAGGGTTATTTTAAGGACAACAAAAAAGATGCTCATATCTGTCTTGATATAAAGACATAAAGGATACCTTCTCAGCCTACAGTCTCTTACTATCATTTCTTCTGAACTTCCAGAGGATATTTCTTACCTGTCTTTAAGGTCTAGCATTACCTCAATGACTCTAAGCCAGAGTCCTGATGGAAGAGGCTTGAGCAATAGTGATCATACCTTAGACTTCACAGAAAATTAACTCATTTATTTTCATATTTACACCCTGTTGGGCTAGAAGATGACTCTGTTATCATCGATCAAAGATCAAGTTAAATCAGCAGTCTCATCAACCCTTCTTCTTGTGGGGATCAATCCAAGGAGATGGAGAGAAAGTCATCCAAAACAACTGACTGCGTGGTGGGATCTGAGCAGCATTAGGCATTTATGGAAGATGTTGGCAAATGCAGGGGCTAGGAGATTATTTGTCTAGTCATCTATATGCAAAGAGAAACCTCAAAAAACAGCAGAAAAGTAAACAGAAAAGAGATGTATTCTGAAATACAGCCTTGAATAGAAGTAAGAGCAAGGAAAGTCTTTGATAACTGAAATTCACTGGAAAGGTGGTCATAGACAACATTTGTTCCAAATGCCTTCTAGGAAATAAAGTGGTGTTTCTCTTCCTTGCAAACAAACAGAATTGCCCCAAAGATATACTTTGGTATACATTACCCATTTCTTCTCATAAAAGACACGTAAACATCTAGCAGGCTCTGGAAAGAGGTGAACACCACAAGCTGGAAAGAGTCAGTACAATGAGATTGGGGTGAGTTTCTAGGCACATTTTATCTTTTATTTCATTTGGTGATCCAAAAAAACTCACTTTAGGTGTCATTAATCCACCCCCAAAATGTGGATAAGGTTGAGCACCAGTGGCTTGAGATGGCTGGCACCAGCAAAACATTGCTACAGATTAGCTTAGTACCACAATCCATTTGTTAGTCTATTAAATTTTTTTCAATGCCGTGTCATTATTCTGTCAAACTTATCAGTTGAGTACATTCTGAATGTGAAAATAATTTCAGATCCACTGCAATACACTTTAAGCAAATTCTCCTTCAAGAAAACTTCTTTACCCCAGTCTGGTTACTCTCACCACATGCTCATGAGCATTGATTTCTGATGGGATTTACAGAATCAAATCCTATCATCCGCAGAAACATATAAACGATAAGGTGTTCAGGCTAAAGATAACAGACTAAAAAAAAAAAGAAAAAGCATGTTGTCTGTATAACAGACAGATGTTACCTTAAGATTCAGTTCCACCTTTATTCCTAACTATCCCCGTTTTCCAGAGGATGCTGCAAGAAACTTAGGAAAAAGCAGGGAATAAGAAGAGGGATCCCAGTAAAAGGACACTGAAGAGAAGTCTTAAAATTTACCATATTTTTCTGTGTGCTGTTTGTTTTCTCCAGAACTTATGCTTAAGACTCTAGGGCCAGGTCTGAAAATAAGTTGCACTGAAATCAAGAGGACTTACATACTTAAATATTTCTGATGGTCTTGTATTCATGCCCAGTGCAAAGCTCACTGAAGCCAGAGAAAAGTTGCCAGTTAACAACAATGGGCTTTATACTAAGTGTTTTGTAAGAAAAGAAAAAAAAAAAAAGATCTAATGTTACCACCAGCTAGCAAAAACTTCTTCTCTGTCCCAATACATCATACTCTAATGCTAGTATCATTCTTAGGGTGATAATGACTTGTTATCAGATGCAAAGACACAAATAGAAAAAATGTTATGATGCTAGAAAAGAAGTTATGATACTGGTAATTAGCCACGCAACACCATCAAGAATAATCAGCCAGAATTATACATCAAATGAGAGCAAACAGAATATGCAGTAGTCTCCTAAGGGAAGTGGCAGAAAGAACAAACAATTGAGTCTTTTATGTAGTGAGCTGGAAAACATACAACAAAGATTAGTATTTGTTAGTTCTACAACATAACAATTGAGGTCATATTAAGCTAATGAAATATGTGCATGCACATGGTAAGAAAAGTCCTTACCCCAAAATCTTTACATTCAAAATAGGAAAAAAAGAGTAAAGAAAACCAGTACAGCATCTCTGTCTTACAGGATCATTTACATTAGACACCATTCTAACAAGCTTCATTTCCTTCTGGTTCCTTTGTCTACTATTTCGTCCAAGGGATGGTCTATACAGAAGCATTAATGATAATAGTTTTTGTTGTAGCAATAGAACAGCCTGTTGTGAATAACGCCAAAATTATAAAAGGCTTTTCTTACTCCAAAAGTTACAAAATCTAATGCAGTATTCACCAGAAGTGTCTGTTCTGGATTATTCAGAAGGCCAGAAAGAAGTGGGATGCAGTTTGCAATTAAGACCCCTAAAATCCAGTGAATCCATGCGCACTATAGCTCTAAGCTTACATTAAAGTCGGTGGACATGTGGAGTGTTCTTCACTTTCCTCCACATAGACATCAACTCTAATATGCAACATCTTAAGGTATCCCAAACATCCACAAGGAGCAAATATGCCGTAGGAGCCTTGGGTAAGTCTTCTGTTCTACAGTGAGAGCTGGAGACTGGGTGGGATGAACAGGTAATTTGAAATGTCATTAGCCACTTCTGTGTAAGTGAATGAGTTGAACCCTTGGTCAATGGAGCCTAAAGAGCAATCCAGCTGATCACCTGGTATCTGTTTCAGGCGGACTGCATCACTCTGCACCCGACTGACTTACTATCTCTCCATTGGCTGTAATCAGACCATAGACCCTTAGCTGACCTATAGCATCTTAGATGCGGACACCTACAGTTAGTTACCTTAACTAAGAGCTGACTCTCATGCTGAAGATATCTAGTCCACTCTGGGCCTAAAAACTATGGACAAGGGCAGTTCAGTCCAGTAACCTTCATGCAGGAATCTAGTCTCACTCAAGAGGGTAGGGGAAGCCCACCTGTCCACCAGCTGCCAACTGAGAAGAGAATGGGTCTTCTGTACACCCATCATATCTGCCACCCTGTGCAGATGTCTCAGATACCCTAAGGTGGCTTAAAGGTCACTAGAAGTCTATGTTTAGGCACCTTAATCAAGCCCAAAGGTACAGTCACATCAAGGCCAAAAGTGTCATCATTATGGATGTAGTTGTTTTCAGCAGAAAGTTATCTGAAATCACATCAAACCTGCCAGGCAAGTCAGTACTCAATAGAAAATGGAATGAGAGCGCTTCCAGAGGACTGTAAGTTAAGGTAAAGTTCAGACCACATATCAAAGCTGGCTAAAATAAGAAACAAGCAAACCCTAGCTGATATCTCTGCCAAATCAGCTGTACACTTCAAAGACACACAGTTGGACTGGGATTCCCAAAGGAACCCGCAGTATTTAGCTACCCAGATCTCCTTGAAAATCTATGGCCAGTTCCTCCCTAACTTCCAATACCACTGAGGATACACATCTGATTTTGATTATTCCTTCTGCTTTTCATCCTCAGTTCAGCTGGGCTTTGCATCTCCCCGAAGTGGTGCTATCTCAGCAGCGCAGTAGCCTGCAGTACGGGTTCATTCCTATCCAGGGAAAGCATCGCCCAGAGAACAATTGATACCATGTCTTGCAACACCCAGGTTCTCCTCGGAGGTCTTCCACTGAAGTAACAAACAGGCCCAACCCTGCTCTGTTTAGGAGGTCTGATAAGATCACTGCCCAAGGTGCCATGGCTGCAGGCCAGAATGCTGTCCCAATAAACCATTTTCTGGAGGACCACCTTGTCTGGACTTGTCTTTCCATATTGAAGCCAGGCAAAGCAAAGCATTCAGATGCTAAAAATGTGTAACTATTATTGGTGTTTGTCCAACATTCGGAGGCTCATAAATCTCCCAGGAAAGATAGAATAGGAGCATGATTAAGAAAACAAGAAACTTTATGCATTGATTCCTCTCCTGCTGCTTCCAGAAAAGCTATTGCCTCTTGATGAAATGCCCCCCTTGACTGGCTTCCAAACCAGCACTATCCCCGCAAGTGCTCTTTTTCAAATCTTCTGCATTACAAGAGTCAGACACACAGATACAGCTGCATGTGATCAAAGAGAAAATACTAATCCATATGTGCCAACGTGTCTAAAGGTGGAAGGCAAAAGCCAGCAGCAAAAGAAAGTTAAGAGACCCCAGACAGTGTTTCTTCTGCCTTTTCACCAAAGATAAAGCTCCAAACTGAGGAATGATTTCTGGCACTGGAACTTAAAAAAATTATAACCAACTCACTGCTTGCATTTTGCAGCGACTGATCTCGGTTGTTTCCAGTAGCTGAGATAAAACACCCCACTGATCTTCAGACTGTACTTACCCTTTCTGTTTATATCAGTTACCTCAAGACATGCTGTATACTTCATGCAAATGAGACAGCGTGTGCCATGACAAAAATCCACCTTAGCAAGGAGAACAGGCACAGCACTCAGTACGAAACACCCCTACTAGAAAGCAGTGCTAAGGAAGGAACATTTCCTGTTTTTAAGTAGCCGATAGATATAGAAAACTATTCTTTGTGTTTGCTGCCAACCAGGGAAATAGCTTGTGCTCTTAACATTTTTTAAGGATGTTGTATGTACACACAGATGATGGAAAAGTGCAGACTGAGTGTCACGTAGGAATGAGGGCACCTGCATCCAGCGGGGTGTCCAGGACCCCGCAGGGCGGCTGCACACATCCAGCCCCGCCGCCTTCCCCACATGTCCCATTGGCACGGGAAATTAATTTCAACAGCCGTGCTGGAGCAGCTGTGAGTGAGGACTGGGATGTGCCTGAAGGTGTTTAGGGTCGAAGGAGTAGAATCCTTTACTTAGGAGTCTCCTGCCTCTTTAGAGATCCCTCCTGCCCTCCTGTGCATCTGCAAATTTCAGCACAAAGCTTGAGTTCAGAGTGGTCACCTCAGTCTCTGCTAGTGGAATTTCAGCCAGCGACCACATCTCCCGTGTCATGGGTGCAAGATGGTGATTAAACAGTCTTTTATAAAATAATAATGCAAAATATAATATAATTCTGTAGATCCTCCAGACCTATTCAGGAAGATACTTGAAATTCATGTTATTGGCATACTGGAAAGACATGGAACAAAAATATTTCAACACAGAAATCCAAGTGAAATCTTTTCCTACTCTTTCCTTGGCATCCCTGTAACAATTGCAATAGAACCTAAAATAATTAAGGCTCACAGCCTTGATGAAATAAGATAAAAGAAGATAACTAGAGGAAGACAAGGCATGGATAAAGCAGGAGGTAAGTGGAATCTTAGAGTCCTTTAAAAGAAAAATTTGGCTTTATTTCCAGGATTAGGAAGACACTTTCAGCTCTGTAGTGCATGCACCTCCTGTAATTGCCTGCCTAGGCTCTCCTTTCACAGCCAGGACCAAGACTTTGTAAAAACAGTCATGAAAATCACTATCTCTCTGAGCAAGCAGTGACCCATTTCTTGCTGGGACCAGGCTGGACACTGGTCAGCACAGACCTACAGCCACAGCCGTTATATTCAACAAAGCACTTTTGTCAGTAGACAAGTACCTGACTTATGTCTTCTTTGGCCATGTCCAGATGTCTGCAAAGCCCTTTAATAAAGATATGACCAGGCGATCTTTAAATGTGAGTCCAACAATGAGGGCTGTGCTGAGACACATACTTGGTGTTTAATACAAAGTTTGGCATTTGTGGGAGGAAGACAGTCTCTCTTTTTGTCTAAAAAGAGACAAAGTGGTGGAGACAGGTCCAATCATTCACTAGGCCTACACTGGTAGAGTAGGAAAATACAGACACACCACACACAACTTTCAGGACTGAAGCAGAACCTTGCTTCAAAGGAAAGGAACAAACATGCAAGACAATAAAGTCTCCCAGGGAGAGAGTGCACTGGGTGCATGTCCTCTACAGCAAACCTCATTGGGACTAACTTGAAATGGCTGGTCTCCAATGATATTACTGCCATTAGGTATTTAAATATGCAGTGCACAGAGAATGAATCTGTTCTGCTAGACAGTTCAATACATGGTGGTGAGAGCTGGTCTTGCAATATATGACAGTCATATTGAGTACCTGCAAAGTCCCAGCTGAGTCAGAATATTTTCATACAGATCTTACAAGAATTATTATCCATACAGCTCTGCTTGATACCATCCATTTCACATTTAAAAATAAAACTGCTTAAATGGCCTGTTTTCTGCTCTAGGGAAAATTAAATGTGGAGACAAGTGGCAGTATTTATGCCCAGTGAAGTCTGCTGTGTTCAGGCACCCAGCCTGTGTCTGGCAGTCCCCGTGGGGAGGGTTTTATAACAGCTGGGGAGGCTGCATGGGGTGGCATGTATGGTGACTCATCTGCCACCTACACCATGTCTACGCCTGCAAACTGCCTACACATGAAGTCTCCTGCTTGCCCTCCACTTTGCTCAGAAAGGAGATTTTGGCCTCATTTACAGTTTGGTGATGGATGACAGTGGGGTGATCTGACCACACAGTGCTAGAGTCTCCAAGACCTGAACAGCCTCACTGGGAGTCTTTCCAAAGTGTCAGGCTCCTCTTAGGGATAACTCAGATCAAGCTGCTAGTTGCTGAGACAATAGGCCCCCTCAGTTCCTCTGATCAGCTGTTGCTCCTGAACACATATATCTACACAGAAGTCACTCCATCCTTAGGAGAGTACTAACTATGGTCACAGGTGGTTAATTTCACACAGACTGGTTTGCCAGCTCACATGAACTACTGTGCAAAGACTCTGGGAGCATGTTGTACTTGTGTGAAAACATGGGAAATGAGGCAAGAGGAGTCTGACCCTTGGTTTCCTTGTCTGTTCATGCCTACACAGATCTCCACAGCAATATGCTCACCCAGTATGCTCTGGCATCTCCACATCCCAGCAGAGAGAGGAGCACAGCCAAGCCACAAGGCTACTCCAGAGCTTCTGGAGTACATCTTTTTGTTCTCTGTTTCTATACAACTCAGCCCAGGGAGGCCCAGGGTCTTGGTTAGTCCTTCTTGGCACAATGTTAGCAGAAACAGATATAACATCAATGGAAATTGTCAGATTGGCCAAGCAACTCTTCCGGCCATCTTTTAGGTGTTCTGAACAAAAGGGGAGCTCATAAATTCATTTACGACACTGACGTTTGTGTACCTGCAATAGCTATTGTTCCTAGGGCTGCCTACCTTATTAACACAGACCTTGACAGAGATGGCTCTTGTGTGATTGACAAAATGAAGTTGGCCCCTGCCACGTTGCAGCCTTTCTACCCTTTCCGTGTCCATTAGCAGGTATATATGAGAGGTCATACCGGAGATATATACCAGGTACTTATGAGAGATCTACAATAGAGTTATGGCTTTGGTGGGTAAGGAAAGAGCCACTGATGTCATCTACCTGGACTTCTGCAAAGCATTTGACACTGTCCTGCACGACATCCTTGTCTCTAAATTGGAGAGACATGGATTTGATGGATGGACCACTTTCGGTGGATAAGGAATTGGCTCCATGGTCGCATTTGAATAGCTGTGGTCAACGGCCCGATGTCCAAGTGGAGAGCAGTGACAAGTGCTGTTCCTCAGGGGTTGGTGTTGGGACCAGCGCTGTTTAACATCTTTGTTGGCAACATGGACAGTGGGAGCGAGCCCACCCTCAGCAAGTTTGCAGATGACACCGAGCTGTGTGGTGTGGTCGACACACTGGAGGGAAGGGATATCATCCAGAGGGACCTGGACAGGCTGGAGAGGTGGGCCCATGAAAACCTCATGAAGTTCATCAAGGCGAAGTGCAAGGTCCTGCCCATGGGTCAGGGCAATCCCAAGAACAAATTCAGGCTGGGCAAAGAATGGATTGAGAGCAGCCCTGCAGAGAAGGACTTGGGGGTTTTAGTGGACGGAAAACTGAATATGACCTGGCAATGTGGGGTTGCTGCCCCGAAAGTCAACCTGGCCCACATCAAGAGAAGTGTGACCAGCAGGTCAAGAAAGGGGATTCTTCCCCTCTGCTCCGCTTTCATTAGACGCCCCTGCAGTGCTGAGTGCAGCTCTGGGGGCACCAACATCAGAAAGACACAGACTTGCTCGAGCGAGCCCAGAGGAGGCTACGAAGATAATCGAGGAGCTGGAGCCCCTCCCCTATGAGGACAGGCTGAAAAAGTTGAGGGTGTTCAGCCTGGCAAAGAGAAGGCTCCAGGGAGACCTTAGAGCGGCCTCCCAGGACTTAAAGGGGTTACAGGAAAGCTGGGGAGGGACTCTTGATCAGGGGTGTAGGGATAGGATGAGGGAGAACAGTTTTAAACTGAAAGAGGGGAGATTTAGATTAGATATAACAAAGAAACTCTTTACTGTGAGGGTGGTGAGGTGCTGAAACAGGTTGCCCAAAGAAGTTGTGGATGCCCCCTCCCTGGAAGTGTTCAAGGCCAGGCTGGATGTTTGAGCAACCTGGGCTAGTGGAAGGCATCCCTACCTGTGGCAGGGGAGTTGGAACTAGATGATCTTTAAGGTCCCTTCCAACCCAAACCATTCTAGGATTCTATGTTCTATTCTATGATTTTATCATCTCCAGCCTATTGTCCCACTCACAAGCCTCAACAGTCACCTCTTAACACCTCTTAAAACTTCATCTAGATCAAATACTCAAACCCAGTTCAGGAGAGCACACCCAGGAGAAAGGCTTTCAAGAACCACAGTAGCGGCCCAGTAAAGCCAGTAAGAAGATACTAAACATTCATAACCAGAATTACAAGTCTCTGTATTCTCTTCAAACAAGCCGCAGAGCATACACAAGCTGTATGTCCTAGCTACACCAGAGCCACTAACAGATCAGAGAAACATGGAGGTCAAAAGTGGAAAACACCTGCAATACCACCTGCAAGGCCTTACCATGTGGCACCATGCCATTTGCCTTTTGGTGAAAAGGAGAAGATGGGAAGAGGTGCCAAGGAGTCCCACAGACCGTTCGCCACAGAGATGTTGCCTGAGGAATTCCAGGACCAGCCCCATTAGATGTTTGTTGAATCTTCCAGTGATGGAGGCTCCAGGGCTTCCTTGTGTGGCCTTTCCCGGTGCTCCACATCCTTTTTGTCTAGGATGCTTTGTCTTATCATCTAACCTAAATCCTCTTTATTACAAATTAATCAGATTCCTATTTTTCTTTCCTAAGGAGAGATGAAAAGCAGTTCATCACTGCCTTCTTCATAATGAGATCTATGATCTGGACAATGGTTATCAAACTGCTGTTCCTGTCAAAGATAACTCTCAAAGGCTTTGCCAAAGATTTATTTTACTTATTGCTTTCCCTTATCCACTAAATGGAAGAAATACATTAAAGTAGTTAGACAAGTTTTATTCTTCATAAATCCATGTCCATGTTTCATTATCACCTTTAAACTGATTATTTAATAATTTGTTCTTGCATCCTTCTGCTGTACAAGTTAGATTATTCTGATGTGCAGCTCTCAAGGTCCTCCTTTCCTGCTTTTAAAGATAGTACTTTTGTTTTAGCCATTTTTCAGTTCTCTTGGACCTTAAGCATTCTCCATCACTGCTTGAAGAGAATTGGTTTCAGGGATTGCCACGAACTAGTTCCTGCTGCACTCTGTGCTAAAACCTCACAATGTCTCGGTGCCTAAGTCATCTATTTTCCTAGATACTCTCAAGCTTCTTCTTTCCCCATTCTGATCTGCCCATCTGCCTACTCTTACAATTAATTATGTTAGCAGGATTTTCATGAAGACAGAAGCAAAGAAGGCATTGAATACTGAAACCTACAAAAATTATCTTTTCTCTAGAAATGATATCGCACTAAACAAGGAAGAAGACCACTTGCCTCTTGCTAACCATATGTCACCTTAGTCTAAGGGTTTCTGACATTATCACCATGTGCTTTACACTCACTCCTTGTTCATGATTTGTCTCAATGTTGTTTGACTTTCATATTTGTCTAAAGGACTCCATAATCATAATCTTGTTGCTTCTGTCTTCTTTCTGCACCAGGATTTTTGCCCTTTGTCTCTAAGGCAGTTTCTTCCTTCTGTTAGCTACTCAGACATCCCCAAACTCCTCCTTAACTTCTGCTCTGGCAAACTGGCTCCTATGTCCATACAGTTGTTATCTGTCTCTTATTTCCATCCAAACACTTTATATAAACGTGTCTTTAACTTTTGTTGGGTTTTGAACAAGTCTATGGGCTGTCACTCTTCCAAAGAGAGCTTCTGTCCCCCTCATCTGCCCTTCCCAAACAAGCTGCTTTTCTCCCTGCCTCCGCTCCAAACTTGTGGGCTCTCACTGCCTTTGATGTCAAATCAGTCACTATTGGCTGTGACTTCAAGTTCCTCTTGTTTATCCTCCTTCCTCTCAGCACCACTGTACAAACTTGGATTTCACCAGTTTCACTTATTATACCCCCTCTGGCCTCTCGAGTGCTCCTGCTGAAATTTCTCATTAATGTGCTAGTCTGTCAGAAAAACTACCATTTTTTAAAAACAGCCCCTGTAGATTTGCTGTCAGCCAGACTCAGATCTAGACCCACATCTCCCCGATCCCTGTCCAAAAGCCAAAGCCACTCTGCCACGTGCACAGTTACTCCCATCATGCTAACAGCTGCAACATGCCCAAGAGATTTCAGGTGAGAGCTACCAGGGGTGAGAAGGAATCCTGTTGTTTAGTATGATCTAGAATTGTGTTTTATTTTCTCTCTTATAATCCTCTTTCAAACTTCATAATTAGGAATTTAAATTCTTGTTTTGCCAGAATAAACTTGTCTTCACCCTTAAGCATGTCTGGTATTAAAGGCAAGTCTAGGTGAAGCTATGAAATCTGCGTTAGCATTACCTTATCTGAGACAATGCATCCGAACAAGGCAGCATGTGTCCTGGGACACCTGGGACTAGACATCAGTTTAGAGCAACGTGAAGCTCTTGACTGTGCTGGGCCAAGCTGCAAGACCAGGGCCAAGCTTGGATTTGTCCCATTCCATGTTGGATGGAGTCAGTAGAAAGACACTTTGCAAGGCAGGCAAACCCCAGACTGTGACAAGCATTCACACTGGGGTGGCATTACAGCCTCCCTCCATCCCAGGGACATGCAGGTCACCTTCCCAACCAGGCTTGATGAAGACTTGTACAGACCCTTCGGAGCCAAGGTCACAGAGACTCCTCACTTGCTGGCGGAGGACAAACAGTGCTGGCAAAAAATATTTTTTGATTGACTACAGGTGCCTCCTTTTGGGGTTGGGGTTGCTGATGAAGGAACTTCTTCTGCTAGCTCATGTAAGGCCAAAACCTGCCGTCAGGTTCAGATGTTTGGACCATTCATAGGGATACAGGGACAAGGGTAGCAGGTCATCCTCTTCTGAGCAGTTCTTGGGCCTTTTTTTGAAGTCTGATGCTGATTGCTGTCAGAGATGAGGCTGGGTTGCATGGGTCTCAGTATGCTCTCATTACAGTATGAGGCAGAGTAGTGGGAGCCAGAGTGGCTTTGTGGAGCTGCTGCCTTCTGAAGGACCTCTGCATTTTTCAGTAATTTTATCCTGAGTGGCTTTCTTCTTGCCTACAAGAGTTGTGTGCAGATCTGCCCACCCCATCCACTCCATGCCTCTGTGTTAAAGTATTGAACAGGCCAGAGCTGAGGCAAGTGGGAAGGAAACAAACCCCAGGGCAGGTTGAGTTCGGGGCACAGCATCAGACATACTTTGCATTCCCTGAGCCAGCAACCAGCTACAACATATCCCATAGGCAACAGACAAGTCTCGGTCAATGTTCACAGCGGGTCTGCAGCTCTTCCACGGGAACAGCTAAGGCCACATCAAAAGCTGAGGGTAGGCAGCACTGAAGCCAGGCCCAGGAGGGGTCATCCCAAGATCCTATGCAATGAACATCACTGAAGATCAAAACTGCCCTTAGGGGAAATAATAAAAGTGCTTCACCCCCATTTTCACTGTGCCTGACACTAGGTCAGCATTTATGATGTAGTTGTTTTTCTCACTATCACCATCCTTTGCATTTATATAGAAAGGCAAACTGAAACACCAACAGGGAGTGATCTGACCTCTGAGTTTAAGTGACATGTAAATAAATACAGATCCCTGCTCTGCCCACCACATACCAGCTTCATTCTCCATTCTCTTACTTTGGTTCTCACTGGGGAAATAACAACACAAGTAACTGCTTTTTTGAGTTTGATCCCAAATCTTATAACCTGTTTTCAGAACCTCTGAGATTTAATGGAAAAAGGTATCAATTCACGTATACATCAAGACTGATGTTTCCACTACTGACCCTCCATGACCTTGGGCCACTCAGTGGTGGGAAACAGTGAAATGACTTATCATTGCAGTGAAAAATGAATTAATCAGGATCAAATGTAGAAAGTTTACAAACCAAGTTGGAACTGAATGTTTTTCTCCCACTTTATATGCATTATTCACCACAGAGAGGACAATGTCATCCTCCAGCTAAATATACAAACAACTAAAGAAAGAAAATGGGACATATGCTCTGCAATGTAGCAGAAATCCTGCATTCGATCAAACAGATACCTGACCAAATGTCCCAGAGATATGGTAAGTACTACTTCACTTAGAAGGAGATTCAGGTACAGATTGAGAAAGCTACATGTTGGTGTCTATGTGTGGGTATCTTGGCTCCCATTCCAGTCACTGAATATATCTGATCAATCAGTGGAAACCTAGAAAGGGGCTTGGCACACCCTCGGTAGATCCCTGCGTGGATGAGTGGGATTGCTGTCCAGCTCCCACCATCTGTACTGATCTGTTCTCCACTGGCTGTGGTGGGAGCAGAGACATGCAGCTCACATGGAGGCACTTGTACTTCAATGTGCAACCTGGATCCCTCTTCAAAGCCCATTTCAGCCACAACACACAGTGTCCCGTACCACTTGAGATACACAGCGCCATCACGTCTGGCTTTGAGCTGTTGCTCCAGCCAGGCAGAGCTCTGACCTACCCCATCTCATATTTGCCAGCACTGTGCAGGTGTTCACCTGCCCTAAGGCATCTCAGATGGAAAACTGAATAGAGACCCTATTCAGCCACAGGCTGTGGCTCTTGTTGCAGGGATTACAGGAAGAAGTCCTGTGGTCCATTATGCTCACGGCTAGATGATTTTTATCTTCTTGGACTTAAAACATAGTGAATCCTTAAAGTTCTTAATATCCTTTAAATGATACACCTAAATGAGGAATTGAGCAGTGCTGGAGTGCTCTAAAAGAGTTCATTGGAGCCACTTGGAAACTACCCTGGAGGTAAGGAATATTCATTGTGAAGATGATGGAAGAGGATGCTTACTACAGCACTTGCAGCATGTGAAATCCATTCAAAGTGACACAGGACACAGAAGTTGCTAAAGACCTCTCATTGCATGGCTGTATTATCTGCAGGTAGCTGCAATTGCCTTGGATTAAATAGTCAGTGACGATTTTTAATTTTATGTGATGCAAAAACCTGTCTGTGGAATCTTACACAGAAGACACCAGAGACGTGAAAAGGCCAAGTTACAATTTCTTTAAGGTATCAAAATAACAGTATTTCCAAATTAAAAGACAACCTGTAGTTTTCAGACACTTTGGGTTTGAATTAAAAAAAAAAATCAAACTTTTGAAGAAAGCTACTACTTCTGGGAAAGGCTTCATAAACTCAGAGATTCATTATTTTGTCCAAAAAAAGTTTCAAAGCTTTTCAACAAGCCATGAAGGCAATGCAGTATTATTAATCACTTTCTTGGACAATGTGCATGTAATAAAACAAACTAAAATTAGCTGAAAAAAAATTTCAAAGAAAAGGCCACTTTCCAACATCCTGACAAATGAAATAAGTGGATACCCAAACAAAGGGTAAGTGTACAATTCAGGCAAAGCAGGAACTGAAGGGGCAACACTGGTCCAGTGCACTTCACATATAGTCTTTCATACATCAGAGCCCCCAAAAGTGCTTAATCAAAATAATGGAAAGCAGGAGAACAAAACAACTTGCAGGCAAAGGAAAAAGATAAATGGAGACTGTAGCACATATCAGAGAGAGGTAAGGAAGGGGCTTTTCAACATTTCCTCTTACAGAAATTTCTTCAGGTCACTTATCTTCATTGCCTGTCTCTGAAATCACTCCTTTTTTTTCCCACCTTAAATAAGGTGACAAACTGCACAGCATATCGCCAGTGAGAGAGCAGCATTGATTTATCTAATAATATTAGCATATTTTCAGAATCATTTTTCAGTCTCATTCTTTATACACCCCATCATCACATTCATTCTTTTTCTGCTACCACCAAGCTTTCAGATGAGGTGTCTTGTAACTGACCACATGCAGCTTTTCCTTGCCGAGCCACATACATAAAAAGCTCAAGTTATTCCTCCTAATCTGGTAGTTATCCATCTTACATTTCATCCAACACCAGTCCACTCATTCACCTGTCTTTGGCAGGTTCACCTGGATTTTTTTCCCATTCTTCCAAGGTCTTGACTGACCTCAGTAATTTTGTGTGATCTGCAAATCTTTCATTGTTCACTTTCTTTTCAAGATCATACACAATGCCGCCTAGGATGGTGTCAGACTCACAAGTTAAATGCAAAATGGCATTCGCCCAAAACATAAATTACGTCCACATGTAGAGCCAACATAGGAAGCTTACAAATAAAGGCATGTGTTTGAATAATATAACAGTCGTCGTTTCTTTTATCAATTATTTAGGGGTCTTTTGGTTAATGGTTTAGTTTTTTCCCTAAACATGGAAGAATATCAGCATATAAAAGAGTTGCATTAACAATACATTAACGGAGCTGCATAGACAATGTCACAACAGAGGTGACATTGTGCCATGGAAGGGCAGAGTCAGCACATTCATGGAGGGATGTCCTTGCTATCATGTCCTTGAGCCATTTCCACCGCCATCGGGAGCTCCTGTTCTCCTGACAGTTCTCTGGAGCAGTTCACAAGCCCAGCAGGTTTCTGTGGAGCTTGTAAAGGCTCCAAAATTTTACAGCTTGCTTAAGTGTGCAAATATATGGTGTGTTGTGATCATAAAGCAGTATGCTGCTGAGTCCTGGATCACACTCACACTGTTGTTTACTGTCCATCCCACCACTCTTAACCATCAAAATAATTTTTCTCTTTCAAAAGGGAAATTTGTGGTTTCATGGTATTGTGTCATTGGTCTCCTAGCTGACCCTGTGGGAATAGTGGTTTTAAAATCTTGCACAAATCTGGGTGCACTGGAAGTGAGGTTGTGTACAGACCTGGTAGTGACAATAAAATGAAAGCAGCACTGCTATCTGTATCTGATGGGTCACTGTTGCCAGGAATAAAGAAATTCAGATCAACTGATGGCACATTTTTGTGTTACCTCCAACAAAACTGATCAAGGAGATACTATATTACAGATAATCTAGAAAAGGGAAAGAAAAAATATTAACATTGCCATCTTTAAAATGTGCATCCACACAGAGCTTTGGAGATATTAAATTTCCAAAATTTGAGTCAGACTCAACTGTAAGACACATAATGACAACTGCTTGGGACTTTCTGGAAAGGGACAGATGAAACTGAAGAGAACTGTCTCCAGCTGCACAGGGCAGGTTCCAGGGCAACGACAGCCCAGGGCACAGCACAAGCAGACAGGAATGGTGGGATGGAGACAGGCTGACCGACATGACAGTCTTCTTAATCCATCCTGAACGGAGCAGATCACGGTGTGTAGGGTACTTGTGCTCACTGAGTTCCCAGGACCTCCAGGGAGCAAGAGGAAGGCTGTGATGCCCTCTCAGCAGCTTCTGGGCATGCACAGGTGCTCTAGTTGCAACACTGCTGCTTGGCTAAGGATCATTTTCATTGCAGTTTGTGAAGGTAGCTGTGCTTTGTGCTCAAGGTAAATGATCAGCCAGTCCTGAGCCTGAAGAAATGTGTGGGCTGTTGTTGGGGAGCGCTCAAGCCAGTGCTGCTGGTGCTGCTAACATCTGTCCTCAGGAAAGTCATCAAATGACACTTCCTGCTTGGTCTTGGCAGCCACTCCATCTGCAGCCTTAAACATAGTGAATCACAAGAGAAATGGAGAGGAAAAGAGTCCAGGAGAGGAGCAAGGACATAAACATGGTAAACTAAGACTAGATGGAGACTACTTTGGCAGGACTGCCCAAGAGCAAGCAGCAGTAGCTAGTTTTGTGCAAGACATCCAGTGGGATTGTTTCTGGGTAGGGTAATGAGGAGGCTCCTTTCCTGGTTATATGCTTTCTTTTTTTTTTTTTGTCTTTGCACCCACTCCTTTTCCTGAGATATAGCAAGGGATGGGGTAATTGGGATGGGGAGCCAGGACAGAAACCTTTGGATTAACACAGAAAACGATATCATGTTCCTGACCAAAAGAGTTTGTGAGCGCTTGCTGAAGAAGTGGAGCTAGCAGCACAGGGGGGCTTACAGTGCAAGCAAGCTTGATCCAAGGCAGTCATTAAAGAGCCCTTCTGCAAATGCCTGTGCATTAACTGCACATCTGGGCCATTTCCACCTATTTATCATCTCCTAAAACCTTCTGCAGCTTCAACTGGGCATAGGCTTTCCTCCATGTGCAAGTGAGCTACACAGCACAGAGCTGTGAGCACGCTCCCTTCTGGAAATGATCAAGAGCCCGGGATAAAAAGCTGTGAGGTCCTTTGAACCAAAAAGTTCCATATCAGGTCAAAGTATTGAGTATACTGAGAGTTACTGTGTTCCTGATATGGGACATTTCCCCTCCTCATCTCCCTCCTCCTGCTATCAGTTACTTGCAGACATGCATTTGCATGCAGAAGGCATCTCTGATTGCCTCTGCTCATTTTAATCATTGGAGAATTGTACCATGAGCCCTGCTTTCCATCCCACATGTACCAGGTTAGATGGCTTTTGCAGAGAGCTGTTCATTCTAGTATTGCTTGTGCAGTGGTTCGACAGTCATTCTAGGAAAAAAGTTTTGGTCTCTGTCTCCAATGATTTATTACCCTGACTTCAGACGGCTAATGAATCACTGGAACAGGTCCTAAGCTTGTGTTCACATCTATTATGGTTTTGGTGGGACAAGCGATGTGCAGATACTCTGGATGCAAGAATGCATTTTCTTGTGGATTTGATGGGGATCTAAGGCGTGCAATCAAAAACAAGGAAAAAGTGAGTGGTGAGAGAGAGTGAAGGCCCCCTAATCCCTGCCTGAATTATTTTTTTTTTTACCTTACACTTTGAGGGCATAAAGGAGACCAGGGTTTGTGTTACTGCATAATGATTTAGAGGGACATGTATATGTACCTCCTTGAACTACTTAAGCAAAGACCTGAGCGCACTGACCAGGTGCTACTTTTACCTTCAACAAAACCTGGCCCTCCTTTTACATTTCTTTTTAACCCAGAGCTGCCCCTCACCCAGAGGATTCAGAAACCTTCTCTATACATTAGATGCCTATCTACGTGGCAGTAGGATTAGCCTCTCTTCTGCCATCCTTTCTCCACTCCTTAAGAAGCAATATCCATGTGCTTCTTCAGGATCTGCCCAAATGAAATCCTGTTCTACCTTCCCAGTCTTGCCTATCCCCCTGCTGATAGAAGTCTCCATCACATCCCTTCTCCAGGTTCAGTTGCTGCTCCTCCCTCCCAGTTTATCTACCTTGTCCAAGAGTGTTCACAGGGCCAAGCTGATGAGCTGTGTTCTGCATTGCTTTCCACAGTCTCCTTAAATGATCTAAGGACTCTGAGTGACCTGAGCATCCATCCTCAGGTGGTACTTTCAAGTCATTATTCAAGGCTTGAACAGTTATTCATACCTCTCCTTTATTTGTCTGCCATATATAAATTTGTGAGATTTACTGATGGAGCCACAGTTTTAAAATCCAGAGGGAGTGTTTTGACATTCTCCTCTCACGTCCTGCACAAGCGCAAGCAGACTTTACCCAATGACTTCTGTGCCAAGACTTCCCGTTACATCATCGCGTGGTCATAAGCCCACTGACCTGGCTCTCTGAGAGGCAATTGTGATTTCATTCTTACCTCAAAACTTGTTTACACAGAAATCAGAAGAAAGAGGTCTCAAAACATGTGTAAAAAAGTATTTCATTTCTCCAGTTTCAAACTGCTTTTGTAGTGTAAACTAGTGCATAAATCACAGGAAGAATCAAAATACTTTAGAATGGTTGAAATAACTGGGATTTTTATCCATTGGTTTTGCCTGAACTAAACGTTTGCTTCACTCCAAAATGTCTATTTTAGCTTTTTCAAAATTCCAACAAATCAATACAGAAGAAAATTGTTTACCAAGCTTTTAGGTTTTAGAAACAAGAATTTCTTCCCTTATGAGGAAAGTCAACAGCCTTTGTTCTGGGGTAATTCAAGTGTCTCCAGTCTCAGGAAAGTTTCCAAGTTTTCGTCTTAGATGTTTTACTTTGTGGGGTTTTTTTTGGTTTTTTTTGGTTTTTTTTTTTTTTTTTTAATCCACAGTGCCTGACCTTTCCTCCAGGCTACCTCCTTCTCTCTTTAATCTGTAACCAGCACTTCGGTAGGTTGGTTGGGTTGGGTTTTTATGTTTTCCTTGAGAGTAATCTATGCCTCTACTGTGTAGAGAGTGCTTCTGCTTTCTTCCTGACAAGGTAAAACTAATTTCCAGACCTATAGCCAAATTTCAAGATATTTGGCCATTGCTCAGTTCAGCATTGTGAAAGCTTAAGCTTATGTTGTGCTCTGTAGGTACTCATCTATTGAAACCACTAGAAGTTAGGGATATTTAAGCTGTTGTATAAACCACCTGCATCCCAGATTCAACATCCCTGTGTCCAGAAATGGTGAGGGATGCCTTGTGCTCCAAGCCTGCACTTTTAACATGGATTTTACTCTAGGTTCAACTGACTACTTCTAAGGGTCACTAAGAAAATCAAGCTTGGAATCAGTAGCCTAAAATCTCTGGGGTCTCTCTATCAAGGACAAATTCTGTAGCCCTTCCACACACAGAAGAGGTTGGAGGTCATCAGCTGAAGCAGAAGTTGTTCCCAGGAGCAGAAATCCCCATACTGCATTAGTCACCACTGTCACAAACTTGTTGAAGGAGAACAGTTAGGGACTGGGACTGGGACCTCCTCCTGTTGAGATACCAGCCAAGAAGGAATGACACAGAGAGTGGACAACTGGCTATCTCCTCTCCAGCATGCAGATGCTGAGGACCATGGATGTTTGCCTCTACCAGCAGGTAGAGTTTGGAGCTCCCTCTGGAGCTGAGGCTTCTCATCTGCAGTGTCACATTCATTTCAAATCAGCTGAAACACAAAACAGTTTCCACCTCCTGGTGTATGAGGTGAGGTCTCTCTCCCACCCGTTTTGTTGGAATGGGCATTTATGCACACAGCAACAAAGTGCACTCAGAAAGGAAGAAGCAGTAGCAGGGACCAATCCTACTGCTTAACTTATTTCTGTTTCTGAAGATGGCAGCACTGGAGTTCAGGTTTGTGAAGTACAACGGGCTGAAAACTTTAGGGCAAATACAATATTGATACTATTATGAGTCTTCATCATTTATGAGAAAATTACGCTCTTTTTTGAGATAGTGATACAAAGTTTATGCAATGGCATAATGAGAAATAGCTATTGTGCACAAAAGTTACAGGAAATACAAATTTGCCTCTTTGGTAGAGACTGGTTGGATCTGATGGAGTACTAAGATATGGGTAAAAATCAGAAAAAATAGTTCATGAAAGAAGATATGAGGTGCTTAATGAGTCTCCTTCATAGAGGGGCACAAGCACCTCTGACACATATCAGGAAAGGACTAGGTTGAGTGGAGAAGGACAGAAGAGTTAAGCACCATCGTGACCACAAGTAGCTATAGAGAGAGATTGTGCACACAGCAATGAAGAAAAATAACCTGGATCCAGCCTCCCTTAACTGCAGAGGCTTCTGGATTGAAGCTTTCCTTAGAAAGAGAACAGGAAAAACAGAAAGGGAGCAAATAAAACAAAGGGAGATGGGATGCAGGTTTCCTAGAGGCAAGAAAGGGCTTGGGATGTCCCCCAGTAAAGACCCAGCCTGACAGCTAGAGGATTCAGTGGCACAACTGATAAGTTTTGGAGGAGGTCTAACATCACCTGACAAATAGCAGCGGGGAAGAAGAGGAAGGATGAGTCCCATGCAGAGCAAATGGGTCTTCGACAGAAGCAGCCACCAAGGGGGTGCTGCTGGGAGACATGTCTTCTGGGATTCCTCTGCACCCGTCACCAGGGTAACTCACGGCATTATTCTTGTTCAAACAGCTCTGTTCAGACAGCAAGGTGAGTCACTCCAGCATATTTAGATCCTTACACAACTAATGCCAAAAGGCAAGGTGTTACAGCATTGCTGCCAACACAAATGCCCAGGGACCAACTTTGCACTGAGGAAAATGAGTAAGCATCCCCTCCAGAACAGACTGAAAGCATCTCTTAGACATTACCAGCATAGTATTTTGCAACAGGGATGAGCTGGAGCTCTACCTCTGGTGGTAGATGTTTTACCAAATACAGTGGGGCAAGGTTGAAAAAAAAATCAGGAATATTTCTGTGTTCCCAGCGCAAACCCTGACCCATGGAGTTATGCATATCTCTACGCACAACCCATTCAGCATCACATGTGAAGTGTTTAACTAGCATCACAGGACTCTTGTAGACCCTAGAGATACAGGTAAACATCACTGCAGACCACTTACAAACAGGAATCAGAGATGGTTTTGCAAGTATGATTCAGTATGAATTAGTAACATGAAACTTCTGCTCAAATCACTCAACTACGTTGTCTCCTATGGAGTTGCAGGGGTCCCTCTAGCTTTTTGCCAGTGAGCAAGTGAAAAGTGGCCTTAACAGAAGGTGGTATTTTACCATGTTCTGCAAACTCTGCATCTCACTTGGCTACCCAAAACAGCAGCTGCCTCACACCTGCCCCCTGCAACAAGGGAAACTCCCCTTATTAAAGGTTCAGTCCCCAGGAAACAGAATGACACCATTGCCTTGCAGATACATACCACACCCAGCACTTACTTCTAACTAGGCTGGTAACCACTTCAAAGCAGCACTGCCCTGAGTAATGTTAATTCCTGAGAGGGTTAAATCAACATTTCCTAAATAAGAACACCTAGCAAACCCAAAGACTCCAACTAGGTAGATATGTGTGCTGAGCATGTCTGACTGTCTGACCCAGAAAAGACTAGGAAGACTAAAGGCCAGATCCTGATGCCTCTCTGACAGCAGGACATTGCTTGGGTGAGAGACGATCCCAGAAACTCATGTGTCTCCTTGAGTTTCAGAAGCAGGAAAGCTGTGAACCTGCCAATTTTATCTTAGAAATGTTTTCTTGCCCCAAACCTGGTGATAAGACGGGGCCCTGTGCATGTAAGGAGGTGCTGGAGGGTCTCTGTCCTATCGTCATACAAACTCCTCTCTCATCTGGGATGCTTTAGAGGGGGTGAAACAGAATTCATAACCCACAAGCAAAAGTCAAGTTACAGATCAGCCCTGAAGCATGAGATTAGATCAGAACCGCTGTTTTACCAGAGACAAAGCAAGAAAACCCATTTCCTCCAGGAGGGATTGCGCATCTCCACCTTGTCTTAAAACATGTAAACCAAAGACAGAATGCCAGTATGTTTTGTCAACAAGGGAGAAAAGCTGTTCTTGTAAAACATCTTGTGTTCAAGGACCTACTCATGGCACCAAGTCAAGTTTTCATTTCTCGGATTATCAAAGAGAAAAATCCTTTTTCCAAAGCTGGGCTCGCTTCCTTCCTACAGACAAACCTTGCCACTCAAGTGAGTCTTCTCCAGAGTTACAGCTGTACTTCTTTTTAACCTCAAACCACCTTGCTGGCCTCAGGCAACGACCTCAGCACTGTATGGACTGCTGCTTAAATCTCAGACTTCAGCAGGTTTCAGGTAGTTGCCTATTTAAAATAATGTATTACCAAAGTGGTCTCTTCAGAACCCTCCTCTTCTCCAAATGGATTACACAGAATTTTGACATTTTCCTCCTAATTCCACGACTGACATATTTCCATCCTGACTCTGGGAAAGGATTAAAGCTCAGTATCCCACAAACCTGTGTACTGGGAATGCATTTATTATGTCCTTGCAACCTCCCCTCCACCACCCACTCCCTGTCTTCCAAGATGCTGTAAGAGCACAATTTCATGGGAGGCCAAGAACAGAACTGGGGATCATCAGGAACGTTTTCCTTGTCCTGCGAGCAGATGCCTCTGATTAGCTCCTCCCTGTAGAAGTTACTCCATTTTTACCCATTTCTTGGGCTGGCAGAATGACAAGACACTCTGTAGAGAGCAGGATTGAAGCCCAAAGCATCTCAGGCACACATTTCATGTAAACACTGCTGCTTCTGAACCACTTGCTCTTCACTTCAGGCACATGCTGCTGAGGTGTGGGACAGTCAAATAATGATGTTCTGATCGATGCAGAAAGCTGCTACAGCCTTTTAAAGAGGTTTAAACTCTCATTTTATTCTGTTTTTCCTCTTCCTCTATCACCATCATACACATATTAACATGGCCAAACATTCTTGCCAAGCACTATATTACAAAGAAAAAATAAATAATCTTTGTCTACACTTGAAACTACCTTAAAATGCTTCAGTGAACTTTTCTCTAAAACATGTGGGCATAAACCAATACAAAAAGCAGACAGGACAGAATAAATGCACTTGTGCTGGCACTGGGATAATCCATATATTGGGAGTCTATGTTTTATATGTATGTTTTTATGAGAGTGTGTAAGTTAAGAGTGAAAGTACTAGACCAAGAACAGTCAGATCTCCAAATATCACTTACAAAACAGCCATATAGAAAAAAGCATGATGTTTTTATGTTACTTCAGAGTAAGTCAAGTCACGAAGAGCATTAGAGGGAGCAGTCTCTGATGGCTCCTTCCTTGGTGACAGCACAGGTTTTAAGAGAGTAAAAGAAAGACTCATTAAACACATTTGAAACTTTTCAAGTGAAATTAAAGTGCTTTTTTATTTGTGAAGGACTGGCTCAGTCTGGTCTGCATGCTGCAGATGTCAGTGACCAGGACTCAAAGGTGTCAGAGTTCTGCTTTCCACCACGACTTGTTCATTACTGCTTGTTAATGATGTTCAAACTGAGATCTGCACTAAATGCAGAAGCCAGGAAGCCAAGGCTTATTTAGTTGAGGTAAACGTCCAATTCAGCGAGTTGTTAGCAGTAGCAGGTTGCTACACTCTAAGAAGCAGGTGCCTAGCTTTTCAAGTAACAAATGTAGTTAAAATAATGCATAAAACTTATTCATGCTGCAGTGAGGCAAATCGAGTTAATAATTCACAGTCTCAAAGCAGGACAAGAGTTACAATGCTTGACTGACGATAAAACATAATAAATTTCCTTGAAACACCATCCCTTGCTTTCAGAATTACTTCTTTAAATACCAGATAATTTTCTAAATCTGTGTCATAGGTAGATCAACAGAAGGATACACTGCTGACTGTCGCTTCATTCCTGGCTGATTACCAGGTCATAAGCAAAACACAGTTTCAAACTGTCCTATCAGTTTCAGAATTGCCTCCAACGCAGCAGCGCCAGGCTTCCCCGTAGCTGCCAGCGACAGCATCCCTCTTCTGCCTCTGAAGACATGGACACAAGAGGAAGTTGAGCACAAAACAGCTGATGGATCTATCTGTGAGGCTGGAGAGAAGGCTGTTCTGATTTAGTATGTCCAACCAGGCTTTTAACAGCCTCTTTCTCCTAGGTAAAGTCAAGAAGTGAAATCCAGAAGGTTATGACAATGTTGATGGGCAGGACCTAACGGGTGATAATAGGTAGGAAAATGCGGAATGTGATCCACGAAAGCTTTGCTTGATCTTAGGCCCTTGAGATATCCTAGAGGACAAAGGTTTAAGGTAGAAATCTCCCTACACACCTCCTGCCTATGATCAACAGCATTCGTATGTCTTCACAACTCAAGGCCATTTGGGGTGCAGAAAACAAGCAACTCTTTCCCTGGTTCTCCAGTCTGCAGCAACCTGCAGTCATTACAGCACTCACCTTGGGAGTGGGACAGCTTGAATTCTTGAATCCTAGCAGGGTCCCAGCTTCACAGGAGAAGTGGGAAAACCCTTCCACCTAGAAGATTTCCCAGACTGATTGTTGGGTCCTTTAGAGAGGCAGGTTTAAACATCTTCGAGTAGAGAAATGTCTGGAGGTTCAGCGCACCCAGCTCCTCCAGTCAGTCAGTGATCTAACCAGGGTCTTGTGCTGCTGGAGAAGACACAAGGAGGAGCCCACTTTAGCAGAGAAAGGCATAGGCTAGGCAAAGAATCACAGGTATTTCAGGGTCCAAATCCACCTCCCAGCAGCATCTCCAAGCAGCCCTGAACCTGACTCATGCAGAACACTCACACTGTCCCCTCCTGGCCATCTCCTATAGACCAGGCTCTGCACCCGGGTGCTGAGTGTCATCAGTCTCATCCAAGGTGGCTCTCTCCACTTCGCTGAGTTGGGGAACAAGGTGCCAAACAGGGTTGAGGATTTCCACCCCTGTTTAGCCAGTGCAGCACTGAACCACGTGATAACTAATGACTTCTGCTGGACTAGCACCAAGACCCACAGACAAAGCGGGTAATTCACCCTACATATGCTACAGACTCCACCATCATCCCCCTTTCCACACCACTCAAGTTATGGAAGGCTTTTTCCATATGCTGGGTATGGGGGTTCATTTAAACCTTTGACTGAGAGCTGAACAGTGTGGAATGATGTAAAGAAATCACCTTCCTGATTCCAGCCACACGTGGCTTCTTCCAAGACCAGGACAGCAGAGAACACCAGGACCAACAGGGCCCATCTTGCTCTCTTTCCCTAACACAGGCCACCTCGGGACAGGTTTGAAGGACAAACCAGAGTGTATGAGATGATGTTCTGCACTGCCATGCATTATCAAGGGGTTCTGCAGAAAGAGATCTACAGAGTTATCAGTTCAGGTAATTAAGTGCTATAAGCAGGATCTCAAGGTGGCCTGGACATCTCTGATGGGTGGCAAACATCTATTCTTCATTGCCAGGTCTCCAGCCCCTGCTGCTCCTTCTCCTCTCTGGATGACAAGTGTTAGTCCCAGCCTGCAAGCAAGCTGTAAATTGCAAAACATGCCCACCCTACATTAACATTAGTGACAGTATTTAAATCACACTCTAGAGGTTAATTGGCTAAAATTCAAAAGTGACGCAGAGAGAGCAGCCCTTGAAGAAAGCATCAGCTGTGGAGGTGTTCTTCCAACTTGCCCACAGTCTCCCACTCCGCTACCCCTGATCTGAAAGGGCAGATCAATCACAGTTCAGGCAGTAGGTCACCGGGCATCCATCTTATCAAAACACACATCCAAGGCTGAAGGTCTTCACAAGGGAGAAAAGTGTGTTTCTTTTCAAGATGTGTAAAAATAGCAGCCCAGTTGGACTAAGGCTCCAGGTTCCTTACTACAAAGTGGGACCCCTCCCCAAGACCAGAATGTAGCAATTGGTGTATTTGACATCTTCCTTAAATCCCCAACTCCTAGAGTCATGGTGTGATGTAAGACTCCATTCTTTTCGCAAAGATTAAAGTATTCTTCTCTGTTGAAAAGCAACACTTCAAACATGACCAATATGCTGGCTCAACATCAAAAAAGCAATTAAAAAAACCCCACACTGACATTCTTCAATACAGCCATATGTTGAAGTCAGTGTTATACTGAAGTAATTTTCGTACAGATTTGTGATCGTTTAAATTTCTGAACTTCATGGAAAAGTACTCTACTAACCTCTTAGGGATATGACCAATAAAATAGTAGCTGAACTGTGTACTTCTTAGTGCAGTGTCCTTTACCTAAGTAGACTGCACTTCATTTTTTTCCCAATTTCTATTCTTTTCCTCAAGCTTTATGCCTGTGTGCCATGGAGTCATGGCCCTAAAAACTCTCCAATTGTCCCCTACTGCAGCCCTCCAGCTCATCTCTCAGAAGCCAAAATGATGTGAGTTTACAAGAGCAACTTAAGGTATAGTTGAGGACAAAGGTGAAAAGAGAACGGTGCAAAGGGGTAACAGCTTTAGTTGCTTTGGCTCCTCTTTTTACAAGGGAATGGCACGCTGAGATCATGCCAGTGTGCCCACCAACCCCTCCAAAGCAAGGTGCATGTGAAGCAGCATACCTTCACATACACTTCAGGCCACGCTTGGCCCCACTTGCACTGCCATGTCTGGCCTAAGAGTTGGCACACTCCCATGGCAATTTCCTCTCCATATTTAGGACATGTATGAGTGGTTGGTATTTGTTTAACACACGTTACTTGAGGCTTTTATACATCATACAGACACTGGGAAGGAACAAGTCCTCAAGGGGCAGAATCTGACTGTCCAGCCATTCACTTACAACACATACCCTGCTGTCCAGGGGTCTTCTAAGTGCCTGTCACATCCATCCCTGCCTGTGCATGCACCATCCCATACTGGATGATCTTCCAACATTCAGCATTTGGATGTGATCCTGCAAGAAGAACAGCTGGTATATCTATCTCTGTTTAATCATCTTGGTTTAACAATGACATCCAACTACACAGAAGCAACAGCAATGCAATCCTGAGGTCATTTAGGTAGAAAAGAGAAGGACAAACAAACTGCAACACCAGCATGCTGAACATCCCCAGCTCTCTAACACCTCTTCTAAGGTCTGGTGGGAGCCTTCCCCAGGTCTACAAATTGCAGGGATCCATGGTGACTCCTGCTTTGCTCCACAGCTGGCACAAGGTTCCCAACCCCATCTCTGAGACTCTCCATTCTCTGACTCTTTGCCTCTTTTTTCTCTTATATGCACCTTCAGATGCCTCTGTTCCTCTGTACGAGGGAATTTGTGCAACCCAGTGTAGGGCAGGTAGCCATCAAACTGGTTTGCTGTTTGTGCTGCTTTTTCCCTTGGTATTAGCTGTGACAACAGAGGGAGTGAAGGAGAGCTCTGGCTGGACCCAAAGCCCCATTCTAAGGTCTTTCTGAGCATTTAGAACTGGAAACAGCTGTGAACAAACTGAGTTTCTCTAGGAAGAGTGATGATGCTGCAATTCAAGTTTTGCATGTCTATGCTTAGAGTGCATCGGTGGAGAGCGGACTAGTATTTAGAGCTTGGGCCTGTATCTTTTTACATCTCTGCGCCCACCCCCTTGAGCATGTGTATGCAAATATTTCTGTGCCCCACACATGTGAAGTACACAAAACACACAGAAAAATGTCCGCAGTCTCTTGCCCGGCAGTGAGAACAGATGTGAAGGCAGCCAGTCTCATCCGCTTCTGAACACTGGGCCTAGCAACAGCTCCAGGTGTGAGCTGAGAGTCCTATCTATAACCATTTTCACAAGAGGCCTAAGTCTTCTAAATGTTGCTCTAGCAGCTAAGAAAAAGTGAAGATCTCTTCTCAATATAAAACATTCAGGCAGCATGAAGCATCAGCTGTTACCACAATAAGGCAGCAGCATCTTGTCCAAAGTGTCCATGGGGGGAATGTCTGCAGCTCCCTGTCCTGTAATGCTGTGAGGGAGATGATGACGATGAGGAAGCAAAAACCCATACACACCTTCAGGCTTTAAGGCGGTCAAGGACTGTGTTTTGGTAAGTTTTCCCGAGAAACTTTGATAAAACTCTGCAGTGACAGTCCTGCCTCTGCAGCTGCTCCTTGAAATCTCCCCCCAACCCCTGCAGCCCCTGTGTGCCAACTTTCTCACCCGTTCCCCCTAAGAGCTAAGAAGAATGATTGTTTGCCAGTTCATTCCCTTGTATCCAAAATATCTCCTCCATTCTCACCTGCTTTTGCAGTGACACCTGGGAGACTGTGAGGTTGGAAGGACCCATGTGAACCATCTGGTTTGACACCTTGTCTGGCCCAGGCTGAAGAATTCCCCCTGTTCCGTGTCATGGCTTCTTTCAGTCCCCTGTGCTGGACCCAACACTTGTCATAAATCTTCACCTCAAGGAGTCTTTGGTCAAGTCTTCTTCAGACGTCTCTGTGAGAAGCCCATGTCTCCAAGTCTCCTGTCCACAGCCCAGAGACGCTGTGGCTGTGGTGTGGGGTCCCTTCCCACTGAGCAGGCCCCCGGGCATATCACACCACCCAGAGCTGGGCACGGCTACTGGCAGACTTGGTGTCGCCTTCCCCTGAGTGCTCAGGGGACTCCTGCTTACATGACTCTTCCTCAGAGCACCCCTCCAACACCATGTACAGCTGGTTTATACCAGCTATGTCTGTGCTGTCAGACGCATCAGATCACCCTCTCTGAAGCAAAGCAGATGTGGTTCTGGGGACAATGTGCTCCAGGAGCAGCTCCCCGCAAGCAGCATGGATCAGGCTGTTCTCCATTCCAATCTCTCCCAGCAGACTGGGTGCCTACAAGCTCTCCCCCATGCCCTCCTGCTGGGTTTTAAAACAGACAGCACATGTCTTCAGCATTGTGCTACAGAAACATCACGCTGTGACAAAACCATCACTGTGACCTGAGAAACCACTACAAAAACAATATTTCAAAAAAGCTCAGAAAAGAGCCATGTTGACAGCTGTTTGGATCCAGGCACTGTGCCCTGGAGGAACCTCCCTGAGCAGTGGGACATGAGCTGCTCATCCCCACTGGGCTGGGGGATGAGAATCTGCCTGTGGGGTGGGTGCCGTTAACAATATGGACATAGACACTGTGACAGATTCATTTCATCGATTACCCCGTAAGCATGAGCTGACATTGAGCTGCCCGTTCATGCTGCTTCTCTCTCTTTCATTGCTCCATGTCTCCTGTCTGGACATCTCTCACCCATCTCTTTTCTTGCCCTGATGTCCTCTTTTTGACTTAAATCTAAAAACTCACCTACTGTGGAAAGCAAATTAGAAGAGCAAGGAAGAGCGGAGAGGAAAAGGCAAAAGAAAAAAAAAAATAATCATGGCATAGTCATAAGAGCAAAAAGGTAGAAAGGTAAAGAAAGTGGAAGGAAAAACAGAGCAGGGGACCACAGCCGCAGGATGGAGACGGGGAAAGTGTGGAAAGATTCGGTCAGAGAAATGTGGAAATAGAAGAGGAAATGGAAAGGGCAGCCTGACTGGGGAAAGGCAGTCATCCATCAGCGAATGTAGGGGAGCAATCAGCAGGGCAGTACCACACAACTTGAGAAAACGTGACTGTGTGGACTGGGTCACACACACCCTGCACATAGCAGACAGTTAATGCTTCACCACACAGCAGCACAGGGAGGCCTGAAAGTTTCCTACAGGTGAGACCAGCCCAGAGAACATGAGAGCAGCCTGCCATGCACTAGACAGGACTTCTAGCAGAGCGTTTTGCCCATTAACTCGGACATCTTCAGCCCCACTGGCCCAGACTAGCTGATTCCTTTGTTCATAATTTCTATTTTCTTTATCGGTCACTGATTTTGCTGGTCTCCTTCACATCCTGTCTCCCCGAGCTCCTTGGCTGTGCTTCCCCTCTGCTGGCATGTCTCAGATTGAAGCTCAGGGTCTCGGGCATTTCTGCTCTATCAGTCATTTCAACGCCGTCTCCTAGCAAGCTTCCCCAGAGATGCAGTGACAGTGCAGAGCTGAACTGCTCCAGCACAGGCAAGAATGACGTTCAAGGACACTTCAGAGGCCAAGTGCCACATGTCCTTGCCAGGTCTTGGTGTCAGCTCTGTAGGAGCCAGGGTCTGTTGGGCCTGACTGCTTACCTGCACCAGGGCTGAGGCATGAGCAACAGTGTGGCTCCCTGATGGTACCTCTGCTCAGGAGTTTGCATCTCAGAGGCTGGACAACGAACATGGTGATGGAGCCATTCCCACCTGCCTTTACCCCATGGAGGGCAGAGAGCAAAGGTGCTTTGATGCCTGAAGAAACCTCATGTTTAAATTAGCACTCTGGCCCTTCGCTTGAACTATGACACATGTGCACATCATTGCAACCGTCCCCCATGGGCTTGGAGCAGCAACTGTCTCTTGTACCACTCAGGCAGCTTTACCTGGGAGAAGAATGGTTAGCTAATGAGCCTGGCATGCAGGCGGCTGCATCGTGGGAAGGTTTGGCGTTGGGGCTGATCCCAGCACCAGGGTGCCGATGGGAAGGCGAGCCCCACCCTTCGGACCGGGATAATATTTTTCTAATGCTTTGCAGTGGTTGGCTTTTGTTTTGCTGAGCTGTTGCTATGCACCTGAGGCTCCACAAGGGAAGTCAGCTCTCTAGAGGAAACAACACTGGCAAAAAGTCACCAAATCATTGTTCTGGCCGCTTTCTGTGTCATGAACAAACACATGAATCTGCACTTGTTTATCGGGAGCACAAGGGCAGGATTTTGCCGGTTATCCGCAGAGGTGATTTGTCTATTGGACCTGTTAGTCTCAGTGGCAGCAGTTAGCCCCAAAAACAAAACCAGGAAGAGACTAAGTGTTCCCATACAACTTCCAGCACAATCAGCAGCCCTCCTCGAAAGCGCCTTTTAAACAAGAAATGGGAGAGGGAAAAAACAATTAGCACCAGAGACTGTATTAAAAAAAAAAAAAGGACAATTCATCCATTAATCAGACCCTTATCAGCAGCAAGGTGATATAAAGCGGAGGTTTAATTGGAACAGAGAAAATGTGTTTGTGCTGGTGTGGAGAGCCTTGTCTATGCGAGCAGGAATGTGGCCTGCATCCTGTTTTCTTTACTGATGGGGGAGGAATCCGCTCACGATTCCTTGAAAGGCTGCGGCATGTTTTCCACCAGCTCCATGCTGGGTTTGTGAATTAGGTTCCTGCTTCCTAGCATCCTGGAGAGCAGCTTTGTGCTCAAAGGGATCCCAAAACACCAGCTATGTTTTGTAGGAAAAGAACTGCCATCCTTCCATCAACAGCAGCAGGTGCCTCAGCACCTGTCCCTTCGTGCTACGTCCAATTCCCCCACTGTCTGGACAGAAGGACAATTCCCAAAACAGGGAGGTTTAAGATCCAAGTGTTAGTTTACTCTCTGTGTACTGACCCCATTACTCACCTGTGCCTTTACAAGGGCAAGACAGGCAAAATTTGATTTGTTTGATCATTGCCTTCTTCACGGTAAATACTCAGGGACAGTGTTCAACCTCTGTCAGCTCCTCCGCTCCATCCCCAGCACCAGGAAGGGTCTCTCTGGTTCACCCAGGCCTTTCCTCTCTGCCAGGGGTGCTTTCTGCTTCATTACATCCATCCCTTTTTAGCATAGCACTCGACTGCCTCATTCTATGGTGCTGTATTGGGTGCTTCAGTGAACTTTCACCCTGTTTCAATACCATGGCATTAAATATTAGGCTAACTTTAACACCGGGATACATTAAATTTATAAACACCCTTTCACCTCTTCCCAGCCCCAGCCTCTCAAAAAGAGAATCACAGTCACGCCTCCATCCTGCTTTTTGTCAGTGCAGTTACTGCCAGGATGAACAGCCCCAGCCCGTATTCAACAACTTTTTCTGCACCAAAACTCTAGTCAGCTTGGATGGAGATGTCACCTGACCAAACCTCTTAGGACTGTCCTTGGAGCACTGGCCACACAAATACAAAGTTTGGCTTTCCTAGGCAGGAGTGGGAATGTCACCCAAGAGCAAGTTTGCAGAAGTGTGGCAAATTCACCCAGCATTGCAGCCCAGCATAATTAAGCAGCATTCTTATTCACGTCATCTCCTGGCTTTGGCATAGGTTTTATTATAGTCATTACAAAGACAGATATTACTTTTGGATTGACTCACTTGATGGGTTGATCAGCACTTTATTGTAGCCTCCAGTTATAGCACTTTTTATGGCATGCAGAAGAACTTAACCATTAGCACACTATTAGGAAGAACACTGGCAGCTGATTAAGTTGCTGAAGGTCAAAGACATTTTTCTTAATTGCTCCATGTGTGCTCCCTCCTCCTCCCCCTCCAACGGAGCTGGAGGGAGATCATTCTGTTTTAATAATAAAGTCACAGAGGCATACCTCGTATTTGCCATCAAATCTCCAGGGAGAGGGTTATTCACCATTTCAGATCTTGTCTAAACTGTTATGGTCTCACTGCTGAAATGAAGTCTTGGAGATTTTCATGGCATGTATTGAAAACTACAAAAAAAAAAAAAAGCCATCAGGGTGACTTATTGAATTGGTTAACACATATTGCAAATAATGTGCTATTAGGGTCATAATAAAATGAATGCATGGATATGCTGAAGGGAGATCTCTGTCTTTGGGAGGAAAGGGAAGATGATTTTCTAGCCTCTGGTAGACTCTCACAACTCCTAGGTATATTGCCAGAACGACCCCGTCACAGACAAGAGATCCTGGAGCTCATGAAAGTCTTTCTGATCAGTCTTGTCATTCTTTCCTTTGGAATGCAGCACTTCAGGGGTTTTCCCATTAATTCACAAGAGAAGCTGCTCAGAGGTGTTCATACCCTGTCCTCCAGACTACACCAACTACGCCCTGAGTTGCACTTCCAGTATGCTCCAGATGCAGTACAGGAATGACGATTACCAGTGCAGACTCTTTAACTGAGCCCATGGCATCCTCCCTCCCCTTCACCAACACAACTGGAGAGTGAGAGCTTGTTTAAATCGGAAAACAAGCAGTTTTCCCCTCTGTGCTCCTCGTCTCAGCAGCGTGCACCCTCTGAGGTCACAGCAGAAGGTGAAAGGGAGGCTACCCCTCTGCTGCACTGCTTCCGAACAAATCCACACTGTGAGCCTGGGAAAGCAACCACCAGCCCCGTGCTCCTGGAGGGTACACATCCAGTGATGGGACATGGCCCTGCTGACTGCTTGCTTTGACCGCAGGGTGAGTTGAAGGCTTCAGCTCCCTTCGCATACACGTGTTGCTAAGGGTGTTCACACCTCCCATGCTTCACCAAGCTCCTTGTGGGATCAGGGATATACTTACCTGGAGCTCATTGCAGGGTGGGGCGTGAGCCTGTATTCGTCACCCAGTACAGCTAACGAATACTGTTTTAAACTACGAGATTACTTATACTGACTGTGCCCATTTAAATCTTCTGCTTCAGCTTCCACTCTCTCACGAGCCTCCTGCTATCACCCAAGATCAGAAACCAAAATAACTAGAAGCCATTTCTATGGTAAATTCCACCTGCAAAAGCTTGATGGTCCTGGTGGCCTCCCACATTTCAGAGTCTCAGCCAGATGTTGAACTGCTCATGGGGCTTCATCGTTCAGCTATGGACTCATCTGACCCAGCTGAAGTCACTAAACCATCAGAAACCTCCTCCCTCACTTCTGCTGAGTTGGATTTCTACCAGCTCGGTTTTCCCACCAGGGTTTAGTCTAGCATCACAGTCAGTGCTAGAAGGGAAAGGGGGGATGAGGACCGAAGGGTGCAGCGTTGCCCTATTGCAGGTTAAGTCAACCTCACCACTTCAAGAAGCCCTTCCCTCAGGGAGGCCAGAGAAACCATCTCGCCTTTGCAGGGTAACCTGATGGAGCAGTGCTTTGAAGAGGAACACACTGTTTCCTTTTGACACGGCAGCAGTTGTAAGGTCTCCTCAAAGGTCTTACAGAAGTTAGATGAGTGAGAGGCACCCAGTTGCTCATCAGTGAGCAGGTGTGAGGTTGAAGAAAGGAATTCAGACAGTCTCACAGACAGCATAATGCTCCTGCTGAGTGTCAGAGGAAGGTACAACAGATGGAGACATGCTTCACCCAACAGTTTTATGCCAGCTCTGTCTGCCTCAGCTTTCCTACCAACCCCCTCTTAAAGGAAGTCATTAAGGGTTAACCTTGAGACCTAGTTCCCATGGGAGAGATCAGATAAGACAGGCTGTGGTCAGTCACTGTGATGCCTAAACCTGGGCTTGACATCCAAAGAGCCCATGGCTTTTCTTGCTCCTCAGCTAGGAGATCCTGAAGGTGTGGGATGCAGCTGACCACAGAGAGCTCTCCAGCCTGTGGCAGAAGTTGTGAATTATGGAGCTGACATCCACTGTGGATCCACTTATTCCTCACTCCAGCAAGCTCAAGACAACCAGTCAAGTCAATTATCTTCATACCCAAGGATACTGGGGCTAGAGACAAGATTTGGCAACTTTAAACACAGAAGTTTAATCAAGCCCTTTGTTTCCTTGGCTAGAACTACCCATTCACATGTTCCATATCCTGCCATAGTCTTGACGTGTCCGGGCCAAACCACAGGGCTGCACCCTGGCCCTGGCCAAGATGACTGCAGAACCGCTCAGTGGTGGAGGACACTGAGAACCTTCCATTCCACTGAATTACATTATTGTAAGCTTGGCGTTACAGCACAAGTGCTCACAGGAGGTATTTCCCAGAGAAAAGACCTTTTGCAGAATATCAGGCTCAGTGTCTTGTAGCTTCGGCTTTAGTCACATGCAGGAGTGCAAGATTTCTGTGAGAGATTGAATCCTATAAATAGAGATGTAGCCGCTAAAGAGGCCACCAGTACTGTCTGGGGCTCTATACAGCTGGACCATATTCCAACCTCCACAGAGCTCAGGCCAGAGGTGCCAAAATCAAAGGCACAGGACCAGCTGCTGACCCATGGCAAAGCATGACCCTGCACCCATTATTCAGTGTCCCTTCCCCTCCTGTTGCACCCTAGGTCTTATTTCGTAAGGCCCAGCTCTTCTGCAGGGTGATCCAGACCAAAACAGTGCAAAATTACAAAATGCCAGGCAGGAAAATCTTCTAGCAAAGCAGATATCCACTGGGGACAGCTTCTTTCCATGGAAGCATCAAAGGTCTGGATTTGAAAAGGCTTCTACCCAAATACCCCTCACTCAAAGCATCCTTCTATTTTTATTATCAGTTCAACAAATATGAGATGTGAACAAAGTCCCATCAAAAAAAATGTTGCCTAACCTGATGAGGACAGAACTGTCCCATGGTGAAGAAGGCAAGTTAGTTGCCTGTGGGCCACCTAGAAGGGGCTCTTCTTCAGGAAATCCTGCTGCAAAAAAATGCCAGGGTCACATGCAGGGCACGAGAGGTCCACTTTTATGAGAATTGTCAATCATAAAAAGGACTGCTCAATCAAAAAGTGGCACCTTAGGAAAGATACGCTATCATTTATACTTAGAACTGGCTTTGGAAGTCACCTGCTTTCCTGGATTTTCCTCTTAAATAAAGTTTTGTTTTTCTGTTCTTTCCTGTTACGTGTGAGAATTTATAAAATATGACTCCTTCAACCTACTTCAGCTAATCTTTATCACTGAATTCAATAAAGTCAGAATAAGCATGGCCCTCTCTTCTCCCTTTTCACCCTAATTAAGATGCTCTTAAGCATCTCCCTTCTCTCCTTCCCTTGGGTGATACCTAATTAGCTCTTGTAATTAAAACTGTACCTGAAGGGCTGGGCTTGGCACAGATGTTGGCATTGTTCCAGGCAACACCAAGGGGTTACTGCCAGGCTCAGGTTGTTCCTCAGCACTTGATGGGACACCTGAGGGGCCTTATATAAGATCCTAGCAAGGAAGTTTAGTGATCAGGGCCTTGGGGACCTTTTCTGGATGTCTGGCCTGTGGTATCTGGTTTTTCAGATATGTTGACTTCCAGTATTTCCTTCTGTAGTACTCACCGGTGAGTCCAAAGTTTCCCCAGGTGAATGTGAATAGCCTGCCCTGGAAGATTTTCCATCATTCATCCTTATGTCAAATTTTCCTCTGCTCATTAATCTTAAGGCCAGTAAAAAACACCAACCCACCCACAAATGAATTAGTTCAAATTTTCTCTCCCTTTTTGGATGTCTTGCTTCAAGCCCACACACTGTAGCAGAGCTGGAGAGCATTTCTAATGGTCCCAGCCCCAGCAAATGGAATGCTCCCCTTGTGCTATTACCCTTGCAGCTGCCTGAGCAAGGATGTTTTGTTCTTTGAGACCAAGGGCTGACTGAGGTCATTGCTCTTCTCTGACTTAAGACAGACAACTAAAAGGCTGGACCCAAAGCTGGCTCAGTTGGCATTCCAGATGATGAGAAAATCTTTCCTGGGAAATGTATGAATTTCCAACAGCCCTCAGCTTCCTCATTCACACCACCTGAAATCAGTCCAAGGAGGGCACCATAGAAATTACCCCAAACAGGAAAAATTTTCAAGCCTGTTGTGGATCAAGGTTGAGCACAAGAGGGGAGAATTGCACCTTAGTTATTATACATAGGAAACTTGCAGTGTTTCAGGGTACCTTTTTTTCCTTTTTACCTGTAACTCAAGGTCCTTTTTATCATGGACATTTATCATTAAAGTCATAGAAACATCTGAAGGAGTCTGATTTTTGCACACTCTTACACCAAGTCACAGGGTGGAGGCTTGGCTATGGGAGATGCAGCTCAGCCAAGAAAGCTGGGAAATAGGAAAGGATGGGGCTGTAGCTCTCTGAACTACTGTTCCCAGGAAACCATGGAAACCCACAAAGAAATGCTATGGTTTCTGGGTATGCAGCAAACACAGTGCTAGCTATTACATTAATGTTTCTTTTTTATTTCCTTCTCACAGCTGCACCGTAAGATTCACTAACCGCACCAGAATAATCTATGGTGTGGTCTTCATGCAAAGACGACCATCAAATGGATGATGGCTTTTCAACTGTACTTAAAAAAAAAACCCAAAAACCCAAACAATCAGCAAAACTCAGATCTAAAAGTTGGTGGGCACAGGAGAGTGTGTGTGGTTGCTCTGTCCCTGCGATGCTGACACCCACAGTCACAGAGCTGCTGGGAGGATTTGAGGCAAAGGACTCAACCATGGGAAAACATTAACAGGATCCCTCAACACAAATATTCAAGCTCGTCTCAGCATCCACAGCCCTAAGCACAAGTTGGAGATAATTTCACAGCTGTGCTCCCATACACATCTGGAAAGTAAAAAAGTATTTATTTTAAGTTAAGGAACATTTAAGTCAGCTAGATGGATTCACTTTGAACTGAAATTCGCTCAGGACCATTCACAAGACTGCACAGCCTCCCCGTTCTCACCCAGCTCTGCTTCCCCACTCCCTTTCACAGTGCTTTTGGCCATTTGGATTTCTTTCACTTCATCCGCCACCACCACCACCCAGACATCAAATAAGGAAGAAAAATGGTATTGACTTTTGTCATTATTTATTACAAATTAAATTTTGCAAATTACTGTCTAAAAAAATCAATAGATTTAAATAAATATACAGATATCAGGATGCTACATATGGCATGTGTGCAATAAGTCACTTAAAGATGAGACATTATACACACAAGGAGATATACATAGTACTTTACAGCAGTAGTTTTATTTTAAATTACTAGGCTCACATTAAACCATGTGCAAAGTTTCCTCTGGAACAAACCCTTTCAGGATTTTTTTCTTTAGAATGACTCAGACCTTCAGAAGGTCAAATATAAAAAAAAGATTCTCTGCAGCTTTGGGGACCAAATGATTAATCAGCTGTTTCATTACAATACAATCAATTGGTCTAATTTTTCCCCCCTTTAGGGCTTAAAGCAAAATCAAGGAAGCAGTTTGTACGTCCAATGGGACTACACTTGCAACAGCCACAGATTTTGGTCCACCACCAACTTCGAGCAGCCTTTTTAAATGTTCATGTGTAATACTGGATTGGGCAGCAAGGGGGACCCAACAGTGGTTCCAGGAGAACAATTATTTATCTGCACTAACCAGATGACAGCTGCAGCCATGATTTATAATAGAAGTTAATCTGCCCAGGCAAACAAAAGTGCATTTGTGATACAGCTCCAGAGCCTTGAGATTGTGTTTGCCTGCAAGATTGGTTTCTAGGTCCTGGGCTCAGTGTTTTCCCCAAATTATTCCTTCCCTCCTCTGGGCCAGCAGCACCATGTTGCTCCGTGGCTGGGGAAGCAGCTGTGATTTTGGCATGGGTTTAAATCCGAGCCTTTCCTCTAAAGTGGTGCAGACAGTGCTGTGCTCTCTTCTTACCAATTCTTTCCTCCCCATCAATCCCACCTGACTGCCCCTTGCCTAACGCATTCTCTATTCAGGTTACACTTCTCATAGTGACATGCTATCCATACACTGGTGATTTATTATATAGAGTCTGACTCAGAGACCTGATCTAAGCGAAGCAGCAAGCAAGCCTTTGCGTGCTATTTTCCCACCACCCATCTTCTCTGTCCCCTAGCCTTTCCTTTCAGGCAGAGCTGAAAGTAAGCTGGGATATTAGGTTAAGAGCTGGAAGAACTCTACCCCACTAAGGGTACGTCCAAGGAGATGAGACAGATTCACAGCACTGAACTCATCCAGACTAGCAGCTTGGCTCTGCCTTGGACCCAGCGGGGCTCCCTCCCCCAGGCTACCTGGGGCTCCTGCAGAAATGCAGCTCCACTTCAGCCTCCCCCCCGCTGCTGCTGCGCCTGATGGCAGGGGTCATGCTTGGCTTTGATGCAAGCTCCGGTGTAAGCAAGCTATCTTCCACCTAAAGGAGAGCCACTTAAGGACGGCCCTTCAGTGAATTTCTCAGCCAATGAATGCCACTGACTACTCAGCTGGCTTTCAGGCTTCTAGATGATATATTTTTTTAATACAAACTTGGAGCTGTTTTACCATGGGAGTCTCATTCATACGCACATCACACTGACAAGAGAAAAAAGCGCAAAGGTGGGCTCACACTGGAGGCAGTTTACCCCCATCTACAATGACCAGCCAAACCACCTTTGAATGGGGCCAAGCCGGAGCCATGCTCAAACACGGCTCTGAGGCAGAGCAGACCAGGCCAGTGATACGGGCTCAGTGCTGCCAGGTCCACAACTGCACAGAGCCATCTGGTTTGTACGTGATTCAACTGCCCAGCGCGGGCTGACCCTCTGCCTAGGACTCCAGTGCAGAGTTAAGCTAGTACTCCTCCAGCAAGACCCTTGCCTGATCCAAAAAGGCACAATTCAGCTCCACGACACATCTATGACTGTATAGAGAGACAGTTTTCCCTTTACAACAGTCTCTGGAGTGCATGCAGTACTGGTTCACGCAACAGGAGCATGGAGACTTCAACTTCTTCCCCCTTCCACTCATGGCCTTTCCTTCAGCTCTAACTACCGACAGCGGAGTTAGTGGCACCCACAGGACTCCAAATTCTTCTGGTGAACTTGGTATGCACCTGTTTCTTATCTCTTCTTTTTCCAGATGTTCTTCCTCCAAGGCAAAACTGTTGGCTGTGCGTTCCTCTGAGAACGGTGCTGACGCTTGCCGAACCGCAGACTGGAGACGGCAAGATCCCTGTAAACAGGAGGTACAACGTTCATTCTCCAGTCCATTTTCCTGCTTCTCAGCAAGAGCCCATATTATATTTATCTACCCCTCACCAAGATTTATTCTGAGGCAGAAGGTGGGGGAATTTCTAGCTGCAGCTGTATTAAGCCACAGCAGAGATCCATCTAGCCCAGTATCCCCTTTCCATCAGTGGCAGAGGATACAAGGAGTCCTGCAGCAGGGCACGATGCTTCCCCAGATCTGCCTTTCAGAAAGTGTCCCCACTGCATCTGATTTAACTGCCACCAATAGGCCAACTCTCCTTCAATTTACCAACTCCCTTAAACTCATTTACACTCCCGGAGTCCACGCGTTCTTCCAGCAGTGAGTTCCACAACTCACTGATGTGATGTGAGAAAAGCCATTCCATTTGGTCCAAAGCTGCTGCCCAATCAATCATTTTCCTACATGATGCCACCCCTTCCCCACTTCTTGTACATCACCCATTTGCCTGTCCCATATCAGAGTAACTTCCTACTCCAATCAAGAATTACATTTTATGTAATCTTCCTCTAGTTTTGGAAGGACACAAGCAACCCTGGTTCCCTCAGCTGTTAGCCTTCAATTCTACAGAGAGCAGAAATAGTCAAGTCTACTCATTTAAAAGAAGACAAGAGGGGGAAGTCAGGTAAAATCCAAGCGGTAAGTGCAGTGTGGAGTCACAACCGCAGATTTTAAAGTGCTTATGAGGGATGTTCAGAGTGGGTTTAAGGGGCATGCTCACCTGAGAGCTCTCAGCAAGCCATGGTGGGAAGGCCTCACGCCACCGCTCTGCGGAGACTTCACTGATGCTCCAGAGCTCACTGGGAGCTTCAGACTCTGGAGGTACCTAATGAGCAAGAGGAGATGCATGAACCACTCGTATCCAGCCATGCTGTGGTAAGTACCAGGGGGAGTGTTGCTCTAACATCACCAGTGACAGACTAAGACAGTTGAATGCATGTTTTTGAAGGGTTAATTGCAGCTATTTGAGAGCTATTCATGGCTCACTTTTACTGTTACCCTCTTTTGTCAGACCTCGCTCTATTCACAGTCATATTTAATGATTGGAGATTTTAACTATTGCCTTGCTATGAAATTAATGACAGATCTCTACAATGACTTTGATCCCCACAGCATAAGCAACTCCTCTATGCTGCTGGCTGAAGCGAGACAACTGAGAGTCCACATGCACTATAAAAAGAGCTGGCTACAGAAGATATTTGACTTCTGAGTCGCAGCTCACAGCACTCCTGCTCTCCTGCAGCCTCTCCCACCTGAGCCATGCAGGAGATACTGGTGTCCCAGAGCTTCACACCCTCCGCTTGTCCCTCTCCCAACATGTTGTCAGCTCCTCCCTTCCCACCAGTGCACCCAGCACTTCCTCAGCCTCCTGGCAGCAGGAGGGATGGAGGTAACATTGCTTCATATCAGCTAGTAGAGACTATTGTACAATAAAAACACCCTAGTGACACTTTGCCAGGGCCTCTTGGGAGGGGTATGAAAGCCACTAGACAAGTTCCAGCTGTTTGCAAAGAGCTGCGCAGCCGTCCCCAGGGAGGCTGTAGAGTTACTCCAGCTCCTCAGCTTTGCCTGTCTGCTTGCACCCTCGCCTCACACCCCCAGGGACAGCCCCAGGACCCCCCTGACTTACCCAGGCTTCGCCTGGCAGAAGGTGGCACAGATGTTGTCCCTCGAGTGCGAGCACTCGCACCTGCTGAGCGATCTCTTGCGCCGCCTTGGCGGGCTTCCCAAGCCATAGGGAGCGGTGTGTCTGTTAAAAACAAAAGAAATCAGCTATGCAGCTAACTTTTTATTAGCCAACAGGTTTATAACACAGTCCTGGGAGGCAGCCAAGCCAGTGCCAGTATAATAAAAGACTCATCTATAGACAGAAGGTGAAAAGGTCACTGATATGTCTAAGCCTTTAAACTCCAGCTCCTCTCCCACCTACCACTGTTTTCCCCACCCTACCCCTCCCAGGGAGATTGCCAGTATGTGCTGGGTTGCAAGTGGAATTTTCTCTCCTTGCAGCAGCCCAGGAGCCCGTGCAAGGGTCGCCACACGGGCTGGGCGAGCTGGCAGTTCACCTGCGTGGCAAAGCACACGAGAAGCGTGGCTGCCCCAGTCCACCAGCAGCAAGCAGCCAGTTTCTCAAGCACAGAGATGTCAGGGCTTTCCCTCCCACCCCCCTGCCCCCCGTGGGTTTTAACACAGGGGACATAGTACAAATCAAGATGTCTTGGGGCCATAACAGGTTCTTCTGATCACAGCATGCTTTCAGAGCTGTTAGCACATTCCCACTCCATCTTTGATCTCAATCTACTCTCCCAGAGGGTTTAGGATTGGCAGTGACTGCAACTATTCTCCGAGCAAGCAGTGAGTTGTAATTGCACGTTAGCAAGCATGATTATAACCACACCTGAGTACATGTGTTTTGCTACAGTGTGATGGCCATTGGTCTGAAACCGCTCGGAAAGCTGCTTTAGCATTCTTGAGGGCAGGACTTGGCAGGCACAGGAGTTTAGTGCCAGCCCACCACTGTCTCATTAACAATACTGGCAGTCAGCAGTCAGAGTTACAGTTTGCAAGCGGGTAGAGTAACTTTCTGACTTGCAGCTATAACATCTTGGTGTTGCTTTTGGCTTGCAGAGGTACAAATCTCCAACAGAGATGAACCCACGAGGAAGCAGTGCCCTGCGCTTTCACCCCGCTCCCCTGCGGGTTACACTGAAACTGCTGAGCAGAAGCACAGTTTGTCCCTTTCTAGATGTTAGAAAGGACTTGGACTTGCAATGCTCTCCAGAGCAGGTGCTACAAGAGCCCCACGGGACTGGGACCTTTCTCACCTTCCTCTAACCTAACCCCAGAAAAGCGCAGTCACCCCCATTCATCAGAGCCGCCCCCTGTCCACCCCCAAAAGCTACATTCATGCTCACCCAGGTGTGTTGACCCAGATGATATCCAGGTGACAGAAGTAAATGCATTCCTTATCCAGCCAGCTGTTGCAGGAACATCGCTTGGTCCTGGGGTGCGCGGCCAGGTGGGATTCCAGCGGAGGGTGGCCGGTACCTGGAGCAGAAGGAGGGAGGGATGAGTTGCAGGCTCGGGGCAGGGAGTGCCCGCCGGTATGTCCCCTCTGCGGTCACACCCCCGGTGAGGGTCCCGCGCTGTTCAGGCGGGTCTCCAGGAGGTGCAGCCCCGCCGATGAGGCTGCGGGCTCACCAAGGGCTCGCATCACCCCGGCAGCAATGCCCCCCCCACACCCCGCAGCCAGCCTTCGGGCAGACCCCGGGCACCCCACTCCCCCAGCCGAGGGGACGCACGGCGGTCCCCCCCCACCCCCGGGGCGCCGAGCCCCCCCGTTCCAGCGCGGGGCTCACCATCTCCCAGGAGGGCGCAGAGGGCGAGCGCCAGCAGCACGGCGCCGGCGAAGGGGCTGGGCATGGCCGCAGGGAGTTGGAGGCTCTGGGGGGGGTTTCTCCTGTTTTGGGTTTTTTTTCTTCTCTCCACACCCCTCTCCCGCTGCTTCTCCGTGCGCTGCTTTAGCCGGAGCCGCCGCGATGCGTCTGAAGCCGGCGGGCGCCTGGCAGGTGCTTTATAGCCCCGCCGCCGCCGCGTCACGGCCCCGCTCCGCCCCGCCGCGTGGAGCGGCCGCGGGGGAAACAAGCGGGGCGAGAGCACGCGTGTGGGGGGGGTGGAGCCCCCCCCGCGCCGCCCCCGCTCCCCCCCCGCCGCCCGCTCCCAGCGCCGCCGCTCCGCGGGTGCGCGAAACACGCGTGGGCCCTTCGCGCTGCGGGGCGCAGGGAAGAGCGGAGGGGGGGGACGGTGCGGGGAGGCGGCGGACGGGGGGGGGGGATCGTGTGCGCGCGGCTCCGCGGGGCGGGGGGGGATGTGGGGGGGTGTCTATCCCCGTGGGGGGGTCCCGAGTGGGGGCTGCTCCTGCCCCCGCGGCGTGGCCGGGGCTGGGGCCGCAGGTGGAGGCAGGAGGTTGTTCGCCGCCTCCGCCGGCAGATGGAGCGGGAGGGGTGCGGGAGGGGTGCGGGAGGGGTGCGGGCAGCGCCGTGGGAGCCCGCCGGCCGCCTGCCCCACGCGTGGGGCTTGATCCCGGCCCCAGGCGCTTCCCCGCAGGGGGTGCCCCAGGCGCCGCAGCCCCGCGCTGCTCCTCCGGGCCCGGCAAAAAAAAAAAAAAAAAAAAGGCGAGTGAAACTGTGAAACTACCCGGTTTAGCAGGTCTGCACGGGAAAGCTGATTTAACCCGGGTAAACTAGGTAGAATTCGAGACAAGTTAAATTTCAAGTAAAAGTGTTACTCAAATCAAAACAATACAACTGTTAAATGAAAGTCCCTGCTTTCTCTCTCCCTCTTTTTTTTTTTCATTAGATCTGTTTAAACTCTTTTGCTACGTTAAGCAATTAAAATTTCTTGCAATAAAACTGTCCGAGCGCTGTCTGATTTTGCTTCAACATTAATGACAGCATACTCGACACTACCTGCCCATTTTTAGGATGCAAAGAGTGTGGAATAGAGAAGTCACCTCCTGGCGTGCACGAGGAGACAGGCAAAGCAGCTTCACCTTGCCCATCATGCGTGTCATGCAGAAGGAGGAAACCGTCCCCCAGAGAAGCGGGGGGTGCTGACCACGACAGGGCTGGAAAACAGCTCTAGGCACCCCGAATCGCCTGCAGCCACCCCTCCAGCTCAGGGAGGCAGCTCCTGGCTTCACAAATCTTGGAGTGGAGTATGCCTAGGAGCACGAGCAGGTTAGAAGAGCCAACAAGAACTACTGCACTTGACTTTCCCTCTATGTTTTTAAAGGCTTCTTAGGAAAGGGAGTGTATTTTTATTTGTTTACAGTGAACAGTTTAGTGTTTTATTGCACTGTTGTCATGAACAGATGTAAGATGATGGCAATTACAGTGAATCAGTGTGAGGTCTCATGCAAAGTGTAGCACGTGCACGGAGAATGGAAAGAGAAGAAAAAGTGCAGTGAGCCAGAGTGTGGAAAACTGCTTTCGTCTGAGCAATCGCTTCCACTCACAGCATCTCATGGAAGTAAAACAGGTTACAGTTGCATTCTTGCAAACAATGACAAGAGGCTTTAACATTGACTCAGCCCAAGCAGCAGTGTGGGTCCCTCTCTATTCATGCAAAATGCACACAGAAGGTGTGTGCAGGGGAAAGCTCATAGTGGGATCAAAAAGATGTGCTTGGGGGAAATTATTGCTCTATTCACCAAACAGCTCCAACCACGATGGTACATGAGAGCACAGCTACTGTCAAGAGCTCCATTTACTGAGTGGGGATGAAGTGAGGAGGCACGGGAGGCCAGAGCAGATGAAAAATGTGCATCTGGGAATGGAGCTAAAATTGCAGAGTAGAGGACATGTGAGGCAGAGAAAATCAGGAATATTGAAAATTTTACTTTAATAAGAAAACAAAGATACAACTGATAAAATAAAGCTTCAGTGTGAGCAGCAAACAAGTAGAGGGAAGTTTTTAACCTCTGAACCAATGCAACAATCATCCTAAAGAAAATAGGGAAATACAATAGCAGCATTACCTGTTACAGCCCATATTCCAGCTGTGCCAAGTTTCAGAGTTATGTCAGAGCTTGGATACTATGTGACATTCCAGATGCCAGTTCAATGATATAATAAATCTCCCTTGGCTCCACTTTCTGTGATCCTCATTCTGGTCACTCCAGGGTGAAAGAAGATATCCTCGACGTGGGGAAGGTAACGCAGCAGCAGTTACCCACACGGAGGCTGGGGAATAAATGACATAATTTTGCTTAAAGAAGGGGCTCTTTCTTAGAAAAGGTGCTACCAGTCATTTGCATGAAGTATGAGACAGAACCACAGCAATATGGCTTTCCAGGATTCGCTTACTGAAAGGATCAGCAGAGAACTTTGTCACATGAAGATCACTCATGTCTCCAGGAAGGAAGAAGAGTCTCAAGTTAACCTGAGATTTTGGAGATCTGGGTTCAAGCTATTTCCTTTATCAGACTCCTCTTGTGGCCATAGCTTTGTCCCTTGGCTTATATTTCCAAGAAGTGCCTGAAGCTACAGGTAACTGTCTCTAAAGATCATTTACTGGGTTGCTAGAAGACAAGTACCCAGGTATCTGCAAGGTATCCACCTTTAATGCCACGTGCAAAAACATCTTTACAAACCAGACCTTTCACCCAAGATTTCTCACTTGTTTCCTTCATTTCTCATAAATCCCAAGAGATTTACACTGTTGCAGAAAGCGGAGCAAGTGTTACACCCTCTTGTTCATATATGCCTCCTGAATGGAGTTGAACTAATTTTTTTTATCCAGGAAATACCCTACTGTGTTGGGCAGGCACAAACCTGACCAGCACACGTATGGATGTTTGGCACCAGTGTTTCAAACATCTTAAAGGATGTGGGGCTATGGACGAAAGTCTCCGTTTGTTGCAGGGATGTAGGAACCCTGCAGAGAAGAGGTGGGGTTGGGATTGCATTGACCAGGACTGCTTTGAACTGACCCTGCTCTGAGAGCTTTGTCCACAGCTACAGAACTTCTGTGTGAAAAAAACAATGACTTTTTAAAAAGTGATTTGCCTTTAGGCTTGTGAAGAAGAACATCCAGACACAGGGTGAAAGAGCTGTCTCAGCATCAGCCATCCCCAGAGTATTATTCTGGTACCAAACTATGGTGGTTTCAAGAGTAAATACTCATTTTAGGCTGAATGTTCGATCCCCCTTCACACTCTGAGCTGGGGAGTTCAACCTGGACTGGGAGTGGTGGTTCTCCTTGACCTTCTAGACACAGAGAAGCTGCACTGCTCCTGAAACTGTCCCTGTTCCCCTGATAAAAAGCAAGGGCCACTGCTTCCCAGGGCCAACCCTCCTGGCATTATCACCACACTGAAATCACTAAGAAAAACAACAGGCTGGAGCAGAGGGACGGGTCCGTGCTACACAAACACGGCTTCCAAAGAAGGAACAAAGGCGTACCCAGGGTCCTAAATGCCAAAGATGGGCTTTGCCTCCTGCAGTTATTTTTTCCCTTTTGTTTCTGACTGTAGGAATACATTGTTCACTTCATTGTGAAGAGTTCCAGGCAGACATGACGAAAGGGACAAAACAGCTCAAGAAAAGAGACGTCCCGTGCAGCATTCATGAAATGCGCTGTTTGGAAACAAGGAACGAGCAAACAGGAAAGTGCTTTAACCATTGAGAAGACGGGATCCCAGCGTGTTCTTGGCACCAGCAGGAACAATGGGGTGATGTCACGAGCCAGAATTCCCCATGGTGGATGGAAGCCCAGCAAATAATCATAATTCTTGTCCTGGGACATTAGCAAAATTTTTCCACAGTTGGTCATCCCCCACTGAGTCCCTGTTAGGAAGTATAGGAAAGAGACATTGTCAAGTGAAGCTTCCTTTGGGAGATTTGTCCCCCACCTCCAGATCAACACATCAGTTGTTATAAATCACTGCTTTCTGCTGACTACAAGGAATTTCAGTGGTGGTGCTGGGAGGCTGAGCACAGGGCTGCCCGAAGAATATATTTCACACAGTGAAGAAGGGTGCACACAAGGGCCTGGATACTTGCAAGGGCAAAAAGGGCAGAAGTCTCATTAGCTATCTAAGGGCTTTGAGCCAACACAGCATCAGTACAGAGCACCAGCCTTGCAGTTTCAAAGGTGCTGAGAATGTCAAGGAGCTTAGGAGACAAAGTCTTGCATGAACAGGGGTGGTTAGAGAATTTCAACCAAGTTTAAGGCTGCTAAATGATATGGGCGATAGGAGGGCATCCTTCAGATCCCAGACTCTCTTTCTTATTTTGGCTTAAAGTCAGCTCTGTGGAGAGTGACCTGAAGTTCACTTGCAGCCCCTAGGCATGTGCTGAAGCAGCTCTTGAATTCCCCTTTGGCTTCTTTCTTTTGACAGGGACTAGTCCCATGAGAGGAACACGATAGCCAGGCAGTCCTCACAGGTTGTGACAGCTGTCAATCATTATTGGGCTATTACTGAAAATCCAGACTGCTCTCACCTCTCTGAGATTTGCTCTGCAAGACCCCAGTCAGCTCCTCTGCAGAGCACACCAAGTCTGGGCTGTCGCTTTAATTTTGTTACATGGAGGTTGCTGTTAGTACGATGGGGAGGTGGGACTGCTTGGCCATGCTGGCCATGGGATTACTCTTTCAACAGCAAAAAGGAATTTGATGAGTCTAAGCCAGTCATGAAATGGCAGCCCTAAAGGAAAGAAGCATTAAGAAAGGAGTGTTTGCATGGTTTACTGATAACAGATTTGTCCCTGTTCTATGTTTGTCTGTGGTCTGCATTATCAAAGCCTAAATATACCATGAAGGTTTGTTTACTCTGGTCCCAGTTTCCAGATCTTTGTGTGTTTTCCCCATTCCAGGAGTTTCCAGAGAAACCCAGTGTACCTTAAAGGCATGGGGACAGATAGCCTGGCCCCAGGCATTGGGACTGCCATCCAAAACTGCTAGAGCTGTCCTGCTGCCTCTGTCTCCCCACATCACAGACACAACGCAGAAATCTCCCCAGGAAAGTGGTGAGAGAAGGTGGGGTCAGACAGAAAGGTGAAGACCATGCCCTGCAACCTGGGCCTTGTGTCTCCATCCTTTCCAGTGAGGTGGGAAGGGGACAGGTGGGCTGGGCTTTGCGTGGACCACCTCACATCCAGGAGAGCCCGCCTGGTTGTAGCATCACACAGAAAGTGTCTGTCCCCATGGCAGCACTGACCCCCTGGCAGGATGCTGCCCTTTGCCTTTCTTGCATGTCCCTTGAGGCAGCCTGTTTTAATAAGGTTGGTATTTGCCTGACATCCTTGCTAGCTAACTGCAGGAACGGATTATCTCGGACCTGTACTGCGTGCAGAAGACACAAAGCCATGGGCTTTGTTCTGTAGGGCACGGTAGCACTTTCCTGCCTGAGAGTTTAAATTTACAGTGGCTAAAGTGGCTCTGAGACAGCAAAGGGGGAGGGCAGGCATTGAGTAAAATCATGTTTCCTTTCTGCAGAGCTTCTCGGCTTTAACTAGAGGTCTCAAAAGTCATTTGAAGGGGGCAAGTTTGATACCAGTGGGGTTATGGCAATGATGGACTTGCCTGGGGATGTCTGTCAGGCAGAGGAGGCCTCTGCAACGCTGCAATTCAGGGAGCTGCTCATGAAAACTTAAGGGCAGTGAAAGGGAGGTGCGATTCTCAGGTGATTTCAAGGGGGGGAAAAAATGAGTTGAATGTCTCAGAGACCTTTGAAATGTACTGAGCGGTCTGTCTGTAGTCTAAGATGATTATCACTCTGTTACACAAGTGTAATTAGTTTTATAGCAAAGTAACTAGTCCTTTAGTAAAATAAAAGAGGGGGGAGGCGAGATTTGCCTCTAGGACACCAGTTCAAATTAAATCAGGGAAGGCACTAGATAAACTGAGAATATTGTGAATATATGGCTGTATGATCAGCTTTGGAAGGGACAATGAACTTCATGCATCAGGGCTCTCCTATTATATTAGACCTGGATGAGACCTACAGCAGAAGCAGGCCATACCTTATCCCTTACAGCAAGACTTGTCCACCTTCCTCTTCAGCTTCTTCTGTTGGTCACTGCCACAGACCACAGACCCAGCCTGGTCTGGTTTTACAGCTGTTATTTTAAAGTCATAATAAACGTGCTCCCGATGACACCGTTTCACACTGCTGCGGGAGCTCTTGCAGAGAGACGCACTGGTAAAAACTTGCAACTTTCCCACACCAAGAAATTTGCTGAATATTTTCGGCACAAGCTATTCCTTCTTCGAAAAATGTAAGGACTCTAAAAGCTGTGAACTCATCCTATCCCTTCCTCACTACCTGGGAAGCAAAGCATGTTCACCCTTTTTCTGTGGATGGAAAAGTTGCATCAAAGGGAAACATTTGCAGGTAAGAAATTTTTTTTATAGAGTTAAACTGAATGACAATTACAGATCTGTCCTGTGTGCCTGTCTGATTACATACTTTCTGTGCCCAAAGGGCAAGAAAAGAAAAGCGCAGTGTGTGTTTAGACAGCCCCATGAAGACATTCCTTGTACGTTGGGTGTTCATTGGAACACTTTAATATGGATGTCTGCATTTACTCCACCCTGATGGTTGAACTCCTTCAGGTTTCCAGAATGATGAGTGACCTGGAATTTATAATTACAATAGGTGTAATGCAATTAATCACCACCTTGGAGCTGTCTTCTATCGCTAACTGCTTTATGATACCAATCCTTTGCAGCAAGTGCATGAGAACAGCTTGTGTAACATAACTATTTCCAGCTGAGACAAGTTCAGTGGGGTTCCTACCACCCGGACAGGCGCAAGTACCCCTTTCTGCAACAGCTGCTCTCTGCGAATGCCAAGGTGTTCCAGGCTGCAGACACAGCAATATGCATACCCAGTCCAGATACCAGCAGATGACACATATGCTTGAAGTCCCCTTTAAGCAACTAGTTTTTATTTGGCCAGCTGCTTATATCCATTCCAGATCTCTCTTTCTAGCCCATTCTTTTGGGGGAGATATGTGGGGTAAGTATTCAGGTAAGTAAGCTGCAAAGATCGGTCAAACACAGAAATTCATGCAGAGAATAAGGCAGAAGTTAAATATAGTTTGAAGAAAACCGAGGAAAACAAAGAAAATGCATGTATATGCCCTTTAAACCTCAGCACTTGTACATGTGGTTAATTATTAATTATTGATATGGTTTATTGATGTATTGATGTATTGATTTGTGCCACCTAGAGGACAGATCCCATTGTTCTGAACAATGTACAAATCCGTGAGAGTGTCTGAAGAATTTACAAAGGTTTTCCAATGAGAAGTGCAGATGCTGCAACACTGAAAAATTTGAATACTGAGAATATCTCAGTTTTCCCCCCAAGTTATGGGTAAAGTAAGAAATGAAGTCCAGAGCTTCTGAATCAGACAGTTACATTCTGTAAAATGTTTTCAGCTCTCAGTCTTGCAATTTGTTGCAGAATGATTGAATTGATTTCATTTTCTTTACTCAGGGGCTCAAAACTGTAATTGGAAAAAAATTTCTCCTCTCAAAATGCAGCATTTTAATCAGACTTGCAACTTTTAAAAGCAAGCTGTTTTTAAAAGAAATCAGAAATTCTTAATTTGAAAAAAAAAAAAAAAAAAAACTCCAAACAAAAAAAACCCACCCAAACATTTCCAGCAAACTAAGAAGGTCATAATTTCCATCCAGCTCTATTTTAAATTTTGGTAGGAGATGAGAGACTCCGGTCTGCAGAAGCAGATCATTTAGGGAAGGAAACAACGAAAGTTTTACAAGAAAGTTTAATTAAAGTAGGAGTAATTAGGTGCTGAGGAATCACAACACAAACTTGGCAAGGGATCAGTCTATGCTAGCAGTGTCTTTTTGCTGTATGTCTCTGCCCTTGGACAGATGTAACCACAATTTCAGTTACTGGTTAACCAGCTTGCCATGAAAATTCATTCTTACAGGCTGGTTTAATGCTGTAACTGTTGGTATCTGACTGCAAGTCCAAAGAGATCAGAGCTGAGGGTAGCAACCAGATTTTCTGCTTCACTAGAAAACCTGCACTTTTCTATTCCAACATAAAATGATGTAAAACTATTAGGAATTTCGTATTAAAAAAAAAAATCTCATAAGCAATATTATCTCAGGTCACAGAAATGTATTATTCTGAGCAAACAGTTGCAATTGTTTGGTCTTTTAAAAAGAATTTTAGTATATTAAAGGTAAATTTAAACAGAATAGCAAAATAATCCATTCCCAAACTGTAGACATGAGATACTGCAAATTCATAACAACGCCGAATTATGTTAGCTTTGCAGTTAATTTGTTGGTTTCGGTACAATCAGTGTATTTGTAAAGGATGTTCAACAACACTAACTGTGTTTGTAATTCACCCAAAGTCCTTTGATTTCTAATATTCACCAATATGAAAATGGTGGAGAAGAGAAGACAGGAGGAAATCTTGTCCTTTTTCTTGCCATTGGTTGTTTTGTCTATTTATTCATGAAACTCCTTGTCAGTCTGTGACAGTTCTGAGCTCTCCGACCCCAGCTCAGTGACCAGGTCTCCAACAGGAGCTGCTGATCAGGGAGCACAGTGTTGCCATTGAGTGGTTTTGCTGTGAAGGCCACACGTTAGTTATGTCTGACATCTCTTGGATTCCACAAACCATCTCCTTTGTTACTGGACATAACAGAAAATCTAAGAGAAAACAAGGCAGATGAGTAGCAGAGGAGGTGAGAGGACTCGACTCCCCCGGAGCTTTTACTATTTATACTTGAGGATTCCTCAAAATATCCTCCACTGTGTTTATGGGATGGTTTTCTCTGGCATGAATCACGCAGAGAGATGTGTTCCTCCTGCTCAACACTGCCCACAGGTCATGGGGTCTCACCAGCTGATGGAAGAGCCGAGCCTTGGGAAGAGAGGGTTTCACGGTACCACGAGGAAGGACACCCAAAAACGTTCTTAGCCACTTCCAGGCAAACTTCTCTCTTCGACCACTGAGGCTACATCATGCTGTCAGTTGGGAGTAAGTCCAAACCTGCCACCAACCTTGATTCATGCACTGTCCACTTATGGCCCAGGTGATACCATGTGCTGAAGGTCCTCTGATGGGGAAAGCTCAGCCCCAAATGTAGACACCAGTTCTCATCAATGCGGTCTGCAGTGATAAGCCAAGGGATGGCTGAGCGAGCTATTCCAGGTGGCCCAGGGGTGCTTTCTGCGTCCGATCAGGATAGATAGTTAGAACCCAAATGCTGCTTAGAGTGCTAGATGCAGGGAACAGCCTGCTTAAATCTCATCTTCACCTCCAAATAGGGATGTAGCCTGAGGATGTGTCAGGAAATTCAGTGGTCCTTGCCTCATTTTTTCAGGCTCTTACAAAGTCTGAATACTTTCACTGAAAACCAAATAATAAGACAGTAGACTGTCCTGAGCCATATCTCCACCCAGCCCTTCCGTAATCCCCAGTAACCTCTGTTGAACTCTCCTCCACTTGGCCATGGCTTCACTCCTCCATGTTTCCTCTGCAGCTGCCCACCTCATCAGGGTCTCAGCAAGCCCCAGCCTTCCACCGCTGCTTTCCCTGCCCCTCTCAGAGAAGCATCTCTGCCTCCTGCATGGCCCTAAGTCAACCCTTCTCACTATTTTCTCCAGTGGGCTCAGATTTAGCTTGGCTCAGCCATAAGTCAGATGTGCTTCTCGCTGCCCTCCCACAGACCCAAATTTCCACGCCCCTTCATTTGCCTCTCTGCAGTAGTCCTCATCTGTCTGTCACAGAAGTTCTTAAGCTTGCTAAATTGATGACTACAAAGTACTGCAAATCCATTACATTGGAAAACTGAGTTCAGTCCCATTTTTCTGCTGCAAACTTCCTCCGGGGCCCTGGGAAATGCCAAAACACAGATTTTAAAATTGTAGGCATTCTCCTGCCAGAATGGCAAGACGAAGATGCTTTTATTCAGAAGTGCTTTTGTCTCAGCTGGTAAATCCACAGTGTGCTGCCATGCGTAAGGGTGACTCAGGACTCAGAGAAGACCCAGTCTGAGCAGACAACTGCCTAAATTAGTAGGAAATACAAAGAAGGGAGTTAAGCAGCCAGGAGGAGTATTAACTGTGAATGTTCCCCAGAAGTTCAATATGAGAATAGGTCAGGTGTTTTCCATGATAAATGAGGTCCTGGAAGAAAAAGGTCTCTCCCTCCCTTCTCACTCTATCCAGTAGCCCACTTACTTCCAAGCTTCTACTTTAGCCATTATTTAATTAGTTGTACAAAATATGAGGACAGATATGAAAATCCCATCCCAGATAATCTTGCTGTCTCCCACCAAGAGGGCTCTGCGTTTAATAGCCACAGCATAAAACAGGTAAAGTTATTCACACTTGGCCTCTCCCACAGTCCAGGAAAGTGCTGTAACCACTGGGCTTTGAGTCTACTAGTACACACACATGTCTGAGGGCTCGGCTCTGCTGTCTTTTGTGTGGGTTTGGCAAGCTCTCCACATGCCTAATGGATCAGGTCTTGCCAAAAAAACAGAAAGTGGGGAACGCCTAGTTTAAGAGTCTCTCCAGGGCTTGTGCACAAGCAGCTCACCATGTCCAAAGAGCTAAATCCAGAGGGGATTAAGTGCTCAAGCCTAGCATGTAGGCATCCTTGAGAAACCTAAAACCTGAGCTGCCACCTAACACTGTAGGTGCTTTAGGTTCCTAGGTGCTGACGTTCCTCCAAAGGAGTGCACACAAAACTGTCTACACCCCAGGCCTTTTGACACTCATATTTCTGCTGCTGCACGGCAGACATCCTACACGAGGTACGTGCACATCCCCATGGCATAAACATTCTCCACCGCACTCAGACTGTTCTCCTCTTTCCTAAAACAACAGAGTTGTCCCCGTTGTTTTATGACATTTTGGAAAGGAATTCAGCAGTACATTGAAGGACACATAACTGAGCAGGGACAAACACTGATAACATTGGCAAAATGGCAAACAGAGTGGGTGTTTGATAGCTCCCCAAATACAGACTTCCACACTCTGCTTAATGATAGGAAAAGTGTAGACAGGATATCCCTGCAGGGTGTCTCTTCAGGAGAGTTGTTGGCAAAATGTGTGTTTCTCTATACATGGTGAGCAAAGGTGCTTTGAGCCAGAAGGATTTTTTTATTGTGTAAGAGAACAAAACAAGAAAGAACAAAAGTAGTTTTCATGAGAGAAGCGTGTGAGTATGTGTGTGCATGTGCTCCTCTGCAGTAATCTACAATGAAGTGAACGTAAATTGTCTGTGTCTCTAAATCAAAACCCAACATCGCTGTAGACATTAACAGTCATAACACATACAGAGCTCCATAGATGATAGCACTCATTTGCTTCCAAATCCCTTAAAAAATTCGTTAGCTGAAAGAGTAGAAGGCTAGTGTTTGCAGGTGTAATAGGAGGTTGGTTGATAGAGGAGGACAAACTTGTCCCCACAGGGTTAGAGACAGCAAGGAGAAGGCAGTCTTGTGAGGGAATGCAGGAGAAAGCACAAGCAGATGCTTAGGATGCAGTTGTGTTTGCAGAAGGTCATGCATGATTGGACTTCAAATTGAAGGTAAAATTGGGTGTTACCAATCCTTAGAGTTGATTTCTGGAGGAAAGATGGGCACATCTTCCCATTTGCAGTCCCACCAGAGGATGAGATTGTTGAAATTAAAGCCAAGGCATTCCACTGGAATGGCATGTGCAGGACACTTTGTTCCTGGGATCAGCTAGAGCTTTACTGTCTGTGAAAGGAAGAGGAAAAATTGGGTAAGAGAAAAGTGACGTGTGTTATTACTAATTGGTCTTCAGAATCCAAGACTTTTTCAAGTTAAAGAGAGCCCAAGAGTCTGGACAAGATGACTCTATCCAAAGGACTATCCACAGTGTCGAAATGGTTGACATTGGTTTGAGTGGGGAGCTAGAGGGACTTGCCTTTAGAGGGGGTCTGCCATTGCACTCCAAATCCATGCACTGGACACCAAAGGATCAAAACATTTGAAGTTGTCTGTTGCTTTTGAAGGTCTCTCCATTGTGCAAAGTTAGTTTCAGAAAAGTCTTTCTAAACTCGGCTTTGATCTGAGTTGGTATGAAAAGCACAGAAGGTCAACTTTTCCTATCACTGATAGCCCTGCGACTTCCAGCACAGCTCTGACTGCTCCCACCATACTCTCAGCAGGACATAGTACTGTTGCCTATGTATAGCAAGAGGGAAAGGAGTCTATCAGGAACAGCTTTTGAACCGACTGTTAACATTTGCTCTGGTAAGTTATGAGCCGAGAGGGGCTGTCAAATGCTTTGGAGGCTCAGCTCTGGCTCCAGTCATCCTCTGCCCTGCTTTTGCAGTTGTTCAAATCACCATATTTTTAAGCTCAAACTTTTGTAATTCAGTGCCAGCAAGACAGGCTGCTTTGTACAGCTAATTGCACGCAGCAGCAGATGCCTCATTGTGCTATGGTTGTCTGGACATGATATAGCAAAGCCTTGGTCTAGCTATGTCAGAGGGATCAGCAGAAATACTAGGAGGATGATCTGCCCTAGGTTAATGGCATAATGAGAGAGGTGTGAAAATTATGAGTTGTGGCAGCCCTGGGAGGCATCTTATTTATCTACGTGGTGACAGATGCCACCTAAGGAAGGGGTATATATGCTACAGACAGATGATGTAACACAAATCTTAGTTAACATTAGGCACTTTTAACAATAACTATTCAGATGACAGTTCATGGAGAGCACACATTCCTGCAGGCAGAGAAGCTGCAACCAGGAGCATACCCCACCCAGCTCTGCAAAGCAACCCTAAGGCACAAACCTACACAGGCACAAGGGCTTGCCTGAGAAGGGCATGTTGCACCCAGCCCTTTGCTGTTTCACACTGGTTTGTGTCCTGGGCTGTTCCAAAGGTGATTGCAATCAGAAGCCACAGGCACAATGTCACTGTTGGAGGTACTTCCTCCATGTCCGTGTTGCAGCAAGAGTAGACTACACACATGGCAAAGAAGTCAAGAAGCTCAAGGGGAGCATAAAGGTGTTGCCCTTGCAAATCAAGGGTTGAGAATTACTCTGTTTCTGAGATAATTTCTCATGACTTCTGCAGCCATGGAGATGTTACTCTTATGTCCTGTGTCACCATGGTCTTAGACCACTGTCTTCTGGATCTAGTCATTGGTGTCAGGTGTAACTAGGAGCACTTCAGCCTTTTTAACCCTGTGCTACACTGTGCAAGCAGAACAAGACCTCAGGCTGAGGTGCAGCACTGTTTTGTGGGATACTGGCTCACCCCAGAAATGCATCAGCACCAGCTGTAAGAATATGATTGTAGATCTTATGAAAATCTTCCTTAAAATCTGGATTCATGTGGTGCTGTGAGAATCTCAGCTTATATGGTTTCGAAGGAGGTTAGTCTGTGTACCTCTAAGGTAAAACTGTAAAACATAAATCCTAACTCGGAAAAAACTAATTATGCGAAGGAGCTTCCTCTATGATTTTAGAGAAGAGGCTGGGAATGCAACCTGGAGATGATGACCTGATTTTCTTCTAGAGGAACACCTGTGGCTGCTGCAGTGATGCTACCTAGAAATCAACACTGCAGAAACCTCACTCTATATATTATGAAGCAAGAGTGGTTCATGACCTGTTAGACATTAGTGTCCCCCCAGATTGCAGCCCTGCTGCTGTGCTGCTGTAATACGTGCTGCCTCTCTTAATCTTGGCTAGAACTGGGCAGTCATGCAGCAGATCTTGAGCAGCCAACTGCACAGTAGCACCATTCCACTATGATGCTTTGCAGCACGTAGGGGTGAAAAGGGATGTGGGATGCTTTCACGGCACCACACTCCTCAACTGTCAAGAAGCAAATACCTCCATGTGGTCAATCCAAAAAAAAAAAAAAAAAAGTATTTTAATCCATGGAGGTGCCAGCTTAGTTTGGCCTTGACATAAGTGCTGAGAGAGGATAAAAGCTTCTGGGAGGACAGGCCAGATGGGAGGATTATCTCCACTGTTTTGGGAAAGGCTCTGACTTTACAAACATTCACTCACAGAAATGAACAAAAACATCTTTTGCGGTAAGTGCTGCCTGCACTGAGCCTTCTCCCCAGCTTGCTGATATGCAAATCTCACCACACGCAGCTGGGCTGGAGCTCTGTGGTTGGCAACCTTTCTGTACCAATTTTGGTAATAGCTTTCTACGTGACTCGGGTATGACTAAGCAGAAAGGAATTAGTGGGGACTCTTTGTTCTTGAAGCTCAGCCGAAATATGAACGAAATATGAACGTGCTGGCCTGACAAAAGCCGGCTCTTTTTCTTTCTATAAAGAAAATAAAGAGGTCTGGAAGGTTAATGAGTGACATAATCAGCTCTCTGGGAAATGCGCATAGGCAAGGAATGAAAACAATGTGCAGCTGAGATAATTGATTACCCACGGTGTTGCATTCACCTGTGGCAGCATGGATTCCCCAGCACGCTATCTGAACACAGCTCATGGGGGCCCAGCGATGAGGCAAAGACTGTAAAGGGCTTGGCTGGGATCCTCAGCACCTCTGTTGTGCTCAGAGGAGGAGGAAGGCTGGATCTGAAGGTGGGCTTTTGCAAACAAGTGGTTGAGGTGCAAAGTCTTCAGGTAGGCAAGGTGTGCAGGAGGACCAGGGTACACTGTACCCTTTTCCCACTCTAGCTTTAACTCAGGTTGTAGTCTGCTGTTAGGGATGGAAGAGATGTGAATTCTTCTTCTGGTCACCAAGTGCTTAAGTGAGTCTTTGATGCTCTTAGTTACTTCCTAAAGCTGGAAAGTAGCTCTTCACAAAGTCCTGTCCAAAAGCAGCCCTTGTTCTAGATTTGAAATAAATGTTGTCTGCCTAATCTCAGGGCAGAGTTGTGCCTTTGGGAAGAATAAGTTCCCTGCAGCCTTCCTGCATCTCCATGGTCAGTGAGAGCAAGAGTTGAGACACACTTCATTTCCCTGATGGTTGTCTCTAAGCAGTCTTCAATCCCTCAGCTCCATGGCGGGAGCCAAGCACCTAGATGCTTGAGGTTACAACACTCAGTGGTCACAGGCCCTAAATACCATCATTAACTTGCCTATGCCAGAGCCTGGAATACTTCTGTGGGGTGACAAGGAAGAAGGAAGATGACCTGGCACCACTGTGTGCTGTGTGCTGCCAGGTTAAGGCATGGGGCTGTCAAACAAGGCATGGAAATGAACTTGCAGCTGACTTTGGTTGAAGTAATTATATCTGTGTCATCTGTCTGACATAATGCTGCTTTTGATGACCAGATGAATGAATGATACATGAGCAGAACTTCCATCTAGCTGCTGAGCGAGGATGTGAGATCCTGTGCATCACTCCTGAGAGGTCTGCTGAGCACTGGAAAATAGGCTGGTCTGGGCTGTGACATCCCTGACCAGGTCCTTACGATGATGGACTAAAGCTTCTGCTTGCTTCAGTCAGGCAGCTGTGTTGCACATGGAGACTCCCATCCCAAGCCATGGAGACTGTCAAAAGTCAAGAGGCCTGTGGAAATTATCTTAGCCTAAATACTTCAAAGAGAAAGTGCATGTACCATCAGGAACAATACCTGCTCGAAGTCCAGGACAGTCCCAATAGATTGCAGAAGACACAGGGCTGTGACTGCATGAAGGAGTTGCCTCCACTGCCATGCAATGGGCAGCACACAAGGACATGAAGAGTCATGTCTCTACAGCAATGAGTGCCCAGGAGGCTGGAAGGCAGGACACTATTGTTATCACCCTGACTTAGAGGTTTTGTTTGCTGTTCTCACAAAGAATGTGTAACAGATCAGGCTTGTTTCCTAAAAGGGTATTAATCACTTACGGCTGTTGCCCCACAGCCTGTTCTTTGCAGTCCCTGTAAAATGAGCTTCCAGGTCTGGGAATGTACATATCAGGGTTTTATTCAGAGTTATCTCTACTTGACATCAGTAAAGGTTGCCGAGAAAATCAGAGCACTGAGTTTCACCGCTCTGGTCTGCCACAGCACCGCTGGAGAGTGGCTCAGCTCCCCAGCTTCAGAGAGGGGGATTGTAGCACTGCCCTTTCCCACAGGGCACAAGGGAGAGTGGTGCGGATGTCAAATGGAAATGTAACCAAAACAGGGAAGGCCATTGGCCATTATTACACAAACTTCCTTACAGGGTTTGTATCTGTTGTCTACACTGAGCTTTGATAATTAATTGTTGTGACCAGTCTCAGTGTCAAGAGACATTAAGATGCCCACATGCTCCTGGAAGCCATTTGTGAACCCACTTCCATTCACACAGCCAAAACCACCCTCCTCCCAGTGCATTTTCTTGTACATGAGTGCCAATAAATATTTCTACCTCTGGTAGTGGCTTCAGCTCCTTAGTAGGTGGCTCATTTATGTCTTACTCTGCATCATGGGAGATGAGGATCTGAAGCACAAAAGCAATACAACCAGCAATAAACTTTTTATGATCATGCACAACAAAAGTTTACTGGCGGGGGGAAGGGAACAGTGATCTCCATTCCCATTTATTGATGTCGGAGGGAACCATATTAATCATCACTGTCCAGGTTTAACCTCACACAGAGTGGCAAATCTTTACCTTATTCTTATTCTCATTGAGCACCTTTTCTGTATTTTGAATGTGGATAATGCTGTGTGCAGAAAACACCTTTGCTGTTTGCCTTTGCTGTGCTTTGGTGAGCAGGTTTCCAGGCCCTGAACTCCTGTGCCTTCCTGTGCTCTCAGTCCAGCAGCAGTCACCATTATTAATGCATCAAAATGTGAAGGTCAGTTATGTTGGGCATTATCCCCTTTAGCATGAGATCAGACCACTACTGTTGGTGAGCCCCTGTGTAGGATTCTATTTGCCTCCGAAAGTCTTTCCTCTGACCTGCCTCCACCCTCCGAAGATGTGTCCTGCACACCACTGAAGCAAAGGTTGACTATTTTGGACATAGACATCAGATTTTCAAAAATACATGCTCAGGTGGACAAATCTCATACCTGACAACTCTGCAGGCTGGGGGAGAGAGCATTTCTGGGCTTGTGCTCTTGCCATGGCACAAGCTGGCTCTCTGGACATGTCAGATTTCCTCCTTCCAACAAACACCCCAAGGTGAAAGCCATTTTCCTTCAGGTATTCCTGTCTCACATGGGCACCGTGTGGGGCCTTCCCTGGCCGCTGGAATGCAAACCATGGGGTATGAATCAGATGCTGTTTTGAGATGCTGCTTCTCTTCAGCTCATTGAATTAGAGTAGGGGGGAATTCTTTGGAAACTGGTAAATGGGACACACTGGAGTCCAAGCCTCATTAACGCCTGGGGTCATGAGAAGCTCAGAACAGCAGCTATAGCCAAAGGAATCTCAGGAAGATAAATATCAGTCCCTAGGGGATGCCCAAAGGAGGCAGAAGCCCACTGGGAGTCTCATAAATGCATGTACAATATTTTCTTTGCTCCTATTTGCAGCCTGCTGTTGGGACAGTTGTTCCCTGGAGTGTGGTCACACTTTGTTCCTCAAGCAAGCCGCCTCGCCAAGATACTGATCGGCACACTGCTCTCCTCATCCTGGTCAGTCAAGTGTGGAAGTGTGAGGGACCAGGCAGGAGGGAAAAAGTGCATGCTGCAACTAAAACCCCAAATCATCTGTCACGATCTGGGAAATGTATTGGCAAAGGGTCAGAGAAAACAATGTTCAACCCAGTGGCCTCTCCCATGGCTCCTTGGAGTGGCTCCAGCCTCACACCTTTGTTAGGCCCTGGATAGATTTCAGTTTTGTTTCTGTCAACGCTTCCTTCTCTCCAGCATTGTCCTCATCACAGCGATAGATCACCATCACCGTCTCCTCTCACCTGTACATGGACTGGCACCGTAACTATTCCCTAAATCAGCACCTCAGTGAAGTTATGGACATGTCTGTAAACAAGGTACAGGGCTTTTAAAGGGAGTTCATCTCTGGAACAGTTCATCCCTGGAACAGTTCATTCCTGGAACAGTGCTGCAGGGAAGAGTTGACTTACCGTCCCTTGGCATCCACAGATGAAGCCAAAGTGGCTCCTTTGGCGTGATATGGAGCCTACAGGGGAAAACAGTAGGGCAGAAGAGTCTTCAACCTCCTACACACACAGCATGCTGCACTCACGTCCTTGACTCCAGCTAACCTGGGCAGCTGCCTTTCAAGAGATTAAACCCTGACTTGTCTTGCAGTTGGTCTGCATCATCTTGCCTTGTCTTTCCATGTAGGAGCTGGAAAACAAGCTCTGCTTGGAGTAGATTAACCGTCACAGCCTTCAGGAGATCTTAATGGCATCTGCCATATGCCCAGCCTAGCAAGCACAGCTCTCCCTCACCTGTGGTATTGATGCACATGTTGAAAGCCACATCACAGATACTAACAAGATTTCACATAAGGGAGATCATAGCTGACCTGTCTAGTTTACTCCTGCAACCTTTCTGCAGTGTCTGTGTGTCTGAGGGACAGTGGTGGATCTATCTTCACATACCTGTGAAGGAGGGCAGGTCCAATACCCTCATTTCATAGTTGAGGAGCAAAAGCATGATAAGTAATCGTCCAGATCCACATAAATAGGCACCAAACTCCTACTGAAGCACATACTTCCCCACTGAAACCAACAGGCAGGTTAGGACAGAAACCAGAACACACCATGTCCTGCAGCTTCCCCACATCCAAGTACTGATGGGTTCCTTATGGGAGGTGTCCACCTCTCCACCAACAATCCAGTGGGGAAAGTTACATGCAATGTGCTGTTCACAGCAAAAGGAACAGCAAAAGTAGGCTGCTTGGCTCATTTTCTGTAGATTCTCCAAGAAAATGGTCTCTCCCCTGACTGACATGGTTACTCTAGGCCACCTATCTCTCCTGACCATCCCTGAGGCAAGGCACGTAAATTTTCCAGAGGGTAGCATTTGAATTAGACACCTAAATTAGGCAAACTGCATACAGCTCCAAGTAACTTTACAGTTATGGTGCTGTGTGACTCGTCCAAAGTCACCAGGACATGTGTGGCCAGCACTGATCACAGCTCCGATGTCAATCACCTTCCTGTTAGGCACAGAACCAGGAGGTATCTCACGTTTGCCTCCTTATTGCCTTGCAAGGCAGTGGCTGCAGCACTGCTGTCAGGATGGACCTGTTGTTTTTATGTCACCAGGTTTAATCCCAGCCTTGTTCTTAAGGATCAAATATTATTCACATCTGACTGCTGCTCTGTAATCAGGGCATCTCAACTTGCTTTGCCTGTCACCATTGCAGCGCACGTTGTCGCTGTCACAGGCTGGTCATACATCTTCAGCTGAGCTTTCCTGCCCCCGTCAAAGCCATGATAAAGAGCCTGGAAAAACTCATTGGCAGAAAGATGCCAAACCTATGTCATCCCTGACATAATATCCAGCCTGAGCCTTGCACTGACAATTCCACAGGTCCCATGGAGGACAGCGTATGGGTAAAACTCAGGTGGGGCTATTCATTCTTATGTCTCAAACCTTCATTTATTACCAATGAACTGCAGAAAGTTATTATAACATACAATATTTATTATTTATACAGCAATTAAAATACAGCCATGCAGAACAGAGAATCATAGAATGGTTTGGATTGGAAGGGAACTTAAAGATCATCTAGTTCTAACCCCTCTGCGAGGTGCAGGGACACCTTCCACTAGCCCATGTTGCCCAAAGCCCCGTCCAACCTGGCCTTGAACCCTTCCAGGGAGGGGGCAGCCACAGCTTCTCTGGGCAACCTGTGCCAGGGCCTCACCCCCCTCACAGGGAAGAATTTCTTCCTCATATCTAATCTAAATCTGCCCTCTGTCAGTTTAAAACCATTACCCCTTGTCCTATCCTTACACACCCTGATCAAGAGTCCCTCCCCCCTTTCCTGTAGCCCCTTTCAGTCCTGGGAGGCCGCTCTAAGGTCTCCCTGGAGCCTTCTCTTCTCCAGCTGAAGCCCCCCAACTCTCTCAGCCTCACAGGGGAGGTGCTCCAGCTCCCTGATCATCCTTATGGGTTCTTCTGGACCCACTCGAGCAGGTCCATGTCCTTCTGATGTTGGTGCCCCCAGAGCTGGACAGAGTACTCCATGTCCAGATGCCTAAAACATGTCCCCTTTTTTGACATCAGAGAAACTTTTCAGGATTTAGTTAATGTGCAGCTTGTTGCTGAGGTTAGCTTACCGCTGGTTACCTTTACCGAGGAGCCTGTGACCAGCAAAGGGAGCTCCAAAATCAAAGGTAAATGATCTTCTCCCTTGCAATCTTCTGGCTGAACTAGAGGATTTGGGGTCTTGATAAGGGGTGGAGGGATGGAGAGGGTAGATGCTGATTTTAGCAACACTAGCATGACCTTGATTCAGCAGTTCGCCTGGAGGTAACCGAGCTGTGAATCCAGCCCTCGACGTGCATGACAACGGGTAGTAGAGGCTGCACTAGAGTCTGTGGCTTGAGAGTGACTGACTCAGATGGCAACAGGTTGGCAGTCCTTCAAAGAGGCTTTCTTTGTCTTCTTTGTGGGAGGTGTAAATGAATGGAGACACTGAAGGCTTTCCCGTGCCAGTTATTAGCAATCTCACTTCTATATATAGCTTCTGCCTAACTTACTCTGGGTGAGCAAGCAGAGTGGCATGTGAGTTATCGCTCTTGTCACGTTCGCCTCTCTTGATTACATGCATTTTGTTTGCTTGCTCTATCGTGGTGATGTAAGGCAGGCTAAAAGAGGCTGCAATGCCACACGGCTTCAATGTGCCGGAGCTACACGCTCCAGTCCCCAGTTAGGAGCTACCTGAAATGCTGTCACCCCCGGGTATCACAAGCCTCAGGACAGGGAGCAGAGCTCCAGGCAATCCTCCATGGGAAGTCAGGCAGCTTCCGAACTGTTTCCCCATCTGTCTTGCCCAGCAGTGGTTCATGTAGCAGCAGGAGACTAGCAAAATTCCACTGGAGGAAAGCAGTGCAACTTCTTCCTGTGCCCCCCGTCAAGCAAAAGCTGATCAATCAGAGGTTTTTCAGAAGTTTGGTTAATTTTCCTGTTCTTTTTCATTTCTCTACATTCTGGACTGGCACCAGAATCAACATGACAAAGGCTGTTCAAATAGCACCATTGAGCTCACCAGATCCCAGCTCTCTCAGGGGAGACTGGAGAAAAATATCCTGTGCACAGAGCCTGCTTATACTAATCCAGTATAAACATGCCCACTTTGTACAGATTAGCAATATCTATTTTCCCTCTGAGCTGCTTCATTCCCTCAACCAAGCAGCCCTCAGATGAAGGTGCTTTCTTCCTGTGCTTTTTGAGGGGCAGCAAGTGCAGCAGCAGCTGGAGCTTCACACCGGCAAGTAGAGATGAGTCAAGGAAGTTAATTAGAGATAGTGAATCTGGGCCCAGTGCCCCACTCCCTCATCCCCACCTCAATTAGAAGAGACTACCAGGCAGCCCGAGGGCTGATCCTTCTCTTGGTCCTCTGTGCCAATGCAAAATGGCTGCAAAGCCTTCCTGTGCTGGGTTTAGAGCACCAGATCCCTGTTGCACACTCTGTTTGCACCACTTATTTGCACTCACAAGGTCCTCAGGATGCTGGTGTAAAAGGGCCATGGATGTTAATTAGCCACCTCTGGTGATTTCCTTCTCTGTAGGTCTGGGAGCAGCTTTCCCCAACCAATTGTCCCAGCGGTGAAGGAAGGTTGTAGGCCACCACTCGCACGTAGGCAAAGCCAGAGGTGTCCCTGCTGTGATCGCTTTCTGCAGATCCTGTCTGGATACTCTACTGTGCACATGGTCTCCCCACGGGAGCAGATGCTGGCAGCTGGTACCAAGCTGGGCCCCTCCGCCATGTTCCCATCTAAGCCCCGGTGCTGGGTGCTGAGCATGCCAACAGTTCACAACATTAGCAGGCCCCTGGGGCAAGATTTTGTGCACACAGGCCAACACCAAGCCCCTTCGAGTGCTGAGGGTGTGTGTGTGTTGGCAGAATCAATTAAAATTCTTGGATTGCCACCAACAGCTTTGACTCTGTTTGGGCCAAATTCCCAAAGGGGCCCCTTCACTGCTTCCATGTTGGCTGTGGCCAAGGTCTCTTGAGAACAGACTGGTCCAAGTTGGAATATGTTTTAGATAAACAGTGTGTCAGGTTATGGCATGTGCCCAACAGCCTGAGCCAGCATCAAATGCAAACCCCACCCACAAGCCCAGCTCTCCTGGAGAGATGACGGTGGACCATGACGATGGCTGTGGGCCCACCACAGATAGACTACACCATGAAGTCCTTAATCCCAAAAGAAACCCCAGCAGCCGGGATATTTTTCCTTTGATTGTAGCATCCCACTGACCAATAAAATTGCACCTGGGTGCAATTTTAAGACCAGGCAGGATAATTTCAGGTGATGACCTCTTCAGACACTGCTGGCCCATCCCAAAGCAGTGGAGGTGATAGGTTGGTGGTGACTCACACCTACAGTGCGTGGCTGTGCTTCCCTATCTGCACTGGTCCATGGTGTTGTTATCATCAGCCTCATTGAGAAGGGGAATTTGAATAAATTAAACAACTGCACTTTTCTTCCCCTACAAGAGAAACATGAGCAGGAATTGCCTGAGTGGAGCGACAGGCTGGTCCAGTGAATAAACACGGAGCCTTTTCACAGTGAGGCTCCTCCAGGCACCAGGACTATCTGAGGATGAATTACAGCAAATAAGAGAGACCACTAGCAGCCAAAAATACAGAGACAAAGGCCAGAGCCAAGCTAAATGTTTCCAAGCCCAGTGATCCCACTTGGGAATCCAAACCTCCAACCGGGTTTGAGATTCAATGAAGCCTTTCTCTCTCTCTTCCTTGCATGGGGCCATCCTGGGTAGGAGGCAGAACAGAGAAATGCCACAGAGGAAACAACTCATGTTGACCTGAATCAACCCTCCAAAGCATTAGCAAGCTACATCATGGGCAACCCCTGTTGCCACACAGCCATACCTTGGGTGTGATGCTGCAGGCAGGCATTCCTGGGTGTAGAGGTGACGCAGCTGTAGTCTTTTTCAGATACCCTGATGATGAGTGTGCAAATAAAGCTAGGGACATAGCTAGGCATCTACCACTTTACATTGTCAGCTTCTCAAGGCTTTACTCAGCTCTTTCTCAGACAAGACATTTGTGGGTGGTGATTTGAGTAAGGAATTAGTAAAATACGATTAATGCCATCTAGGGCTGACACTCTGACAGAGACTCACTGGAGCCACAAAAGGTAGCAGACATAACACCACTCTGGCAGCCCCACCTTTATCACTTTATTTTAAAAGAAAATATAAATTTAGGGTCAATTTTCAGCAATAGATGTTGATAAACTGATTTTTTTTTTCTGATTTTTAAGACTTCAGTCAATCAGACTATAAGCACAAAGAGAGGGTGGAAGGGAAAGGACTTTTTTTGCCAATTCTTACCTCTCTCAACAGCCAGAATATATCAGCCATCCACCACACATCTAGAGTAGGCGGAAGAATTCAGTCTAGAAGTTATTCTGCTATATATTTTTAAAGTATCAGAAGCAATACTTTATATATATGTGTGTATATATATGTGTGTCTAGGGGGATGTATATGTGGTATACATATTTGTATACATACCATGTGAGTATACATACATTTTAAAATACGTACATACAATGCATAGACCACAATGTCCTACTTTCTATTTGATGCATAAGCATACTCTAGCTACAATGGCATCCCCTCCTTATTCTACCACAAAATTCAATATTTTTCAAACCTAAGGATTTTTCAGCAAATGAAGCCTCTCCCCACTGCTCTGTGACATTTGGTTTCAAGAAAATACTGCATTATGTTCCTCATACAAGTGACCTGATGAGGTGGTCACTCAGATGCAGAGAGCATCACCAATCACTGGTCTGGGGGCTGATCCCCGGAAGGTGCATTCCCCACCACTTCTCCAGCATTTCTTTGAAGCAGCATCCTCCAGCTTCTCTGTACCAGCCAGCAGAGAACAGCAGACTCCACAGCTGGCAGATTCAGACATGGGTGTCAGACCAGCTGCTGGGTGAGAAGGGCTGGGAGGATGCATATGGTAAAGGGAGAGAGAGAGGAGTCCAGAGAAATCCTGAACATAGCTTACACGGCCGCAGCTTTAAACCTGTCCCTAGCACAGCACCCGCCCTTTCCAGCTCCAGTTCCTTTACTGTTGGTCTCCCCTTGTCTCTGTTGTTGGTCTCTACTGTTGGTTTCCCCTGATCAGACTTGTGGTTTCCAAACAGGCCTCTCAATGCAACCCAGCATCTCCCATGACTTATGGGGACCTCCAAGGACACAATTAGGCTATAAAAGCACTTGAGAGATTTTCACAGTGACCCCTCCAATGGCCCAGTGGAATAACCATGAGCACAAGGATCAGGCTTGCTCTGGTGCAAAGCTCTTGGTCTTGAAGGAGAGACAGGCAGAGCAGAGCATAGACATGCTGCAAGGAGCCAAATTCGCCTCTGCATTTCATGTGGAGAGCCACCAGCATGGAGTAACACACACGTGTCCCTTGGAGAAACCCATGTACGTGCCTTGGGCAGGCAGCCACACATACCTGTGCTTTGTATTTTCAAATAAATGCAAATGTGCACTTAAATAAGTGCAAACACACACTCTCTCTCTCTTGTTCTCTCTCCCTCTGTCACACATAGTCAGACGCACAGAGATGTGTGTATATGTGCACCAATAGGTTCAGAGAAGGTGTAGCAATTTTTGTAAGGCCTCTCACAAGAGGATCTAGGTCTTACACTACTCATCCACCCTGTAGTACCACTGACTACAGGGCCCTTTAAATACAAGTGAAAACATGTAATATTTTCCTTGTGGAGCTTCCACTCTAAAATCAAGATTGAGAACGTGCCAGAAAAATGCAGACATTATGCAAGGAAGGGAGATGGAAAAACACAATTGGAAAGGAGCTGCTGGGAGAGTACGCGATAGGGGAAATTTGCATTAATTAGTTTGTTTTCTCGTCTTGGACATGCATCAAACCTATGCACAACACTGTATTTTTTAAGGAAACGCAGCTTTTTTAAGGAAATATGGATGATAAAATAAAATCCCACTAGATGGCACTCCGTGGACATGCATAATTCACTTTCCAAATCACGCAGAGCCCTCTGCCAAACGTGAGCTGGCTGCGGGCTGGCGCGGCTGATGCAACGCTGGGAGCTGGTGCTCCCTGTGCCCCACCAGCGCAGTCCCGAGCATCATGCTCGGTGCCAAAGCCTTGTTTCTGCCTCTGACCTGACATCACAGCACGTTTGTCTCGGTGTCAATCATTCGGGGTATCTGCTTTCCCTTAGGTAAGCCAAGGGTGCTGCGATTTGTGTTCCATGGGTGGGAAATTGAGGCCAGAGGCAAGGAAGTGATTTGCCGAAACTAAGGAAGGAAGCACGCTGGGGAGAGAAACCCTGAAATCACAACTTCTGTCCCCCTGCTTTAGTTTGGGACTTCAGCCAGCCAGGAAGGAGGTCATCGCAGTGTTCTCCGCTGTAGTATAGCCAGGGTCAAACAGGCTTGTGTTGGGACAACAAAAAACCTGCTTTGATCCCTTGATCGATAGCTCCTACCATGGAGCTATGCTGTGATGTGGCTGTAGGACAGAGATAGTGAAAAGGGGCATCTTCCTCCTCCTGCTCCCCTTGCCCACTGGCTCCCAGCCCACGCCCCCCCAGCTGAAGTGACCTGCGTGGGGCACTTGTCCAGAGGACAACCAGGCTGGGCACAGCCGGGGGTCACCGCTGGGCTAAAGGTAGCTGGAAAGGGTCTTGTTTTGCTTGGAGGAATATCAATGAGGAGAGGGCCTGGGGGCTTCCTGACTCCATAGTACAGTGCCAGGGCTGGGAACAAGAGCAGACTGGAGAAGCAGACCCCACGAGGGAAGCCTGCTGCATGCTGTGAAGATGTGGCTTGAGCTAGAGTAACATCTAGCAAAACCCAAGAACCAATCCTTTCTTCCATCTGGCCTAAAACCCTTTTCTTCTGTGTGTGCCAGGCTCAGCAATGCCTGCAGGAGCAGCTGAGCCCATGAGGGTCTTTTCTTCCCCAGGGAGATGGTGTTCATCATGGGGCCTGCTCCCAGCCCCACTGCTGAGGCATGGGGACACCTCCAGACAGCCCAGCTCCCAGTGTGCTCCCGCCCCGTGGGGACTAACGGTGATTCTGGCTCCTTCACAAGCATCACGAGCACAAAATGCTCAGTTGACCGAATGGCTGCTTGGCAGCAGGACTGTAACTTGCACGGCTTGACTGACAGCTTCCTGAGGCAATTTAATTAAAGAGACGAGAGTGCTCGAGAAAAATCATTAATTTCTCTTAAAGAGAAATCTTTGCCGAACATACCTGCCCGATGCGGGGCTACGAGGATTGGGTCTGCGCTCCAGCAGTAATTGGCATGAGCACCCACATCCGTGCTAATCCAATCTTTTCATGTTTCGTTCCTGCAAGCTCATTTTAATACCATCTGTCAGCAATCCGATCCCCTCTTATCACCACTGTAAGACCATCCAGCCATTAGACAGGCAGCGATAACGGGGCTGGAGGGTACACGCAGCCACCTCCGCGCAGGCTGCAAACCCTGCAGAGCTGTTGAGGAATTGTTGTGCCTGGGACAGCAGCAACCAGCCCTGGGAAAGGCTGGCCTTTAAGGTGACAGTGGCTCCAAAGCCATTGCCACTGCTCTGCAGAAACAAGGGAAAATATGTCCAGTACTGCAAGGTATGGACAGACACCGGGGATAGCCATGACTGGTTTGATTTTAGCTGTTCTGCATGCAGGGCTGGGGGAAAATGAAATTTATTGCTAAGGTGATGCTGCTCAAGGGTTCGCTGAAGGTGAGAGCAGGGATGCTGGTGAGCCAGGTAGCTCAACAGGGTTTGGCACTGAGGGGTCAAGGGCAATAGAGGGTCATTGGGGAGGTCTGTGGCCATCTTTAGTCAAGCAAGGGGGAGAATGAAGAGAATGAAGGAAGCCTGTGACAGGGGCCCAGATCTGGGTGGGTCCCAGCCTGAAAAACCCAAGTGAAGATTCCTTTAATCTGAGTGCCATGGCAGACTGGGGACATGGCACGGGAAGCCACCCACTGTCTCTGGAGTCACTCAGACCTGACCAGCAAGGTCAGGCTGCGGCTTGATGGATGGTTTGTGAGGAACCAGCTCGGCTTCTATCGGTGGCCATCCCACTGAAACCACCACCACAGTTACCACGGTGTGGCAGGTCTGAGGCAGGCACAACCACAGCCAAGAGCCAAATGAAAGCAAAGGGACCCGTTATGGGAGCAGCAGCCCAAACTGCAAAGGTCCCAGGAGTGAGCTCTGCAGACAAGAGCCATGGAGCTCTTGTCTCTCAAGCAGCACACAGGTGATCTCTCCTAGAAAGGTTACCCAGGTTTAGTTAAATAGTCACTAATACCATGATCATCTGCAGTATTCTTGTTGCAATCAGCTTACACAATACCCTCATTGCTTCTGTGGCTTGATCCTCTCACGCTGCCCTGTCCTGTCACCGCAGAACTGTGCGTCCCGCTGGCCAGGTGGCTACTGAACCTGCAGCCCCCCATGCTCGTTTCCCAGCCCATCGCTCTCAGAAAACAGAGCAGGTGGATGTCTCCAGTGTGGACACATGGTGACAACGTCCATCATGAGCCAGGAGAGCTGGGAGGTGGTGCTGGTCCCTCGAGCGAGGCAGGGTGCTGGCGCCACAAGGTTTACAGGGATGCAGCTGATAAATCTGTGTGCACCCTGACCCAGAGCTAAACCAGATGCATATTTATCTGTTTATGTACATGGAGCTGTCACACATAGCTCCCTCCAGCCACACATCAGCCTGGGTCTCTGCAGTCAAATGCATACCCCAACAGCTCTGGCTGGGTGCACACCCCAACAAGGTTACACTCACAGGTACCCCGTGGTTAATGCTCCTCGGCACCCCACTGCAAGGTGACAGAGGGCAGGGATCTGTGCTGGAAGGAAAGGGAGTCCATTCATCACTGCCCTTGCCCTTCAGCCCCAGCCCGGCCCCTGGTGTGTGCTTTTGCTGTCAGCCCTCCCAGGAGGCACACACAGACCTGGAGGTGTTCAGCTGTGGGATTTGACACTTTGCTCCATGGTTTTGCTGCCCATGGGTGAAAAGCAAAGGGTTGAAAAAAACATTTCAGCTCTGTGCCCATTCCAGCTCCAGGCCAAAGGCTGGGGAGCTCTTTCTTAGGATGTCCCAGACTTACAAAGCACTGCTTACGAACCCTGATCCCATCACAGTGTCTACAAGCCCCAGTGGGGTGCACAGCCCCACACCACTGCCGCTCATCACCCTGCCACCGTGCTTGGGACTTCCAGACTTTACACATTAGTTCCAGGCATCTCTGGCTCAAACACAGCTCAAGGCAGGTCTGGTGACACCGTAACCAGACCTGCAGCCTGTGCCACATGCCTGAGCGTGGGCTGAGCCTGGTCCTCTCCAGACCGTGCTCTTTTTCCCCAAGCAGACGTAACACCAGCAGCTCAGCCCTGCACGTCCCTCCATGCCGATGTAGATCCTCGGTGCCTCTCCCCTTCATCTCTGTGCAGAGTGGGCTGTGACTGAGGCTTCTGTTTGCTTCTGGAGCCCCAAGCATGGCCCCCTTGATGCGCCCCAGGACCAGTGATGGCTTGCACTGCTACCTAGCTTAGCCCAGGCCCATGGCCTGGAGCCCAGACAGGTCCCTGCCTGCCCACCTCTAAACTCAAGGTCTGGCTGAAATTTTTCCTGGCTTCAATTATCAGCAGCCCAAAATGGGAAATGCAGCCCCTTTTCATTGTGCACTGCAGTCAGGAAAACCAAGCTGCGTTTTTGCCTTGGATGCTCTCAGAGCTGTCTTTTGGGAATAGCTCATGGACCAGGAATGTGGCTCTTCAGAGCACAAGCTAGGATCACTGCTATTTTCCCACTTAAAACTAGAGGAAAATAGATCAAATGTTAATTAGCAGCAGGGGAACCTGATGCAGGTTTGTTAGGATTTTCCCCTTCTGCAGAACCACCTGATTAACGGACAGACTAAAAAACACTGTAATACTTTCAACACTGCACATTTGCAAAGAGCACGGTCAGTGCCCGGAGGATGAATAAGTCAGCGGGGGGGTTGGAGGCGAAGGGGGGGAAGAATGGTGTAAGTGCAGAAAAGGAGGATGTGAGTTTGCCTAAAGAGATGATGAATGCCAAGCAGCATCCCTTGTTCTGCCAGTGGCTAACAGTGAGATCCTAGCACAGTCACATCTCTGGCTCCGTTCTTTATCTGTAAAATGACCTAACCTCTGAGCTAGTTTAGGCTGTAATAAAAAGGCTAGCGGCTGGTGCGAGCTCTCACTGGTATCACAGCAACAGCGGGAACATTTCAGAGCAAGCTCGGTTTAGCCGCAGCCTCTGGGGTTCTGGGGAACAGCTCTTTAATGTCTGCAAAAGTGCTTTGAAACCCAGGGATGAGAAATGTGGAAGGGGAAGGACGGCAGTTATTACGAACACGGCGGATTGTGTTTCAAGCATATCTGAATGCAACAGCTCGGAGAAATCATGCCTGAAGAGTATCTCAGTGAGACAGCTCAGCTCAGCTCAGATTTCTCCCGACTGATACAGCTGAGAAATTTCCAAGGAGACCCAGTGAGCTGCATGACCTAAAGGATGCTTCAGGTGGGATGAAGCCAGCAAAAAAGCAAACAGGCAATTCTTGATGATCCAGCAGTGCAGAAGCTGTCAGTGCAATACAAGGGCAGAAAGACCTCTTATTTATCCTGCTTTCTGGGCAGATGGAGGTTAAGAACTGTAATGTGCTTTGGGCTCTCTCCTTCACACCCGGAGCAGTCTGCATGTTCCTGGGAGGCTCCTGGAAACTTCCATCCTTGATCATCCCCCAACAAAAAGTCCTCTAGACCTCTGAAAGTCACCGCCTGGGATTTATGCCTCGGCCTCGCTGGAAGGCAGAATGGGTTTTGTGGCCATAATTTTAACCCACAGGAAGAAACTGGGCTAGGGCAAGGTCATTGGTCCCTCACACACATCCCTGGAAGGGGAGGCAGAGGGAAAGGAGAGCTCAAAAATGAGCCACACTGTCTGGAGGGGATGCGCTTTGCCATCCTCAGGTGCTCTTTGACTCGATCCAGGGGAGCGTCCCATCTCCGCTGCATGGTCAGCCACGTTTAACACCTCTCCAGGCTCTGTGATACAAACCCACAGCAGAACACCCAGCACTGCCAGTCTTCCATTTCAGCAGCTGATGGCACAGTTTGGAAATGGAGGCTGTCTGATGAGGCACAGCACTCCAGATCTCTTACTTGCCAATGGCATAAAGGGCTTAAAATGTTATAATGGGACCTCTGGTGTTCACCAAAGCAGGTCATAGGAGAGACTGTAGGATTTCACAGTTTGTCCTCCTTCCTGAAGCAGTACCCCTGGGTTATTGTACTTATTAAATTAGGAGCTGTAAAGCAACTGGGTAAATAATAAATTGCTAGAAGGAAATAAAAAAATGCCACCCATTTCAGTTATTAGTCCAGACGAGTGAATTAGGTGTTGAAACAGCAGCTTTGAAGTTCGACTCATTAAATCACACACCAATTCAGCGCTTATTAGGTCTCCAGTCAGATATATAAAGGCACCAGGAAGATAGGCTTGCTGTTAGCAACAGCCATTACTTTTTCTGCTGTGAGCAGCCTGCGAATCTCATGCTGTTTGCTGGGCTTTGAGAGAAGAATTTAAAGCACCAGCTCCTGGTGCCACATGAGAGTTCAGGAATTACGGGGTTTGTTTCTGAAGAAGGAGTTCAGAAATTGGGTGATAACTACACAAACATTCACAGAGTCAGGAAGGCATTGAAAATGAGCTGGGAGGAGACTTTCTGATCTATCTGTCTGTCCCACAGGAGGATCAACCAGGATGCTCACATGCCGTCAGCCACCACAGCAGTGTCTACCTCAAGAAGTTGAGCTCTTCCACTCAGCAACATGGACCCACACTTTGGAGGTTTCCCCCCATACCTCTATCCATCCATCCATCCATCCATCCATCCATCCATCCATCCATCCATCCATCCACCCACCCATCCAGGATATTCTCTTCCTCATTCTCGCCTCCCACCAGCTGGGACTGTCTGAGTGATGGGCCAGCAACCGGGAGGCTTATGTGCCATCAGCCACCAGCTGATCAATACATGCTGCAGACAAAAGGCACTGGTATAGAAGCTTGTAGAAAAATATGAAAAGACCTTCCTTGAGCACAATACTTACCTTAAAGCCTGGCCTGATTTTTATCTAGCCTGACTCCTTTAATAAGTTTGCATCCTAATGGATTACAGAGATCTTAAAACTGGAGATCTCCTCCACTGGAGCTTAGTGTTCAGACATGGCACTCTTGGCACTATGCATTGAAAAGTCCTAAGTGAAGTCTTCAAAGTTACAAGGTTAAAAGAATAATACATTTTGCATTCTTCATATTTGCCTTATGTTAGGAATTATAAGGTCATGATTTCCAGCTTTTTTCACAGCCACAGTATTTAGAAATCTATTTTTAAAGTGAAAATTTGAACTCACAGTTAATAACCTGATTCCAGGAGCAAAAAGCTGTAAGTGAAATACGTTGCAGGACTGAACAACCCAGAGCTAGCGATGGCACGCATGTGCCTGGGAATTCCCAGTGCTTACACATTCATAGGACCAAAAGTCTAACCAAATGTTCAGACCACGAACCCAGCCCTCTCTCTGGGAGTTCAGTATTTCATCTCCTAACCTAAGTATTTCAGCTGGAACATTGCATTTCTTCAGGACAGAAGCAACTGGGTATATCTGTGGCCTAAGCTGCTTTTCAACTTGCAGCTAAAATGGGGAAAGACCTTCTGAAATAAATAATACATAGAATATGTTCTCACCCACAGCTGCCTCTTGCTGAAACCATGTCTCTTCTGCAGTTGATTTGTAATTTGAGGAAGGATAAAGCTGACCCATCTCACAGGCTTTTTTTTTTGAGGTTTAAAGTGACTGCTGGTTACCTGTTTAAAGGTGTGCTATAAGGGCAAGTTACGTGTGTCCTTTCAACACTGAGGCTTGGAGAAGGCAGCAGCAGTAGGATGTGGTTGACTCACAGTCCCCCAAGCTCCTGAGCACAGGGGTGCAGAAGTAATGTCTGGCTGGTGTTGCCTTCACCACAGCTTCTGAGCACCTGGTAGGCTTTAACCCGTTCCTCACAAATTGATGTACACACTTAGGATCATCGGATAATTCAGGTGGAAAGGGAGTTGAGAACAGGGTCAGCTAGGAGGTCAGCCCAGGTTACTCTGGCCTTATATCTAGTCTGGTCTTGGAAACTTTGCTTATGCTGCCTTTAGAAAAGTCAGAGCCACATTCCTAAGGGATGTGACCAGGTCTCACAGGAAGGCAGTGGCAGAATCATGAATTTCACAAGGGTGTTAATCCCTCTTGGCAAGCACACAGGAGCCACAGTTCCAACTTTTATTCCATAACCCAGAAGATATGGTTGTCTGCATCTTTCTAATGATGAAAGCCAAGGTTTTCACTTAATCATCTGGGTCCAGGAGCTGTGGTTTTACAAAGAAGTGCATGTTATAAGACACCTGATGAAAATAAAAAGCACAAGGTGACACCATGGACTTACCCCAACAGTTTCCTGCATCTCTTGATTTTGTGCCGACCCCCTTTTGGGTAGGAGAGGCTGTGAGGGGGCACTGGTGACTCCAGCAGGACACAAAGTTTGTTATTAGGTGATTTTTTTATTTGTCTTGCTAACCGTCCAAGAAATGTCTGTAAGGAGAATGAAGTCATGCTTCGCCTGCCAATGCTCCCCACGAGTGATCTGCTGCAATGATCAGCAGGGTCTGTTATATCAGGCATTATTTTCCCAGTTTTTGCCCACTGCACAGGTCCCACCACCTGCACACATGATGCTGCTGGGGTCTAGGCTGCCGGCATGCATCACAGCAGGCATGCCCAGACCCTTCCTGAGTACAGAGGTGTCATGAGCCATGGGAGAAGGTGCAAAGCCCACCCCCTCCTGATGCCCCATGATGGCTGCATCCCTGGGGGTGTCCTCCATCCCTGCACCGTGCATGCTAACCCCGTGACTCTGCCTGACCCCTTGCTGGCTAAGACCTTCTCCACCACCATCCATCCCTCTTCCTTCCCTTCCTCCCCTGTTCCACTCTGCACACAGCAGCCTCCTCCTGTTGTCATAACAACAAGCATCAGCCCGTGTCGGCCATGCCAGTCCTTCCAGCAAAAACACACCCTCATGGGAGAACACACCGGCTCTGGGCCCCAAACCATCTGGCTGTGGTGGGGAGGAGGCCAAGCTCACCCCCAGGCAGAGAGATGTGGGGCTGCCTTGCCCCACCTGCACATTTTGCCTCGGGTCGTGTTCCCCAGCACTCGTTGTAGGGCACGTAACGAGCTGTCCCCCGGCCGGTCTCTGCAGCGCAGCCTCATCTCATGCGCTGGTTTGCTGACACTGTCCTGCTCTCTCTGTGCTTGCCCACATCCTTCCCTCTGGCTGTTCGAGCCACAACAAGGGGACGTGGGGCAGATGCAGAAGGGGCCACATCCCTGCTCAGCACCCCACGGCGAGGCAGCATGCACATCTTCAGTGCACATCTGTGACCGGCGATCCCTCCTCCCCATCAGCTCCCTGGAGCCCCGATATCCCTGGAGGCAGGTCCCCTGACCCTCTCAGCCCTCAGGTCTCCTCTCCTCCCTGTATGACACAATCCCAATATGTAGCACCCTGAGGCATGGGCAGGCTCAAACAAGACCAGCTCAGTGCAGATTAAGGAGTCCCATAGGCTCCCTGTGGCTGAGGACGTGCTTCTCTGAGGGGGACCAGGATCACAGGCACAGCCAGAGCTGCTCCTGAAGGCACCAGGGGCACTGGACATTCATTCTGTGTTCCAGAAAATCCATCAAATCCAAGGCATTTCTCCTTCTGGAAGCCTGTGGCCAACAACGGATTAAAGCCACTCAAGACCAGACTGTTCAGAGCAAGAGGATGCTGCTACACCCAGAGGTATGTAGGAAACAGAGCAGCAAGATAAAACAACGAAGATCTGAAGTTTACCTACTACTTTTCCATTCCTCACAAGCTTTGTGTGAGTTCCATTCAACCCAGACCCTCTATGCCAGGACCAAAGCTCAACACTCTCCTTAGTGGCTCTCAGTCCCTGTTCCCCAGCTCTTTTTCAGCAAGCTCTGCCAGCTCCACACCTCAGAGGAGCATTCACAGCCCTTTGCACTGATGCTGGAGTGGAAAAGCAAAACCAGAAACCAACCAAAAACTTGCTGGCAGGATGGGATCTTGGCGTGGACAGTTGCTTGTGCCCATCTCCACCCCGTCTCAGCTTCAGAGTTGCTGCATCTCCCTAGAGGCATTACTTCATCCCCATCCCCAGTGCTTTCCCCTCTGTTATTCCTCCCCCACTGGCAGCTCCCTTTGGTGCAGCTCTGTGTGAGACTGCAGAGTGACTGAAAGTAGGTAAAGTGATTTTTTTTTTTTTTTTTGCTAAAGCCATTCAGTTCACTCTCCACAAGCTCATGAGCTCTTCCCAGCAGTGATGCTGGGCTACATTTTTCAACACAGTGCAGCTAAAACCCACCCCTCGGCTGGATAATCTGTCTCCTTCTTCAGCCAAGAGCTCTATGAGAGGTCAAGGAGTGAAGATTTCCGAAGGTGCTTTTAGGCCTCATTATAACGGGGATTCATCTTTCCAGGTTCTCAAGTCAAGCTCCCGAGCTGCTGGAGGCTGAGGCTGAACCTGGGGAGAAGGAAAGACCAATTCACTATGGGACTCGGGTATTTCAAAAAAACAGCAGAAATTTCAGCCTCCCAGAGAGAGGCACTGGTCTGAAGTTCCTACAGCACTGTCACAACCTTCCCCGCTTCACACGGCTATCAGTAACTGCGTTTCCCAGGGGGTAACCAGCCTGTAACATCAGCCAAAGGATTCTTAATATTTTGATACTATGTTTGGCTTCCCAGGGGAGGAAACGTCTGGTCTCTGTCTAGAAGACAAAGACTCTTTAGGGGGAAGGAATTCCTTGGGACACCTGATTAATTGAAGCCACTCTGGAGATTCGTGTAAACCAAATTGGTTCCAGGTTTGGGAGATTAGCGGGGTTTAGCTGCAGCGTTCTCCAGACAGCTCTGGCTGCCTTTAAAGCGTCTCTGTTTTTAAGCATTGGAGAAACTATTTTTTTAAAAGGAAAAATCATTGCTCCGTTCAGTGGCTAAAGCACACACTGGAGGGGCTGGCAGCGTATCTGGAACAAACGTCACCATCCCACGGCCTCCAGCCAAGGCTCGTTGCCTTCAACCACCATAAAGGAAAATACAAGGTGTTATTAGGGTAGTAAAGGACCCAGTCTTCCCCAAGCCCTGACTCTCTCACATCTCCCTGGGCCCACAGAGGCTCTTTGGATGCACGGACCAAAATGCTAGATTCACTTCTGCACTGAGCACTCTCAGAGCAGGGACAGCAGCAAGAGTGGGAACCCCCTGGAGCAGGGGGATGCAGAGCATAACCCGCCACTCAAAGCTTTTTAAGCGTTTCCAACACAGGAGAACCCCTGGGGAGATGTTCCCCAAAGCTCTGCATCTTTAGGCCTTGCTGTTGTGTGTGCTTTAACCACTGGAGTTTTCTCATAGCCCTATGAGGAGGCCGCTATTACTGTCTGTGGTTGGGGAAACTGAGGCACGGAGCAGGGACCTGCGCTGCCAGCTGAGCGCTGGGGACTGGTCCACTCCTGCGTGACTGATGAATAAATTAAAAACCAGTAATTGTTGCAAAGCTAGCCAGATCTCGGAGAGGAGTAAGGCAGAGGTTTGCACGCTGCCACTAATATTTCTCCCTCCTCTCCATGTAGAAATGTGGTTTTTGTGAGACTAAATGGAGACCAGATGAGCTTCCCCACCCCTTCCCTCATCTCTCTCATCCAGCACAGCCACCGTGCTCAGAAACCAGTGCCAGAGAAGCCAACTTTTCAGGCTATGGGCTCTGATGTTTGGACAGGGAGCAGCTGGTTCTGCTGGCTGATGCCGCCCCAGCTGCACGGTCACAGATAGAAATTGGATAGAGATTTCCTTCCTTGACCTATTTTGCAAAGCCTCCCGCTACCAGCCCCCCCCTGCTTTAGTCTCTGAACTTGTCTGCAAATGTCCCTCAAAGACTGGTCAGAGTGCTGGAGGCAACGGGGTGAAGATGAGCAGGTGGGAAGTTGCCTAGAGGGAACGGATGGGCTGAGGGCAGCCTGCTCCTTTGGATGGACAATTAGCAGGGGGAAATCATAGGCTTTTTTTTTTTTTTTTCCCTTTTTTTTTCTTTTTCTGAATGGTCATGGTCATTTCAGGAGCAGCACTGGCGGTGGACCAGCCTCAGGCAGGCCTGGCTCCCAAGATGTGATTTTTGCTGCACTTGGGCTTGCATTAGCTGAAAGCGTGGTCAGGAAGGTTGGGGTTCACAGGGGTGCTGGGGTACAGCGAGCCCCGGAGCTGCTCCCTGCCGGCAAGGTGAACAGGCAAAGCAGGACGAGGAGGGGGGCAGATTCCCTCCCTGCTCCAAAATACCCCCTTTAGGGTGGTTTCCCTCCCGCTGGCCCTGTGTTGGGGATGCCCCAGGCAGCGGGGCAGGCAGCACCCTGGCAGGGGCAGAGGAGGGATGCCCAGACATGTCCTGGAGGGGGAAGGACACTCTGGAGGGATGTGACAAGGAGGGAGTGAGGAAAGCAGCCCTCTCTGCTTTTTTTTTTGGGGGGGGCACGCTGCTTCACCCGGCAGCGGAAGGCCTGGCAAGACCCCCATAGGGTGTGAGGCCACTGCGGGATGCTGGGCAGCATCCCAGGTTTTGGGGGATCCAGCAAGGAAAGGCACCTCTTAAAAAACCAAACCCAGCGATGCTGCCTGCAGACGGTCTCTGATCAGTGCACTGAGTTCAGTCGGGCCTCTGCAGAGCCCCATCGGAGCATCCCCCACGTGCCTTTGCTTCACCACCTCTGCACTGCAAGGAGGAAATACTGAGAAAAATATGTTCGTGGCACTTCTGTTACAGCAGCACTTTACATGCTCTGGGGTGTTTCAGCAGCGATTGCTTGGGGCAGGGGGGGGGCTGCAACTTAACACTGGTTTATCCAAATTTGCCTCCATTGTTTTACAACCCAGGTCCCTGACTGTGCTAAATAAAATCAAAATTAAAGACTGCCAGTCATGCAAGTAGTAATATGTTGGGACTTTAAAATTTATTCCAACATGCTATTTTTTTAAAAATACGCTCAGACTGAGCAGACAATCTGAGCTGTAGTAAAGGCAATATTATACTTGTAAAAACTTCTCATTCACAGTACAGATGTCATTTACAATAAGGGTCACAAACATCAAATACTGAGTATTTTTTCTTCTTCTTTTTTTTTTTTTTGTTGTTTTGTTTTTTTGTGGTTTTTGTTTGGTTTTTGTTTGTTTTTTTTTTTTTTACATCAGACTGTGCTTTTACCTGCATTTTTTTTGCACTGATATAACCATACAGACATTGCAAGATGCAAGTGTAGAAACTGGAGTTAAAATAAAATTACAGGCAAAACTACCAAATTACATTGTACGCTGTACATATTTACAGTACCTTTTTTGGAATGTATTGCCATTTTAAGAACATATAGAAACTTTCTACAGACTATTCCACTTACAGAATACATACACCTTTTAGAAAAAAAGGCAAATATTTATCTTACATGAGACCATGTATATTAAATTTGCGTACACATTATTATTATTATTATTTTTTACATTACATTTACTAAAGTGATCGTAAGTGCCATCATATCTCAGTAATGAAAACAGATTTGTTTTATGCCATCAGGACTGATTTTTTAAATTTTTTTTTTTTATTTTTTGTAAATAATTTACAATATGGTTTTATTTGTAAATACTGTGCAATAGATGGAAATATTAAAAAAAAAAAAAGGAAAAGCACATGATGAAACCAAGTCAGCAAATGAAAAGCTATTGCAAGAACAGCAGAAAAGGGCTAGATCAAACTGTCCAGGATTTTGCATGAAAATTGGAATAATTTTAATGACTTCTGCGTGACCAACAATATTGCTTGTTCAGGTGCTGCTTCTGTGGATTTAAAACAAAAACCAGGTAAAAGTGAAAGCTGTCTTAAGAGAAAATCAACTCTTCTCCATATTTTTTGGTGGAGGTGAAAGAAAAGCGATGGGGAGGTGGCCAGCTGTGGCTGACACGGCTCCGGCAGAGCTGACGGCCGGTGACAGGAGGGGTGCTGGGCTGCTTTGCCCTGGTTGCCTGCAGGCTGGCACCCCCAGCTCTGCCCGCAGGCAGCTCCAGCTGCCTCCAACCAGGCGAGCGGGCAGCGGGACCAGGCGAGCGCTCACAGCAAACCCTGGCAGCTGTGACAGGGCTCGAGCGAGAGCGGGGTTTGGGACTTGGCCGGTGGCTGTTATCAGCCAGCAAGAGCACTGGCTGAGGAGCGTAACTTTAGAGACAACAGGGCTGAAAATGTCACCTCTTAGGAGCAGGTGATGAAATACATTTCCCAGTCATAAGCTGTAAAGTCACAGCTACTTCATCATTACTTTTAAGAGCTTCCTGCTGCAGTTCCTGGGTATCCAGCCAACAGCCTGTGAATAATTAGAGCTGACAGAGATCTGCTTCAAGGCACGAGGTCGGTTTTGGGAGCCAACTGCCCCCCTCTCCTCCTCCCATGGTCTGCTCAGTCCTGCAAGACACCGAGCTCTGTAACCTTGATAAAAGAAGCTAAATGCATGCTTAAGCACAAAGAAGTTACTGAAACTCCAGAAATGCTTAAGCTTAAGCCAATGTACAAGTGCTTTATTAGCTCTGGCTATAAGGCTTGGTACTTAACATGACTGTTTCAAGGAGTTATTTAAGAGCATGGGCCAAGTCCTCCATGCAGAATGATTTCTTGGGTGCCAGAGCATCCGTTTGCCACTGAGTACCTGCATTCATGGGAGCTACACAAACAGCTTACCAGGGAAGGAAATATCAGAGCAGGGTTTTGGCCAATTAACCAGCTACATAACAAAGGGGAGCAGACAGTCTCTGGAGGCCACATGCCTTCACGGACTATAAATTTAAGAACCTCTGCCATAAGAAAAGCAGGGGATTTTATTTCCACCTGCTGATGAAAAGGAAGGGCTGGGCTCTGATTTTTAATTTGCCTATTTGCATTATTAATACATCCCCTTGCAAATAATACTGCTAATTGCTCTGCAAAGCGTCTGTACGGATACAAACTTAGCCACCCCTGCAGCCCTTGTGGAAAGTAAATCAGGATTTATCAGCTCTAGTTTGCAGGCAGAACAGACACCTAGAGTGATACGAAAAGCTGTGACCTGCCAACAGCTTTCACCACGTGTGACACAGGAAGCCACCAGGTGCTCCAGGTAGGGAAGGCAGCCACCAGTGATGGCTGGGTCTTCAGCCCCGCTGTAAATAACATGCAACTCTATGAAAATCGATGGAGCTGCATCACTGTGTTCCTTGGCTGAGTATGAGGCAGAGGGGAGACATGATTTGCACAAGGTCACGCTATGATTTCACAGCAAGGCTGCCCCTCGGGGACGCCCGCCCTGCCCGCAGACGGAGATGCTGGTGCCGGCGCGGAGGAGGACACCCTTCCCGCGGAGCTCTGAGCTGTCAGTGTGATAATTAGCCCTTAAGTATCAATTTTTTTGTGTGTGTGTGTGATCCTTTTTGCCTATCCAATAGGCCATATTGCGCCCGTTAGGTATAGCATGAAGCACCATTTCACCCCAGCCAGAGCCTCCCCTGCCACGCCCACAGCTGCTCTGCTGAGAAGCCAAACTGGGCCGAGACTCGGCACAGCCTTGGGGTTTTTTTTGCCCATCTCCTGAGTTTTCAGCGGTCCCTGCATGCGCCCACTCCGTGGCTGCCAAGTGGTGGGTATGGGATCCGAGCGGGGCATGACCTGGTGAGCACCTCACTGCTGCATGGCCCTTTCCCAAACTCCTCTCCCCGCTTTTTTTTGGCTGCGGGCGAAGGCATCCGGATGGTCGCACCCACCGCTGCCCCACGCAGCACCAGCTGCCAGCCTGGATGCTCTGCAGCTGAGATGCAGAAAGCTTCAACTCATCTTGAGCTGCTGGAAAAGCTTTAAAAAATAATAATAATAATAGTAATAAAATAAACCGCAACAACAAAAGCAAGAAACCAATGTAATGACTTCTGGGTTTTGTTGGGTTTTTTTCTTTTCCTCTGTCCAGAAATGACAGAGGGAGAAAAAAAAAAAAAACCCATGCAAAGTATCAACAGGTCAAGGATTAAAATACAGTTACAGAAAGAAGCCGAGCAAATTTGATCTAGCCCAAAGCTCATGTCAAACGCACCTAACAAAACCAGGATGCTGAGGAGTGCACAACTGCTGCAATATTTTTCTTTATGTACAATTTATATATATATATATTTTTATATATATATATATAAAAATTAAATACAGAAAGCTATCTTGGAATAATGTTAAGAGTGTGACAAGGGCGAGGGGTGAAAAAGTGGCAGAAGCCACGAAAGTCAAAACTGTTGCTAGATTTGGTGGATGGTTTCCAGGGATGCCCACACCGACCCTGGCTGAGCAGTCCACTGAGAGTCATCTTGATATTAAGCACACGCTTAAAGCCTGAGGAGGATTTAAGCTCGTGCTTAAGAGTTTCACTGAACAGAGTTGCTACGGTGAGCTGAACTCCCAGCCCCTGCTCTTGCCATAGGATTTGGCTGGGTTTGAAAGCAGGACCAACTTCCAGGCTTGGGGCCAAAGGGGGAGATGGGAAAAAGGGAAACTTGATAAAAGTGCTAATTAAGGTATAAATGGGTTCTGGATGTTGTTTTGGTCAGTGTCACAGCCTTAATGTTATTTCCATGATATCTTCTTTTGTACTTAATTCCCTTTACAAGAAAAGAAAAAAAAAATCACAGAAGATTATTAAAAAATTTATATTATTTGCCCGTGAAACGGGAACAGTTCATAGCTCATCAAGTCTGGCAAGGAAATATGTTCTCATTCAGGTTTTATTTGATCTCTTTTAATTTTTTTTTATTTTTATTTTTTTTTTAAAAAGTGTATTACGTACCCGATAAACTGGAACAGCTCTGAAAGAAGAAAGAACTGGTCCACTGGTTAAATATTCATATCTTTTTTCTTTTTTTGTTAAAATAAAAAAAAAGAGGTTTGTACAGATTCCATAGACCAGAAAACCCTCTGAAGTAGTAAAGAGCTTGCTGTCTGCTAGGGCAAACATGTATCGAACATTTGTAGTTTAAAAAGTGTGTTAACGTGACAGAGAGGAATGGCTCCATCGGGTCTCTCTGTATTTGGTATCGTATCTATTGGCAGTAGAGGCCATTGCTCTGCTACGGATGGTCATAGTTAAAAATTTGCTCTGGAAAAAGTTATTGTGCATGCATAACAAGCTGATTGCAAACATTAACCACTCAGCATCATAACTTTTTTCTTCCAAAACACCAAAAAAGGGCCCATCTGCACAATAAGGACTACGTTTGTGACGTTCCGCTTAAATAAATAAATAAAATTAAAATAAGACACAGAGTTACAGAGCCGCAGGCATGCAAACGAGCAGAGCATAAACTACTCCTGCATCCCTAGAGCCCAACGAAGCCAAACCAGCCAGGACTGAGTGGGGATGGGATGGAGGGAGCTTGTCCGCAACTAAAAAATTACGGAGGAAAAATGGTTGCAAGGCTGAGTTTACTTCCACTTTTAAACCAAGGGAGGGTGTTTACAGAGGGCTTTCAAACCCCAGAAAAGAGGGGCTCTCAGGCACAGGCATGACTTTGCCGGGGCGATGTGGGGAGCATCGCGGAGCGGCCGTGCGCGCAGGGAGCGGGCGTGGGATGGAAGGATTAAAGCAAGCAGGAGGCCGGCTCGTCCAGCGAGAGACACCATTCCTGGCACTGGGTCTACATTTGATACATTCCTATGTTCTTGCAGTTAAATCTTTGAAGAAGAACCTTTTTTTTGTCCCTTTTTTAGAAAAGTGCTTTGATGGGTTCTGCAGGAGGGAGGGATGCTCAAGATTCATTTTCTCTTTTGAGTGACAATTTCTCTCGCTGCGAATGAACCTCCCCCTACTCAAGGAAGTGCTAGTTTCATTTACAAGTTCAGGGTAAACACGTTTTTCAAATGTAAAGCAGTCTCAACTGTTTAAAGCACAACCATAGGCAATCAGAGGGATGCGAGAAAAAAAAATACAAGCACTTTGCGAGAATTAAATAAAGCATGTAATAAATACGAATCATAAACTTCTGTACACAGGAGCAAGGGTTTGGTTTTTTTTTTTTTTTTAATCATTTAATCAATATAAAAAAGTTTTTCTGTTTTGTTTTTGTTTTCAGTGCATCTTCTTCCTCTTAAAATGCTTAACCCTTTCCTTTCTGCATCTCTCAGGCCCATAATTACGCACACCTAAATGGCAAAAAAGACAAGGTCTAACAAACCCCTTTCCAAAAAACTCTAAAAAAATATTCACAGCCTCAAACAGTTTTGTACATTTCAAGCAACAAAAGGTATAGAAAAAGGCACAAGTAACTGCATACATGTGGAGATAATACCAGACTGGGACAAAGAAAACCAGGAATCTTCCATGGGTTTGGTCATTCACTAGAGTGCTTCTTATAGCGATGATTATACTAAAGGAAATAGTGTTGAAAATGTCTGTTGATTTTACATAGGAAGCCTAAAGGTGGAACAGATGGTGGAGGCTTAAGCACTTCCTGTGTTTTCATCCACCTTTTTTTGAGTTTGACCTAAATCTGCGTGCTCTAGGTGTGGACTGCTCTTCCTGGAGGTTCCCCCTTGGCGACTGGGCTCTCCGGAGAGGTTTCTCCTCCGGACAGAGAGCGGCTGGGCATGCGAATGGCTCGATGAGGGCTCTGAGAGGCAGCCGGTGCTGCTGCTTCGGTCCAACGGCTGGGAGGGGAGATCTGAGATGAAAGTGCAGGATGATTCAAAAGAAGTGCTCGAGCTGCCAGATTGCTTCTTGCCCGTTTTTTTCAAGGGTTCTTCCCCACTTGTCGAAGGCTTTGGAGAGTGCTCGTCGGTTGTGCTGGGGCTGGCTGGGGATGCCGAGCAGCCTGCCTGCTCCGCGTGGCTAGACTCAGCGAACATTTTTACCCTGTATTCCTCCTGGTCTGTCTTTTGCTGAAGCTCACTAGTCCTCATTTTCTCTTCTAAGTAACCACTGCTTGTAAGCTCTGGGGACAGTGTGTATTTAGAAACCTTTGCAACCGGGGAGACAGATGCCGACGATGGCTCCCGTGGGACCTGTGGTTCCTCATCCCTCTTGGGACCCCGGTTGAACTCCGCGAAGCTGCTGCTGCCAGAGGTGAAGTATCCTGCTTGCAGGGACACGACTGAACTGGGCACCAAGCTGGGATGGGTGCTTGGCCTTGCCTGGACCATCTGGATGCCCCCAATGGGAATCATAGGGTATGGGGTCCTCGTAAGCTGCTGCGAATGCAACGGGAGATGGCTGAAGACATTCTCCTCCCCTCGGCTGGGACCGTGGACGTGTATTTCATGAGGTGCCTGCAAGGGTCTGGAGCAGACAGGCTGTGTGACGCCAGGTGAACATGTTGGGCTTCGTGGTTCTATCTTCTGCACCGGAGAGGGAAAAGAAACAGCTGAATCAGTGCAACACGCAAGTTACAGCATGAGCATCATTAATGTTCACTATAAGGATTGGTTATGTTAACATTTTATTCTAATTTGAGGGATATCAATCAACTGAGGAAGATTTGGACCCCCAAAACTTTAAGGTAAGGAGCAACACAACCCGCAGCATCTGCCTTCTGGGTACAAGTATGCCCATGGTCTGTTGGGGCACAGATCCAGGGTTTTGGTTCAGGCTTGGATCATTACAAAATCACAGAATGGTTGGGGTTGGAAGGGACCTTTAAAGCTCATCTAGTCCAACCCCCTGCAATGAGCAGGGACATCTTCAACTAGATCAGGTTGCTCAGAGCCCCATCCAACCTGACCTTGAATGTTTCCAGGAATGGAGCATGTACCACGTCTCTGGGCAACCTGTGCCAGTGTTTCACCACCCTCATTGTAAAAAATTTCTTCCTTATATCTAGCCTGAATCTACCCTCTTTTAGTTTAAAACCATGACCCCTTGTCCTATTATCAGAGTTGCCTCTGAAACCCTGGCAGAGGACGCCAGCATTTCCTGCCATCCAAGCTGCTTTGGATCCCTTTCAGTACATGGGGTTTCTGAGAGCCCAGAATAATTAAAGCAGGATTACATCCTTACAGATGATAATTGCAAGGATGTTTTGGACCAAGTAAGAGATAGCATTAACTATCGTTTGACAAAAAGCACACCCATCAGTGTGGTCCCCACCACCACCCTCATGGTGTGGTCTGTAGAAATCAAGGGTTAAGACCCTACCATTTTACCTTTTCCTCTTTCTCTCTCGGTGCTTCACATAGTTTCCTAATGTACATCATGGAGAGATATGTGGCTAAACAGAAATGGATTAATTAGTGATGAGGTTATAACTAAACCCCTAAACAGGACTCCCTGGAAGAGGAAGCAACAGAAATGAAATCAACTTCCCATTAAGATGGGGTTAGCTATAAAATTTGAGGATTCACTGGAGGGTGTATTTCTTTATAGGATTATGGAGAATTGCCTGACCCTACAAGCTAGATCTCTACGAAGAGGCAACAGAGGAAAGCAGCAAGAGAACAGAAGAGAGAAAGCAAGAGCCACCGAAGATAGTGTATACTTGGTCAGCAGTTACAAGCCCAAACACTTGCTAAATCTCACTTATCCACATGAAGTCTTGGCAGAATCACTATAGGGATGCTGGTAAACCCCCAAACAAATCCCTCAGTAATGCAACAGTATAGAAGGAGAGACTATCTACTGCAAAAGCCAGCGGGAAGAGAGATGGTCATGGTCAGGCCTGATGCACAGACTTGGCAGAAAGCCTTACACTGAAGCTAAGTGAAGATTGTCTCCAAGTTTCTAAGCAATGCACAGGGCACCAGTTTTGAGCACAGAGCTCAGTTTGGGATCTGATAAATCTACATCTGATCTTTCTGTTTCTTGTAGCCTTACCAGGAATGTAATTTTGCAATGAAAGCCCAGCTGTTCATCTCGCTGATAAATGGAAAGTTTCCCATTCGGGTCTTTATTGTTGCTTTGGAGGCATGAAAGGAGCAGGAAAATGGAGCAAAAAGTTATGTGTGTGACAGCATAAGTTGAAAAGTGTGAATGGGCAGATAAGCAGGGGTATAAAATATTGTCTCCTACTGTGGACTAGGGAGCTTAGGGGATTTGCTTCAGGTAGAGGCAGTGGGCAGTTTTCCTGACAGAGATGGTTTAGAGTTGAAGGACTGGGGTTTCCACAGCACTGAGATTCACCACAAGAATTTAATTGACAGGAAAGGGAAATAACATTAAAGTAAGCAAAAGTTTGGACCTGAAACAAAGGATAGTCTCTGAGAAGGTAAGACACTCATAGTGGAAAGCAGAAGGAAGGCAGCACCAGAAGACTGTACGTTATCATAGACATGGAAGAAACGCACACTGGGCAGCGTGGCTCTTCTGGAGAAGACCTGGGTCAGCATCTGCCATGACAGGTTCTCCAGGGGTTGTATAAAGGCCTCTCTCTTCCCAGTGCAGTCCCTAAGGGCTTGAATGTCTCCTCACAGCAGTTTCACAGCAGAGCAACTCCAGCAACTGAATCTCATGTTCATCAGCATAAATTACAGGAGAGCCAGGCACTTCAGTAGAAATGGGAAACATTCCACCAAACCCGATGTCTAATTTGCCTGTGGCAGTGGGAGGAACATGCAGTTTTCCTTTACCCATAGGATTTGATATGTCCAGCAGAGAGATTAAATAATTTTCTGGACCCAGTGGGAAACACCTCTCTGTGCTGAAGAGAGAAGCGAGATGAAATCAGAGATGTCCAAACAAACATTTCTCAGCAGTTAATCTATCAGAGTTGGCTGTGTATGTACATAGCCCCGGAGTCAGCAATAGAGTGCAATGGCTAGTTCAGATCTGGTTCAGGTCACTGACCAGTGAAAAATGGTCACAGCTTCTCCGCAGCTGGTGAAATCTCAGAAATGGGTATGAAATTCCCAGGGAAAAAAAAAGCCTCTTAGTTATAACTAGTCATTATTAACCAGTCATCCTTCCTGCTTGTCTCAGCAGCAGACTGGTTGGGTCAGGAGTGTAAATAACCCCTTGGAGAAGGGACAATTTTATTTCTCTTCAACTGAGATGGGCAGGACCAAAATGGGTGGAAAACTCATTGCTGTCCACTGTCACTTTCCTCTGGGTTACCTGTGACATCGATCAGAGTCAGTCACTACACACTTCTGCATTGCAACCTTCATTAAAAAACTTATCAGAGAATGTACTGCAGGGACTAGAAGGCAAGAGGGGCTTGAACTTACCAGCTTGGACTCATAGAGCTGTACGTTTTTGCCAAAGAACCTGTGAGGTAGAGGCATCGAAGATAATATCCCATGCTGGGCTTGATATGAGCTCTGAACTTTGTCATCTGCTGCTGATTTGCTAGTACCAGGCAAGTCCTCTTTCCCAGGGGATGGATACCTAGACGACTCTGAACAGCCTGGAGACAAGACTTTCTTCAGCGATAAATATCTGACTGATGACATCTCTCTGCTTGGTGACGAGTGCCTCACAGGGGAGACTTCTCCTTCTGGTGGAAGGTATGTTCTTGGGGACAGCTCTCTTCTGGGGGAAAGATGCCTGCTGGGCGACAGCTCAAGTCTTGGTGACACACATCTCAGTGGAGATGCCTCCCTCCTGGGAGAGACACGCTGGCAAGGAGACAACCCTCTCCCTGGAGACAGGCACCTTAGAGAAGACAGTTCTCCAGTTGGTGAAAACCGTTTCGGTGAAGTTTCATTTTTGGTTAATAGATGCTTTCTTGCTAGCATTGGTCTGCTGCTGCCACCACCTCTGCCAGAGTCCTGGCTCGGAGACCACCTTTTTCTTGGGGAGGTGTCTTTTGAGGTTGACAGGTCCATAACTAAGGACATCTGTGGCCTTGTGACAGACTCTCTTTCAGCAGAAGCCAATTGTTCGGTGGAGGTCAAAGCTGGTCTGTGGAGACTCAAGAAGCTGTGGCACACAGCAATGTCACTGCTGTCTGCTGACCACTTTGTTTCCAGCCCTGAGGAGGAGGCCTGCTGGCCTTCACCTAATTTTTGGCTGCTGGAAACAGTGTCTTGGGCTAAGGACAATGCTATTTCGGTGCCTTCCTCTTGAGAAGATGGAGAGCCACCTGAAGAGTGCATCGGGAGGGCGGTGTGTTTGCCTTCCGGCAACTTTAAAGGTGGCTCATCTTGGCTCTCCTCTTCCTCCTCATCTTCCTCATCTTCATTGTCATCATCATCATCAGATTCCTCTAGGTCTGAAAACTGGTGTTCCTCAATTGGCTCAGATCCCTCCCGCCCCTCAGAGTCCTGGAATAGGTCTTCACTGGTTCCTGAGGGATGGGCAAACACAAAACAGAGAGTGTAAAAGACACATACAGGGACTATTTTTCTGCTAAATCTGCTCAAAAGTTCTAAGGGGACAAGAGGAGAGAGGACCTGGCTATTTCTTAGATCTTGTGCTTTGAAGTCTGCACTCTTGCCCTCTATGCCAACTCAACTCCTGAAGATCCCAGCAGATCCCAGTGAATCCCACCATTGGGACCTCCTGCTCTACCCTAATTCTACTTCCAGCCATTGCTCTGTCAACACACGCAGACATCAGTCCCTGCTTTTGCTGTATACCTTCACACACTCTGCCTGCCTTTCTCTAGAAATGCAAAAAAGGCTCTTAATAGATGAGAACAGCAGCACTATCATCCTTTGGTGGGCTTTTTATGACTATTTGTTGCAACGGTGCCTACAAAATATCTACAGCTGCCAAAGTACAGGAAAGTTGCTGGGATGACTGCTCCCATCCTTCACATCTTGAGCCTTTTCCTGCCTAGATTATGTGACAGTTAAACATTAGCAAGACAAGACTTTTATTAAAAAGCAAACAATAGGGTTGAAAGAACCCCTGTGAATTTTTCCTTATTTTGATAAATTCTAGCTATACCGCAGACAATTCTTTGTGGCAGAGGTTTTTGCTGTTTGTTGAAGGCCTTGCACAGGGATGCGTTGTTAATAAGTGCTTGTAAACAGTGAGTAGTATACAAAAATCAACTGCTAAAGGAATTGAAATGTATCTGCAGGTAAAAATAGAGCATCTCTCTTCTGCTTTAAGGGCAAGCAGAAGCTTTCTGAGATTGGTACCAAGCTCCCAAGCAGATCGCTGCCGGCTCACCCACTGCTCTGCTCTGCACTGAGAAAAATCTGCATTTCCCCACGCCAGATGTGCAGCGATCCTGGCAGAAATGCAAGCTCAGGCTGAAGAGGTCCATCGGGAACAGCCACTGGATGTCACTGTAGCTCAACAAAATTCCACTGTCAGGAGGCTTTCCCTGCAAGTCCCCACTGCTCTGGAGGGGCTAATAAAATACCAGTTTCTCAAACTCTGTTTGTGCCAAGCACCAGGACGATGGGTGCAGAGCTGCTGGGACATGCTTGGTCTTTGGAAGGAGAGTGCCTGGATGCTGCTTTGACACCTGCACGAAGCCGAGTAACTAACTGCAGCACTGCTGGCCTCTTTTCCCCATCAGTTCAGCCTAGGACACAGTTTCTCCTCTGATGAACACTGAAATGGTTTTCCATTTAGAGCTGCCATCTGTCAGCAGGACAAGCTGGAGAGAAAATTAAATGGAGCTAACGCTGAGGCTGGACCACACCTGCCTGCAGCAGGCAGGGTGGTTTGCAGAAGGGGACTTGGCCACACAGTGAGAAGTCACTGTGATCTATGGATAAAAAGTCTAATTTTGTTTACTTCGAATAACAGGGCCTTACTAGTAAATGTTCATGAAATATTTGTCATTACCAGTGAAATACATGTATTGTACCATGGCTGATTATCCATCCAAGAGTCAGCCTGAAATGCATCTCATTTGCTCCCCGCCCCATTTCAAAAGTATCTGTTAACTAGTCCATAAAGCGAGACCTACTGCAGAACTCATACAGCATCAAGTCGAAGCCAGCAGCTCTCCACCATGAGGCTGACTTGCAGTGTGAAATGCTTCTATAATGATGGTATTTGCTGGGCCCAGGATCCAGTGGCGGGTTGTTTGCAAACTCCCAAAGGAGTTCAGAACAAATATTATTCCAAACGACCAGTTCTCCCAGCTGTAGGGTGAACTGTGCATATTTCTGGTTTGGAAAAGGAATGCATTTCAGTACCAGAGCTATGAGCTAGTCCCCGTCTCTGGTTTCGGGGTTTGACATCTATGGGCTTCGGGATGGACAGGCAGCTACAGCCTCAGCCTCCACTGTGTGGCTCTGAGAGCCTTGTCCTGTGTGGTCTCCTTTTTTGGCCCCAGTCACACAACAGAGAGGTTCTGGCCAGGACAGAGAGCAAGGTCAGAAGTATGGAGTGAGGGAAACATGAAGCCAGCTCCGCACTGGGGAGTTGTTTGCATTTGCCACCGAGGGAAACATTTCAGTCAGCCCTGGGACAGCCCAAAGGGGGTTTGCTTTGGCCTCCTAACACGCTTCCTGCAGGCAGAAAGAGAGCTCAGACCTGAGCCCTGGCTTCTCGCAACTGAAATGCATTTTGCTGAGCTAATGGGCAGAGAAAGGGCAAGTCAGGAGAAGAAAGAGAGGGAGGGAAGGGAGAGATGGAGGAAGGGAGAGGGAGCTAGTGAAAATGTGCCCTGTCAATGGCTTTGTCTGAGGGTTGCATTTCATTACACGTGTGTTATTCTAAGGTTATTCTACCAAACTGGTGCCACCATACCAAGCAAAAGCAATGCAGGAGTGAAGAATTATACTCCAATCTCCTTTTATAGTAACACCCCTTACTTTCTCCTGCCCCTTAAATAGAAATAAAAACAATCAAGTGAAATACAACCCCAGTTTAAAATAATCCAGGGAGTTTTAGGAACTGCTGCTCCCTCCCCGCCTGCCCCCGAAGGAAAGCACGGCAATCTTCCTGTGCTGGTTTGTGTCACATGGAAATAATTTTTTTTTTTTTTTTTTTAAATTAAAATCGTCCTTGCTAGGCTCTGTTCTGAGCCTCTTCACAAAGAAAAGAGAAGACACTCTGTGGTTACAGAGGGGAAGGCTCTTTGCAACCCGCTACTCTGAGAACAGGGATACAGCTGCGATCTCTGATTTCTCGTGCACCTTTCTGCCATTTTAATGTTATTTTCTCATCCATCCAAATAGCCCCAACCATTACAGTACAAAATATGATTTTTCTGACCATCTTCCTGGCTGCTTTATTTAGTATTTACTTGGCATTTGTGAGCAATGGGCCTCCTTACTCATGAGGCTGAATATTTGAAATTTCAGCAGAAGTCCAGTGTTGGCGTTAACCAGGTGAAAAAGAAGCTGTAAGGAAAGAAAGGAAACGTCCTCTGATACCACGCCTTCCCGATTTCACCTTTCTGCATTCCTTCCTGGCAGACCGTCCCACTTACACAAACACAAATGGTCTTCATCAATGGGAGGAAACAGGGACTGTATATTTTTTGTAATTCTAAAATTACACGGATTGCTTGCATAATGCAATAAAGTCCAGACAGTGCAACACATTCCAGTGAGCAGCCGCGCAGCCAACAGCAACAATGGGAGAGGAGTCCCTTCGGAAAGCTAATGGGTCCTGTCCTCTGCAGTCCAGGTAGGACCTTCCTTGTTGGGCTTAGCAGGTGTCCAACCACCATGAGTTCAGCCACAAGCAGGCAGGGACCAATGATTTAATGATGGCCAAAGAAGAAGTCCCCCAGCTGATGGTCCCATCCTTTCCGCTGAGTGCTCTCCCAGCTGACCTTGCATGCAAGGCAAACTTTTCTTGGGATTTTTGTTTAGACCTACTCTTTCTGTGAGGCCAAAGGCTGAGACTAGTTCAGCCTCATCACCTGCCAGACCTCCATTTTCACAAGCAGAGTGCTCCCATCAGCTTACAGCCTTGACAGGCTTTCACATCCCTTGCACAACACCACACTGCTGGGTGCACTACTATTAACCCTGTATGAGCCTGGGATGGATGACTGAAGGAAATCATGAATGAAAGCGTTCCGCTGGACTGGTGAAATGAGCCCTTGCAGTTCTGTCCTCAGACGCCTGCAATTACGTGTAACATAAATAGGACTCCTGATTTGCAGGTTTTTAAAAGTGACACTCAATTAATATGATTCATTAGTTCTAATTGACTATAATGGAAAGGTTTAAAATAACAGTTGTTCTTTTCAGAATCATGCAACCAACACTTCAGGAGCCACTTTCCTCTTTCCCTGTCTACCTTTGATCTGCAGAAGCATCACCGATGGGTGGTATAACAGCAGGGAGAGATTTCTGGAGACCATCAGCTAATCAATTATTTTGAGTTCCTGGGCTGAAGGAGTTCTCCAGCGATCCCACATGGGAGCAGCCTCCACTGCTCACACCACACCAACACTCTTCCCTTGGGGCAGCTACTGCAAAATCCCCAACCAGGTTTTCTTTTGGCCATGTCCTCCTTTGGAAAGGCCATGGCCAAGTACAGCATGTCTCTGCCTGATTGAAAGATTGCTCTGAAGAGCTGGAGAAAAGCCAAGAGTTCAAGCAGATTTAAAAGGAAGAAAGCCATCCCTCGAGGCAGAGTGGCACACGGTTGGCCAGGACAGACATCCTTAGCCTTAGTTAGATGTTTATTCTGTGTAGCCTGGGTCCATCCCTGTACATGTCAGGAAAGGCACTGTGAAAGGGAGCACAGGTGTCTGGTAAGGCCATAGGGCTCTTTCTTCTCCCATGTCCTCATCCCCTGACCACCCAGGTGACTACGCCTGGCCTGAACCAGAACCAAAGCCTGAAAGAGCATGGTAGCACTGCACAGGGGGATCACTGGGGTCTGGGACTGGTTAACCAGTGGGACTTTTCAGATATCTCCTGAAAGTTCTCTGCTGGCAAGTTGAGTCCTGGTCTGTTCAGGTCAAGGACAGTGGCATCAGCCCTCCAAGCCATATTTGTCCCAGGACAGTGACACAAGCCATGCAGCCCCATCAGATTGCTCTGCATCTGCACCTCTGTGCCTCCAAAACAGGGTGGCCACATCCAACCTCCTCTGAGGGAATGTTAATTCCCAAACTGCGCTCAGCATTTTTTGGAAGCGTGGTAGATGGCCTGAGCCACAGATGTCTTGTTGATTGCTCCTGCAGTTTAAGTTGAAACGATGGTGTGCCAGTGCCTGCCAATGTCCCCAGCACAGTCTAATTAGTGTGGAAATATCTCAAGGATCCAGCACACTGCAGGGGACAGCACTGCTGAGCTTCACTATCCAAAAACTGAGACTTAGAGCACCTTGGAGGGTCCCAGCAGCCAGGGCTGTCCAGCAGGCACAGCCTCCCCAGCCCTGTGAACCACCTGCACTGCAAGTTCCCTGCAGCACGAGGGGCTGCAGCCTGCAGCAGAGCAAACCCCATTCCCACCGAGGGCTATGTAGGGAAACACACTTAGTGATTTTTAATTACCTATGAAGCAGGAGGCACGTGACGCTGCCCATGTCCCGGGAACCAGCCCCTTTCCCAATAAAGCTCTGATGGACTTGACCTCAGCAGGGGACCAGGGTGATAAGCGCTGTTTGTTGTTCCTGCCGAGTTAACATTCCCTGGCTCACAGTGCCGTCTCCAGAACTTGCTCAGCTGATGTTCACTTTATAAAAATAACTGTGGCGCCATGTGTTTTATGAAATTCATTTTAACCCATTGTCAACAAACCCTTGTGGGCTGTGGCAGAATGAATCCCAGGGATGGTGGAATCAAAATTGTTTGGGGTGAGACAGGGGGATGAAACAGGAAACGGGGAAAAAAAATTGCTAAAGACAGCCACAAGAGCTGCTTTCATACTGGGATTTCTGGGGTGGCAGCCAGGAAGGGTCAGTCGTGTTCTGACCAGCCTGCAATGCAATGCAAACAGAAAACACCACCCTGCTCTGTGGCACTAAGTAAGTGTTTTATCCAGGAATAAACGCACTGTGGCAGAGACAGACCTGTGCTCCCAGAGCCTCTCTTCCCTCTGTAGCTGGTATGTGCAGTGTTTCCTATAAACACAAACAACCTGCTGAACACAAATGCAGATGACCCAAAATTTCATGAGGACCTGAGATTTGCTACCCCTAAAGCTTCTTCCTCATCATTCCTGCGCTGCGGCTCCAGCCCTGAATACTCAGGGTCTTGCTAAAGGAAACAGAATAACAATCGTAAAAACATCTAACTGTTCTCTGGAGACACATAACCTAACCCTTCACAGCTGTCGGAGCGTAGCCTCCAATAATTTGGGAAAAATATCTTTTCTAGCTCAAACAGCTAAGTATACATGAGACTTCCCCATGTTCCTTCATCTCCCAGCTTGGAGATCTTTCTCATCTTTCCCTCAGCATTTCTGACAGAGTCAGGAGTGCTTATGGTCACCACACTCCTGCCTGATGCTGCCCAGCCTCCAAAGAGATCTGCTTCTCGGGATGACTTCAGGGAAATTCAGCTGCAGATACTATAAACCAGGGCGGAAATTACTAAATAAGAGAGTCATGCGTCCTTCTCAAAGAACAGACAGACTCCTGAATTTACAGAGCCTTGGACAGATTTTGTGTGTTTGTGCATAAGTAGATGAAAGAAATAAGCAGGTGAGTCAGGGTAAATATATCTTCTTGTAAAGCACTCAGAATAATGCCATTAAATGTCAAAGCACCATGTTATTTTAGTTTTGCTGGCTCTTTCTCTACTGAGAAATCTTCCAGATCATTTCTGACCAGGTTGATTCACCTTCACCCTACACATGTAAAAGACCCGTGATAGTGAGGGATGAGGGGAGCAGCTGCCCCCACGCTGCTCACACCCCATCCTGGTATGCTGAGGTCTCCAGCAGCGGTGCGGGGTCCAGGCTGGGTCTGCCTGCGGAGGTGGGAGCAGCTCATGCATGCACCAGTCCCTCCAGACACAGCTCAGGTTTGCACTGGTAATTTGGAGTCTCCTGGGATCAGCCAAATACAGTAAGATGGGCAGGTCTCTATTAGATGATCCTTATGGAAAAGTCGTTCTCTGGAGGCCCTTTCAGGGGGAAGGTATCCCCCAAATCATTCATAGTCCTGTATTGCTGGAGTGCCCCCCCTCTGCAAGAACCTCACCACAGCCTGCACGGGCCACGCACCAAAGGGTCAACCCTGCGCTCGTGCTCAGCACTTCAGCTCCAGTAAAATATTCTGTCAGATCCTAACCAGGGGTCCCAGGACTGAATTTTCTCCTTCACCCACCAGACTGTGCTTGCAGCAGAGAAGTGGAGGTTCATGAGGCTCATGCAATGCCTCCTCGGGAGTGGGTCCTTCTGCTTCAGAGACTCCCTCTACAGCCAGGAGAGACCCAGGCTCTTTCAGAGCACAGCAGTCAGGCTCCTGAACTCCCCACTAGAGATACCCCAAAATACCAAGAAGCACTTTGTCATGCCATGGCTCCACCGTTTATTATTATGCATATAGCCCACATGCAGAGCGCTGGGCCAAACGCAGGATGCTCCCTACCCATCTGTTTACTCTTGCCTCTTGTCTGCAGCCAGCCAAAATACTTCAGACAAACATGCACAACCCCCAGCATGGAGACACGGGCTCACAGACTGTCCCACGGATGCAGCCTCCCAGGATGGCCCTGTAACCCACTCCATGCAAGCAGAAATCCCCCCTTGGGTGCTGGAAGAAGCCTGGGGTGAACAAAACTGCTCCACATCTTTGAAAGAATGATCTGCAGAGCACATCTCCTGCCTGAATGGATACTGCCCTCTCTTAGCAGCAACAGCAGGTTTATAATGTGAGAGATTTTACCTTCTTCGGCTTCCAGATCCACCAGTGAAGATACCAACACGCCCATCTCCTGACATTTTTTGCTGTGGGCCTTTGACTTCATATGTTTAGTCAGATTCCCTGAAAAGAAGCAGAGAACATATTTTGGTCAATATGGCTCTTTTTCTCTTTTTTTCTTTCTTTTTTTTTTTTTTTTTAATTTTTCAAGCTCAGCAGCAACAAGTTAATAATTTGGCTCTGAACCAGACAAAGGAGGCCTCTGACTCTCCCCAAACCACTATCCATTGCAAATACCCTGTGACACAAGGCTTTTGTTCCTTTACTGCTGCACAGGGGTGGAAGAGGAGGTGCTGGCAGGACTGTGTGACCTTTCAGGTGTTGTGCAACCTGAAAAAACAGTTGGGGTACACATTTGGGTCTGGGGGCAAGAAAAGTCCTAGATTGCTTTCAGCTGTGATGGTACAGCAAAGAAAAATGGTAGGAAAATAGGGAGTAGAAACACATCTCAATCTACATCAGCTCCCAGCACACAGGGTCACCTGCCTGGAGGTGAGAAGCTCCTTAGCACCACGGGGCAGGCTGGTACTACCAAAATGAATGCTCGAGATGCCACCCACAGGCAAAAACCCTACAATCACCCTCTCCCCCCAGCAGGACGGCTCAGATGCTCTGGCAAAGTGCCAGGCAAAAGTTCTCAGCTCCCTGGAACGGGGGGAGTCATGAAGACCCTCTGAAGCCCTGGGCACCAGCATCTGGCAGCACCGAGAAAAGCTGCTGAGCCCTAATGAGGCTTCCTTGGGGCTGGGATGGAAAGAGCAGCTCCTGCAAAGGGGAGTCTGGGATGTGGGGTGTTGGTTACTGCTCTGTGACTGTGATGGGACAACTCATGGGCATGCCAGCCTCACAGGGCACGTCTCTAATTCTAAATCCCAAATTATGGGCAGGTTAATTAGACAGTTATTAACCCTACTTATATCCAAGGGAAACGCTGAACAAAGGGGAAACTTTGTTGAGGGAAAAAAGGTAGGTAGGTGGAAAGGAGAGAAAAACAAAGGGTAGGAGAAATAAAGAAAAAATGTCCCATTCTTCCCTTTCCTCTCCCACAGCCCTTCATGGGCTGAGCTGATGATGAGAAGAAACCTGGGCCCTTTGCTGAAGCTCCACCAAGGGCTGTTTAATTTTCCAACACAGCCCAGGAGCTGGCTGAGCACTTCAAATTCACTGCAGCGATATGAGGTGCCATCGGCCTTCCTGTTAGCTAACACTTGAGAGTAGTGCTGAACATGAGGCTTGTTTTTCTCACAAAAAAAAAAAAAAAAAAAAGAGGAAAAAATGAATTCTCACACTTTATTATAACTTTCAGCTGAGGACTGAGGTCCCTCAGCTGGTATCCTGCGATCCACAGAGTCCCCCAGTCCCTGAGCTGGGTGGGAGTATAGAGGGCCTCTATCAACCTCTCCTCCCGCTGCTCCGGATAGTATAAATAAATAAGCAACTATTCATTGGAGCAGAGAATTACCCGTGACGCCCTCACATCTCAGAAGAGTGCCATAACCATCTAGCTACCAAGTTAGTTTCTCTTTAGCCCATGAATTATTTATTTAGCCCATTTTATACAAAATGGAATAGCTCCAACAGGAAAGACCAAGAGAGACAAAGGCTGACTATATATCCTTGTGTATCTGGCACCCATCTAGGATGTGGATTGAAAGGATATTTAATAATTTGAATGCAGCAAAACAGCTCCAATAAGAGAGATTTATTATTTTTAAACTTCATGCCTAAATACCCTTAGCCCCAAGGTTAGGACACTCAGGTATGAGGACGAAGCCAGCTTGGCTCAGGTCCTTACTCCGAATCAGACCTCTCTTTCTCCACTTTGGACCAGGAGTTTTGTTCTGGACCCAAAGACACCCAGTCAGACAAGAGCACACTCTCATGTACACCTCTGATTCCAGTGAATCACTATTGTTTTAAAGTGAAAAACTGTTTCACTGAAAAGTAGCCAATGAATCCAAATGGTGGCCTCACGGAACTGGAATTTAGTTTTGGACCCAACTAGCAAAAAGACAAACTGACTCAGTCTGTTGAAACCAAACCCTGCTGCTGCTGCTGCCTGTACATCACGGCACATCGCATCTTGGCTGACAAAAATGACCCATCTTTGCTCAGTTACCACAGCAAAATCCCTAACTGGATTCCCTCCAATGATAATAAACACAGAAAATAAGCCCAAGTAAATGCCTAGTGTGAGCAGGGGGTTGTTGGTTAACCTATGGTCTGTGTCACCCCAGGAACTCAGCTGTGATCCCCACGGTGGGAAGAGTCAGGAGGGGGGGTCCACCAGGCATTTTGGTGCTACCACATCCCCAAAACAAGCTGTGCTTGTGACTGTGCTACATGCATCTGGCTTTGGCTAAACTGGGAGGGCGTAACATTCATTTCGCAGGGGGGGTGTTAAATGCAATGTTTTGGGCAAGACTGCAGCCACCCCCTACTCACGGGAAGGACTCTGGTCCTCAGAGGCGTACAGCGGCCACCTTGGCCACTTCGGATGGCTGAAGGCTTGTTACACACACAAGTCCTCCCCGCTGCCTTAGCTTCAGTGCTGTTCACAGCAAACGCACACTCTCCCTTTTGCTGCTGCAGGATCTGGGCAGACACCGGAGCTTCTGCAGCCTGCAGCTCTCCACCCATCACTTCACTGCACCTCTGCTTTGACTCAGCTCCACCCTGAGCAACGGTTCGGGTTGACAAGCTCTGCCAAAAGCCATCAGTGTCACTTCCTTTTTTATTTTCTTTCACTGGAGGCAACTGTCCTTGTGCAAGGCAACGCCACGGCTCTTCCTTCCTCACCCAGGCTGCCTGCACAGGCGTGAGCCAGAAGGCACTGCACAGGCAATGCCAAAACCCCCTGTGAGAACGAGTTTATGCAAAATACCAAAGGACCAATTCATAGCAAGTGTTGCTTTCTTTCCCCTTCTACTTTTTTCTACTCTGCTTTCCATCTCCCTTCATTCTCATTTGGTTAGATAAGGTAATACCCACACACACTGATGAACAAGATAAGCCTGCAAAGCTCAGTGCAAATCCCCCTGGTGCACCATCTATCCATGCACAGCACCCTGCACACACACCAGGAAGAAATTCCAACAAAGTAGGGATGCTGCTATCCTTTTAGGAAAGGCAGACTCAGCAGGCCGGATTCTCCTCTGACCTAAGTTTGCATCATTTTAAGGAAGTTGAAAGCTTGAGGCTTATTTACACCAGCTGAGAAGCTGAGTTATCATCTTGGGAGCAATTTGGAGGGCAATGATATTTATCTTATCAGGGTTCTTCTTACAGTTTGTGTTTTTAGACTCCTTAATTAATGCTGGCAGGATTAAATGCTAAAGTTCTTCGGCAAATTTCCAGTAAAATCAACACCACTTTGCCTAAGTAAAAGCTGGATATGAATCCTACAAGGAAGGACTCACAGCTACTTGTTGCCTTACAGAGTTCTGGCTCCCAACTTAAAAAAAAAAAAAAAAAAAAAACAAACCAAAAAAAAAAAACCACATAGCATTGCTTCCTTGGAAACAGTGGAAAAAACATATTTGAAGGAGCAAGAGAGAAACTAGCAGTCAGGGAAGCTGGATTTAAATAGCAGAACAATTATATTGAATCCTAAGCAGGTAAGTGGTCCTCACTAAGGACTGTTTACCAAAAAGCTCCCAAATTTGAAATAAACTGGCTATATTTAAATAAATTCAGGGATCAGTGGAAATTAGGACCCCACCCCAACCGTTGTTGCATTGGAGGAGTACACACAGTATCAGCACAGCTCTCTCATTACGCCTGCTTGTAACTATGTATTACCGGCTGCTTAAGCCCTTCTGATGTTGTGAGGTCTTATTCTGGACTTAAAGCAGCTTAAATACTTGTGTTGTTTTGAGAAAGCTAAAACTCTAGTGTTCCAAAAGCACTTAAAGTAGCTTAATAGGGACTAGAAGTGATTTCCCAGTTCAATTTAAAGAGGAAAATTAATTTTTCAGAATATCAATTATCATATTTTAAAGGTGGCGGAGTTAAAGCAAAACATAGAGAACAGAAACGTTAAGATTCCTGGAAAAACTATCCTGTCTGTATTGGGCATACACCATGCTTTCTATTTCTCTTCTTAAATGTGAACAATTAACAACAAAAAACCCAGCAAATGACCCACTGCATGATCTCAGCATCCAAGGCGACACTGTGATACAAACATTCACAGCTTTCCAGGACTCAAGTACCTTCATATTCCTCTCTTAAAATAATATGCAAGGAGAGCAACAGCTACTCTATAACTAGCAGACTCCCATTTTCCTGTGAAATGCACTCACACAGAGAGAACCAGCCACAGGTCAATACTCTTCATCACAGATAAACCCTTGAAATAGGTTTAATGATGCACAGGCCTCGATTTAGGTCTCAGCATGGAGATGATGTCTCCAAGTGAGACTCTATGAGAAGGAAAGCTTTAATTTATATAATTTATTGGGGAAAAGATTTCAGTTTTTTAAAATTTTGTTATTATCTTTTATACTAATTGACTTAAAGATTAAAAGAGAGAATTTGAACATCTAGCCTGCCTGTATTGATACAGTCTATAAAATATTAGCCATCTTCTGGATCAAACCTATCAGCTTGCAGTAGCCAAAAACTAATCTTCCAGAAAGGGACGCAGGCTGGATTTGCAGATTTCAAAATGCAGAGAATTAGAATATTTCCCATTGAGGCTTGTGCTGAGACTTAATAGCTGCACTGTTTAAAAAAAAAAAAATAACAGCTAATATTTCACTTGAATCTGCCAGTCTTTTACTTCCAGCCCTCTTTTTTTTTTTTTTCTTTTTTTTTTTTTTTTTTTTTTTTTAACCTTTCCCTGGTAAGTTAAAAAGCCCTTTTGCTCATAGCGTTTTGTCTCCTGTCTGGACCACTGGGTCATTTTCTGATCCCAGCAACACGTCTCACACCACATTGTGTAAGGGAGCAGGCAGCGAATTCCTGAGGATAACTGTCCTCATCCCATCGGAGGTTTGTGACATTCCAAGAGCACAGGGACCAAAGCCTTCTCCCAGCAGTGGCTCCACAGGGATGCTCGGACCTTTTCCCTCTTCCCAGATGCTAAGGAAGGCCCCAGCACACACAGGGACATTTTGCAAATCTACATATCAATCTGCCCTGCTCTAACAGCAGTTAATTCTTTTGGAGCTTTCCGCCAGTTGGACCTGCTCTGTACTTTCCAGAGGAGGCTTAGCAGAGCGCTGAGTCTGCTAGAGCAGTAATAATAATAAACGGTGCAGCCATAACCTTGCCTTTAAGGGCTGAGGGGGTAATGCATTTAATATATTAACATGTTCAATAACCTCAGTGCCTGTCATGTGCTGATTTAAGGAACTGCAAACTAATTTATTAAAGGAAGACTATGGCTGAGGACATGAAGAAGTCTGGTGTCTGGAAACTGTGAGTGGACTAGACTATCAAATGGATATCTTCAGCCAACAGGCACCGATGTCCTTTACACAAGCACCTTTTAAATTAAAATGAAGCTCCTTGTCCCTTCTGACCTCCAAGCCAAGGCAGCAGCATTGACAGTGAGCTGCTCCATACACTTTGTCCAGAAATTTTAAGAAATTTTAAGTAATCAAGACATGAGTCTGAATGAGAACAGAAGATAGTTGTGGAAAAGGATAATGTCTGCACAGGAGGGGAATTAATGTGCTAACTGACCCACATCCCCAAGTCACTCAAGACAAGGAGTGAAGAAAGGGGCTGCACTTCCCTCGAGCATCTGAAGATGAGTGACAAGGGAAGGCTGGTGGTTCCTGTGTCCCCTCTGGGAAGGTGGTCAAGGAAAAAGCTCTCCCTGACCTTCCTGAAAGGGAAAATTGTTAGACTGCAACATTTTCTTCATTTCCTTCCTGGTAAGAAAACAATGAAGAAGCCGCTTAACTTCTTTTAAACAACCTCTTGGAGGCCACAGTAACAAACCTCTTAGGAGAGTGCTACTACAGTGGAGGTAGAGACACCTCATTAAAGAGGCACGTTTATATCTGGTCCAGAAACGTAAAATCAAATAAATCTTTACAAACCAAATTTCCAAGACTGCTGTTTCCATCAGCTAAGTGAGCACACAAAAATCTCATGGATCTGCTTTAAAATAATAATAAAAAAAAATTCCTGCAGTTCTGTAACCCAAAGGAACAGCTTCACTTACAGTGACAGAAATGCACAAAAAGCAGACAAGCAGCATAATTAGTGAAAAAGGGAAAATATTTAAAGTTCTTTCTTTTGCAAAAGTTTTCCTGATTCTTGGAACGAAGATACGGATTTTCCGGGGCCGGCGGGGGGAGAGGTACACATTTTAACCAGATAAAGATCCTCATTAAAAATAATAATAAAAAAACGTTTAACTGCTTCCAGCCTACTTGAGAGTTTAGAGCATTAGATCATGCTGGAGAGATCTACCACAGCCAAAATGAAGACAGCTCCATAGATATCCCCCTTGAGTTTACGCTGAAGGCTAAAATTAACTTTGGAAAACTGTTTTCTAAAAGAGCTTCAACTCAGCTTGTATTTTTGCAAGTGCAGTCCGGTAGTGAGAGCTCCAGCTTCTCCATTCTGCAATTAACTGTGGTTGCAAAACTGCACACCAGGAAGGAGGATCCTAATGAATCAGGGCACAAACAAACTTATTTTAGACTCCGCAAAATAATCTGTGAAACATCCAGTTCTGCAAATCTCCTGGATCTCCAGTTCACACTCCATCACCAACAGCAATGATTCTGTAACTGGACTTTAACCGATGATTTTATCAGCACACAAGGCTGATCTTTTTCTCACTCTCCAGTATTTCTTCCAAAGGTCCTTGTGTCTCCACCATCAGCAAAGCAAACAGCTTTTACCCAAGTGCTGCAAAGTTCCATGAAGTATAAGCATGCCCACAGGACACAGCCAGGGCTCTGACCGTCACCCCCTTCCAGCAAAAAGTCATTTTCATGCAATTCCACATTATCATCATGCAACTCTTTGTCCTGAAATCGCTGATCAGGGAAGTTCTGCCCCCTCATGCATTCATAGGCAAATGCATAGTTTTGCATTCAAACACCAACACTGGGTTGCTTTTTTGAAGGAAGCATTTCCATGTTACTTCCTCATGCAAGTTTGCTGCAAAGCTAAAGAAGGGAAGTCCCTTGAAGGCAAGTGTCTATTTGCAATGAGCAATCAGCAGAGTCAGTGCTGACAGTTTGTGTGCTTCAAGGGAGCAGAGATGAAGAGCAAAGCGGCTAGAGAGATGGTGGAAAGGATGGTTTGATCGCAGCATCCTGAATAAAAGCCTAACAGAAGCATGGTGGAAAGCAAGATGAAGTGACGGAAGAGGCTGAATTGATTCACTTCTCAAAGAAAAACCTCAGAGCTAAGTAACAAAAGCAAGAGGGAAAGAGAAAGAAAATGAATCAGAAATAGCTCCAGGCTGGGAGGGAGAGAAAGAACTGTTGCTTGGATCTGCTGTATGTCTCTGACGAGAATTTGGCCTCAAATTCAGTATCACTTCCCCATGCTCCCATATGCCTAGTGATCACCAACACGTTGTTACCCAGAAATCGCCCGCCAGCTTTACCAACAAAGCCATCAGCTCCAGGCACTGCCCACCCTGAATCACCCAGCGTCTGGGTCACTTATCCAGCACAGACAAGCCCTCCATCGGCACTTCTGGCTAAGCACACGTGCCACAGTCCACGCAGCACCCAGTGCCTCACCCCCCACCCATGCTGTGCCGCTTCCCACTGTTGTTTTGGGGTTGACGCTCTTCTTGAGTAATTAACTCTCCCAGCTGTGTCATCTTCTGAGATTTGCAATGATGGAGGTACAGACAATGGACATTTTGCATTTTTGTCAAACTATAATCAAGAAACTGAACTCGACATCCTTATTGCAAGACTTGCTGCAACCAAAGATGGAGGGGAGATCTGTCAAACCCACAGTGCCAGACACTTATGAGAAGTTAAAGGGACCTGGGCACCTCTGGCACTTTTGAAAACTTTACCCACAGTCTCTTGGAAGAGACATTTTTTTGCACGTGGTTTTGCATGTTCCTGATAAGAGTTCACTCACACATTCACTGAGGCAATGATGAAGGTTGCTTGCAAAGAGTATCTGGTGGTAGTGAGGTTGTGGATCATTAATGACTAGAATGTCCTGGAATGAAGGTCTTTAGAGAAAAAGTCTATTGATATGATATAGAAAATGTTGAAGCTACATGCAACTGCGAAGGATGAAATGTGCAGCGCGAACAGATCTAGCATAAAAAGCCACCCAAAGACTGTCTCCAGGTGCTTGTTCATGGATGTTTGCCTGACCCAGGAGCTTTTGCTCTCATTCTGGGGTGGTTTTGTTTATAAATCCTTGACAGCGAAGCTGTATTTCAGGATTATTCCCTTTAAGAATCACAAATAGGATGGTGCAGATGCTCTGCTGCAGGCTGGCATGTACAGCCAGTGCTTTCCACCACAACACGCATCAGCTTAATGCAGGACTGGTCCTCTTCTGAAAATTTCAGTCAATTTAAGACTCCCTCATCCCCCTCCCTCCGACTCCTGGGGTTTTCCAGACCCTGGGAAGGCTTTCCCTTCCCCTTTGCCAGTGCCCCCAAGAAGACTTGTAAGTCAATATACTAAGCAGAGGAGCTAGGAGCTGACTGTCTCTTACCTTTGGTTTTAAAAGCAAAGTTACAGTACTTGCAGACATATGGCCTGACGTCTGTGTGCGTGCGAATGTGTTTCTTCAGCATGCTGGGTTTCTTGCAGCGAATTCCACACTCCTCACATACATACTTCCCTCTTCCACGGCCTCGCACATACACATACTCTTCGTTTGATTTGTACCTATGAGCAACAGGTGTCATGATAAAAAAAAAAAAAAAAAAAAAAGAAGATTCCCACCTCAAAAGTAGTCACAACTTTCCTGAATTAATTCAGCATGTTATTGACACCACCGGTCTCATTTACCATTTGCTAGCTCTGGGTAATTAGGCTAAATTTAAAATATCGACAAAAGCTTTTGCCCAGATGCCTACTTCCTCTTCTGGAATATGTTCTTATGTCCTACATCTGCTTCTCTATACAGACAAATAGCCCAAAGTCCGAGATAAGTCACAGGGTCACCCAAATGTCCTGATTTTCCCCATCCTCAAACACAAACTGAGGCACTCATAATAGTCTGCATAAGATATGTCACAGTCCAGCCTGGTTGCCTGAATCATCTCTCAGCCAATGCTCTGTTTTAAAATATGCACAGTCTGTCACCGTACTATGCAAAGTATTGAGAAAATACATCCCAGCTAAATCTCCTGTGATACAACCTTTCCCACCCACTGGGACAACAGTAAAAGCCATCTGAGAACACTGTGATGCCACACTGCAAGCTGTGGTCCCTGCACAGACTCCTGATAGAATGAGACACCCAGAATGGACACAAAGAGAAGAAAACATAATTTTTTAAAATATATTGTGCTAACACTAAATGTAAACACCGCAGACTCCAGGCTCTTTTATCTTTGGCACAAAATCATGACTTAGGTTTACCCAAGAGAATGAGATTGGTCATCCTTCCTTCACATTGTATATTCATCTATTTTCTGTCCACGCAGTAGTGCATAGGGAAGGCTACAGGATGGGGGTTTGAAAAATATTTGTGAGACTGAGACAAATCATTTAGCCTCCCGATGTTTAGCAAATGGAGTCTGTAATTTCCTTTACTTGCAGCACAAGAAGAATAAGGTAACACAAAATTGGTCCTATGTATTTATAATGCAAACCAAAAAAGATCATTTAATACTGAGTGAAAAATACACAAAGGTCATGAATCCAGCCCCGATAGGATGATAATGGCATGGTCTGCACAGGATGCATTCAAGAAAATACATCTCAGTTACCCACAAGTGTGGATTTAAAAGCAGGTAAGTCACACTGCATGAACCCCTTGATCTCCCACCCAGGCAGAATGTACATGGCCTTGACTCCATTTTGTTTCATTCACTTAGGAAGTGTACAGGTAATTTCAGTTCCACATGGGTGTTCTACTACACATGAAATTCAGAATAATCTTCCTGGAAGATTCAGAAATTCAGAATAATCAACCTGGCAAATGTGAGTTGTGGACTAAACCCTTCCTCTCCTGCCAAGTCCTGGTGTCTCTGACTCAAGGTCTTAGCTGTAAAAGGCAGGCCGAGCCACTTCTTTGCTTCACAGGAGACATGTGAGCAGATGCTTAAAAGATGATGAGTTGCTCATGCATTAAGGTGATGAGGTCACAGATCTCCTATGCAGGTTCAGACACAGACTAGAGAAGAGAAGAAAAATGGGTGTCTAGATAGCCCCAATCCAGCCTGAAATACCAGTAGCAGCACCAGCCTAACTAGGTCTTGGTGTCCAACAGCTACATGTGGGGGAACAGCCTGTATTTCTGTCCTTTAGCATCAGCAGAAGTTCTCCAGACCATAACCAGGGTCATCTAGTAGCCCAGATACTCTATTCTATCTCCTCTAACTGAAGCCACAGCAATGCCATCTACACCGTTGCCTTCCCCCGCTCCTCTCCCCCACCAAAAAAACCCCAACAAACACCACCACCAAAACCCCTTCATCACAAGGTTCACATTATTTGGCCAGAGGGGACTGAGCTGGTGTCTGAAGAGCACACACCGACTTGTCAGCTTCCACCCTAGTATGTCCAGCTATCTCCATTTAACCATACAGATGTCAGGGTACCCATAATTAATTGTTAGGGATGGCCAACGTCCCTTCTTCATTCAGTCGGTGACTTAACGCTAAAGCAGCAAAAGGAACCCAGGAATCCCGAATTTTCTTCAGTTCAAATTTGTATTTGAGGCTTCCTTCTCACCCTCCTTTCCTTCCATCATTATGCTGGTAATCACCTTGCCATTTAAAAAATGAAATTACCCCTTTATCAGCCTTGTACTTGCACTACCCTTAATTACACTCTCACATGGAAATCTCTAAGCATGTTCTTTGTGTCCAACAGTCCCTTCATCAGCCTCATTAAAGCTATCGAGGCTGGCTTTTCCTGGATAAAAAGGCACACGTGATTTAATCTGAAATTAGACATTGCAGTTTATCTGACACCCTGTGAGACTAAGCCATCCTTTAACACAGATATTTTTCTACAGCTCTCTGAGACCATGTGTAAAACACACAGGGAGAGGAGAGAAACAGAAAAAGAAAGGTAACCTAAAGAACTACTGAACCAAACAAGAAGAAGAAAGCAAAGGAGGTGACACTGCCATAACACAGAGAAGGCTGCTGCAAATGCCATCTGTCTACATCGAAGGCTATAATATGTTTATGGAGATAATTACTTCAATATGATGCTGGTTTCTCTGTGGATCTAATACGCTCATATGATTTGCATCAGAAAGACAAATCAATGACAGCTCACTGCACGTGAAGATTTACCCTGGACAAAGGATCTTCCTGCTCTGTAATGTTTGCTGTAACCAGATCCCTCTAATATCCACAGTTGGAGTTTGTGTCAGCAAATCTGGGTTTCTCTTCCCGCGCACTGTGGAATTCATGATCCTGTAGCTAGCAACTTACACCTCTTACAGTGTCACAGCTCCCATCTAATACCGAGATGATTTGAAATTCAGGAGGCTAACTGGCCATTATGAGCTTGCAGACTAATTTAGGAAATTCTTTCAAACAGACACACAAAAGATAAAAATTCAGTTATTTGATGCAGCTTTCACAAGGTTAGTTGCTGTGTTCTGCTAGCAAATGCACATCTGTTGAACTTTGTGCAACCACTACAAACACTTTCCAGAGCAAGAGGAACTGGCACTATGGCAGCATCGGTGCCACCGTAGGCAGTACCAGATTCAGAGACTTCATGGCCCCAAAACAGACCATCAGTGTCAGGAGTCACAGGAAACCAAACAATGGGAAAACATGAACCTGGGGAAAGCTTTGTCACAGCTCTTTCCCTTAAACGTAAAACCATGAAGCATTTATTCCTTTGCAGTCTTTAGGAGGTTTAGGTCTTAATATTTGCCATTACAACTATCTGACTATCCTTCTTAGCCTCAGACACCTTTTTTTTTTCCTCAGCACTGTGAGCCACATCCAAAATCTTCATGTGGCTGAAAACCACATGATAAAATCTTGGAGAGCAGAGGGGGAAGGAAGTTTGGTGGTTCACAGGCAGGAAGGGAGAGCAGGTTTCTGGGGGACTCATTGCTTCACTATGAGACACAGTTCAGCTGAATCACCCCTTCTCTCCTGGTTTCTACAGCCACCAGAATTTCACCTTGCCCTGCAAAGTCTTTGCTGATGTGACCTTGCTGGTCACAACCTCAGCCCAGCAGCTGCACTTATATTATTTGCAAGTCACATGTAGGCAGTCTGATTTTGTGAATTTCCAGAATTTGAAGCTTCATCATGTGTTATGGTGAAGAACACCCTTGGTTAGTTTTGCAGCAATCGAACGAGTATTTTCTTGACTGGTTTTGACATTTGCTAAACTCACTTGTTTGATTTTTGGATTTCTGGTACACAGTAACAGGAACTGGATATCTGATCCCTTTCCTGTGCCGCTGCATTTAGCTCACAGTCAAGTGAACCAAGTAGCTCCAGTTGTTGCCTTCGGCGTAAGTCTGGTTTTATTGATGGCACATTTTACCTGTCATCAGGCTGCCCACTCACCTGGCTTGGCTATCCTTCTGAAGTCCAGACAGTCTGCTCTGGTATTAACTAATCTAATTTATGTTTTACGCCACCTGCAAAATTTGCCAGATAGCCAATAAATGTGTAACTATTATAATGTCACTAACTACTAGTAAGTTTATTGCCTTTCTCACAGCTCCCTACTAGATGATTAGACCACTTCTTCCACACTGACACCTCCAGTACCCACTCTCAAACTGCATGTGCAGCAGAAGTCCTTGGCCTTACCCACTGCATACCCTGGGGAAACATGGTGGGACACCCTACAAGACCGCAGGATCACCACAGAGGATCACCACAGAGGTGTGTCCTTAAGGCCAGGCAGTTACTGTGAAATCTCCCTTAACTCAAGCCAACCTACAGAAGAACAAACAGAAGGATTTCTTTCAAAATGCAGACCAGGCAATGTCATTTCCAGGTTTCTTCTAGCATCATAAAGCCTTCTAATATCCCAATTTACCAGACAGGGATCTTGCACCAAGACAAACAACGAACTTCTGAAGAATGATACAGAAGGACAGAGAAAGAGCTGGGTATGGATATGGGAGGACCTGGCACAGAAATCCCCTCTTCCCTGCCTGAAGTAATGGATCTTTTGCAAACAGCTCTTGTCAATCTACAGTGAAACTGCAGAAGACAAGAGCCTGAGCTGAATGAGCCCCCACCACCCCTAGACTGGACATATGCAAAGAAGCTTGGTACGAAGGTGTTACTGTGAACATCATCTTGCCCTTGAATTAGGTATCAACAACTCAGATAAGATTTAACCCTGGAAGATTTACACTATCCAAGATGACCACCTCACAGGCAGCAAACCTTGGGCTCCTTCTGCTTGGTAAATCATTGGGGCAGGGACTATCTTCTGCCACAGGTACAACACAGAGCCTGAAGCAATGCGACCCTCATTTTGAGTGGACTCTAATTCAGACAACAAATCACGATCAATCCAAAGATAAGTAGCTGGCTCAGACTCATGGGGAATCTCACAGAGGCTGAGGGGTATTAAACCTTCTCTTACTCAGCAGCACATGCTGCTGGCATAGGACAAGCAGCTGGGCAGTCAACAACCCTGCACGCTGCAGTGACTCCAGTGCATGGGGCTCTTTGCAGATGCAGAGGAGCTGGATGGGTGTGCCCTATCAAGAGCCCTCCCTCTTCTCACTGATAATGGAGAGCAGATTAAAATATTACAAACACAGCTCTTTCTCAGGGGTGCTGCTGTGATCAGCTTCCTCACACATTTCAGGTCCATGGCTGCTTGTAGCTGCAGGAGGGAAGGGCAAAGCAGAGAGACACCGTGACACACTTTCCAACCAGACACTTGGTGCCTGATTTGAAAACCTGCACATTTGATTATCCTCTTCCTCACAGGAGCAACAAGAAACACATGAAAAAACAGCTCATCTCATCCCTGAGTTTCTGTGGCTTGTTCATAGAATCATAGAACTATTTAGGTTGGAAAAGACCTTCAAGAACATTGAGTCCGACCATTGACTTAGCACTGCCAAGTCCACCACTAAACCATGTCCTTAAGTGTCACATCTACACATCTTTTAAATACCCCCAGGGATGGTGCCTCAACCACTTCCCTGGGCAGGCTGTTTCTTAAAATCCTTTTGGAGAAGAAGTTTTCCTAATACCCATCTAAACCTCCCCTGGCACAACTTGAGGCCATTTCCTCTTGTCCTATCGTTTGGGAGAAGGGACTGACCCCCATCTTGCTACAACCTTCTTTCAGGCAGTTGTAGAGAACAGTAAGGTCTCCCCTCAGCCTCTTTTTCTCTAGACTAAACACCCCCAGTTCCCTCAGCCCCCCTCATAAGACTTGTGCTCCAGACCCTTCACCAGCTTCATTGCTTTTCTCTGGACATGCTCCAGCACCTCAATGTCTTTCTCATAGTGAGGGTCCCAAAATTGAACAGAAAATTCGACGTGTGGCCTCACCAGTGCCAAGTACAAGGGAACGATTCCTTCCCTAGTCCTGCTGGCCACACTATTTCTGACAAAAGCCAGGGTGCTGTTGGCTTTCTTGGCCACCTGGGCACACTGCTGGCTCATATTCAGCTGGCTGTCGACCAACACCCCCAGGTCCTTTTCCTCTGGGCAGTTTTCCAGCCACTCTGCCCCAAGCCTGTAGCACCGCTGGGGGTTGTTGTGACTCAAGTGCAGGACCCGGCCCTGAGCCTTGGTGAACCTCATACAATTGGCCTTGGCCCATCACTCCAGCCTGTCCAGATCCCTCTGTAGAGCCTGTCTGCCCTCGAGCAGATCAACGCTCCCACCCAGTTTGGTGTCATCTGCAAACTTACCGAGGGTGCACTCGATGGTGCACTCGATGTCCTCGTCCAGATCACTGATAAAGATATTGAACAGAACTGGCCCCAGTACTGAGCCCTGGGAACACCACGTGTGACCGGCCACCAACTGGATTTAACTCCGTTCACCACAACTCTTTGGGCCCGGCCATCAGCCAGTTTTTCACCCAGCAAAGGGTGCGATCATCTAAGCCATGAGCAGCCAGTTTCTCCAGGAGAATGATGTCAGAAACAGCGTCAAAGGCTTTACTAAAGTCCAGGTAAACAACATCCACAGCCTTTCCCTCATCCACTAAGTGGGTCACCTTGTCACAGAAGGAGATCAGGTTTGTCAAGCAGGACCTGCCTTTCATAAACCCATGCTGACTGGGCCTGATCTCCTGCTTATCCTGTACGTGCTATGTGATGGCACTCAAGATGATCCGCTCCATAACCTTCCCCAGCGCTGAGGTCAGACTTACAGGCCTGTAGTTCCCCGGATCTTCCTTCCAGCCCTTCTTGTAGATGGGCGTCACATTTGATGACCTCCAGTCACCTGGGACCTCCCCAGTTAGACAGAACTGATGATAAATGATTGATAGTGGCTTGGTGAACACCTCTGCCAGCTCCCTCAGTACCCTTGGGTGGATCTCATCTGGCCCCATAGACTGATGTGTGTCTAAGTGGTGTAGCAGGTCACTAACCCCCTTGAATTAAGGGGGCTTCATTCTGCTCCCTGTCCCTGTCTTCCAGCTCAGGGGGTTGGGTACCCAGAGAACAACTGATCTTACTATTAAAGACTGAGACAAAGAAGGCATTAAGTACCTCAGCCTTTTGCTCATCCTTTGTCACTATGTTTACCCTGCATTCAAAAAAGGATGGAGATTCTCCTTTGCCCACCTTTTGTTGCTAATGTATTTATAGAAACATCTTCTACTGTCTTTTATGGCAGTAGCCTGATTAAGTTCTAGTTGGGCTTTGGTCCTTCTAATTTTCTCATTGCATAACCTCATGACATCCTTGTAGTCCTCCTGAGTTGCCTGCCCTTTCATCCAAAGGTCATAAACTCTCCCTTTTTTCCTGAGTTCCAGCCAAAGCTCTCTGTTCAGCCAGGCCAGTCTTCTTCCCCACCCGTCTTTCAGCACATGGGGACAGCCTGCTCCTGCACCTTGAAGATTTTCTTCTTGAAGAGTGTCCAGCCTTCCTGGACTCCTCTGCCCTTCAGGACTGCTTCCCAAGGCACTCTGTCAACCAGGCTCCTAAACAGGCCAAAGTCTGCCCTCTGGAAGCCCAAGGTAGCAGTTCTGCTGACCCCCCTCCTTATTTCTCCAAGAATCGAAAACTCTTTATCATTTTGTGATCACATATGATGATATATTCATATATATGGAAGAAAGAAGTAAAGTCTAAATAACCACATGCTCCTTTGAGAAAAGGTGATACCCAATGATTTCTATAATTTGTGTTTTTAAAATAAAGTAAGATGTGGGTAATATGGTTTATGAAAAGCAAGGATTGGCAAGACACAGTATGGACTGGCAGATAAAGCAATAGATGAGGGAGGAGGAGACTGGAGCAAAATGAGACACCTCCAGACGCAGAACAGGGTAGCTGGACTGGCTAAGAGTCATCGCCATCTCCAGCTACCGCAAGTCTATAAAAGGAAACACAGCTGGTACTCAGCTATGAATTTCCTATATTTTGGGATAAACTTCCTTTCCAACCCAGCAGACATGGGCTAAATTCACATTGTTACGAGATACGAACACTAAAGGAGGAAAACTTACAGATTTACCCATGCTGTCATCCATATTAACCAAACAAATATAATTAAAAGTGTTGCTCATATTTATGGGCCAGGTCCCAGGTGTGATTCAGGTCTTTGCAGAGGAAGTACCCACTAGATCAACCAAAGTCAAGATTTACTGCTTTCCCTTCATGGACCACTTGCAGTTGGGACTAACGACTGCAGAAGCATCCCCTGGACTCTAAAAGTCAGCCTGGTGAGATTATGAGCCCACCTATGTGAAAAGAGGCATGGTGTAAATGAACATGGTTGTGGGCTTCTCCTGTCCATCCCCCCCAGCCTTGTCACACTGAGAGAGGACGTCAGTGGGGCTTGGGGCACCTGCTGAAAAGTGAAGGACTTGTCAGGAGGGCAGGAGCAAGGAGACATTCCTCAATTTTTGCAACTGCTCTGGATGATGCCTTGTCAGTGTGACAGCCCACCAGCACTGGCACCAAAGAGCAGGTCTTGCCACGATTTCCCATTGAAATGGGACATTACATCTCTGCACGAAGTGAGTAGGATCACATTCTGTCACAGGTAGCTGTGGGGCAGTGCATTAAAACTTGCCTGTATTTCTTTTTATGTAGAGATGACAGTGAGTACCATCTTTAAAACCAAGCCCTTTGTGAAGATGCTATGCCAAGCCCAGAATAGGACTTTTTTTCCAGGCCCAGAGCTGCTTTCCAGGCCCTAGGCTCTGTAAAACTTCTCATGACCAAGCAATGTATATTGGTAAACATACATAGATTGGTAACTCTTTTTTGTAGATTTAATTTTACTACATCAAGTGGGAACCACTTCACAAACACTTTTGTGATCTTCTTCTCTGTGTTACCAGTTCTGGACTTGCTGACACTTCATATTTATGTCCCATCCATGTACGGAGCTGCACACCAACCATTTGCCACTTATCAGGAAATATCTTTATGAGATAAGTTGGAAAGCATTGAAGAAGAATGCATTATTAGCAGATGGAAACCCCATTTGCCTATGTCAGGAGTCAAGGACATCCTGTTGCTGTTCTTCAGATCTACCAGAATCAACTAATCTTGCTTAGAGAACTGAACAGATAAAGTTACATGAGCACCAAATATTTTTATTTCTATATCCAGTCGTATCAAAAGCAGATCATACTTTTTCAAAGGAACCCTTTAAAGAATTTTGCACAGGAACATCTTCAGCCTCACCACAGTGCACCAACTGAAAGAGGAAGATATTGCTTATGATCATCCAGTCTGTTTAAGTAAGAAGATGTGGTTATCAAAGAACCGTCAGGTTTCTTGCATGTAAAAACCCTCTGTGCTGTGTGCCATGACATGAGCCATTGACTGGAGGGCAGGCACACCATTCCTACAGTCACTAGCACACGTAAAGCACAGGAGAGTGTGGCTGCTTGCATGGAAACCAGGACTCCTTGGCAGTGCTGCTGTCCCACAGCAAAACATCCCCTTGGCTTACCAGCAATGCTGATCATGACTGCAAAATGCACGTCAATTCACCAAGAAACCCTAAAGGCAACTTCAGGAATAACTACAGCCCGCTCATTTCCTCTCTGCGGGAAACTAAGCATAGATAGGAGGAGGAGGAATTTTATGGCTTTGTTTAATGAAAAAAAAAAAAGATCACACAGGACAGTTCAGGCCTAAGTTACCCTTTCTGCTTTTTATAATATCCCTGGTGGGTCCTCACAGCTCAGATTTTACCTAAGGCAATTTTCCACATTTCTTTGAATGGGAAACAATAAAGTGGGTGTATCCCCACAGTGTGCTCCTTGTGATCACAGCTCTGTCAGCACGACCTCAGTGGCACTGGGGCTGCGTGGGACATGCCAGCTGCTTCAGAAGTGATGCTAGCACCATGGGTGGTCAAGGCTCTGTCCAAAAGCAGATCAGTGATTCTCCAGCCTGCCTACAAAAAATGAACACTGCCAGAGTCCATATATCATTGAAAAAAGCCACAGGAGTTGTTTCCTATAGCACTGCCCTGTGACAGGGCAGCCAGACCACCAGGACGTGGGGAGGTCAGTGTAAAGACATCAAGTCAAAGGAAATCTCTCTTGATGTGATCAAACCTAGACTGTGTCTAGGTTTTTGCATTTCAAAATTCGAACAGTGCCAGCAAACCAGAAAAAATGGGAGGGAAACAACAACTCTGCAGATGGATGCAAAGATGAATTTGGGAGGAAAGCATACAAAAAATGAATGAAACAAACATCATACTGAACCACAGACAGGGACAGGCTAATGAACTGGAAAGATGTATGTGATGGTCAGGAAGGAGAGACATTTATTGTTGACAATTATCCTAAGACCTACACAGTGAAACCAAGAAGTGGAAAATTTAAGCTAAATATGAACAAAGATGGGCGATACCTTCAGGTAGGTTTACCCTGCACAAAACCATGGTATGGATTTAAGCAGTATAACACCTCCTGCATGTTCAGCCTTTAAAGCACCTTTCACTGGACACAGCTTCTTGCTGTAAATTCACTGGAAGAGCTGACAAAAAAGTTGACACCTCTGTAACACACACAGAGCGCTCTCCAGAGGTAGACAAACAGACAGAGTGAAAGAAATACAGAAAATATTCATAAACAACCCAAATCCACACAAGAAGTTTTTACTAGCATAAAAACACAGGCCAGAGAATGACTTTTAATGGCATTCCTCCATCAGCTAAAGCAAAACCTTTTGCTAGTAGAGCCTATTTTGATTGAAGAAGTGTTGTGGGCTACAGGGACAAGAGGATCTATGACCACATGAGTTGGTCTGCACTGGGGCGAGGGCTCCACCAACAGCTGTATCTGATCCCTGATCCTGAAACTGGCCCTTGAGCAGTGTGGGACCATGGGACTTCCTTCAGTTAAATTAATCCAAGACAGAGCAAGCACAATACCAGCAAACATTGTATATGGAAGTAAAACTACAAAAACAGTGCGGTTTTATATTACTTCTCTGAATGTTATGCTTGAGTGAAAGCTCGATTCAATTTGGGTTGCGGCATCAGACCTCTTCTAGTCCATTAGAAGTAAAATTACAGTTATACTCATTATGGCTTTATCTGCTGTTATACAACTTCATTCTCTCTATGCTTTAATCATTTAATTGTCATTGCAAACCGCTATAAAAGCACATCTATTTCAGAAAAAAAAAAAAAATCAATGTAAATAGCGCTACGCTGCTTTATACAAGCTGAAAACCTGGGTTTGATTACTAAAATGCAATTAGAGATGAAACAAGACTGAAAAAATGAAAGTACATTCACTGCAAGGTGAAAGTATTTCAGTGGAACATGCGTGCATCATCCCTGCCAGGTGGTCAGCTTTAGCCACCTAAGCATGAAGAAATGTGGAATTATATTGATTGTGTGCACAGGCTAATTAGTCCCTTCTGGGTTTCCTTTCCATTAAATCCAACTGCAAGAGCAGAGAGGTAATGCAAAAACTTCCACAGTCTCCCACTCCTTGAGAATTGAATTACTCGAGCGTGTCCAGAGAAGGGCAACGGAGCTGGTGCAGGGTCTGGAGCACAGGTCTGATGGGGAGCAGCTGAGGGAACTGGGGGGGTTTAGTCTGGAGAAGAGGAGGCTGAGGGGAGACCTCATGGCCCTCTCCAACTCCCTGAAAGGAGGGTGCAGAGAGGGGGGATGAGCCTCTTTAATCAAGTAATAAGTGATAGGACAAGAGGGAATGGCCTCAAGTTGCGCCAGGGAAGGTTTAGACTGGATATTAGGAAGTATTTCTTTACAGAACGGGTAGTCAGGCGTTGGAATGGGCTACCCAGGGCAGGGGGGGAGTCCCCATCCCTGGAGGGGTTTAAGAGTTGGGTTGACCCAGCGCTGAGGGATCTGGTGGAGTTGGGAACTGTCAGTGTGAGGTTAATGGTTGGACTAGATGATCTTCAAGGTTTTTTCCAACCTAGACGATTCTGTGATTCTGTGATTCTTGTTTAATGATTGGGCCATGTGTTCCTATCCTCAGAAGATGCCATGCAGAAGTCAAACGGTTATTGCAAAGCACATGCAATCTAAACACCGCATCCCACCACCACAGTGACATAAACAGGAAAGAAACAAGAAAGTAATCAGCTGCTGCAGTGTTTTGCAATGACAGGGACACGATGGCAGCATCACAAAATATCACGTCTGCCTTCCACCTCTACGTGCACATTTCCGAAGATTTCCCTGTATGTTATTAGAATAAATTAATGCTGCATGACTGCTAATGCAAGGCTGGGCTTTATTTCCCAGCACCAGTCAGACAGGTTAGGTCACAATACAAAAGTCCACACGGGTAAGCACGCACACTGTTCCCAGGGCACGGCTCCAACACCACCTTTCTCTTTTGAAGATCAAATACAAATAGAATAAAATACCAGATTAAAAAAAACAACTGCCACAAACTCATACAGCTGATTCATAAAATATGCATAGAGAAAGTCTAGCCTGGAAATCCCCATAGATGACCTGTCGCAATCCCATTTCTTCCTCCTTCACCGCCATCAGAATAGATTAAACAATTTCCAGAGAATCTGACATTAATGACTCCATCTGACTCTAAGTGAGTCTCGCCTGACACAGATACTTCTTGTTCTCAAAACAGCTCTTTCTGCAACTATTTTTCTAAGTACAGTGAATGATTCTGGATGCCACTGCTGTTTTAATTATAGGCTGCCTTCTTGTCCTTCTGTTGCTTGTCATGTCAAGGAGGAAGGACCATGTTTAATGGCCTTACTCCAGTGTTTTATTCTCAGTTCTAACTGCACTCCCTGCAGTACCTGTATTTTTGGAAGCATGTCAGGGTCTGTAACACTTGTTAGCCCTAAACAGATCATCAAGTTCTTGAATTAACTGTTTTGGATTGAGATCAGTTACAGCTCAAGCATTATTTCAAACTGTACTGAGGATGCAGAACAGAAATATCCAATGTACGAAACAAGGGCCTACTTTAATATATTCTGCCCACTACTCTTGTTGCATGGTTCGTAGCTCCGGGATCTATCCCCCCCCTCTCTGTAGAGTTTATCTTACTCTATAGAGTTTATCTTAAAACAGTTAGTTACAAACATTCAAAGAAATTGTCATTATAAGGATCTGGCTTCTGAGATGCATAAAAATAAATGCATTTTGTTGGTGCATTTCTATGTGCCTGTATAAAGAACCACCCATTTTTAACAAAAGCACACTTTTAGGGTACACATGATACCTCATTGTTCAGGTTGGATATCATCACATTACATCCACCTCCACGTATACTTCAAACAGCTTTTTTTCTACACCATTTACTGAAAGGTTGGTGCTATTAATTACCATTTTTTACATTTCCTGACTTTTTCATTTGAGAAGCAGAATTTTCAGTAGCCCAGTAGAAATCCAGTCCTCTTCAAAGTCAAGTCCATTCCTTACAGTAATCTTGATTTGAGATAGTTATTACTTACATGGGTAAATACTACCAATACTTCAGTCTCTAAATAGTCCATTTATTAACTGGTGGAATGTACACACCACAGAATTCAGTAGATCCGTGATGTAACAGTCAATGAAGTCTCTCAATAGTCATATTCTGGCAAAAAAATCTGCTTTCTGGAGTGACACTTTCACGTAACTCAAAGTTTATTCCATTTGTGGATGAATTTTCTCTGGTTTTCAATCCCCTCCTGGTCCGAGTGGGATATACAGAGGATGCTCAACACCTCTGGGCCTGATGCACATGCTGTTCCAGAAGATTAAATTTTTGAGGATTTCTTCCTAAAGCAGCCCATCTTCTGGACACAGTTGTCTCCTCCTCGAGCTCTCTGCGTGGTGCCTGTCCATTCTGAGGTGTTCACGGCGCTCTGCTTGCTCCATTTTTGACCCAGGTTTAGTTTTTGCCGGACGCCATGTCATTAAGATGCAGCACAGGGGAGTGCTGTTATCAGACTGGCTCCGGTTACCTAACATGAGTCAAGGTGAAAAAAGCTTAATATTCCTGCCATGGAACAAGGTGAGTAACCATTGACTCCAGTGACTATGTTACAGAAATGCATTTTCTCTTCTGTCACCACATCTGATACAAGCCTTCTTGTTCTCCAGCCTATTAGAAATGAATAAATATCCCATTTACAACTCACACCTCAAAGCACACATCGGTGGGTCTTGGGGACAGGGACAGAAAAAAAAAATCCCTGCTGCCCCTGTATGCTCTCTATTGCTACATCACTTTGTTTTAAATTATTAAAAAGTGGAATCTCATCATTTCATTTCATCATTGAGAAACAAACTCAACTGACACTTAACAGAAGTCTGGGTTGGAAACTTTTTCTATTATTCTGTCCAAAATTATATTTACATTGTTTCATCCAATTACTGCTTAATCTTCTGCAAGTAATTCTTCTGCTTTCAGAGATCACTGACCTACAAATGGAGCTGTCCCATCCATGGTCACTAGAATTACTGGTAGGCAGGCAGGGAAAAAAAGAGCCATCTACCGACTTTTACAATAAATCTGCAGTGTAGCAGCCAATTTTGTAAGGTCTTTAACATAGAAAACATATTTTATGCTCAGCCTGAATGCTAATTGCTTTTGTGGTGAGGCTTATAAAGCTGATACCTAATGAGGTTCGTTGTTTCTTTGTTAAAAAAAAAAAAAAAAAAAAAAAAAAAGCAAAAGCCATGCTGCATATTTTTAGACTAAAACACTGTTGTGCTAAAAAAGCCAAATTTCTGCACATAACGAAAAACAGTAATTAAGACAAACACCACACAAGGGAAATTTAACTGCATTGTTCTGCTACCGCTCTGCAGCGAGGCACTCGGAGCCCGGCTCCCCTGTGTCCCCTTCCTTGTGTGACCATTTACTCCTCTGCAGTGGGAGTATGAAGCAGGTTACGGCGCTGCCGGACCTGAATGGTGCATTTGGAAACCACTTTATGCTTCATTAAGCGGGACAAGAAGCAGCAAAGAAACTGAGACTGAGATCAACAACATCCACTGTTAATTCATAGTTCCTAAGCATATTTCATGTTCTAGAAATAACCTGCTTGCCAACGTTACTGGAGAGCTACAAGCTGCAACACGAACAGACCGAGTAAATGACAAAGAAGATCTCAGTAATAACAAGGAACACTCGAGTTAAAAGAATTGAACTGACCAAACTTATGCATCAATAGCTTTTCAGCCATAAATTCAAACCTTTCACCAAAAAGCATCATTTCATCCAGATCAATAAGGTGAACACAGCCTGAACCAGCATTTCCACACTGCTGCGACAGACTGGCCAGGGCTGTTTGTCCATGCTACTGGAGCTTTGTGCAAGTAAGTCCATCAGCCCTACTCAAAACTGGACTGATTTAATCACTCTGGACTTCTGTACTGGGTTTCATTTCATGGCTTAGACATGTCTTGGAGATGTTAACTGCTGCTATCAATCAAGTCTACACACCAATCTTGCCTCAGCACTAAAGTGTCTTGACTCTATGCCTTATGCACTATTTCTAATTTCAATATATATTACAAATAAAAAATATCTGTATAAATAAATCATAGAACAAAATAAAATACATTTGCACTTGAAGTTGCAAATTCCATTAATTAGAAATTAGGAAATCCTACATATAAGTTTGTGCACTTAACCATAAGTCTTACAGGTCTGACTACAACTTAGATGATGATCTTTTAGATTTTGTTTTTAATGTTGACAAGCTTTGGAAGAGATGTGAAATGACATTTCCAAGTTTTTATTATTTTTTTAACATCAATAAATGCATTTTATTATGAACATTTCTAATCACACAAATGGGCCACGGAGTAGAGCTTTTTGGCATTCATTAGAGTGGACGAGACATGAACTGCAGTCAGAGACACAGAACCGGGTATTTTAATAGCATTAGCAACTTGAAGACACTTCCACTGGCCAAGTGCCCCTGTCCATTGCTAGTGTCCTTGGTGCTGATGGAACAGATGTCCTGTCTTACATGATCCTTGTGTTTCCTTACTGTTTGACCAGGCCACCTCCTTAAATCCCTTGAGTACTCCAAGTGAGAGAAAGGAATTTTCAGATATTCTTATTTGAGTAAAACTTGTAAAGTATTCCACAAGATGAAGAACAGGTATTTTCTGGTGCAGCTGACTCACTTGAGCAAATTTCAAAAGCTCCCTGCAAGCAGTGGAGATGCTACTCTTTTCTCTCAGAGAAGGTTGCAATGTAATACAGGGATCACTGCTTACTTCCAGCTTCCCTTTAGCAGCAGCCAACTTCAGTAATGCTAATCATGTTATTACTAAATATGCACAGACAGCATAAGAAGGACTGATTCTTCTATACAAATGAGCTGTAAAAATGGCTCAGACTAAACCCATTCACTGATGGATGTCTGCTTTGTCACATCAGTTTTCCTCTTGTTGTCTCCTGGGGCTTCAGCCCATCTTCCTTACATATAAGCTTACTTCTGAAAGACTTCAGCAAGAATGCTTTTACAGTGACCTCCTTCATTCCCACTGCTCAGCTGGTGATAGACTTTGGAAGCATCACAGGAGGAATCCGTAAGAACAACAGGAATGGTGAAAGAAAAGAAAACTTCCTCTCAAGTTCCTCCGCCCCCACCATTAAGCAGTGGAGAAGTTCTCCCTGGGGAACACAGTCTCCCTCTCTAGTTCTGTATGACGAGGCTACAGTGCTCAGCTCTCAATGGAGGTGTATGGGGCTTGGAGGGGGTTGCTCTTCAGGAACTGTTTTTATCCCCATCCTCTTGTTACTTAGCAATAGAAACCCAAACACTTCTCCTCCAAGTGTAGAAGGCTTCCAGCAGCTCCAGCAAGAGCCCTGCAGGGAGTATTGAATTTTGTTCACTTCTTCACCAGTGACATGAATACCCATCCATAAACTGTTGGCACAATAAAAACTGAACATCTAAGACTGCCTGCCATTAACAATAACGCAAACCCCATCCAAGTGGCGGCCTGGTTACACTTTAAAATAACAGGAAGTGCCTTGATTTCAGAGAATCTTGGACGTGAACCTGATATCCTGCACATTGTGAATAACTTCTTCAAGACAAATTCTTGATTTCCAAATGTCTTCACAAGAAAACTCAGACAATCCTACTGCCAATCCCATGCAAAGCTTCAGCAGAAGCCAGGGAGCTGGTTAGAAGCAGTAGGGTGTTTTTGTAGGAGAAAAGGTGCCCTTTGGAGTCTCAAGCCCTTCTGAAAGTCTCGGGCAAGAAGGCACTATGGATGGGACTGGCATCATCAGCCAAGTCCTTCAAGGTTTCTTGCAACACGCGTTTCCCTGAGCTAACCTGTGGCTGAACTCAAGACATCAGAGCACCCCTTCTTGCTAGCAGGATCACGGGGGTTTTCTGCCAGCTGACTCTTCTGAGTTATGCACCTTGACTCTGCCAACCACTGCCTGCTGGAAGGCAAAGGGAATAGACCAGTTCCAATGAGTCTGACACTTCCCTAAGTGATGCCCAGCTTCCTAGCAAAAGCTCTTAATAAGTAATAACAATAAATAATAATAGACTAGATTTACTTCTATAGCATGGAAGCCAAAAAGCTATATACAAATATAGTAAACAAAGCAAGCCCAGCTGCCTGGTCTCTTTTTCCCCTGAAGGTAACAAAACTGTCCACAATACCACTGGGTATCGATGGTTGATGAATTTCTGATCTCCAGATATAAATACCACTGACAAAATACCCAAAGCCACTTAGGTTATGATGACATCTCAACATCCCGGAAGATCTAACGGATTGGGCTTAGATTATCACCTACAAGTAGACCATCACATCAAACCTCATTCTGCTATGCAGGGGTTGTAATTATTAATGAAGTTCTGTACATTATTCTGGTGGGTAGAGACATGCTTCAAGGAAATGTGAGCCTCAGATGCGTCCCAGGCCTTTACCCATCCTTCAAACTGGATCTGAGACAAACCAATCTGTAAGAACTGATTCAATTATATTTCCTGTGCTTCCTGTCTCTTGTCAAGGCCAAGCAAGTAAACGAGGACTAATCCCAATGAGGTCTGAGATACATCAATCCAACTGGACAGCAGAAACACCAGGAACTGAATAAGAAAGTTTGTACTATCAAATTTCAGACTAATTCTAGACAGGTAAGAGATTCCAGATGAGCTGGAGTGAAGTGTCTTGACCCTCAGGCACTCATCTGGATTAGTGGGATGAGATTAATTTCTAATAATGATGAGGAATCACCAACACGTGGGGAGGACCCGTGTTGTGAAACACCTGGTGAGAGGCACTAAGCCATCAGTCCCACTGAATTTATGAATACCAGGATGCTCTTTTTAGTGCTTCTACAGCCAAAACATGGGCCTAAATCCAACCTGCCCTCAAGCCAGTGTGGGAGCCTGGACATGGGCTGTAGGCAGGGTTGAGCGGAGGCTTGCTTCAGACAGCATGAACTGGGTCCATGCATCGTAAAGGAATCGTTGACCAAGCGACTGAATTCTTGTCAACTAGACAGCTCGTTCTTCCAGCACAGGCTCTCTGAAAGGAGTTTGGTGACTACTTGTTCCCACATCTGTACAAAATCACACATCCCTAAGGACCATCCTCCATCAGCCCTGCAGTCTTCAGCAAAGTTTCAACCACCTTGTGGCTTTCCAGGGCGACTCACCGCAGGGTAAGGAGTGCATCTGAAAGTGCCACTTCCCATCTCACTTCTCCTCCTCAGGGGATCTTCAGAATCAGAATTTCTGACTTCAGCAACTGAAAAAAATTGTGATTTCCCTCTTCTGCTATTGCTGCAAAAATCAGGACAGCCCAGACAGAGGGAACTGGATTCTTCTCTCTCTTGCACATAATCAACAGCAGCTCCAATCACACATGCAAAGCAATTGAAGGAAACAGGGCAGCACAAGGGTAACTAGGGGTAGAGCCTTCATTATCCATGATGATGTGTGAGGAGGTGAACAGAGCCAAAGTTGTGCTTGTAGGACCTACAGTTCAAAACCCTCATCTTTTCACTTGGAAACGAAGCACATTAGATACAATTATTGAGGAAAAAATCTGGAAAACCCATAATGCTCTTTTCCCAGTCATTTTTCTGCAACTGAACTTAAAAAAAAAAAAAAAAAAAAAAGAAAAAAACAAAAAGAAAAAACCCCAAACACTTATCTCTTAGGCATCTGCTTTTAGCTGGTGCATTATATAATTGCTGTGCAGAAGTGTCAGTATATAATCATTATAATAATAATAAAAAATACAATTATGCCAAGAGCACTCTTCTGTAGCTTAAGCAGTGTCTGTGCATGCCCTAAGTAATTTCATTTAGAAGTTTCTAAATACTCTTCAGCCATGGACAGTCTCACATCCTGCTAGTTTTAGAAGCCATTTCTACAGATACAGTTTTACAACTTCAGATAACAGATCTGTGACACGCAAATGTTTTCCTAAGCCCCAGCAGCACAGCGGTTCTCACGGGACCATCATTCAGCAGAAACAGTCAATGCAGGTCTCACTGCTCCAGCGGGGAGCCCCCGCTTTTCAAGGACGCAACGCAACCCCCCGCATTCCTGCAAGGCCACGGGATCAAGCTGGTCCGTCTGTTCCCAGACGTTATGCCACACTCGTGGGTGAGATCAGAGACACAAGCAGCAAAGCAGCTGGGAAATGAGTAAGGCAGGGATGCAGTCCCTCAATCGCCGGCACGGAGACACACCGGCAGCATGGGTTTGTCTCCAAAGAATGCGAAGCTGGTGGGAGGAGGAGACTGGCTCCCAAGTCACCGATGGAAAATGCCACGGGTCTGGCCACCTCCCCTGTGGGTTGAAAGGGACTGTGAAATAATCCCTCCTTGGAAAGTTTCCCATGGAAATCTCACAGAGATAACACAGAGAGAGAAAATTGTGCCAATGTTTGTGTGTGCAAATGGCGGAAGATCATAGGATTTGGGGGAAGGGGAGAGTGTTTAAACAGGACAAAAAATATATATTAAAAAAGTCCCCTGAGAGCCCCAAGGTCTGCTGATGACACTGAAGAGCTTTCACTTTGAGTCTCTAGCTCAACATCCAGCCCAAAGCAGTAGTGGCTGAAAGCTGTCACAGCATGGCAGTTTTCCGGTAGCTCGTAAGAGAAAGACGCTGGTAATTGCAGCTGAGATCCTATGGATCATGTCTCCGCACTGCACACCGGCTGCTCTCATTAGCTTCCCTTGATGGGCCAGAATGAGTCCACTTCAGCCCTGCCAGCCCCCCTTCTGCATGCAGGGATTTTCCTCCCCAGTGCTGCAGGTCCAGTACCTTGCACCCATAGAAGAGGAAAATTTTCCAAGACAGGAACCCTATTATTTGTCTTAACATGGTGCCTACAAGTCCACTATGTAGGCACTGCACACAGAATAAAAACGTGGTTTGTACCCTGTGGAGTTCCTGCCCCAAGGATATATGAAGACACAGCAGATGGACACCCCTGGATAATATGGGAAAATAACAGGACAGCATTGGACAGTGTGATGTGCTGGGATGTCCTGGCACAGCAGCCTAAATGTTGTCATCACTTCTGTAGACATCTCAGAGTGGAGGTGAGTCGAAGGAGGAAAAAGAAGCTTGGCAGATGTTTCCAGAGAGCTCTTTCCAGCAGGGAAGAAAGGTTTGAAAATGTAATGCATGGGGAGTGGAGAGTGTTGTCACCAGTAAGAGACAGGAGATGACGTTTTTGTAATCAAAACCAGACAACAGGCAGAGTGGTGCTGAGCTGTGGAGAGTCTTGTTAGTGACACCAGCTTGGATCTGACGTGATAAGGAGTGAGCAGGCAGGGCAAGAGGATGTAGAGAGGGCTCTATGTGGACAAGGCACTTCCAAAATGGACTGAAACAGACCCAGACTGCCACTGTTGGCATGCAGAATAGAATATAGCAAAGGAATTGGATGAGGATGTGATTAATTTTGCTTCTACATATGGACAGGAAAGGTTGTATTCAAGAGCTGTGCATGGAGTTGGTAAAGTGCAAACACAGTCCGAATGTACCAGGGAAAAACCCTGCACAGAGAGAGCTCCCCCAGATAACAGCAGGAAGGTGGTGTTGTCAAGTGCAATCATGCAAAGGTGCTGAGGATGGAGAACTTGCAGCACATTTTTTCCAGGTTGAACTTGAGCTCATGCTGAGGGCAAGATTCCCCTCATTTCACCTCAGTCATCTCCAAGCTGCCTACACAGGTCAAATTAGCCGTGCAGACAAGAATACTCCATAGGCAGGAATACTCTGGTGGCATCATCCTATTTATAGCGGCTGGTTTTGCACACATTCATCAGAGAAGAAAAAAGTCAGGCTGCATCACCCGTGCTGCCTTTCCACAGAGGGATCAGGTATGTGACAACAAGGGCAAGCAGCTTGCAGCCCTCTCCTGCCACTGGAGAAGCTGTTGCCCACCCAGCAGAAAGGCTGGGGTGCTGGGAGCCAGAATAACCCCCAAGGAATGGGCAAGAGATCTCCGGTCCCTCCTTTGAGACGAGCTGCCACCTGGACGTGGAACTTAGTAAGCTCAACAGCACATGGCTTGCAGACAAGACTCACCCTACTCAGAGTGTGTTATACCCAGGGGAGTAAAGATCATTCTCCATGTATTTCAGGAAACCCCTTTCTGAACTAACTCTTCAGGCTATTGCCCTTTAAAAGAAAAAGATTGAAACATCATATAAATCACTGCCCAGAACTCTTTCTCTCTATATTTTGCATGTGTGCAAGGCAGTCTGTGAAATGTACCAGTATATCATGCTCAGTTTTGCTGAGACCAAAATATATTCATTTTTATTTCCAGAAAGTTACAAAACCAGCCATCCTTGCTTATCCTATGATTGTGGCACTTTTCCCAAGCCAGGGAAGGACACACAGGCTTCTGAGGGTCTCTCATGTACACATCTTCATATGGGACATGTGGGCTTGCTTCCAGCTTAGACTGCTGGAAAACATGCAGCTGTCTGAAGACGAGGTGACACTAAACCCTGCAAGAATCCGAGGCGACTCCTCCTCAAAACCACTCATCTCTCCCTCTCTTAGATAAACATGGAGTGGTAGGAGGCTGCCAACAACCACCAGCACTCGTGGGATCGCCATCCAGCTGGGAGTTCCCTTGACGGGGCCATCTGCAGAGGAACTTGAAGCCATCTGACCCCAGGCACAGTCCACGAACTCACTGCTCCAGATGTGACCTTGGCTGCTGGAGGCTTCGACGGTTCTGGTGATACGACTCACACTTCGTAGGAGATGGCAGAAAGGCCACAGAGACTGTGCAAAAATAACTGGCTGCTGTTACTGCTGACATGTCCTCTGCTCTCCAGCATTTCTGAGCTGTGCAGGAAAAGGAGGACCCTGAAGTCCTCTTCCGAAGGAGGGGGGCAGAGTTAGAAACTATTTTAACTCACTGATCTTCACTGCAAGAAATAAAAACTTCCTAAGCTTCAGCAGAGAGACCCAAGCGTGGTTTTTGCCGAGGTACCCTGGAGAGCTGCTGTGCTGCACAACAGCGATGCCCCATGGCCCGGTAGTGCAGGGTCAGAAACTGCCATGACTTTCTCTGCTGGTGAAGTCGAGCTGCAGATTGCAAATGTTCAGAGTACAGGACCGGCATCTCGCAGAGCTCTTCTATTTCTGTAGGCTGCTGCCACCTGCAAGTACCCTTTGCAATGCATTAGCATTTTACCATCAGTGTTAATGGTGCAACCATGCAGTAGGGCCACAGTTTTCTTTCTTGGATGCTGTGAGTGAGCTTATTAAACCCATACAGTGACATCCATGTAAAGATCCAATTTGCACAGGCACAAATACCCACAGTTCATAATGACTGCAACGAGCTCTGACAACTACTCAGCACCTCGGAAGATTAAGCCCTTCTTTGAGTGATGAGCTCAGCTTTCAGTTCAACAAATTTAACTCAAGATTCAACACATGGAAGAGCTGAATTCATAATAAATTGTTGTTATTAATGATACTTTGCAGCAAAACTAGCATGTTTCGGGTCTAAAACTCAAAGACATTCACAACCTGGGTAAATAGACTAATTATCCTTTATTTGTACTGTGACCCTCCATTCCCACAGGCACAGGAGATCTCACAGCAGTTCTCACCATTATAGCATTTTGGGAAAGAAGGAAAATATCCACAAACCAAGGCAATAACAGCACCATGCAAAAAATTACTCCCCCCCCCCCCCAACATTGTACACCGCCTGAGTAAGCACACGCCAAACATTACTTGGTTTTTTTAAATTCTTGTGAAAAACCGATCATTCTTTAGCCTAAACTCCTCAAGGCTCTCTTTTATCTACTGTATTTCTCTAGCAGCACTTACACCCCCGTGACACCCGACGCAGGGACCTCATGCAGTACAGCATCCCTCTGCAGTGACCAACTCCAATTACCTGACAGCCTCCAGGTCTCTCACCCCACAGCAGGTCTCCTGCCAAGAAGAGGGCTATATTTTTGGTGATGAAGGTCTTTGCCCAGTTCACATTTGGGAAGGGTTCTTATTTTACAGAAACCAGCTTGCAGGTACAGGCTGCTCTGACACACTTCAGACCAACGCTTTGCAGATAACCCCACGCTTGGAAGCGCTCTTTGGTCTTGCAAGGGGACTAAAATACAGTTGAATCTCAGAAGAGCGGCGTAAGTGCTCAGCCTCTTGCAACCTTGAAAACCACATAATTCTGCCATCAAATAGTTTGTTTAAATAAGAATGGCAAGAAATTCACAAACATTGAAAACCACTGGTTTAACTGCTGATCTAAAACATCTGCAAGAAATATTTGCTCTTTGAAAGCACCGCTACTGTGCTGCTAACCCAACCAAGAGTTACACAAACCAGTTCAATCATGTCCGGGGTCTACAAGAAGCCAAAGCACCCAACAAACAGAAAATTTTATAAAAACATGGCTACATGCATCTGGTTATTCCCGTATGTTTGACATACTAAGTCCTGAATAACACTTAGAGACAAGAGCACCCAAGCATTGAGAGACACATGAACTTCCAAGAAACCGAACCACCGTGCACAGTTGCCAGGTGACCATCATCAGGAGAGTTAGCCAAGACCCTGCCTGTAATCTCTCTTGCTTCCAGTTTTTAAAAACCTTGTAATTCTTCAGTCTTGTCTCTACACCAGCACAAGCAGCAAAACAGAGCAGCAAAAATATCTTATTAGGTCACATTGCCTTGTGTGTGAGGTTCTACACACAAAGCAGCATACAGTTACAGTCAGTCTGGATTCGTATTTTTCAACACATATGCATGAATTTCTCACATGGTTCTAAAGAGGGACACCACATCCCACCCTCCCTTTTCACTCAATTGATTCTGTGTAACTGTCTGAGCAGCAGCGGGTCCTTCAGGACAGGGAAATGACTTTAAACACTTGCAGTGAGTAATCACAGCTTTTCCCCACTCCTCCATCCTGGAGAAACTGAGCTGGGCTGGCAGCTGTCTTATAGCACTTCATGATCCAGAGATCATGGGACTCAGATTGGCTAGAGGTTTAAGATGCATCTGCCTGCACCACATCCCTAGTGAGCTCCTCCTCAAAAAAAGAACAAACCTAAAAAGTAGGTAAACAGGCTTTATCATAAAAAAACTGGAAGCATAACTTTTAAATAGTGAAAAGCAACTTGGGAAGATGGAATATTTTTTAAAAAATAAGTTTATATGCAGCCCTGCCCACCACCTCCTTGCAGCTGGATCCTTGCCTCCAGCAACTCGCTGGCTTTCTGAGCAGCAGCAGACTCTGCCCATTCCCTCTGGTCCCGCTGGTCTTCTTTCCATCTGCTCCTGCCACGTCCCACAGCCTCTCAAACCTCTCCCTCCTCAAGCAAGCCCAGCGGCATCCCATGAGAAGGAATGATCTCACCTTCCTTCCACGGCATAGCACCTCCCTCACTTGTGCAGATGAACGATGATATTCATAACCATCAAAGATCCAGTTACATCATGGGCTATATCAGGACAAAGCACACAAGCTAAGCTGCTCTCCTTCCAGCAACAAACCGGGAAGAATTGGCAAATCTTTCTTAAATGTAGAGTCTGGCTCTCACAGTCCCACTACTTAAGGATGTAACAGGCTCTGCTCAGTTCTTACAAGCATTCTCACCATCAGTATGACTTACTTGTGTGCTCACTTCCAAATTATGCAAAAAAGTAAAACTTTTCCAAAAGTAAAATTCGGAATCCAAACTGGGAGTAGGGAGTGCTTAATTCCCAGTCTCAGGAACATGGTCCCTCTCTAGGTGAAATACCTAGTCAGTGGATGGATTTCATAGGATTCATACTCCCAAATGCATGTCATTTTTTGAAAATATGATTTAGGCACACTTTACTCTTGGACATCTATCATTTCCATCATGCAGAACGCTCCCAAGAATTTCACATTGTATCTGTCATCACCAGGATTCTCTAGTAGTCGATACTAAAGAGAATTGAAAATCAACTGCTACATTTGGAAAGATTAAGAAAAAAAAAAAAAAAAAACAACAAAAACAAACAAACAAAAGAAAAACCAACACAGAAAAAACCCCACTAAACAGGAATCAGATTAACATCTGCCTTGAGGAGAGACCTGTCTCCTCAAAAGTAATGTTTTCATCGTTAGAAAGGGACAGAAAAGGAAGTCCCAAAAACCCATTTCAGAATTCTATTCTCAGAGTCGTCTTCCTGCCATTTACCTAGTGGAATATGGATTGAGTAACAGGCAGTCAGGTCCGGGTCTGTCTATTTGAACATCAGGTTTCTAATTGATTGCACAGTACTTGGAATCTATTAAAGGGCTTCTATAAATTACATTTCTGTATAGGACAGGCTGCCTAGATATGCAGATGTTAAGAACTGGCTAATCCTAAGTAAACCTGGTAAAAACGTTTGCGTTCTCAAATTTTCCACCGAATTAATTGTAGAGATTGTGTCACTGAATTAATAAAGCAAAACCCTATTATCTTGATGTTTGCCACAAGCCCATAAATAGTCTGCTAACAGGGAGAGCATATTATTCCAGACATTTGGCCTGTATCAAACAGGGCTCAGAATAAGACATTGTGTCATGCCTGTGAATCCAAGATGCAGGAGGACAGCCCAGGTGATCATGGACTTACTTACTTCAGGACTTCACACAGATTTTTTTACATCATCGTTTTCAAACCCCTGACAAAGGGAAGTGTCTAGCTTGCCTTTTATTAAACTGCAAAAAAATGCTTACTCTTACACAACTGAGGGCATATACAACCTTGGAAATGCACACACACAAGTGTTATTAACTCCGTACCTGCATGCACCCATTCCTACGAGTATGTCATTTTCCCTATCCTGAGATCAACTCTCACCCTCATCCTCTCTTTCTCTTCACTTCTTTGCTGCCAGCAACTTGTACCATTTTTCTCTCCAGCCCACACCCTCCCTCTTTGTTGTGAGAGCTCAGATCTTCCAGCCTGACCCTCTCCTGCTTGGATAATTGTAATCTCTTACCTTCTAACCAATTTCTACCTCTCTCCATCCCTACTCAGTTGCCAAAACTGTCTGATCAAATCACACTCTTCCTTTCCACTGGCTTCCCCTTACTTGTGTGATCAAGGGACTGTGAAATGCTCTTGTGTCCTTTAATCTGCTCTCAGATGCCACATTTTCTCCCATCTTTCATGCACAGCTCTGCTCTCCCAACAGCCCTGAATCTATAACACCCACTGGTACTTTTTGGCCTGAATGATGTTTGTCCATTTTGTTTTGTAACTCTTCAGTGTAAAACACATGCCAGCACACAGGTTACACCCTCAGACTCTCCCTACCTGGGATGACAGGGTCATCTTCCCCATGTTTATCTTCTCCCCAGCTCAGACCCCCATACACTTTGTGCCCTTACTATAAAGAATGACTCCAGAGTAGTGCACGCAGGGTTTCATAGGCAAACTCCAGACCCAGAAATGATACGAAGTTGGACATAGGCCCAGGAAAGAGGCAACGCTGCAGACTCGTGGAATGGTCTAACCAGCCCCAAGGACAGATATGAGGTCTAAAAACAAAACACCCACTACTGCCATCCTCGGCTTTGCCCCCATTTTTGCAAAGGGATGACTGAGACAGGGAGAGGTAGGGTGATCTCCAGGGTCACAAGTCTGGCAGGGCATGGAAGAGATACCCCAAGCAAGGCAGTGCTCCCTTTCTGCCTCTTTCCTTGCAGTGACCTGAACTCCACTGAAGAAGGAAGGAAGATCATGCTCTGACCTACACCAGGAACCCACTTGTTTGTCGGTCTCAGAGCCTACAGAACAGGGGCTGCTTCTCTTTATCTACCTGGACTGACCCTTGGATCTACAAGATGTTATAAGCAAAGTAATTGCTAGAACAAATGAAATTGTTAGTAGATTTTTAATTCACTTAGTGCTACAACGGGAGAATAACATGCCTGGCAGCTGGAGCACTCTTCATTCCCCAAATAAGATAGAGCACAGCACGAGCAAGGCAGGTTTGCCCTAACCAGGTACCCCAGACACCTGTGCAAGGCATCAAAGGCATTTTCTTGCTTGATACTGCTTATTACATCTGTATTTTTCATTATTTGATCCAAAAGAAAATAGGAATTCTTGTCTTTGTGTAACAGAGATGAAAGTCATGGTGAGTGTGAAAACGCTGTTGGGAATGCTGGGCTCAGGAAGAGCACCATCCTCCACCCAAGGACCACGCTCAGCCTCTGCCCACCATAACCATATCACACTGGGAGAGCCCAGGGGCTGGCTGCTTACAGGGATCTTTACTTAAGAGGAAAGAAATCCCTGCAGAAAGTTAAGCATCTCACACAAGGTCAGACAGGAAACTGGAGATAATATTTTTTAATAAATGGCTGTGGGAAATTAGCATCAAGCTGCATTATAAGCACCTGCCAGCAGGATGTGTCAAACAAACCGGACTGGCTGCACAGGCGAAAATAATTTAGGAAAAATAATAAAGAAAACCAGACAACAACCTTCTGTGTTTGTCAAATTTCCTGGGAAAACAGGAATAAGATGCAGAATAAACCCGATATGTCAAGTGAAGTGACAAGATATTCAGGACAGGAAATATTAGCAATTCCCACTGAGGAATATTAAGACGTTTTAAAGGCATAATATAATCAAGCTTAGCAGTAGGTGAGTTTCTGTGTCCCCTCTCACAAACAAGGAAACTGAATCGCAGAGAGGAGAATGACTTATCCAAGAGTCACAGTGAGTCACGAGTCCACCATCCCCAAGTCACACTTCTCCACTCTAACCACCACCATTCGCTGTCTCCAGGATATGTTCAGGAGGCCAGGGAACAGTATGTTCAGGAACTGCTCAGCACAAACACAGCTGGTATTAAAGGAAAGCTCCGAGCTGTAGGCACATGGGGACATCCTGCATTTCGGAGCCAAGGTGGAGGTGGAGCAGGGATGGCCAGTCATCATGGCACCCAAAGCATGAAGAGCACAGGGGTCCATGCATTGCAAATATTTCTTCATCCACCTGTACCAGGGCTAGGATGATAACTGAGAGTGGGTTCATGCTTAGTTGACTGACAGATATGCAAGATTTAATGGGTTTTTTGTACCCACATCCATAGGGGAAACCAAAGGCGGTAGCAGAGTAGATTGAATGCGAATGATGCTGATTTGCACCACACAGACCCATGAGAAATGTTCAGGGAAGGTATCAACTCACAGGTTGCATGTACAGTCATAAAAGCAAGGAAAATATAAAGTGCTTCAAGCCCTGAGCTCTGTCCCAAAGATACAACATGAAGTTCCAGTAGTGGTTATACAACCAGAAGCTGCTCCCAACAGAAATTAATAACCTGTTTTAAAGTTAATAACCCGAGGTTACTTCTATATTATACAAGGTTACTTGTACAAGAGCTCTTGGCACACAGCACCATCTGCTGAGTGGCAGGTTCGGGAGCTGGCGCTGTTACAGAGCCATCCCACACTTTCCCTCCGAAAGGAAATCTGTCAGCTCTCCCAGACACACCAGCTCTTATCTAACACATCTCAGCGGTGGCTCGAAGCAAGCACATAGGCTGAGGTGTCCAAAGTCAGAGTCAAGCAATTTACACCTTTGCTTTGCTGCGCTCTGCACTGACTCTACCTGCAAACTTCCCACTTTCTTCCTCTTCCGTGTGCTGTTTCCTTCCGTTTGCCTTGCTGCTGCCGATCCAAGAAAAGATTTCCTGAACAGACCACTGAAATGAACTGATTTTTAAGTTTGGCTACTCCCTGAGTTAGCAGGGGAAAATATTTTTTTTAATTAAACCCAAAATTAAAAAGAAAAAAAAAATACAAATTTTCACGAAGACATATTACGGGGAGAAAAAAGAATTTGCTTCGAGTCGAACCTTTCCTTCATATTAGCTTTTAAGTATACTTTAATGCAAGAATGCAATGATTTTCAAAGCAAAAAGCACGTATTCCTTTCATTTTGAAAATATTTTTTCCCTAGTTGCTATTTTTCTCTGCTGCTATTCCTGAACGTATCTTTCGAGCAGCCTTTCTCACTGCCTGAAAACCTGTCTCTTCAATTTCTCCTTTCATCTCGTCAACATCGGTAAAATTCACAAATCCGTCCTTCCTTAAATTGCCACCCTGTGTCTTGTCTCCTTTGGATTGTTAGCTTTTTAAGCAGAAAATGTGCTTTGCTTGTGCTATAAAAAAAAAAAAAAAAAAAAAAAAAAAGAGTGTAAACGCATGGTGCTCAAAAGAGACCTTATGTTCTTTTAATGGGCACAAGAAATGAGGCTTGTCCTTTCCCCCGTATGGAGCACAGTGCCTGGGCGCAGCCCCAGTACCCACGAGGTCAGATCCTGACGAGTGTGAGCACTGTGACCCTTGGGGCTATGGTCCCGAACCCCATGGGTATGGGCCACCAGAAAGCCAACCTCTTCGAGGGACATGGAGACCAGCTACTTTGGTGGGGATTCCTGGAGAGCTGCCAGCATCTGACACGACATGTCTTTTTTCATATGAGCATTAACAAAATCAGGGCATGCTCTTCCCTTTTCCCAGCATCCTCAACACAAGCTGGTTAATTGTCTTCAGATCTGCCCAGGTAATAGGGCTGTCCCTGGTAGTCTCAAAGCCAGTGGCGTGAAAGCTCTCCTCTCCATTTGTTTGTAAAGTCCTATCTAAAAAACAAGCGGAAAAATCTGCATAAAAGAAACACTTTTTTATCTTTTTTTAAAGGTCCTTTACCCAGGATAAACACCTGTGCACAAGCTGATGCTTGTGACTTTAAAATCACGTTTCAGAGAGCAGCTTGACCCATGCACGACCAGATTTTCAAAAGGGCTGTTGCAGCCACAGGGCTGCCCAAATGCAGCACAGCGATGCCTGTTCAGCACTTCTCAAGGCAGGAAAAATCCAGCAACCAAACCCCACAAAATGCTCAAATTAATGTCAAAGTGGTCAGTCTGGCACCACCAGCCCTAATGGAAAAGTTTTAACACCAATTTCTCCCTTCCGTGCAAAGTGGACAGTGTCAGGAAAAACCCTTTCACTTAAAAATGTACATTACAGGAATTCTTGGCTTGATATCTAGGAACATAGTACAGAGTAAAATTTTAGTATTTAACACCAGCCCTGCTTCGCAGAGATGTACACCCATTTGATGCACTGCCCTGGGGCTGTGAAGTGAGTTCACCTCCAGGATTCAAGCAGCTTTGCAGGTAAATGAAGAAGCATCAGCCATTAGCTCGCACCAGGGCACACGGAGCTGGACGTGCTACAGACGTGAGCTTGCTCAGATTCCTCCTTTGCTGCTAACGTGCGTGCTCAAGTTAGTGTCTTTGGGATAAATGACTCCTTTCAAAATAAACATGGTGAATTCTTAGAACTCATCTAAGCAGCAAAGGAAATCCCCTGAGCGACCCTGGTCCGACGCAGGGGTTTGGAGTTACACGCTGAGAAACTTTGCTTGTTTAACAGAGAGGCTTTCTCTAGGGTAATAAAACTCTCACATTGCTGTGCCAGGGATTTTCCATTAGGTGTGTGTCAGCGGGTGGTGGGAGCTGCAGTTTCTGTGGCCGGTCATAGAAATGGAGTGAGATCACCACGGAGAAGCTGACCACAGATCCCAGTGAGTCCACAACGGCAAGAAATGGGAGGAGAGCTGGGGGAAGGGAGGTTTGCATGCAGCTAATGGGTCCCCCAAAGGTTGGGTTTTTTTCCTTATGCATCCACTAATTAGCAGTCATGTTCGAGTCTGATAAAACAGTCCAAAGGCTTCTCCATTTTCCTTCAACCCAGGGGAAAGTCTCTCACTAGGCAGGCTAAGTGAGGCAGATGTACGGCTCCATCGCCTTCCTGCCTGCCTAAAATCCCACAGGCAGCCCTGTAGCGTGGAGACAAAGGGCAGCACAGCAGCCTCGACCCCTCCAGCCCTGGAGCTCTCTAGGGAATGCAATGGTCAAACCTCCTACAATCCCCCAGCTACTTGTACTGTACTAGGCAGAAGGGGCTTTGCCCAGGCTCAAGGGAGCAGTGATTTAAGGAAGGGGTTCAGCACCCCAGTTCAGAAGATCCCATGGCTGGTGAACCTGCAACTCTCTGTTACTTACTGGTGAGGACAAAGAGTGAAGGACTTGGATTCACATCGGCGTCAGACTAAACCGACGACTACAGCAGCCTGGGTCACAACAGCACTATGAGCATCAGTCTTAAAGTTAAAAGATACACTACATTACATCACCATGGGTTCTTCTTGCTCATGTGTGGATTTGTACACACGAGATGGTGTGAAGGGGAGGTATTTTTTAAGGTGTGAATGCAAGGATACTCAGGTCTGCAACCATAAGGCTGCAGCCATAAGGTTTTTTTCCCTAAAGAGGGAAGAAAATAGAACTGTTTTCAAAAGAGAGCCTTCATTTTGATGTAGTTTTCATTTTACATGACACTGGTTTGGGGATGTCAGTTAAGGTTAGTGGTCTTTAACCTTCTATATCTTGGCATCATTTATCCCAATACTAGTTGCAATCAGCTAGTGCAATACACCAGCTGATGGGCCCCATAAAAGCACAGAGAGTTTGGCTATGAAATAGAAGAACATATATTGACTGTAACTACCCCACCACTATCAGATTTCATCATAGTAATGCTAATGCACAGTAGACAGGCAACATTTCCCTGACAAGACCATGATACCATCATGGACCTCACTCTCAAATCAGGTCAATACAATCTACAGTTTCATGATGTAAGATTTCAGAATGGGCCCAGTGCCTCCAAAGTACCAGAGTGGATTGATGAAGGTGACACAGAGCCACCAAGGAATCATGGCACTTCTCCTGAAACAATGCTGGCCAGCTTGACCTTCAAAGATCATTTTCACTGCTCAAAACCACCACAGTATCCCTCAGGACAAGTTCAGTGAATATTTTTATTAGCTCCTTCAGGAGTGCAAACTTTGACCTGGCTGTTTAACGGCATGGTTCTCCCAAACACAACCTAACGAGACTGTGCACCACCCAGCCTGCATGTGGGATGTTAAATGACTCCCACCTCATTCACAGTCAAGTGCAGAGGGTGTGCTCGTGGGGAGGGGGGTGAACACTGGTTGCAATGGAGGTATACCCAGTCTTACAAAATTTCAGGATTTCAAGTAAAAAGCCACTGCTGAAATTACAGATGGAGTGATCTTAAGACTTGCTCTCTAAGAGGAATTTGTTCTTTAAACAGGAGCCAAACAGAAAACTTGGTGGATCCTGTCTACAGCTAACTGTGGAAAAGTTAAGGCAGAACCACACAGGTCCCTCCTGTGGTCCCCAAGAAACCAAGAGACACAATACACAGGACTACAGGTCCTCTTCTTCACAGGAGGCCAAGGGAGGTAGATGCTGAAATGTCTGGGTAACTCAACCGGAGCGGAACACCTCCACCACCGAGGTCCTCTTGACAGCCCCAGCGGCCACTACTCCACACCCTGAGATGGCACCACAGGGGCCAACTGACATCCTTCATGGAAAGAGTGATGAGGGAAGAAACTGAGCCTGAGCAAACCCCATGCATGGCATTACTGAGCCTTGAACCTAAACCCAGGTATGCTCAAGGAATCTGCAAGCTGCTGTTTTCAAAACACTTCCCAGTGGGTAAACACAAGCAGATCAACCATCTGATTTCATAGCTAGGGAGGAGGTATCTTCAAATGAGACTCTGCAAGGGAAACCAAGCTGCCCTGAACGTTCCGAGAGCCTCTCGCACGTTCATCAGTTCGTTCCTTAAAAATGGGTAGTGAGTATGATGAAAGTATGACATCTGGCTTTTCTCGTCTTCTCTGAAAGCCAGGAAATATGATTCTATCCAGCAGGCTGGAGAGCAGCAGGGAAGGTAGCAGAGGTGGTCCTGGCAGGGCTATAAGCAATGTAGCAATGAGGGAAAGGCAGGTATGGGATTGAGGAAGCCAGAAGACTGTACAGAGGGAAAAGCAAGTGTTGAAAATGGCAGTGAAAAAGGCAAGAGCTCTAAAGAAATAAAAACTGAGGGGAAGAAGGAGCTAAAAGAGCTGCAGCAAGTTCACCTTTTGTTGGAACAGTTGAATTTCTTTATAATCTCCCTCCTTGGTTGAGACAACAAAGCATGGGATGGCTCCAAAAGATTTGAAACCAACTGCATCCCACTGGAAGGATGGGTCTAGCCAGCAGCAGACCATGTGAAACCAATAAATAAGGGGAAAAATGAGACAAGGAGAAAATTTTTATGGGGAAAAAAAAAAAAAAAGACTGTGAAATAATGTCTTGAGAATGGATGCCCTTTTTGTAAAACATTTTCAAGAGATGGACAGGAAAGGGGTTTGATCCATTTAGTATCTTGCACAAAGCACTAGGCACCCTGCAGATTCATGTGCAGACTCGTTCCTTCACTGTGAGAAACTATCCTTGCAGACACAAGCTGCTGAGGCTGAACAATTCAACATCAGAAACCTTGCGGGAACTACGCATGGACCGCCAGGTATGCACTGAGCACCTCAGGACAACAGCCTCTCCTGCCCAACCTCTTAGCAGTGCATATGCCATGTAATTTAGGTATAAAATTTATTTCTGCGACCTGGTGTGTTACATTAGTGCCTGTGCTTGGCATTAAACAGCTACTATATTCTGTCTTACATCCAGAAGGACGGCTGCCTTAAGTCAGTGCTACAGGAACTTTAAAATAAAACATAGCATACGTTCAGGATGACTAATACGTTCCCTGATGCTGGCGTACACAGAACATGTTGGAAAAGTTGCTTTATTTTGTGTCTGTCGTTTAGAAAATGTGACTCCGCATCCGTTGTGCCAGGCTCAGGAATGCAGACGGCCTCCCTGTGCGAACACAGGAACGTGGAGATGTGGCTCGTCTTGGGGGTGGCAGTCGGGGAGCAGCCAGCACTGAGCACCGCCGCATCTCTCCCCAAAAATCCTCCACAGAGCTGCCCTACGAGAGGCAGGATCACCTTCATTCACGTTAACATTGGGCATCTTTAATCACGTCTAGGAAGGAGTCCAAGAGTCCCCCTGAAATGGCCACAGCTCCAGGACAACCCAGTCAAGGGCAACAGAGGCTTGTTATGTGCTTTAAGGCAACAAAACCCAGCGCTCAGTTAGTCCCATGGGTCCTATCTGCTACAGGAGGGTGATGGCAACATACCAAACCCATTGTATTTCTCAGTCTGTTGCTTTCTTGCCATTCCCTGGCTCCTTCCCTAAATCACTTCAGGTCATAAGCATTACAGGTTGCCACTACTTTAGCTCTTTGCATTCACCACTCACTGCCCACACGTATCTAAACCTGAGCTGGGCACATAGTGCCTACGTCTGGGTGAGAGGTGAGTTCTCCCGAACAAACAAGCAGATTTTCTTTCCCAAAGCACTATTTTACTCTTCTGGTTAGCTAGTTTGATCATCTGCTAATGAAATATTTTAAAATAAAAGCAAACTTCAACTGGTAACAGCAGAAAACCACAACCACTGACTAATTAAAGCCTTTTTCTAACACACAAAAAACAAGACCACCCAATGGCAAAAGCAGAACTGATGAATCCTGCTAGGGATTTCTTACATCTCTTTAGCCCCCCTTTGAAACACACAGGAAGGATGATCTTTAATTGTATCCCACAGACACATTACTTATTAGCTGATTTTTTATTTTTTAAAAGATACACAGTAGTATAAGACCAGTGCTGAATTACTGAAGAGTACTCTGAATTACCTGGAGCTGAGAGTTAAGATATAAATTTAGATCTTGCATCCATTCTGGTTTGAGCTACTTTGGTTGGGTGGGATTAAAGTCAGATACATATAATTCTTCTTTTCTCCCCCACCCAAAACCCAGGCATCAGAAAAGATCTCCTCATATCCTCCTTATAATAGTAACAACCGTTAGGAACACGATTTTCAGGAGAAGGCTCTGGAAAGATTTAGAAGATATGGAATGCACCTCCGTCACATCAGAGACACCTACAAGATATACGTATGCTCTTCAGCCATCTTCACTCAACTACACACTCAGAAAAGAGATCAAGGTGCTTGCTAACTTGAAGACAAGTCAAAAAAAAAAAAAAAAAGAAAATTAATGCAGTCTGGAGTATCTACTGATCTTGAGAGCCAGGTTTTTACAGTAGCTGTAGAAAGTAAGCTGAAATCCAACTATATCTGGCCTTCTGCTCACCTCCACATGGCACCTTCACTGACTTGCCATCACTGTTATCAGTAACTCCTATACAACAGTGAGACAAAAAGAGAAATAAAATGAGACACTTACCCTCCTTCAAAGATCTTGATCCTGACTGGCTCCCCTCTTTTGGTTACAAGAGCCTCTTCTTCTGATTTTCCTCTTTTATCCTCTTCCTTCTCAGCTCTAGTTATATCTTTTCGACCTTCATTAGAAAGGAGCGAAGGCAAATGAACCTATCTCCCCAAAAGAGCAAAACAATCAATGATTACATACAAAATCACTCTAAGACACACAGACCAAACAGCCTCAGAAAGAGCCAGAAACCTACCACACATGCTGCTCCTGACAGCTAAGTGCAGTAATTAGGACATCTTCTTAACAAACAGGGCCTCTGCTTCTGGATTTTGAGCCCTGCTGGTTATGTTATATTTACTGTGACCGCTTACAAGTTTTTTAAATCACCCCCTGCATATGGTGGCTCAGTATTATCCAGCTCTTGCCAACTGGAAAACTGAGGCATAAAGAGAAGCATCTGGGCTGGGGTCACTCTGAGTGTGTGGTGGAGCCATGGGTCTCTGCTCCCAAATCCACTGCTCTGTCCTTGGATAATCCTCTCTCTAATACATACATCTACAAAGGTCTAGAGAGAAGGCATCTGCAAAATTCATATATTTAACCTCAACCTTTGCGTTTCCCCCCCATGCACACACACTCACACAAATTTGGACTTTAGCCATCTAAACTGGATATAAATCACTTGAAAGTCAAAGCTCTCGGGTGATTTCCTTTCACCGAAACCCTGTTGCCAAGGGCGCAGTACAGAGAAAGCCACAAAACCAATGGGAGAAAATAATCCTCAACCTCCCCAGATGTTCCCAGGGTAAAATTTGCTTTTTGACTCTTAAGCTTGCCACCCCTTGTTTAGACCAAAGTTTAAGTCATGCAGTGACACCTCATCTAGCATGTTTAATGTTATTTGTTATAGTAGATGGACCTAAACGTTAGAGTTGCCTCTCTAGCTCTGTACGATGCAAGGGGAGGTCTCCACACCCGGAATGAAATCTTGGGATGTTGCCCCCCTACAACCTAACAGTACAAATAAGAGGGGCCTCCAAAGCTCTGAAAGAGGAAAGCAGATTGCCTTTCACCCACATTACTTTTTACACAAGTGCAAGAATATCTTTGAAGTCCAACTGAATTACCCATATCCTCACTTTATATACAATTTATGAAAACAGACTGAAGGCATTTGAGAGACCAGGTTATTAGAGGAATTTTGGCCTGAAAGACCTGGCAGAAGTCTAAAGCAGAGCCGGTCACCCTTGACTCTTTACAGTTGCTGGAAAGAGTGGCAGCTCTCAGGGGTGATTCATCTGCCCTACCTTAGACACTTATCTTAAAGGGGGGATGAATCACCCAAGAGGTGCCTCTTTGTCTCCCATGGTTATACCGGAAGCCAAAGAATGACTAGCTCAAACCGAGACATGCAAAATTTAGTAGGATATAACCCAGCGTTCACAGCAGCATGCTGCTGGTACTGCCATCAGATTCTCAGCAGGAGGAGGGATGGACTCACTAAAATGTAGCTTTGCAAAACCGAGGTCAACCATTTCAAATTTGCCCAGTAATTTCAGGAGCTCTGCTTAGAGCATTAAATGCACCCAGGATTGCTCTTTGCCCTTGGGGCCAGCTCACACAGATCAGCCCATGTCCACCTCATCAGACAGACCTACATACCCTTCCTAGATGCCTCCTGGGAATGGTCCCTGTGCTGTGTTGTCTCCCTAAATGTGCCCAGGAATTGCCTGGGAGAGGGCTATCAGCCCAGGACAGAACAGTGCCAGGAACCATTTTAACAACTTAACAGCAGAAATGGTCTCAAGCTGGTGTCTCTGGGCATGGAGATGTCTGTGCTCGGGGGAAATCAGTGGCAGGAGACACACTGAACACCTTCAAAAATTAAACCTTGGCCGTTATGACTTCACCTCCTGATATGAGCTACATGCTCATAACAATGCTAGCGATAACCTTCCCAGTTCAGTTCCTTATTTACTGAGGAATACAAAACAATTGACTTTCTAGATGTAGCATGAGGTTTATTTATTGCAACTTTTGAAAGCACAAAACATAGACAGATGAAAGGCACCAGAGAGAGCCAAAATCATACAGTCACCACTATCCCCTTTTACAGTCTCATTTAATTTACAAAGTCTGCAAGCCCAATACAGTGTAATTAGCCATCCCTACATGCACACTGGAGCCTACGGTCACTTCGGAATTGATCTGCTCAGTAAATCCCACTGGCAATTTAAAAACCAAGCCAAGTATGTAGACAGTATATACAGTACTACTGCTTGCTAGTAGCTTGCTGCATGCATAATGGTACAAAATATTAGAGTTCTTTTACATTTTCTGTTGTGTTGACTGACAACTTACAGTTACAGAAAGAAGAAAATGTTTAAGGGAAATAGCTAGAGCAGAGTTAACTGAAAGTTGAACTTTCAACCTTTGATTGATGCTACTGCTATGCAGCTCCTGTTAATCGCATCTTCCTGAGTAACCAGCAACACTTCTTCCTAATCTGGGCCAGTCATATGTATTTTAAAAACTAAACTGAGGATTTCACTCCCACTGATCATCTAATCAAAAATTATTTCTCTGCTTGGCATGAGGTCAATTTATCTCCATTGAAATTAACTTAATTTCTGCAAACCGCACTCCTTTAAGCAGCAGGTATTAGTATAAGATTTAGGCTAGGCCATTTTCTAGGTGAATTTGGCAGGACAAACTCTTACTTTTGCAAATTGTACCATGAAAACCTTAACTTTCACCACCAGACAGCTTATAGGGTTTTGTCTAAAAGGTGTTTGAGTCTTTTGAGCAAATGCATGCAGTGAAATATGTATTTTGATGACTAAGGGCTGAACCATTCCTGTCTAGAGCTTGACCTTTAACTTGAGGGTATGAGGGTCTCATATTTCTGAAATACACACTTGGTGTGCATTTTAGCACCACGTCAAAGAGCAAAGCTCAGAGGAGCACAGGCACTTCTATTAGAGAATGAAATCAAGGATGGTACGACACCGTTCAGATAAAATCCTTTCAAAAAGAGTGCATAAATATCAAGCATTAGTGTGGTTATTGCACTGCACAGGTAATTATCTGCTCCTATGTCCCCAGAAAGTCTGTCTTTATGTTTCTGCAGAAGAATGATGGAAATGCTGAATAGAAATAAAGACTTATTGAATCAAAGTGACTCTGCTGTGTATTTTAAGACATATTTATAAGCAGCAGCTGCAGCAGCGATTATGATAAATTTAATATTCAGAGTTCATTTCATGATACAGAAATAAAATGAATAATCTGTCAATATAAATTGACTTGAGATGAATATCAAATTGCAAAATCTTTAGAGCAATTCTGTTTGCTAATCTACGTGAACATGATCTGGATTAAAGGGATCTGTATGGTTCAGCATTAACCAAGAGGGGAAAAGTCTGGCCTCAAAATGAGATACGTAACACTAGGCAGCTACCAGATCTGTCTTAAAGACTTCTGTGCCCATACGGCCAATGTCTTTGGTGAGCTCTGCCCCTGTGAAGCCGTTTGCCTTGCTCCCCTTAGCTCTAAAGACCAGGTATAAATTATCCTTAGATACCTGGAAATGCAGATAGACAGCTAAGGACATGAACTAAATGGACCAAACAACACGGGTGGTTTAACAAGAGTCCGTGTCTAACCTACTGAGGCACTTTTATAAATGTCACTGCATGCCTTTACGCTTCTTTGGGGGCCTAAATACACTTGCAAATCTCCCTTTAATATTTTTAAATACTTTTAAGCATGCCTCTCCATGTTCATTAATGTGAGATCAGTAGATGCACAACCAGACAGAATCCCATTTCCCCAAGGTAATCCTTTTTCATTTATAACATGCAAAATGTAGAGAATTATAACAGCGTTTATAAAAAAAAAAAAAAAAAAAAAAAAAAAAAGTTGTAAAGCTATTTGAAATATCAAGACAAATGCAAATCAAGTCTAATCCTTGTGCTTGAACAGTGGCAGTTCATGGTGCGGTGGTGACTCCTACATGCTCTTTTGATTACAAGGCAAGTAGAAACTGGAGAACAGAAATATGGCACGTTGCCTTGGAGCAGGCTTGCCTTTTTTTTTTTTTTTATTACAGTGGGGTTTAGCTTTTTCATTCTAAAAGTTTCACTGAGAACAAGTGCTTACCAAACTGAGAGAGGGATGAATAAACTCGTATTAAACTAAGAATGGCAATTCCCCATCCCTCATCCCCCTCTTCCCATGTATCCAAATGGATGAGGAGAAATATATAGGATTGCATTACCTCTGTCATTTTTGGCTTCCTGGAGCTGGACGGGACAAGCCTGCCTGCCTCTGGACGTGGAGCAGTAGCCATGGTGTAGGTTTCCTTGCTCACCTTCTGCTTGGACCTCAGGAGGGAAAGGGCTGCTTTAGTGGATATACCTGGAAGGTTAGGATTATACAAGCTAATACACCAGCTGGCATACACTGAAGACCGCCGATCAACTTGCTGGATATGATTTGGCTTTATGTAGTTTAAATAGCACCAACTGACATTAGTGGTTGTGTGGAGACTGGGGAACTGAAGTACCTTCTTCGTATCTGTACCTTCTCGAGACTTCATTGCACTATGAGTGACCTCAGACAGAGGTGCAGGGCTTGGAGGGTTTGGTGGAGATTGCTCCACCAGTTCTTTGGAGTCTTCTTTCTTCACGGGTTGCAAAGGTGCCTTGCTGAGGAACTGCTTGCCAGCTGGCTGCTTATACTCTTCCAGTGTCTCAAAACTTGGAGAACCTGAATGGGACACAGCTTGCTGCAAAGTACTTGGGATTTCCTTTGGCTCTGACTGCTCTGAGGACAAACTAGGTGGTGTTTCAACCTCTACCCTGCCTTGGCTTTCTGCAAGAAAGTGAGATTTATCCTGCTTTTTCCCTTCCTCTATTGCACTGGGTGGCTTCACTACTTCCAACTTCTCTTCTGCTTCAGACACTTCCTCCTCTTTCACTCTCTTCTGCTGTTGTGTTTCCATTGTCAGCTCCAAACTACCAGCTGGAGAAAGCATCCTTTTGCTTCCACCAACTGTTGATGGGCCTCCTTCCACTCCGAGGACACTGTCTGATGGGGAGGTGAGTGGCATATAGCCTTTTCGTTCTGGTAAGGGTAAGGGCACTCTCAGATACGGGCTCTGGAAAATGCTTCTTTGATCCTCTGTGATCATCTGTGCCAGATCGAAACCTAGTCCATGAACATCAGCGCTACAGACCAGGGTACCCTTGGGTTGGCGATCATCAAATTTTGGGAGAACGATAGAAGAGGAACTGCACTGGGATTGAGTGACCAGAATCTGGGAAAGCGTCGTGTACATCGCACTCCCATAGGACGGCATATTTGTCTGTATGCGCACGGGGACAACAAGCGACACCATTGGGTCTGACCGCGTAGGAACAACGAGCTGAGATGTGGATACAGACACTGAAGGGCTTGTGCAGGTCAGAGGATGCAACCTACTGTCCGAGCCATATTCTGTGCACGGGGAAAGACTGGAGGTTCCTGCTGCTGGGAATAAACTGGATTTGATCTGCGGTAAATGTCCACCAGCTTCACCTGGCAACTGGAGAGCAAACTGAGACTGAAGAGGCAGAAAAAAGGCTGAAGGGATTGGTGAGGAGCCAGGGTAATGCACCGGCAGGAATGAAGGATGCTGCCTGAACGGCACCTCGGCAGGGTGAGACATTAATGGAGGAGCAATATGAAGTGGGCCTGGGTGGATGAGGGTTTGTGGTAAAGGCAGTGGTGGGGTCTGAAATATGGAAGGAGGAATCGGAGGCATGGTGAACTGAGCAGAGAGGATATCAGACATAGTGTGTGTGGCAAAGAGCTCTGCAGACTGCCCTGGCTGCGGCAGGAGATGTTGGTAGGGAAAGATAGAAACTTGTGGGGACATGAACTGCTTTTCATGCAGCGTGAGCTGTGGTACAGGATGATGAAACACTTGCAGAGCTTCTGTGTATGGCTGGGTGTATGCTGGCTGAGGGCTGTCTTTTGGCTGACTCTTTTCACTTGGGTAAGTACCATGAGAGGGCAAAGGGGATGAAGATGTCGGCTGATGGGGCAAACTTGTCGAAGGAGATTTACTTGAAGAAGGAATTGGATCTTCTGTCTCTGGCCGGCCTGTTGGAGCTGAGTCTGGCTCGTGCTCTGGGTGTCTAGTGAGGGATGCTTGCCTAACTAGAAAGCATTTTCTTCTCTCCTGGGGAGCTGAGGAGGCTGAGGGGCCGGGTGTTGAGGCAGGAGTGGACGACAAGCTCCCGTAGTCAAATGATTTACTGCGGGTCTCTGACATCTGGGAAGGATGGGACACATTCGGTGTCTGCTCAGATGCAGATCTCCGCATTTCCCTGGAATGATGATGGTGGCTTGGTACCATCAACATATGTGAGCCAACGCCAGGAGGCTTTGGGTGGGATTCAGAGGGCTGGCTACCTGACTCTGACTTGCTGTGATCTTCACGATCAAACGAGACAGAGTGGCTGGAGCCGTGGGATATGCTGCTTTCCTGACTTGGGCTTCGGGTGAGAGAGACTGATTCAAAACTGGACTCTCCGGAGGACTGAGCCATTTCTGCCAGCCGCAGCCTCTTCTTTTTTGGTGGGAGTTTTTCTGCAGGCAGCTGAGAAAGGGTCTGGCTCCTCTGCGGCCACTGAAATTCTTCCGTTTTCTCTGGCTCTTTTGGAGGAGGCTCTGGCTCTGTTTCTGGTCTGTCAGGCTCTTCAGTGACCAGAATCTCTGGGACCTGGATGTTGGGCTGCCGTACCAGCTTGGGCTGCAGGGAGTGAGGCGGTCGGCTGTGCTGGGGTGTCGGCTGAGATGAGTACTGTGACAGGGGTTTGTCTTCTCCTTCCAAGCTGCTCGGCTGCTCGATAGAATCAGACTTCTCGAAAGAGCTCGTATGCTGGATGACAGAGATCTCCTTTGAGGTCGTTCTTCTCTCTTTGCTCTCTGCACTCGAAGCCGGTTTGGTATTCCTGGAATGAAAGCTGCCGCTGACATCAGAAGGTGTGGATTTACCCGGATCTGCTGGTGACTTAATGGATTCACGGGTTAGGTTTAAAGCCACATCAGATGATGTCGGGTTTGCAAACTGAGTCCCTGGCCCAGTACTGGAGGAGGGAGTGTCAGACAGCTCGAAAGCTGGAGGCTCCTCGTCATCACCAAGACTCTTTTCCTTTCGTCTTTTTCGGAGTGGAGTGAGCTCCAAACTGCTCCCTAGCTTGTAATGCATCACCTGGGGCCACGTGTCAGGATCTGCAACACTTTTCTCAGTCTCTGAAGAGGAATGGGAAGTGGAAGAACGAGGCTTTGAGAGCTGCAGTTCTGAACAGTAGTATTTCTTATGGGCTTCATAATTGTCCCTTTTCTTATACCGAGCACCACATACGTTACACTCGTACATGAACCCTTTAACTTTCGGACCCTTCCGTGACTTTTTGGTAAGATCGCTTTCCTTGGTTTCAGGCTCCTCGGGAGGTTTGGAAACAGTTTCTTTGTTTGCAGAACTAACCTCCTCCGAGACGTATTCTACTCCCAAAGGTAGCTCAATAGCTGGTTGTCGTTTTAGCATTCGAGGATGGGAAGAAAAAGCTTGACTGCGGCTTAAGACTTCAGGCTCCATGATGTGATCATCAAATGAATAGCTACCTCTAAAGGTATGTGGGGAGCTTATAGTGCATGCAGCAGAAGGCATTGAGTGGCTTCTTAGGAGAGGCACTGTCTCTGTGGCACTGTGGGATTGCTGAAGTGACAACAATGATTGTTCGGGCTTAATTTTTTCACTGTGGGATGTCAACACTTTCGATGCATCCAACTGGCTACTGGAACCAGACTTGATATCAAACTGAAACGGTTCTCTATATACACCAGACTTTGGAGATTCAATGCTGCTACGTCTAGATAAAGAGCTTCTTCTAGGTTTAACACTATCTATTTCACTGGTATCTACAACAGCTTCATTAATTGTAATTAGCTTAGTGATGTGTTCAATAACCTGTGTTCTAGGCACAGATAATGGTACCATACTAGGTTTCTCTTCGGCAGACAGGTGTGGAAACCCCTGGGTTGTGTTTGCAGCTAACGCTGCAGTCCTTTGCCCAATTCTACCACATTTCCCAAAAATAATTTCTGCATAAGATTTTGCATTAGTATTTGGTGGGCTGATCTGCTGCTCTGCACTTTCTGATCTTGAGAAGTAGCCTGACTCAGTACTCCCTTTGCTCCCGGGGCTCAGGAAAGCCTGTTCATCTATGACCTTCTTCCGTTCACTTAAGCGGAGTGCAAGCTTCTGCTTTATAGTATGGGTATCTTCAGATTTATGGCTCAGAGCATGGTCTGATGATGGCTCCACAAACTGGGTGCTGTCCTCAAGAGACTGAGACATACTGGAATGAGATAATGAACACCGGTCGTGGCTGGAGCCTTGGCTCCCTCCACTCAGCAAACTACTGGACAACAGGGTGTGCTTCTGCCTGGGTGAGAGCTCTACTGAATGGCCCGACATTGCACCCGTTTCCTCCTCTGAATCTGTGCTTTCTCCTTCTGTTGGCTCTTCAAAATCCTCCCCACCAATCCTTTCCATTTCCAAGCTCGATGGATACATCTCCGCTCCGATCCCTGAGGCCAGCCCAGCTTTTATTCGATGAGCATGAGACTTCCTATGTTTATACAAATTGCTCTTAGTCTTAAAAGAAAAGCCACATGGAATGCAAGGGTATGGCCTCTCACCCGTGTGTGACCTGATATGTTTTTGGAGCACACTTGGCTTTGCACAAGGCCTGCTGCAGTACTGGCAAATATATTTGCCTGGCTTCTGAGGTTTCTTTTCCTTCTTGTGCACTTCCTCAGCTTGTTTTAAGGAAACCTGCGAAGGGCGAGGGATATAGACCTTTTGAACGGACGGCATGTCCTCTCCAGGAATGATTGGTGAATGGGAAGGTAAGAGCTGGCCGTGGTGAGAGTGAAGCCCGGGTGATGAAAAGGAGCCAGAGGGACCTGGTCTTACTGGATCAACTAGCTGCCATGTGGGACCTTCAAGGACATGCTCTGGTTTCCCCGGAGACATAAATGCTGGTGACAGTGCGTGCTGCTGAAGCTGCGAAACGTGGGGAGGATGTTCAAAAGAGGAAGGCTTAGGTTGCTTCTGATGTCCAGTCTTCTCCTGAGACTCCTCTCTTGGAATCGGCAAAGAACCAGAAAAGTGCTGCTGTGATATGATATCTCGGAGAGGGGTTCCTTGTGAAGAAGCAGAGCTGCCCTGGTACGTAGCTGCGGATGAAATACTGGCTTGGAAAGCCTCTCCTTTGGGAAGCCTCTTTCTTGGACTTTCCTCAGCCTTTTTTGTGCTCTTCTGACTTTGTTCAGGATCCATGACCTTAAAAGGGTCTTTGAATGCTATTTCGGGAAGGTTTTGGCAGGCTTCATTTACGAATAATAAAGGTCTCTTCTGTAGATTCCCTGTTTTGCCTGCATTTGCTACGAAGCTGGAGCCGCCAGGAGATGGTTGTTGATTTAAGATTTTACTAAAGTGTCACTAGTTGCTATTTGATTCAAAAAAAAAAATGTTTCAAGGTCAATAAAGTTCACATTGGTAACACATGACAAACTACTTCAAAGAGAGAAAACTTTCCAAAACTTTTAGTCCAAATATTTTCCTTGTGAACTTGGTTAAGGCTTTAAACCTTGCCATTTTATTTCAGTTGACAGTGGCAAGCCTTCAAAGTCAAGATGCAACCCACAATGTGTCTCTTGTTTGTTATGCAAACCTTTGAAAACTTGAGACTTTAGTGCTCATCTCATAATGATCTTTTTTTCCTGTGTAAGGAAAATAACACTGAACGGTGTATGTCCCCCTGTGTCTTCCTTCTGTTCCACTTTTGAGTTCAAAAGCCTTGGAAAAGTATTTCCCACATTTCTGTAATTACATCCAAAAGAAAACAAACAGAAAAAATTACTTTAGCATTTGTATTTAAGTAATTAAATGCTGCTGCTGCTTCTATAGAGGATAACAGTAAATATTTTGCACAAAAGTAATTCAGAATAACTGATTGAATGTCTACCATTCATGAGACATTACTTTTAATGGTAATCTAAACATAAATTATACTAAGTCAAACCTCAGGGACTCACGCTCAGTTTAATGCACACATAACCTGGCTCTCTAACAGTAACCAAAGACAGTAACTTGAAACACAACTTTGAAAAATGTATTAAAATGGTTTCAAACTTGAATTCCTTCTAATCTCCTGCAAACATTCATGGTTTTACAATTTTTATAATTATATTTCCCTTCCAAACACACAGTAAAGCTGACTAAATACAAAGCGCTGCCTAATGTAGCACCTACATTCCTGACAAATAAAAGCAAATCTTTTCTGTATAAAATCCGCTCTTAAGCTTGCAATAATCTTCAGTGTCATTTACAACAATAGCAGGTAAAGAGAAAGCACACACACTTTTTTACTGAAATGTTGCCTCTTTAATTTCCTGCCTTTTGTTACCAAACAATGGTGCAAATCCACCTTCTATAGCATGCATGTATTTCATACAGGCGGGATGTTGAAATTGGCTGTCTATAAAGGGGAACCCTTATTACAATGAATTTGAATGGGAGGCTCTATTAAACCTACCACCCTTGTTGGCAAATACAGATATTAATAAGACACGAGGGGAGGAAATTTGACATGAGGGGAGTAAAGTTGACTTAGTGCTTAGGGATATGTTGTAGTTGTGAACTGTCAGTGTTAGGTCAATGGTTGGACTGGATGATCTTCAAGGTCTTTTCCAACCTAGACGATTCTGGGATTCTGTGAAATACTCTGATTCCACTGAACTAAGCCAGGATGACCAAGAGATGGAACAGAAAATGGGTGGGATACTCCTAAGGAAAAGAAGGATGGTGCTTTTTTAAGTGAAGCGAATTGATACATGTAACTTACAATGAGAAGGGAACTGTCTTCTTTACAAAGCTGTTATCTGCCTTAGGGTGCACTGCCTTTCTATGACAGAATTGCATTGGTTTAATTATGGGATATTGCTCAAAGCCCTGATGCTTTGATCCTGCCCCATGCAGGGGGAGGGTGCAGGAATGGGGCTGAAGTGCAAACCTAGAAAAACAGGGAAGTGCAGGGGACTGAGATTTTAGCTGCACAATGGCTCGACTTCATCCTGAGGAGCAACCCTGAAGAGCCACCAGAAGAGGTTGGTTGCATTGAACATCGAAGTCTTCCAAGGTTTACCCACTCCTTATTCATTCCTACAACTCTGTGGACACTCCACATTCAATGAGAAAAGAGAGACGTGGAGCGTAAGGTAACTTAGTTTAATTTAGCAGAGTTTAAAGGTATGGTAACACCCTAGGACACATCATGACCAACTAGACTTTACAAAACTGATTAAAAACTGTCTATTTTTCAGGCAGCCAACAGTCAGGGTTCAAGTCCTCAGACACAACTCCCTATACTATCACCGAGAGAGGCAGATGCCAATGGGGGACTCAACATGGGCAACACATCCCACGTTAAGGTCTCAGTTCAGTGAGACCGATTGTTCTGAGATGTCATCTCTTACTGATTGGATTAGTGGTTTACTTGGCCATCTGTGACACCCACATCTTAGGTAAATGTACAAAAAATCAGTCCTATCCTTAAACTTCACCTTTCTTTTCCCCAAATATAGGTTCTGCTCCCCTCCAGCATGAGCTTCATATCTTCCCAGGACCTGCAGAGTACCTGCACTTGCCCCAGCTTGCTAAGAAAGGTGCCTCATGTTTATGGGCTCATTGCTATGAGGAGTAATTAATTACATTTTGAAACCCCTTTTTAGAGAGTGCTGGCTCCTTGATGCTGACTAACACCGACCGTGGTCTGGGCTAGACTTAGAGCACTGTACTTACAGCACCAGACCCACTTAAGATCAGAGACAATGGCGGAGCTGAATTATCATGTTCATTTTTGCCCAAGATGCTGTTCTTTGTCTCACTCATGACACACAGAGCATATTAACTTGGTTGAAGTGGATTTAAGCAGAGACTTTTTCAGCAAGCGCAAAGCAAACGCTGCCTCCCACAAGCTCAAGCACTCACATTTAAGAACTGCCAGCTCAAGAATGCCTGAAAAACATTTTAATACTGTGTTTTCTCCTATAGGTTCCATCTCCACTCCTAAGTGTATAATAATTAGGGTTGTGAGGAAGCTTCCTGAGATGATTCAGTATCGTCCCAAATGTTCAGACCATCCTCAGCCTTCCCTGATGAACACATGGGCCCCAGCTGATTTTGTTAGGAACTCCACACAAAAGTTAGCATTTAAAGAATTGGTCAACAAACAAGCACACCTGCTGCCTACAGCAGAGCACAAGCATTCTGGGGCAATTCAGGCTACTTTCTACATATTTTTTCCATTACTGCAAATGGTCCCTGGAATGGCAATGGCAAAAGATAATTGTCCTAGCTGGATACAGTTAGTCCAGGTTGATACCGCTCCAAGGAAAATTGAACAGTGAAAAATAAAGTGGCAGAAAAAACGCAGTCGACCCAGCTAAAAATTGTAGGAGAGTTTCTCCTTTATGAGCTTAGAGGCATGGTAGAGGAAGGGAATGAGAGCTTCCAAAAAGCTGGTTGCAGATGCCTACCACTGCTCTGCCCAGCTCAGATACAACCTAGAGGAGCTACGGAGTGTCCCACTGAATTACATCAGATAAGAGATCTTGTTCCTGCTGCTCCCTCTTCGCCTGATGCATCCCTCCAGCTGGCAGAGACGAGGGGGCTGGCTGGCTCCTCTGCACACAGACAGCTTCCTACAGGCTCCTTCTGGAAATGCAACAGGACTAACGAGTGTGAAAACCTACTCTTTTTTAATTCCAGTTTCTGTTCTCTTTACCTCGGTCAAAATCTATCTTCAGACTTCAGCCTTTTATTATTCATTACACTTTCCCAATTCTCCCCTTTTTTCTCAGAAAAGGCTCATCTTTTGTTTTTACTTTCATCTCCTTCTTCTCATGACCCGAGTAGCTTCTTCTTTCCATCATGTATTACCGCCTCCACTATTTCGGCGTATCACTTTCACTTAGCATGTACTCTGCGCTGCTCTCTCTGTAGAACAGCACAACAACAGCAAGGCAGTGCATGGCATTGGCACAACACCAGCAAATCTTTAAGAAAAAAGTCACATGGGTTTTATGGCACATGGATTCCAGCTGCTAACATTGTACGTCTGTGGCCAAATCCAAAGTACAGGCACTAAAACTGGGGATTCCAGCTATTATTTCTATTCAAACATAATTTCTTAGGGTTTTACTTGAAATGCAATGGAGCGAACATGAACAGAAATGCCTGTTTCATTTGCAATGACGGAAACAAAGACTGCCACCCTGATCAAAGAAATCAATGACAAAATTCCTTCTGATTTCAATGGGACCAGAATTTTACTCTAAAGCCGAAGATAAAATGCTTAGAAATGCTGTTTTAGAAAAGTCACAATTGTTAGTATTTTGAATTACCTTGTTACAGCTGAAATGAATTCCTGCAAAGCGGCCCAGGCACACAGTCCCTCTCAATCCTAAACCTCACCTAAATCCTCCTAAAGGGTTTGAGGAAGAGCTAACCAGTATCAAGCCTTAGGTTGGTCCCTCTGTGTCTAGGACTATCACAGCATATATGCAGTCACGCACCCAAACAAGCTGTTTACCATTGGATTTGGGATTGAGACCCCCCATAACTGGGAAGAGAAATGCTGCAGACTGCACCTGACACCTGAGCTCCAGGTGGGAACATCACTGAAAAGGCATTTGAAGGCATCAGACCTTTCTCTACATTGTGGTTGGCCTCCAGAACTCATTCCTTTCAAGCGACATGTGGAAAACTGTAGTGCTTGGCTTTCTGTCACTTGCCTTTTGTTTCCAGGACACTGAAACATCTCATTACAGTGGATCCTTATAACTCTGTTGGTGGCAAAACTCTGCTGTTTGCAATACTCAAGCACATGGAAGGATTTTCTCTGCTGTTTGGTCCTGTCCCAGCCAGATGGAGATCCAGTGTGATTAGTGGGAAGCTGTTACAATTCTGCCTTTTCTATACTATTCCAACTATAACAGGCTTATGTGAGAATGCCTGGTGTGCTCCCACAAAATCTGCCTGTTTATTCCTCATAATAGATTTTAAGCCATTTGGCCAACTTTAACCAAATTTAACCAATGACCAATATATTTGACATATGTTAAATATCTTTAAAAATCTTACAAGTTTTGTGAAAGTGAGTGAACCAAGCAAAGCACAAGTTCCTATTTCTGCTCTGCTGAGGGACAGGTACAGCTCCCTTCTTACTGGCAGACACTAAAATGTCCTGTCCATGGAAAAGCCACGTTCAGCATTTACCCCTTTCTAATCTATGGATGAATCAATCTGGAGAGACACATCTGTGGGAAACCAGATCCCTTTTTCCAGTAGCTCACAATGTTCCCCAGTTCTTACAAAAAAAAAAAAAAAAAAAAAAAAAGGCAAGTTCGCCATTATAAAAGCAGATCATGTGATGGGCAAAGCATTCTGCTACCTGGAGATCATGCAACCGGATCCCAATTTTAGCTTTAAACAAAAGGGCAGATGTCACCTTAGACAGCCAAAGAGATTTATGATGGATCGGGGTTTACAGCTGCGGGCAGCAGTAGATCTCCTGACATTACTCTTGTAACCAGACTCAGTAACATATAATGCTACTGCAGCACTGGGAGGACTCACCAGGCGAAAGTTTTTCAAATATATTGGGAAAAAAAAGCAAAATAAACAAGACAAACAGAAAAGCAAGTCCTGTTCTCAGGTTGAGTCCACTGCAAAGGGCAGTGCACACATCCAGGACAAGTCACTAGGGAAAAAACAGAGATTACTTACAGTGGACTTGGTAGTCTGTAATTTTGGCGGTGTCTCTCTTTTGTTTGCCCACGATTTAATTCAGTCTGTAAAAGAAACAGCACGTTGGAATCGTAATGCGCATATATTAAAATGCCATCTCAGCAGTGAGCACACAGGACTTACATCAGGTGCCCTGATGGAGAAGATTGCTTGGTAACCGAAACAGTACACAAACTCAGCCCCAACAGCTGGAGAAGCCCTTGGTGACTGCATTCACCTCCTGCAGCGTCTTTACCCTGATGATGACGTGCACGCTTGTAGAAAACACATCGCAATGGGCTATTCCTCCTCCTGGACGAGGCTGCAGGGGAAACCACAGCCTGGCTGGTGTCAGCCGTGGGCAGATGCAGCGCAGGTGAGACAAAAGCTCCACACCCTGGCGTGGATTCCAGGTCTGCTCAGGTATTGGGTATTTCAGTCAGCACGCAGGCGCTGCAGCCTTCCTCCAAAGCTTATATTTAGTCCTGAGTTTTGCATTTAGACCACCTTTAGTTTTAAGTAAACCATGCAGTTCCTCCATCCTTCCACAAAGCTCCTAACATGACTGAATTGATCTGCACATGGGTCAGGTTTAGATAAAGGAAAGCAACATTCCAGATGAAGAACAACGCTGAGTATGGACTGTGCTCCGAGTATACTTGCAAAGAAAAAGACATTTTCTTTACAGACAACAAACATTGCAATTCCACGGGTGTCGAGGTCACCATTAGCCGGGGTCCTTATTTCTCCGTGCGGGAACAGAAACGACGCAACACCAATGTGGTGATCAGGTCGTCCATCTTTTTATTATAGTTATTGTTTTAGTTTCTTTTCTATTCCTTTTCTGGTTACATTTATATTCTAATAAGTTCCGTACACGCACTCATCTATCTTCTAATAGGCTACGGGTCATCTACACGCGCTGTTCACGCGCCTCTACAAGCATTTGCATTGGTTAATTGCAATTAGCACGTAAAGCCCAAAACTTGCCAAAACTCCCTTATCTCATACCCTGTTTTGCTCAGACTTGTGTGCTTTTGCTGACCACAGGTGTTTCTCACTTATCTGCTATCTTGTGTGTTTTTGCCAGCCTTATTTTGCTGGCCTTGTCTTCGTCTTTGCATTCTTCTGTCTGCACTAACTTTCTCCCAGCGCGGCCCAGACTCCTACACACGGGAGAATGTATGGTTCCTCCAGTTGATGTTCCCATCACAAATCCTGTGTCCAGTGGCACCTGTGCAGCCCACCCTGCAGCACAGGGGTTTGAACCTGCCACCAGAGCTCAGCTCAGAGAGTAACACAATTGGGACTAAACACCCCTCTCTCTTCCTCTGCTACATGGTCACAGCGTTTCTGAGGCACTGAAGGAAAAAGGGCAGCAGCACATACTGCTTACGAAAGCACCTCCAGAACACAACTCTGACTGCACAGAAACTCTGGTTTTCATAAGCAGTTTAAGGTCTCTCAGGCTTTGTGATTCATTTATGAAAGCTTCAAGGGGCTTCATGTTCAGAGACAGTAACTCCTTCCTCAGCTGCCTGCTGCAGTACAACCTCTGAATTTATGGCTCACGTGCCCAAATATTACAAAAGTTTTGAGCTTCACTTCTGCCACTTTCTTCAATCCCAGCTTGCTGCCACCTTGTCTTTTTCACAGAATCACAGAATCATCACGGTTGGAAAGGACCTCGAAGATCATCTAGTCCAACCGTTAACCCAGCACTGACAGATCCCGACTGTGCTATGTCGACCCGACTCTTAAACCCCTCCAGGGATGGGGACTCCACCACCTCCCTGGGCAGCCCATTCCAGCGCCTAACAACCTGTTCTGTAAAGAAATACTCCCTAATATCTAGTCTAAGATATCTTTTAAGATATCTAAGAGTCTTTTTATGATATTGTGTCCAATTCTGGACTGCACTTTCCTTATCGCTCCAAACTCCTGCTACCACAGACCTGATCATACTGGACAGATCTCCACCTCCCCATCATTTTCCTCCCTCTGAAAACACAGTGCTGCAAGCCCTGGTGCTACCTCCTTATGCCGATACCAGCTGTGTAAAGATGAGGTTGCAGTGGAAAGCCACTTCACCAGCTCACTTCTCCAGGCAGCAGAACCCCTAGGCATGTGCCAGGACATCCTGATGGACATGTGCACCTCTGTACAGACACCAATTCTGTCCAGGCAAACAGGGACACACAAACATCTAAAGAAGAATGAGTTTGGAAACTAAACACTTTGGCAAGCAGCCTCCTCTCACCTGAGGAGCGTGCCCAACCACAGCCATGAGAAAAAAGCCATTTTTTCACCACTTAGGTTTTCATTCCATTTTTGCCATCCAGACTCGCAGAAGCTGGAAGTTCAGCAATAACAAAGCAGCGGATGGATGGCACTGCAGTGCCTGAACGCAGCCCTGTCTCATCCCAGATCCCAAGCTCAAAGTGGAAACAAGTTTGGTGAAGTGTCATAGACTCCATTTGAACCTTGCAGCCACCACAAACCCTGCCACAAGGAGCACTCATTTGGCTGGGAAGAGGGCTGAAATTCCACCTCCCTTGGGGCCATGCCTCCTAAAATCCAGCCAAGTCTCAGACAACAACTCAAACCACTTAAATCCTGTCGGCAACTGAAATCAGCTGGTGCCTCCATGCTGTGTTATGAACACAGCATCTGTAGAAGAGGTGCCCCCTGCACCACCATGAAGCACGTGGTGATGAAATGCAAGACTTTACTCTCTTGCCTCTTAGGAAGCTGGTTCCCATGTCCCACGTTACTGCCCCAGCCCCATCACCAGTGAGGCATATCTGGTCCTTCTAGATAGGGCTGGCCCTCCCTGCAGCTAGGAGCTCAGCAGTCACAAGCCAAAGAGAGGAGAAGCAAATGGAACCTTCACCCTGCAGCTCTGTGTGACAGTGGAGGGAGGAGCATTCCTTGGGTCCTGCTCCCACTTTCAGTGCTGCGCTTGGAGTTGGGCTCTGTGGGTGAAGAGCCACGAGCTGGACAGACTCATTGCTGAACTTCGTGTGCCAAGAGACCACAGGTATTTCTTGCTCACGCCCAGGGTCAATGAAGGGTTTGGACCCAGCAATCAGCTATTTCCACAAGCCACAATTTATCCATCTGTGAGTCCCAATGATGCGCTAGCTTACACACTAAGAGAGGAAAGAGGGAATGCGCTCACAGGCGGAGGTGAGATGGTTGAGCAAAACAGGGCAGATGCACATGGGCACCACTGCAGGAAGAGACATACAGCAGCAGTTAATGCTGATGGGCTCTGAAAAAACTCCTAATGTCCCCTTGCCCATCTCTAGTCCATACAGCAGCATCACGTCCACAGTGCATGCTCTGGATAGTCCTCAGGTGACCCCCTGAGTAAGAAATTCCCCAAACCACTGCCAACAATGGCATCATACCAATTAAAAGAGCACTTTCTAGACTGAAGGGGGTAAGAAGCTGTGGGCTCTTCAACCCTCCTCCCCTCTTCCCCAAAGGGCCATGAACAAGCAGCGCTCCTCTTTCCTGCTGCTGCTGGAGAAAGGACGACTCTGCTCTAATGGGAGCTGAAGTTCTTCTGAGCGGGCACGTGGGGCCAATGTGCACAGGGGCAAGGGGACGTCCATGAGGCCCAGCTCCCCCCCTGCTCTGGGGCAAATGCTGCTTTCCTAAGTGGGTATAGCTAATTGGGAAAGTAGTGACAGAAAGAAAAAGCACATCCTCCAATGCTCAGAGCAACACTTGGGATTGGCAAAAGATCACTCCCTCTGTGCTCCTCCGGCTTGATGATAAAATGAGTGTATCCATACAAAGTGTGAATATTGCTCAGGCAGTTCATCTCCATCCACAGCCCCCTCCCCTGCTTCCAGCCAGTGTCCCACGTCATACTCACCCCCCTGCGTGTCCCTAGTCTGCTGGCAGAGAGGGGCAAGGAGGCAGTGGGAAAGGCAAAGCAGGGAGGGGAAGAGACGAGAGCCATGGTAGGGGGGAAAGACTGAGGCATGAAAGGGCTGCCCAGTGTTCTCACTGAGGATGGAGTGTACGATTACAAAGGTATGGGAATGGCTGTCCCAGGGAATCACCCGCCACAGGCGAGCAGGAAGGGCAGCGCAGCAGGAGGCTGGATGTGCTCCCCGGGGGAAGCCACTTGCTTGACCCACCTGAACTTCGCTGCTGCCCGACCCTCTCAGTGCACTCCAACCCTGCCCTGCTGAAATACACCTGCCAGTTCTCCCTTCCACCCAGGGGCAGATGCACAGAGCAAACTTTTTTTCTTTCTCAGTGGCAGCTGATTGTTAGAAAATAAATAATTTTTTTAAAAAGGATTTTTTTTTTCTTTATTCTGGGAAGCAGCAGCTTTTTGTTTTAAAGCTACAAACTCGGGCATCTACCAACATGATTCATTCATTTGATTCTTAAACCAACTTCACACATGCAACATCTGCTGAGTTGCTGTGGACTTGCCGAGGGCAGAAGACAATCCAGTGCTAAACCCAAGTGACTTGGGTTCAATTCCCACTTCGGTTACACATTTCCTGTGTGAAACCGGGCAAGTCATATCATCTACAGTCCGCGTTAGTCCCCATTTCTAAAACGGGGATACTTCCTTATTTCACAGATGTGTTGTGAGTCATCCATTAATGTCTGTGAGGCCCTTGGATACTACGGGAAAGGGAGAGACCCACAGACATAAACAGGGATCCATATAACTAGAAACAGACGGAAAGACATCCAGGAGACTTTCTCTGCTCATTAAAAAAGTCCAGGATTGAATGCTGTACTTATTAACTTTTACTTATACCCCACACGGTTTCAGCAACTTCCCTTCTTACCTTTCCAGGCAGGACAGGGCACCGGTGCCTGCACCACGGGACAAGCAGACAAAGCAACTCTGCCTTTTGCCAGCAAGGCACGTGCAAAGGGTTAATCTATTTTCATAACTTAGAACAGTTTTTCCAGAAAAGCATTTGAGTCGGAACAGAGTAATTATTGCAAAATCTGCATATTTTAGAGCTAAATATTCCCAGAAATATCACCAGCAAAACTAGAAGGGGAAAAAAAAAGCAACAAGCCCCGTGCAGCCCGGCGAGTATCACCACCAGAAAGCCAGGGATGGAGCAAGGCTCTCTGCACCACAAACCCAGATATGGCTAACTCCCTTCCTCCTGTGCACACTCACAAAACGCAGAAGACACGGCAGTTTCATCCTCCCTTAGAGGCCAATATTCAGCTCTGCCCCATCCAGTGCAAACCTTTAGCACAGCTTTAAGGCAGACCCAGCTCTTGTACACAGCCTTGCGTGTGCTGCCTAGACCAGCTCACGGCTCCTCCATCTCCATCATTAAGTGCAACTGGGATTTGAAGTCAGGCTCCTGCAGACAGGAAGGGCATGTCTATACACCACTCCTATATTCCAGAGGCTTTGCTGGAGTTATTTTACACTTGTAAGAGAACTAATCCTGTTTTCTTTCAAACAAACCTCAAGAAATCCAAGTTTTCTCAAAATGTTTAAGATGACCCTCTAGAACCATTCAACATTTGTGAACATGAAGAGGGATTATGTGCATCACCATCACATCTCCAGAGGATTGTAAAAATCTCTGCTGCTTTCACTTCTCACACTCATTGGTGCGAGAAAGTCATTAGTAAACTAATATTTTGAAACTACTGCTGCATAATGATTCTTTCAAAATTCATCTGAATTGAACACTCTAGACATGCCAAACCAAGAGTGGGAAGCCAGCTATTGGCGAGATGGTGATTCTTTCCAAGGTAATGTGTCTTGCATACAGCTAAAGCAGTAATTGCCTCTCTCCGATAATATGTTCCCCCTGCTGAGACTTATGGTTAAACTCATGTATTGAGAAACCTTCCAAAACGTTTCTACATAGTTTAAAACCACAGAAGTGAAAAAAAAGAAAGGGACAACTACGGTTCAGATGGAGTTTATGATTTCTGCTCAATCGCATAATTGCAGGGTGAATCAGTGGGGAATGAGGTTTTAGTCAATACCACAGTCCCTGGTCTCATGGCCAGCAAGCTTTGTAGAGATCAGCTGAAAATGGTTTCCCTTGACCCTACCCTGACTTATCAATGAGTCTCGCCTCAGAGACTGCCTTGCCTTTCTTCCATGGATGCACACAGCCATGTCTGGACAGTCTTGCTGAGCACAAGAGTCACTGCACACTGGCTGCTCACATCTCCATTTGCCTTGTGCAAAAGCCAACTGGCCGATGGACAGTGGAGGTATAATGCAAAACCCAGGCAGATATAGGGACTGTCCCAGATTATTTTGCTGTGTGAGAAGCAGAATCTTGCTTCAAGATGAAGCTCGCCCTTCTGCAGAGAGCACACACAAAGCCTAGACATTGAGATGGAGTGAGGTCCTTCCATCTCACTGGCCCTCAGGGTCAGAAAATGGATCCTGGCTGGTATAAGAGTAGCCTCAGTTGCTCCAAAGTTGGAGGGTGGAGGTTTGTATCTGCAGCTAGTCACTACCCTGCTTCTCCTGCCCTGAGGAACTGGCTCCTCTCACTGTCTGGTGAACTCGAGGGTTGGGATGGAGCAGAAGGAAGTGCACTACGGGAAGTTGAACAAAGACAGATGAACCACAATGGAGGTCAGGCTGGCAAAATGCAAAAAACAGATAACAGGCAAACTTTCAGACATCATACTCAATGCTGTCTCATAGCACGGGGCTCCAGTTTGAAAAGACCTGCAAGCAGCCGCTGGGACAAGGGGTCTCAGACAGACCAGTTGTACCCTTGCAGCCAGGTTGGTCTGCAGACCTGCAGCAAGTCAGAAAGGTCATGAAGCTGCCATTTTGCATGCGTAGGAGTCTGGGCTCACTGCACACATCTTATCAGGCCTATGCAAATACCTATCAGACCCAGAACCCCGCCACGCTGCGGGAAGAGTGCATCATCTGTATTTGAGAACTAAAATTAATATCACAGTAACACAGCAGTGATTTTAGCACTCAATGCGAAAAACGGACCCCAAGTCATCTACCAAAATGGAAACAAGTTTGTGCCAGCACTTTTCTTATTTCATTTTACCCTGCCATAATACACAGCAAGTCCCAGGTCCTGGCTCCTACTCACACACCTGGACTGTGCTGTCCATAAGGGACCAGTTTGGAACCTCTTCTCCCACTGACTTCAGGAGAACAATTAATGGAGTAAGGGGTTAACCAGCAGGCAAGCCTGCAGCTATGTAAATTAGATGGTCAGTTAATCACTATGCAAAACAGTACTTGAATGACAGAAAAGAGGCAGCAGCAGCAAGGAAGTCATGACTGAGTGTAATGAGATTAATTCCCATTCCTTGCAGAGTATTCTCTAGTGTTTTATACACACAGATTTTACCACCCATGATTTAGACCCCACACTAGACTACGTAACTCCTATATGGTTTTGCTTCATAAGGACACAGAGAAAGCTCTGTAAAAAGGTTGCACCTGTGCTCTTTTCAGATTGGAGCTAGTAATAACTCGTTTAGCCTTCCACAGCTCTCCACAGCAGGGGGAACGCCAGGCACAAGCCTGCACGTTCCCTGCTTCTTGCATGATGCTCACCAGCTGAATTAATATAATTTCCTTTCCAGTTTATTTTGCATTTCATGGTCTTCCTGAGAGTAGTATTCCCCTCAGGCTTCACTAAATAAAAAAGATTGAAAAAAACCCAAACCCAAAACAAAAAAAAAAAAAAGTGTCATGGGCTTGTTAGCTGTATTGTTTAACTTAGCCTCTGGTTTTCTGATGGTTACTGCAGGAGCTGAAGCTATTCCACAACAGGGAAAATGAGGAATTTTGGTGTATTTCATAAATATAAGAGCGGGCTACTTGTGGCTGATTGCAGAAGTGACCAGAAACGAAGGACTGACAGAGTGTTCAGGCAGTGAGGCGCTGCCGTGACCAAGTGAGAGTATGGGCTACCCCATGGAGAACTCATCCTTCTGCCATGGTCCAGAGGAGTTCGCCCGAAGGATGTACTTGCAAGACACAGATGGGTCAGTGATGTTGCCTGCAGGGCACAGCAGGTTTGTAGGACTGAACAAAACCAAAGGAGGAATTTGAAGACAATGAAAACAATAAAAAGAAACTTTTAACATGCAAATTTAATCTCTGCTCCTTGATAATTTTACTCTTCGAGCTATTACACAAACTGCGCTTTGTCTCATTAACAATAAAGCAGAAGCAATTAAGCAAAATGCAATAAAACTTAAGCAAAATAAAATTATACAATAATGTTGAAGTCTGTTTTAACCTCACTAAAATGACAAAGTGATATTTCAAGCTGACATCACAAAAAGCTTCCAGTTGGCTTTGAATACAGAAGTGAGGAAAAGAAACGCTACAGAAAATATCTCGATACAAACAACATCGCCCACTGGGAGTAGAGGGCACCGGTGGCTGCAAGCTGCATTATCATTTATCCCTGTGCAGAATTACAGTCCAAGCCCACAATAAGGCTCCCTCTCTTTATACAGGCATAGCAAAACAGGGCAATGAAGCATCCGCTCCTGAATGCATTGCCCGTTTGTGTATATCTACATACACATCAGACTATGCAACAACACCCAATGCTCAATCAGAGAGGGGGGATGAGTCTCTTTAACCAAGTAATGAGCGATAGGACAAGAGGTAATGGCCTCAAGTTGCGCCAGGGAAGGTTTAGACTGGATATTAGGAAGTATTTCTTTACAGAACGGGTAGTCGGGCGTTGGAATGGGCTGCCCAGGGAGGTGGTGGAGTCCCCATCCCTGGAGGGGTTCAAGAGGTGGGTCGACATAGTGCTGAGGGATCTGGTGTAGTTGGGATCTGTCAGTGCTGGGTTAACAGTTGGACTAGATGATCTTCAAGGTCCTTTCCAACCGTGATGATTCTGTGATTCTGTGAATTCATTGTTTTAACTGACAAAACAGAAACAACTGCTAAGGTTTCACCAGTCTTGGTTTGCCATCTTTTTGATGTCAGCACCTGCATACATCCAAACCAACACCCTTTTCTCCAGTGACTTAATTTTTTTTCCTGATGAATTCATTCATGCAAGATTACATAGGAGTTTCAGTTTTCTGCTCTTCAGATACACATCAGATATGAAAAAACAGGTATTCTTTAAGCAACATATTCATGAGATGCCAGAATTGGGCTGCAAACAGGGCATGGTAAATGCACTGGCCCCCAGCCTGCCAGGTGAGCAGCTCAGAGGTGGCAAACAGAAACCCTGATCTAACACCTGAAGACAACGCAACGGTCTGCCTCGTGATCCAGCCACCTCCACCCACCCTCACCCTCACCCCACACACATTTCCAAGGCCCTGTGGCATCCTCGTGCTGGTTTCTGTAATTCACTGCTGTTAGCAGATGAAGATGCTCTGACAGCTGCTACTGGCTGACACATGAGAAACAAAGCAGAAACCAGTGGAGCTGGGAGCGGGAGCAGCTCCTGCCTGAGCCAAGGCTCCGCTGTTGGCAGGTGCAGCATCTTGCGTCCTGTCTGGATGGCACAGAGGGGGACCTCTGCCACAATTCACCAATGGGTGGCAGGTTCATTTCTGTAATATATTACTGACAGGCCACCTCTGGTGTTCATATTTTGTTTTGGTTAGCCTACACACAGTTACTTTTTTTTTTTTTTCCCCTGTTAATGTTTTCTGGTTTATACTTTAAAAAAAAATAAAAAACATTAAATATCTATGGGGTTTTGTCATCTCCCTCTCTGAGAAAACAAAGTAAATCTACAGAGTTTTAGCAAACTCTTGGGATGTGCCAAGGGCTTCATCCTTCCAGAGTTTAAATGCCAGTCGCTGGTAAAGGTGAGAGGCGTTTGAAAGGAAGCCAGGAAAATCTGGAGTATCACATTCAACATGTACAATACTGAAATAAGCCAAAAGAACGCAGGCCACAACCTCCAGAGCTCCTCGCAGAGGCGACTGACTGGCCTGCTCACCACAGCTTTCCCCCGCAGCTTCAGCAAAACTAACACAGGCTCAGCAGAAAGTTTCCACAGAAAACATGAAAAGCTTTGCCCTCTCAGCTTGCTATTTTTTTTCTTGCCCCTCAAGTAAAGAGGAGAGGGATCAAGGCTGATAAAGTACCCCTGCCATGAAGCTTGCCATTGCTCTGGCTTTAGAAAACACGGTGCTGACACAGGAGCAAAGCTGAGGAGTGCGTTGCTGAATCAAGCCCGCAGCCCTGCCTTGCTAAGCCACTGTCCCAGGGAGCTGCGAGCGCAGAAGGGAGGAGGAAGGAAGAAAGCACAGATCATACATGAAGGGAGCAGAAAGAAGCCACTTTTGCCCAGTAAACTGCAATATCAAGGCATGTGGGAATGAACCTATCTGTCCTTAATTCTAGCCTCCTCCCCTCAGAAAAACCCAAACACCAAAACCACCATAAAATAGAGTAAATGCACAACCACACTGCACACCCGCACAACATCCCTGGTGATGGGAAGCAGAGAGCAGAGGACAACCTTCCCTGCCTGCCCAGCTTCAGCAAAGGTTGTGTGCTGCTGCCTCCAGCAAAAGTCCTAATCACAGAATCACAGAATCATCACGGTTGGAAGGGACCTTGAAGATCATCTAGTCCAACCGTTAACCCAGCACTGACAGATCCCAACTACACCATATCACTAAGTGCTATGTCAACCCGACTCTTGAACACCTCCAGGGATGGGGACTCCACCACCTCCCTGGGCAGCCCATTCCAACACCTGACTACCCGTTCTGCAAAGAAATACTTCCTAATATCTAGTGTAAACCTTCCCTGGCGCAACTTGAGGCCATTCCCTCTTGTCTTATCACTTATTACTTGATTAAAGAGGCTCATCCCCCCTCTCTGCACCCTCCTTTCAGGGAGTTGGAGAGGGCCATGAGGTCTCCCCTCAGCCTCCTCTTCTCCAGACTAAACCCCCCCAGTTCCCTCAGCCGCTCCCCATCAGACCTGTGCTCCAGACCCTGCACCAGCTCCGTTGTCCTTCTCTGGACACGCTCGAGTCATTCAATGGCCTTTTTGGAGTGAGGGGCCCAAAACTGAACCCACTCATCGAGGGGCGGCCTCACCAGTGCCAAGTATGGGGCAAGATCCCTTCCCTGTCCCTGCTGGCCACGCTAGTGCTGATACAAGCCAGGATGCCATTGGCCTTCTTGGCCACCTGGGCACACTGCTGGCTCATGTTTAGACAGCTGTCAATCAACACCCCCAGGTCCCTCTCTGACTGGCAAATCAGGTGAGCAGAAGAGCCAGCAGAGCTGAAGGATCTGAGTTTTGCATTGCAGGGTCTTGCTGTCGCTTTCGTAACTCCAGAGTTAAGAGCTCCGTCAGAGCAGACCCATTTCTCACGCCATCCAGAAGTCATTCTACTTCCATGCTACCCAGGGTGAGTTACTTGGTCTGCGTAACTGCAGTTTGCCCACAGGCTCAGAGCCAGAAAAAAAGCAGCTTTCTTCTCCACGCAGCAAAAAACAAGCTTATATTTTTTGCCTCACTTCCCCAGATCATGGCACGCCAGGTGGGTAATCCCTGCTGCTGCGAAGAAAAGTTTGCATCACTTCAGGTCATGACCTCACCAGATCTCACTGGCTACATCAGGACCTGGAAGATGTTGGTATTTTGCTAGAAGGTCTGCAGGGAAATCCAGGGCGAGACTCAGCGGACGGCTGCCCTACCCACAAGGAGCAGCTACATCAGTGCCCCCAGGCTGGGAGGTTGATGCAAGTTTGTGACTGAAATCTGAGGACCGATCATTAAAGAGCCTATAAGCCTTTCTGGGTGACCACAGCCTGAAATTCCCACAGTCTGTTGGACAGGAGGGTTTTTTTTTTCTTGCTGCCCTGTGATACTGTGCAAGGTTCTCGCCCAGCTGCCGTCTCCCCATGCACAGTATTGCAGCATCGGAAGCGATGCAGAGTTAACCAAGCTCCTAAGTGCTCCAGTATCCAGTAAGGATAGAAGATACTAGAGAAATACAAATACATTATTAATTCTCTGAATTAGCATGATGCAAAAGCAGGACGTTGATGGCAGAATTACTGCATCTGTCCACAGCCCCTGACAAGAAAAAAAGATAATCGGTAGAGAGCTCTTCTAGTGTGTTACTTTCTGGACACAGCTGTACTATGCTAGTCTGTATCTTATTTAACCAAACACAAAGAAGAGTTGCTGAAGGATTTCTGTTTAAGTGACAGTGAAAAAAAAAACCAACCCTGGAATCTCAGTGGAAATAATTCAACAAGAAAACTTCCCCCGCCGATGCAGGACCAAAGACAATGGGGTTTTTCCTATCCTCAATGAAAAGAAAGTCAGAAAGAGAAGAAAATGGTCCTTTTATTCCCTACAGGCAAAAACAGAGCTTCTGATCCTATCACCAGGCTGTCAACCTCCTATTTACAGAAAGAGTCTTGACTCATTAGGAGCATACATTGAAATTCATTTATATTTTGTCACATAACAGAAATGGTGAAAAAAAAATATCAATTCATAGTACACACACTGAGCAAGTGCCTGCCTGTCCCCAATGCCACCCTCATCTTGAAAACTTCCTTGATAAAGACTTTGCTGTGTTTTCATTGTGTGGCAGGAGAATTGGTAGACGAGTCAGTTTAATTAACACAACTTTTCTCAAGATGAATATTTTCTCAGACAACACAGAGCCGCTGAAATGCCATGCACTGGTAGCTGATAGGTCGATGGAAGCAGATCTACCAGCAAACTCGGAACCAGCTGTGATAGACGGTGCAGGTCGTTCAATTCCTCCTCCCCAACAACGCGCCTCAAACCTCACTTCAAAAGCAGAATATACATACTGCAGATGTCTGTGCACACACATGTATATGTACATTAGTGATTCCAAATTACAAGCTGCACAGCTCTTTGCAAACAGCTATGAAGGGTGTGAAGACACGTCACCATTGGAAGACCCTGGTGTTCCTCACACCAACCGCATGGAGGTTCAGAGGGAAACGTCACATTTAAGAGCTCTCATGCTGCCAGTAAAGGCCAAGCCAAGTCGCAAAAAGCACAAATAATTTTAAATCAAGATATACATTTGTTTAACAGGAAAGAAAGAAAAAACATGACTGAGTTTGGAGGGAATGTCGTTAGCTTTGTAGGAAGAAAAGAATCAAGTCTGGACAGTGTTTGCTTCCTTGTCATCACAAGCTCTACAAAAGTCCCTTGTATGCACATATAAAAATACACCTTATGCCAGTGAAACGAAGCAGCATTTAATGAGAAACAGAATGTGTTTTGGTTAATTTCCAGGTGATTGGCCTCTTATTAACAGATACTTCTTGTAGATGAATGCAAATATTTATGTAGGGTCCCCATCATCCGTGTGTCCACCTATTCCTGTTTTTCCCCTCATAAACCTGTTCCTCAGGAATCCACAGCACCAGCACTCACTGGGGGCAAGAGAAAACCCAGAGCAGCATTTTCCACGTCTTCACCAGCCCAGACAGGATCTCCTCCACACCGGAGAGGGTCCAGTCTTTTAGATCTGATTGGATTAAACTATCAATGCAAAATTCCCCATCCCCAACTCCTACAGAGGGATGCAGCTAGACCAAATAGTCACTCTAGCATCTGCTGCTTCCAGTGGACTGTTGTGGCTCTACTGGAAAGCTGAGGTAGCTTTGGATGGGGAAGTTACTCTCCACTTTGGTGAGACAAATTTACTGAGCATATAGCAATGCAGCAGGACAAAGAACAATTCTTTACCAAAATGAAGACCTGGTGACTTCTGCCTATGCCTAGGATATAACATGCATTCCTAGTTTTAAAAGTCAATTTAAAAACCAAGAAGCCTGGTGCTACCTTGCCCTTTCCTTGCTCTGAGTCTCCAGGCTGCTCCAGACAATGCCACTTCCTTACATTTTCCTTCCCTTTATCTCTGCAAAGGGTTGAGAATTACAAACAGAAACACACCTCAGGCTGCAGACCTGGAGTAAAAAGCTGTATGAGTCCACCACAACATCTACTCTGACAGCTGTAGGTCATGCATGGACTTGGAGTGAAGGACAAGCAGAAGGATTCATCCCAGAACAATCTGCTCTGTGACACTTCCAGCCTCATCCCACTCCCAACCAACTGTGCAAAACCACCCGAACCTCACAGCACGGGGATGGCCTTGGTGATGTTCACTTGGGGCCACCTGAAACCCCAAAGGAAGAGCTAATGTATGAGATTTCTCTTTGCTGCATCCACCCGTTTACTTTTTAAGGCAGTTACTTAGACAACCTGGTATTCACAAGGAACAACTCAATTTCTGTGACTTTTATTAGTATTTAATTGGCCACTGAAATCTGTCCAGTGAATGTACCTGCAGACGGAGCTGGTGAATTGAGTCACCATTTCTGTCAAAAGCAGATGGGAAGTTACAGAACTTACCCCAAATCAAAGGGAAACGGATCTTATGCATGGTCTAACCTTCTGGCAATATTTCAGCAGAAACTGTATATGCTGCTATCATATCCACAGACGGAATAAGTTATCCTAACATATCAAAGCCATAAGCAAAATGACATCTTAATGTAGATCAGGAGAACAAGACCAGTGACACAAAGCTCCAGTTTCTAATCCTAATGGACTTACAGAATTTGCTTCTAATAGCTAATGAATTAAGAATCAGCCAATTATGTCTACATTTATTATTATGCTTCTAATGAAATAAAGTGTGAGCTTCTGTTTAATTAGAAATGAGCTCACAGTGGTGACCAGAGACACCTTTCAGCACTTCCCAACTGAGCTCATCAGGGCTTTGAGTTGGAATGGCATTAAGTAAATGATACGGAGGTCAAATATTACAGATTTCAAGGCAAATAAATATTTTTCAAAGCCTGGTCCACATCCTTAGCAAAGAAGGTGGATATATTTGTGTGCATAGGCACCCAGGAAATCTGAGAACATATTCCTTCTGCTTAGCACAGGGCTCAACAGAAACTAGTTAAGCTTCAAAACATTTATTTGGTGATATTTTTAAAATAATTTAAATATCTTTGGGAAGAAAAAATGAACAACCTCATTTTTTTTTTCTTTAAAAGCAGGTTACCTTTTTCTAAGAAATTAAAATAACAGATCTTAAACCTGCACAGAACCCAGATCCAGAAATTACTCATGTGCATCAGCTACTGATGCAAAAAGCCTCCTGTTTTGCAAAGCTTCAGGAGGAAGAATGTTCCAAAAAACCTCACAGAAGATGAAATCTCTAACTGATTAAACAGCAAAGAGATCACAAAAAACCCTCATTATTTTAATGCAAGCAAGAAATTCTTTGGTTAAAGATCACAACTAGCTACACATCTGAACTTTAGATTAAGTGGCTACTTTAAAAAAAAAAAACAATCTTAAACCCATCAAGTCGACATCTGTTGGCAAAATGGGTCTTCAGCCAGCATTCCTCTCTCCTTCTGACTATGCCTTAGCAGCATGAGAAAAACAAGAGAAGTTTATGAGAGTACTGACACCCCAATTTTTGTGCAGATGCTTTGGTTAGATCTCGTAATCCTCATGTCTGGATTCGCAATAGGCTCTCCTGACATATCCCAGGGTAGCAACAATTTTTTGCAAAATACCATCTACAAAGCACAGCACCAAACCTCTAACCAGCACCTCGTTATTTAAAGGGCTACTGAAAACGATCCATGACTACCTCCACCTTAACATAAAGACCACTTCCATTACTGCATAGCAAGCTGTTTTTGCTGGGTTCACAGACAGACAACTACTTGTTAAAACTACCCTGTACAGAAGCACCAAGTGTTGTAACAAGACTTTCAGCCTCTGCCTTCCCCTCAATGTGCAAAACAATGTTTGTAGACCAGGCAAGTCTGAAATTGCCTCCAGCCTCTTTAGGAAAGGTTAAAAAAATATATATTAAAAAAAATATCTATTAAGGGGCCAGCATTCCTGCTTTATGCCTGAGCATTAGCAGGCAAAAAAAAAAAAAGGAATAGCTACAGGCCTTGACAGGAATGAAGCAGACCTTCATTTACTGGTGTAGGTCTGTTTTATGGCTTCTGTCTCTGCAGACACTGCTCTCTGGCTTTAGGCAGCAGATAGCAGAGGCTGTCTTTTGTCTGCTCAGCAGCTGAACAGGACAGTTATGTCAGTACAAGTATAAAACAGTAGGGGACAGGTTCAAAAAAAGGTGTTGGACGAGGTTTCTGCGTGCCTCTGAACAGACGGCTCCAGTCACATCTTGTTAAGGAGGGGAACTCGGAGATATCTCGTTAATGGAACAAACAATGAGGCCAGGTCTGGAAGGAAGAGTTCATGTCTTTAAATAGACCAATTGACACAGTCGGAAACACCCAGATGAGATTTCAGCCACACCAGCCCTGTTGCAGGTCAATAACGCTACAACTTTTGCAAGAGCAAGTCACTGAAATAAATGAGCGGTGCGCCGCCAGGGTGGGAAAATGAGGTGCAGCAGGAGAAAAGTCCCCTGCGGCATGGTGTAAAAGAGCAGGTAGCTACTAGATCTTCTCCTTTCTCTGCCACTCGTCCCTTGCTCGGCAAGTCGTTCTGCAAGATCAGTCAGTCTCTGCACGTTTCCTTTCGGTTGCAATCGCCGGCCCTGGGTGCATGGGGTGTGCCCCGCAGCAGGGGCAGGATGTGGTCCCACACCTCCTGTGCACGCTGGCTTACCAGTGCACAACATGCAGCACCCCAGTCACAGCCCAGCACCCCCAGGGCTTGGAAACCCTGCAGAAAAACACAGCGTGAAGGTTGCTTAGATTTCCCCCCAACTCCTCCACCACCTGGGTAGCTGGCCACAAGCCACCCAGGAGTTTTAGTCCTCCACTTCCATGCTGCAGGTAGTGCCGAGCACCGCTGTGCAACGCCTACAACACGCTTGCTGCATGGCCCATGGCTCCTCCATCGTGCAGGGCTGCAGACCAGAAGGTGGAGCTGCAAGAATGGTGCAGACTCAACGGCCTAACCAGAGCTGGGGTGGAAGATGCTGAATCATCCTTTGGGCTTCATAAAGCCCCACCGCCTACCAGACCTGCTCACCCAAAACCAGCAGGGTCCAATGCTGAAAGAACCCAAGCCTTCTGGGTAGAAGCCCTCTTCTGAGGAACCTGAAATTACAACCTTGGTTTTCTGCTTTGCAAAATTTTCCTCTTTGAGTCTTTTGCATTCATTCATGAATGACGGGATTGTGGGGGAGGAGAGCTGTAAATATGGCCCAGCTCTGGTTGCAGAGAGAGGATGCTTGGGTAGACAAGTAGCAATCTGACCATTTACCCAAAAAGAACGAAAAGAAACATGCCACAAAAGTAAGTGGCATTCTTACAACCAAACCTGGAGTTTAAGAGAAGGGTCCCGGAAATAAAAAAATTATCACCCAAAAAAAGAGGGAAGTTCAAGCCTGGATGCAAAAGTGTTAAATTCAAAACACATGAACTGCACGATAATTACAAAATAGCTTGTTTGTTTTCACAGTGAGCTTCTGCACAGCTCACAAACCAAATACTATGACCTGCAGGGGCTCCATGGGCTGTTCTGTGGCACCAAGTCCTAACAGCAATGAACTGGTGTGCAGTTAGCCCAGCATTTGTTTTGGGAATTCCTATTCTTAGCCCTGACTGAACAGCAAACAACATCCATGCCCACATTTACGGGGCACTACAGATAAAGAATTTCAGGAAAACAATTATACTGTAATCAAGCCCCTTGATTTTTTGAAATAAGCATTTCCAGGAAGATTAAAAGGTTGATTTTCAAAATGGGATGCCACCATCTCACAGTCTTCAGAGAGCCTCAAATATTAAGACCAGAAAACAGCATGATAAATGATAAAGCCTGACCTCCTGCTAAACACAGCCTGCAGAACCTCTCAGACGTTTCTGTATCAAGCTCACTGCTTGTCCTTGAGCTTCAATATCTCTTATGAAAATAGAAAACAGTCTTGATTTAAAGACTACAAATGGTGGTAGAAGAAGCAATTCTCAGTTAAGATGTTCCAGTGATCGATTTCTTCTCTGCTAAGATTCTGTTCCTTTTTTCTAGGCTTCCCTTGTCTAGCTTCATTGCCCAAACCCTGCATCTATAAAATTAAATACCAGATTTTTTGTTGTTGTTGTTTTTGCTCTTCGAGGAGAAATACCCTGATTATCACAAGCCAAGAACAGATCTTTGTGGGCCATGCCTAAAACCAGCCATATATGTTGTAATTCCCCACCTACAATTACTACTTCAGTTCTATTTGGGGTAAGAGAAACATATTTTAAATTTTAGACCTTACACAAACCAAAACATAGAGAATTCTTGGAAACATGCTTCTTTTCAATCAGCCTTCTATACATCTTACACAAACTTTCTAGCTGCAACTGGTTTTGCGGTCTGCAGAGGCTGACTGTGACACTGTGGAACAGCTTTTGATGAGCAGCAACGGCCAGGAGCCAGAAACTATCATAATTTTCTCTGGTCATGGAGACCCTACAGTAGTGAAGGTCAAAGGGGAAAAAAAAAAAAAAAAAAAAAAAAGAGAGATTTCTATTCTTTGCAAACTAGTTGACATTCCAGGACCCACGTCCAGCTATCTGCCAATGGCAAAATTCGTATTATTTTTTATGTAGCACCAAGATTTTTAAAATGTTATTCTTAAATACTGCAAACAAGACAAAAAGTATTTTTTTTTTCTTAGCAACTGCAGGGCTTAATAATCACAGAGTGCACAGTACTCAAGACTCGAAGCTCAATGCAACGCAGCCACCAGCCCCTGCAGTTTCCCTGTTAGCTCCGCAGCGCAGGGTGTGAGGACTGGGTACGCTGGCTGTTGTTTTTAAAGCTATGTTCCAGTTACTTAAAGCGACAATAAATCTGCAGGGCTATTATAGCAATTTAAAAAGTAAACCTAACAGGGAAGCAAATTTGGTAGCTGTTCCATCTGGCTGGCAGATTGAAGGAAGCTGAGCTGCCCTCGCTATTTTAGGAGGGACTCGGAGCAAGGTCAGGCATTAATACCAGCTCCGGAGCCGCTTCTCCCAGCAGCATGGAGGAACTGGTTTACTAGAAGACACTGTATAAATATTTTGCTGAGCTGCAAAAGGAGGAAGCTTGCCCGGCCCGGGGCTGACATGTGTCTTGATGAGTTCCCAGGCACAATGCTCAATGAATGCTGTTATAGGAACGGGTGTTTATTTCACATTGCAAAGCGGTTGCCAGAACACACAATCACGGGTCTTACCCAGCCCTGTTGGCTGCCACCAAGAAACTCCCCTCCGAAAGAGAATGAGACAATCATGTCGGGATTAACTCTTCAGCAGCAGCAGCGGGACTTTCCCTAGTCCGTGCTCTGCTTCAAGAGCTGACCAAGCAGCACTGGGGGCACAAACGTTACCATTGACAGCCCCCCCCTCCCAGTGAGCTGATTAAAACTCTTAATTTCAGCACAGACAGGTGAGATCGGGGCTCTTCCCACTTCTTCACTGGTTTCATCATCTCGCCTGCTCACTGGCTTCGATGCTCTGCAGATGATCACGTTCCCTCCGCCGCAAGGCAACGCAAAGAACAGGTTTATCTGAAAGGGCTGCACTGTGGTGCTGGGCAGATCCAATCAACAGGGGTTAAAGGGCTTTTGTTTCCCTGGGGTATTTCATTTGCACTCTGATTGTCATTTTCTTAACGAAGACAAATGAAGGAAACACCAGGTTAAAAGCCTCTATCCTTGCAAGTAAAAAACCTCCACTTAGCCTCAGCAAAGGTCCTGCCTTGCACACTTTTGCCTTGATAACAACTCTGATTTTCTTTGGTAACTGGGCTTACTGCTGTCTTTGAAGCAGCCATTCCTGAAACACACAGTAAATAAGATCAGAATTAGGCCTAATTTGACCCTCTGCTCCTACCCCTACTGTCACTTCGAAACTTAACACATTTATTGAGCAGCATGTTTTATCCCAGGATCCCAAGTCCAACAGCAGCAAATCGTAGACAGCGTCACAAAAATAGAAATGCATCATTCCTGTATTACAGCTGAAACACAGGATCCTGGAGAAGTGTTGCATGACAAGCCGGTATTAGAGCTGAGCCCAGATGTCCTGTTTTGCCTTGTTTTGTCATGATAAGCTTCTCTTTTTCCATTCTAAAGAACTACGCTGTAAGCAAGCAATGACATTTTCCTCCCACATCCCATGCAGCAATCTTTCCCTTGAACTGTGTGGTGGAGTCTCATCACTCCTTCCAGGAGGGCAGAAAGATCACCATCTCCTTCACTGCAACATGCTGCAGGTTAATGCCACCATAGAAAGCTCTAGGAAGCAAGAGGTCTTAAGGGTGCTGTCAAGCTCTGAAAGACATATTCATACAAGGAGAGGAGGTGGAGGATTACAGACTAGCACCCAATCCTCTGACACCAAGAGGGCTTTGACCTCAAAGAGAACAGGATCAGGCTGTGGATTTATGTACATCATCATGCAACCTTTCATTTCTTTGATCTGCTTTCCTGCTGTTTAGCAGTGAGATGTGCACATCTCCACATGACTTTCTGGACATCTGTGGTACACGAGGATACCAGTACAGTCATTGCTTCAAGTAATAACTCTCCTCTGTGTCTCCCCATGAAGTATTAACGTTCTGTAGTACATTTGCACCACAGCAGAGGTCCAGAGGAGAAGAAAAGTCACGTTTGCAACTTCTGTGGGACAGGATTTTCTCTTGTCCACACCAAGTTTGGTACAACGTCACCCTGAAACACCAAACAGGTCCTCAACTTGTGTTTCCCTTTGCCGAGGTGCACCAGCGAGAGGACAGGATGTACCGGGGTGTTCTTGCAAGAGGAAGGAGCCACGTACAACCTGGCTTCTAGCAGGGAGCTTGTTAGTACCGGACACATTGCTGGCAGCACAAGAGCAAGTTTTCTGGGTGGAGTAAAGGCAACCTTAGGTATTCCACAATCCTAGATCATTCCTGTGAACACCCTACAGGAAAGAGAGCTTTCTCTTTTATCTCCTGAAGCTGTTAGGCCTACAGTGGCAAACCCATGGCCATTGGGTCACCCCATGAGGCCTGCTGACATGGACCACAACCAGACACAGTCAAGCCTACTACTGCTCTGCTCCAAATCTGCAGGAAGAGCAAATGATGGCATTGCCTTCAGCGTGATGATTATTTGTTCAGTATTGTTGTCCCAAAGCTGGTAGTCTGGAGATCACAGTCCTCAAGGTATTTGGCCTTTCAAAGACACTTGACTTCAAGACAACAACTTTGAAATCCTGCCACTCTCACTGACATACAAGATCTACCATTATCATTTCTTCTCCTTTCAATTCTTCCAGTTCTTTCTCCTTATTTCACATTCATCCCTAAATCATCTCTAAATATGTGCTAACCCCAGGAGATGACACATCTTGGTGTTGGACAAGAGGTCAAAGGTTGAGAGCTGCTCACATGGTTGGCTGGGCAAGGGTGACCATGAAGCAGCTCAGAAAAGACTTGTTCTGCTTAACGTTAAAAAACCAATCCTGTCCCACATGCTGAGAGCTACAGCAAGGAAGCGGTTCCCCCCCGGGATGCTGAGATACTCAGTGACAGTCTGGGAAGGCAGAATTATCTTCTGCTCTCTAGATACTTCTGCAATGCCTTCCTCCACCTCACCCAATATCTCTGGCTCTTGCACTTCTCGTTGCTCTGAGCACATGCAACAAGTTTAAAATCTCCATCTTATTTCCCAGAGGAACCATCTCTTTCCTCACTACTTCCCTTAGTCATTATTTCTCATTCAATGTGACAATGCTATCAACTCTCCAAAGAACTGTGGGACACTGTCCACATACAAAACATGTCGTATTAGCTACCAGACACCTCCAGGAGAAAGAGCTTGTCCAACATTTAATGCGACAGCCTTAGGGGAAAAGCCAGCAACCATAGAGCTAATTGGAAAAGTCCTCGTGACCATGTAGACCTTCATGTACAATCAGCAACTCACCTACGTTGTTTCACCCCAGGGTAAAACTAGTAAAGCTCATCTTCTTTCTATGAATCATCCTAAGAAAACAGCCCCAATTAAAATATAAAATATTGCTGCCACAACCCCAACTTGTGCGGGAATTTATTTTTAGAAGCAGCTTAAAATAGAGTGTGTGTTACCTTGTTAAATAACATCGCCTCTCTATTTTGGTAAAGGATGACATAAGAGCGGTGATACACACTCCTGTGTGGAGAGGCACTTCACACCCTGCACCAAGACTTCTGCACGCCACCAAGCTGAGAGAAAACAGTGAAAAAGAAGAAGAGGGGAGGAAGTCTGAAATTGGTCATAACTCCTCACTGCCAACATAATAAGATGCCAGGGCTTAAAGAGAGGAATTTAAAGGGATGAGACAGAAGATTTTGGAAATAACAGCATACTTCCTACTAAGAAGTGAAAAGAAAAAGCTGCATGTAACTTTGGGGATGGGTTTTAGTTTCTGACAGCCAACCGTTGGTCTGAAACAGACTCTGACGCAATGAGGACTCTTGATTCGAAATGCCATTGCCGCTGTGAAACCACACCTTGATGCAAAGGCATGAGGACATATCCTGGCACCTCCAGGACACCCTTCTGCACCAGTAAAGCAATGGAACAGGAAAGGAAAACAACCATTGGCAGCAGTGTGCATCCCTGCACACATACACCCCCAGCACCAACACCGTGGGGTGCCCTTTCCCCAAAATAGGCTCCAGCTGCCTCCTGACACAAGAACTTGAGAGGAGGTGACATCCTCAGGTGTCCACCAAAAACCATTCCGGATAATAAAAATCTTCGCCAAGACCAAATACTTCTCCACAGGCCACACTGTATCCACTCTGCACCTCCTTGTGCTCTTTGCCCTCTCGTGAAAGCGCACGGCAAAATTTGTCACTGAAGACACTATTGAATGCTAGCAAGATCAAACGTGAAGGATACACTTCAAAAACACCAGAGGTTCATGGCACTGCGAGACCAAGTAAGAAAAGAAAAACTGAATTAAAACACAAGGGAAAACAGTAGTCACATGAGATTTGAAAATGATGGGGAAGAGACTCTGCAGAGAAGCTCTGCCAGTGCATGTGGCTGCTGCTTGTGGCTTCACGACATCAAACCTTCTCATTTCACTGATGAAGACGTAGAGTGATGGTCACAGCATCCACGGTTATTTTCACAGGGAAAATCTTCTGGTCTTTCAGACTTGTAAAACTCAAAGTCATCTTAGTATTTTGATTGAAGCTTTCCAAGGAATAAATATGAAATGAGAAGAGAGGGATGAATCTGATGGAAAATTACCTCATTTGACAGATACTGTTCTGCAACCTTCACTATACACGGATACATATGGGCAAGCACATATGCAATGCCATACAGTTTTGTTTTGTGAAAATCTGAACAGCTTTTCAGAAATGGAAAACAGTAAGAGAAAGAAGCAGTTAAAAAAAGTGATGATAAAAGTCAGTGGCATATGCACGTGAGAAAAGATATGGCTTTTGGTGAGACACACAAGTGTAAAATTACAGAAGGATTGTTCCAGAGGGGAAAAAAAATGTGTAGGGTGGGGCAAGGATGCGACACAGACAGGGGGTTTGGCCATACCAGAAGATCATGAGCAGAACTAGGCTGCTTCTTGAGGGGAGATTTGCTACAATTCTCAACAAAGAAGCTGCAAGAGGAGAAACATCTTTGAAGACATTAGCACAGGGGTAGCTGGGCCACCTACAGATGGGCAATATGGGAAAGGTGACAGGAGATGGATTTACTGACAACAAAAGATGTAAAAGGAGATGGAGAACTAATGGCTGGCTCTAAATGCTGGATGCAATATAATTCTCCCTAAAAGCCCAACCAGCCAGAGATTTATACATTGCACCACATGAAACAAATCAAAAATATTACTAAAACTCATAAAGGTTTTAAACAAAACTCCTTAGATACTCCATAGAACTCCATACTCCTTAGATACTCCTTAGAACTCCATAAATAAAAGCCAGACAGCTAAATTAATCCTAATTAATCTGATTAGGATTACTGCAGTGGTAAGAATCATTTACTGGTACCATAAGCTTTTTTCCCCCCTCTCTCCCAAAAGAATTCCCTTTGTGCACCTGCTTTTAACACCACCATAGTAGACAGCACATCCAAACATAATTCCATTATGGTCGGGAGAGGTTTCATCCACTCCAATGCAATGAATAAATACAAAATCATTCACATTATGTACTCTCTACAGGGATATTTAAGGCTTTTTCCCCCAAAGTAAATCAGTTTTATGTAGTTAAAGTCCTTGAAAACATCAAATTGCAAGTCCTTGTTCACAGAACTTCATTTCTTCTCAAATTCTTGTAACTTTGGGAAAGACATGCAGGTCATAGAGGAGGGGACAAAAATCAGCATTTCTGATCCAGACTCATTCTATGAGCCTAACGTAATAGCGGCCTCCTGTGCCTCAGTTCCCCCCTTTGCAACACAGGAATAGTATTTCTGGCCCTATGACATAGGTGCTGGAAATCCTAATTCATGATCACATCTATGAAGTCTGAGGTGAAAGGCAAGTTGAAATTATTTTTCCTGTTTAAGCTGAAATTTCTAGAAACAGCAGATGTCACAGAAAAGAGGAGGTTTGAAACCGAGAGCTATTCTGACAGACACATACACATTTAGGTGCAGCTAACAACAAAACCCAGCTTTATACTCCTCCTGAGAGAGGAACAAGAAACTAATTCGTGCCCAAGTTCATTTGCAACTGATTACTTTTGGGGTCTGTCCACCATTTTTGGTTTTATTTCTTATTTGTTAAACACCCACATTTACAGGGACATAAACAGTGGCTGTCCACTATATTTTTGGTCTCCACGGGCAGCATCTGGCTCTGCCCCTTTACATTATAAATATAAGCTTGGTCTATAAAGCTTCATTTATCAGACCCCATGGAAATTCATAAATCCTGGAATACTACACCCTTCACCATCTCCACCAAAATGAACCTATGTGATAGTCCACCGATACAGAAACGCAGTGTTTGAGCCAGAGGGCAAAACTCCAAGCAAAGGACACAGACCATCCACTTGGACACATACCTGCTGCCACCCCCAGCAGGTCCAGCCCATCCCCACCATCACTCACAACTGCTTCCCCGGTCTGTAAATCATGAAACAAACTGCATTTGCTTTCCTTCCCTCTGGGTCTCAGCCCCAAACACTCTTTAATAAATGAGTATGTGCAAAAGGGCAGCTACGAGGTGTGAGCAGAAGGTGGGTTTTCCACTGAGAATGAAGGAAAAAAGAAAACTAACAAATACATGGAAAAAAAAGTTGACTTGCTGTTTTTCCAAGAAAGCAGAGCTTCTGTGCTTTCAAACACCTGACCCTGCTCATCACCGGTCTTGTTCAGGCACCGATATGGCAAGTAAACTTATTTCTCATTACAAATCTTCAAAGGGGCTGTTGAAATCTCTTGCTTTGGGATAGAAATCTCATCATCCCAGGGAGCTGCACTGCCTTTTGTACGTTCTGCAAGGCGAATGCAGCGTCGCAGGGTGCTGCCACAGGGCACACTGCCAAAGGGGAAGACGTATGAGTGGGTGTCCGAGATGTGCTACCTCTAGCACAGTTCAGTATCTTTACAATTGATTTGAATGATGGAACATAGTTTGCTTACTAAAATTGCTGCTGATACCAGGCTGGGACAGGCTGCAAGTACTTCGGAGGCCAGGATTAGGATTCAAAATGATCTTGATAAATTGTAGAAATGGTCTGGAAAAAAAAAAAAGAGAAAAAGAAAAAGACAATTCAGGAATGATGGGTGAACAGTGCTAAGACAGGAATAATCAATGACACGGTCACAAGGGAAATAAATATCAGCTCACAAAGGTTATTTTTTTTTTTTTTTTTTGGAAAAGGATCTCGGGATTACCATGGATCACAAACTGAACAGGAGCTGAACACAGTCATGCTACTGCAATAAAACCAAACATCACACTGCGATACACAGAGGGGTGTACTGTTCACCAGATACACAAAGGGAACTTTGCATTTATGTAGAACTACTGAAGTTCTGATATTGGACACCGCATTTCAATAAAGTTGTAGAGAAAGTCCAAGAAAGCACAGACTGGAAAATCAGTGAAAAAGTCACATTCATCTGGACTAAAGAGTAAAGACACCAGGGAAGCATCATAATGGTCTTCAAACACATCAAGAGGGCCACAACAGAAAGGAATAAACCAGCATCTTGGCTTGTCAAGAATAGCACGGGATGTCATAGTCTTAAATTGCACTAAGGAACACAGGTTAGATACTAGGAAGAGTTTCCCGACTAAGGGAAGAAAAGCACCGAGATAGAAATTCAAGGACAACTATGGGCTTTCCAGCCTTGGGATCAGAAAAATTAAGGCATTGTCCATCAGGAAGAGTCATGGAGGAGGTGGCTGTACCTTGAAGTCTTACTCTTCTTTGTTTCAAAGTGTAAAAAAAAATCTTTGTTTCAAAGGGTAAAAAAAATCTACATAGCCTAACTGTTAATTAATTAACTACATTATAACAGTTGAGGCCATGGCCCCATCCACCACATGATCCACACAGGCAGCTCATCTTCCCCAACTGCTGTCTATCTACACAGACCTGGTAGGCGAAAGTATTATTATGTCAATATTATCGAGAAAAAACGGAGACTTGAAGAGACCAAGTTACATGCCAGTGTCATACAGAGGATCTGCCACAATAAAAGAAAAGCCCTATTCTAGTCTTAAAATGACCCTTCTACTCAGGGAAATACTAAAGTATATTCAATAAAGGTCTCGCTCAGATATTTGCAAATGCTCTGCTCGTGGCAGTACATAATAGGATCTCAAAAGAGTTTTATTTTTGAACAAATCTGCCTTCCCACATGGCATGCAAAATACTTGTTCGCAGGTGAAAGACTGCAACATAAATGCTTAGAGCACTAATTTGTCATTAGAAGTAACTTGCACAGAATAACGATGGGACTTGAGGGCAGGAGTTTGATGGCTGATGAGTGAAAGCAAATATTTTTAGCCATTTTCATTGAGTACAAAACCAGGTTTATAATAAGCCACTCTCCCAGTCTGGCAGGTTGCTGACAGCTGCAGTGGCTGCTGCAACAGGCACCTCACCTGGGCTGGCAAAGGGTCTCGCAGCTTCCTTCAAGTAGCAGGGAGACAGCTTGGTCCAGCCTCGCCACCGAGCCGCGCAATCCTCCCTCTGCACACCCAGGGATCAGGCAGTCTCTGGCCTGTGCAGAGATCTTCACCAACGATCTCAAGAGACCAGAAGAGGCTCGCTGAAGTCACTGCTACCCCCCAGCATCATCAAGCTCTCACTGCCACCTGGCTGTAGATAAGCTGGGAAAATTCAGTGCCAGAACAGGCATTACAGATGCTTTTAACAGAAGTGAATTTTCATTTTAATAGGAAAGTAAAAGAAAAATAAATAAAGAGAGCATTTCAGAAGCACACAGTAATGGTAGCCAGTGCAAAACTGCCCTGGCTCTAGCAGAGTATTACTGTCGCATCACTCCGCCACCACCGAGGCTTCTCCGGGGCATCTCTAATCACAAAGAGCAGCTGAAATGCCAATGGGAATCAATGCTGGCCTTGCTGATGCATAAACATCTAAACAGATTTCCTCTCGCACTGTCTTTGACAAGCTGAAGCTCCAGCCTTTACCCCAGTTTAGTTCAGGAGCATCCTATGAAATAGCAGGCAGACTTCTACTGATAAACTACATCAATTTAACTGGGAGGCACCTGCCTCTTCTGGGTTTTGAACAAAGAATATCAGATTAAAAGGAAAAAGGAAAAAAAAAAAAAAAGCAGTAGTCCAGGCACTTGAGATAAAGTAGCTTTTATCACCCTCTCTAACAAGGCTGCATGCTTTCTATCTCCAGGCAATGACTCTGTGAAAGCACTCTGAACACAAGTTAAAAATTCATATCCCAGCCAAGCTGTCCTCGCTAAGCCAGAGGAGGGTCAGAGCTCTGAGGACCTTTCACTATGGACGTCTGGAAGACGGTGGCACTACCAGATACACCAGGCAGTCACTGCTCTGGTCATCCTCTTCACACAGGGAAGGGCCTTGCTGCTTCTCCTTTCTTGTTGAATAAAAGCTTGCAAAACCGTTTAGATGAAAAGTCTCTATTTTATGTGGAAAACAACTTTGTAAATCACACAACTAGTCTAGCATGGAGACATCTGGCAAGTCTCCTTTGCAGTGACTCTGAACAGGGCGATAACATACAGCCTAGCTCTGCTTTCTGACAAAGTAGTGGGTTTCTGCAGTGCTGCTGGCAGGATTTCATCCCGTCCCCCCCCCACCGGTGCGACATCCCAAGAAAACTTGCAGGACAAGATGCAGACAACTAAACGAGTGACTGAAAGCATCCAGAGTCTTGATTCAGCAGCTAAGAAGAGGTACTAGCAAAGCTGCGGTTCTCAGGAGGTAACACAGTACTGAGGAACTAAATTTCTGTAGTGGCTATTCACCCACTAAGAAGAAAAAAACCAAAAATCTACCATTTATGTGCTATTTCACCCTGCTGACAGGAAAGAGCTGGAAAGGGCCATTGCTTCTGAGCTTAATTACATCCGATGCTTCTAAGGGTGAGGGAAAAGAGTACTTCATGAGCCAAAACCAAAGAAGTTAATATATAATACTGCAGCAAGAACACAGCATCTTCAAAGCTTCCCCTCCCCACACCCTGAAGTGTGAAATCAGAGATTTTTTTTCTCAGTAATGCTTTTTGCTCATTTCCTGCCTGGCCTCATACTCTTATAACAATGAATCAGGATTAATTAACATCAGTGTCAAGATTAAGATCATGCCTAACCAGGCCTTTCTTGTCATCTTCTAGGGAATTAAACTAAAGCCCACGTAATGATGGACTGACCAGGTTGGGCTAACTGTTCACCCAGGTGGAGCTGGTGCTTTCAGGTGAAACCAGCCTGCCACTTCGCACCAATCTCTTGCTTTGGGGAAATCTCCCCAGGCTGGTTCTTTGTTTTCTATGCACCTCTTCTAAACCCACCATCACCATTTATTTTCACATTCCAAGGCAGGAAGCAAGAAGCCATGCAGAAGCCTGAAGCTGTGGTCTGAGGTGAATGAGATGCACTTTTAGCATAAGATACTGCAAGCCACAAACAAGCATAAAAAGGAAATACAAGTCCAGCAGTTTATGGTGCTCTGAAATGAGTGATTAGCAGCTGAGAAGAAAATGTCTCTGGATTCTCCTCCAAACAACCACCTCTGACCTTATCAGGCTCCATATTCTCCTAAGGTTGCTCACTATCAATTAAACTATGAACTTCCAGGCAGCTTTTTGTAAGATGATGGAGACCAGAAGGTCTTGTCTTTCTCATCTTCTGGGTGTTTGCTCAGCAGGCTACTGCAAGTTCAAACCAAGTTTCAGCAAAAAGGTGGCATGAAAGGGTCAGATGCAACCCCATTAGTCACCTCCCTGTAGGGGACAGGACGTGTCTCCTCAGACAGGCAGCTTGAACATCTCCAGCCTGGCAGGGATCCATGAAACTGCCTCTCCAGCCCAGACGATGCAGTGGATAGCTGCAGCATCACAAGCATGGTGATGTCTTGACTTGAAGACCCTCAGGAGACCTACAGCTCCGCCCTGCCCCCCCCCACCGCTTCCCAAATTTTGTATACGCATTATAAACACAACGTTCTCAAAAGAGATCTTCTGTCAAGCATGACACAGTGTTTATGGCAGTTTCTACAGCTATTCATTCATCTCTCCCACAGCCATATCAACAGCGTATCAAGAACAACAGAAAAATTATTCATGTGGTACATTTCTGGTGCTTGTTGGCTTTATTTTACCTCAGTACAGTATTTTAGAAGTTCTCCAAGATGTTAAAAAGCACGACCTTTGCCTTTAGAAATCATTAAGAGAAGGAAATAGAGTCACAGGTATGGGGAAATGTTAGGCACTTCAATTTTTTGACATTGCTGCAGAGTAAAAGTACTCTGCGGAACTAAAGGAAGTGGAGTGAGGCTATGAACTGAGATTGAACCAGCAGTACATGAGACTTAAATTAGGATGTAATCAGTTATGGAAAAGAGTATGAAAAAGAAAACAGAATCTCTTTGCAGAACGCTGGCTTCCATCTCTGCGCAAAAAGCGTCATATAGGCACTTATTTCAGTAAAAATAAGATGGCCAAACATATGTAATAATGACTCATTAAGATAAAAATCTTTGTTTAATCTTCCCAGCAGCGCGAAATAAAAAATGTTACTTTCCAACCTCCAAAATACAAATATCCAGGCTCCTCCCAAGAGCAAGCAACCAGAAAGCTCACACCACCCTTCCCACCCCATCAGCAGCGAGGGGAGATGTCACTTGTCCTGCCGTTCCCTGCGATGGTCTGTGCAGTCAGGTCCAGAGCAGAAACCAAAACCTTCTGGGGCTTTTAAGGCTTTAGCAGTCTGATAAAGATATCCTACAGCAAGATGAGCTCTCTCTGCTGCAGCGTGGCTAACAGAAGCGCATTTCCACATTGCACATGCTGAAATGCCACAGTATTCTCCTCTCACTGGTCAAGAAGCTCCCACATATTGGCAATTTCTATGCTACCACTCACATTCTTCAACCTTCTCATCTGAAGGACAACACAAAAGTGTAACCTTGAGCACAGCGTCCAAGACTAATTGTAATTTTTAAACTCCACTCATGTCACGGACCCAATTTGTACAAAGCACAGCTGGGGTTTTTTTGCCTTATGAGAGAGAGAAAAAAAAAAAAAAAGCAATTCTCTTCTATGTACAGAAGCTCTGCTGTACTTTTGCTGGATGACACACCGAAGAACCACAACTGCACAGCCCAAAGGAGACAAACGGCTGATGCAAACGGAAAACAATGCAGCAAAAGGAAGTCATTCTGTAAGGCAATTACTTTGTTCTTTCAGGGGCTTTTTGGGGTATCTTCTTTCCATAGAAAGTTTCCACTACAGTTATTTAAATGAAACTCGTGTATATTTTTGTCCTCAAACCTATGAGGTTGCATAGCAGGAGCTCTGCTGAAAATCAGTAAAACAACATACAATTGTGCTCAGGTCCAGGTTCTTTGGTCAGAAACATAGAGAAAATACCAAGAATGCCCCAGAACAATTAGTGAGTCGTTTTCTGAAACTAAAACCTGGAAAGACCTCAAAATATTATTTAGTGAAGACACTGGAGATGTTTTAGGGGGGACAAAACTGTTTGCAAGTGTGTGAAAAGTGAGAGCCCAAAGGTACCTGCAGAGGCACATACATGTTCATGGGATGGGGCAAAGCAGGGAAAGGGAAGAGTTGAATGAACATTAGGAAATCGCTCCACCAAGAGTCATCCCATCGCTTGAAACATCTCAAGGCTGGACAAACATCCTCACACTATCGCGTTGGAAACACTCCTTTTCAGGATGCAGATTTTCCTAATCATCATCTCCATTTTGGGCTCCAGCGGACTCAGCCATGGAGGAAAACAACACCACACAGGAGGAGCACAGTCTGGGTCAGAGCTTCAAACCTGAGCCTGAGCTTCCAAGTGATTTTGGGATGTCTGTGCCAGTCTCTGGTGCGCTGCCGGCCTTCCCCCGAGCGTGCAGATGGCTGAATATTAAAGCAGCTTTTGCTTCCTGGCACTGTGCAGCAATGCAGTGGCACGAACACAGCATATAAAAGACCATTTTTTTGCAGAAGATTTACAATCTACTTTTAAACCCTCTAAAGGGGTTAAATAACGTGGTGAGCACGGGTTTCTTGTGGAAAAATGACTCACAGGAAGGATGGCAACAATGCACTGCTATAAAATATTAAACATAATAGGTCTCTCTGCCCTGGACTGAAAGAATAAAAAACAAGGTAAGTGGACCTGTGTTTTTCTCCTGGTTCTCAAAGTCACTAATGGCCCTCTGGGTCTGTGAACAGATGTCAACAGCATACTGCAGGTACTGCAATTTACTCGCTGCAAATTATTGCCTGGCATTTAATTAAAATTTTATTGTGGCGATTCCCATCAGCTCTTTCCACAGCACCAAATGGAACAGACTGAAGTGGATCTTTCAGAGCAAACAAGCCCAGTTCATCAATAAAATACTGTAGCTCTGAAAGAGGAAAAGAAAGTGTGTGGTAAGAGGTTTGGTTATCTGACGTGTTTTCCCTGCGCGGGGGCCCTGCAGTGCTGTTCCCGGCACTGATGCCTGATCTGAACCAGCCTGAAGTCGGCTGTGGGACCAGTCCAGCACATGGATCATGTTCTTCTGCTTGGGCTCCTCACGGGTCATGCAGGATCCCTTTAGGACGGAAGAACCAGACCCAACAGTTCAATTGTCCAGCCTGGAAGAAAAGCACTTTTACTACAAAAAGCTCCTTATTCACAGTTTCGTCTCCCACGTCACAGACCTTTTAGGAACTATCCCAACCTGGTGGGAGTATCTGTCCACCTAATGGAAACTCATCAAAGATCTGTGCTTTTTTTCACCTAAACCAATGAATGACCATTCTCGCTCCCATTATAGCAGTGGGAGGCATGAAGGAGCTGGAGGGACAGACGTGCCGAGTGCTTTCAGTGGATGAAGCAGAGGGACCAGGGCTGCTCAGTCCCAGACTGCTGTTCCATGCACTCCACCGTGCTCAGATCTTGCAGTTTCAGCTGGAGCCCAGACAGGAGCACAAGATCACCTTTTCTCCTGTCCTGCACATTTTTCTGGTGGCTTCTCTAAAAGCCAGTAACTACAAGCACAAGTGTAGGAGACTCAGCAGCTCTGGGGCTTACACACAAGCTCCTATCTATCCCAGAGGTTCTGGAAATGATCAGGTGTGCAGAGGTCCCATAAGTGCCGTTGCTGCAAGGGAAGAAGAAAATTCCACGAGTATCTCATGAGATATCTCCTTCTGGGTCACAGATAAGTGATCCCAAATCCATGAGCAAAACAACACAGCTAAGGAAAAAAAACATTGAGTTCATGAAAGCTGATGCTTGATAGCACCAGATTAGCCTAAAACTCAGTGTCCTTCTACAAGTTGAGACCACCCTCGATTCTTCAAAAAACAGGGGGGAAAAGCCAAAAAACAAGACAAAACATCCTCAGCTGCTTGTGCATTTAGAAGGACTGCCCTCCTGATACCTGCACACATCCGCTGGAAGCCCTGAAGCACAAGACCCAAGGAAAGCGGAGTTCTCATGCCAAGGCTGCGGGAGAAGAAAGAGGCTTATGCACACACCAGCTCCAGGGCCAGGATGGATTAACACCATCATCTGCCCTGCAGCTCACAGTCCTGGGGAAAACACAGCTCTTTGGGCTTAAAATTAAGGGTCTCTGAAAGCCTGAAATACCCAGGGGCAAGCAGATATTAGCTCCTCTCCAGAGTCTCAGGGGTTAACACAAGCACAGCTGAGCTTCTCTAAACAAAGCTGCAAACCTCCCCCTCTAAAGGTATCTGTTGATGCTTTACCTCCCTGTGCAACTGCTCTGGAAAGTCAGGGGAGACAGAGCTAGAATGATGGATGCAAAATTAAAAGCTCAATAAATAATTAATTGCTGAGGTCATCAAATTGTACGAATCTGTCCATCTCGCTCTCTGCTCTCCTGTTAATCAGAAGAGTCTCTATTTCAATGGTGGGTGAAGTGGTCCTGGAAGAACCATAATTTCTGCACACCGCTGCCATGAAGCTTGTACTAGGTGCCATATAAATCAATAGTAATAAATCATTTGCTGAATGCTGTAAAGACTTTAAGAGCGTTAAGCAAACAGAATCCCTCCAGAGATCCCCAAATAAAGTGAGAGGTGAGTTTGAGTAACTTACTAAGATAATTATTAAAATGCAAACCATCAAATATGTATAACACAGACAAAACCTCCTTTCCTCTTTCCGGTATCAGCCTCTCCACAAACGCCAATGAAAAAGAGCACTCTTAAGTACCACAAATAAAATACAGGGCACTCATGAAAGCCAGCAAACCCACCTCACCGCCTGCCCACCGTAACCCTTTCTCTTCCCCCTCTCTTTACGCACTATCTCCCTCTGAGTTTTGCTTGCAGTAGTAAACTCCCTGAATCTGGGACCACGCAGTCAGCTTTTCCAATATGTGCAATTTCTAGTAGGTGATGGTGATATTCTGATTATAAATAACTGGTTAATGACGATGAACATGAATGCCCGGAATGAAAGAAGTTTATCCCGTGGTTGATGTGTTGCAAAGCTTGTTGCACCCTCCAGAGACAGGCTGCTGAGCCAGGTGAACTGATGGGATCCAGCGTGTCCTTGTCCTCCGACCAGCAGCAGCAGCAGCATAATCCACTCTCTGGGCTCGGCCAGATCAGCTCCTTGACAAGGAATAATGACCCCCAAAGTATGTGAAGCACAGAGGAGAAATATTAAGTTTATTTCTACACCTAAGGAGGAATTGGGGAAATTTAACAGCTCAAACTGTAGTTTAGAGAGGGTTAATAGCTGATGTTTGCACAAAATGCCAGTGCTTCATAACCTCAGGAAAGTGCTCAGGACCTCTCTAAAATTATTTTTAAAAATTCTCTGGAAGTTTCTTCCCAATTTGCAAACAGTGTTGTTACTGTATCCACGTTACCTGTGAGGAATACCGTGCTACTTGGTTAAGCACAGCCCATGCGTACCAGTCTGTTACTAACACGTTATGGTAAGAGGAGGCTGCCCAGCACCGGCGGCGAGCTGGCAGCAGCAGGATGAACATCCTCGTGGCTGTCTTTGGACATGGGATGACCATCGCCTTGGGTCCACGGCTGCACAGCACGGGAGGTGCACGCTCCAGCTACACGCCATCCTCTCCCAGCAGTTACATACTGCACAGTTTTCTCCCCAAATCCTGCCCGCACGTCAGGTGTGCTTCACCGCACACGAAGGTGCAGCACGGAAGCTCCTGTGTATGCAGAGCCAGGGTGAGACCCCGAGAGCAGGCTCCTGGCTGGAGCTGGCTCCTCCACCAGCGGCAGGTCCCAGGGGCTCTCCCACCCGCAGTCCTCCCCCCGTGCCACGGCACACAGGAGATGCTCCCACATCTTGGCGCGTCAGCATCCCAAATTCCCCCTCAGCTATGTGCTGAAGCCGTGCCCGTCTACTCTTTGTGGCCACAGTAGAGTAGGACACCCATAAATGTATCTAAAAAAACCCTCTCACAATAAATGACCTGCATCTGTAACTTCTCATATTTCTTTAATACAGTGCCCAGACCATCATTACTCTGCAGGCAGATCCCATCTATCTTCAAACTTTTTTCCTCTTCAAAAGAAAATCTGAGTTTAGTTTTTTTCCTGAAGCACCATCATACAACACAGCACTGGAGTCCAAACACCAAACTGCCCCTTTTCCAGCACACTGGGTGCTCTTCTCTGCCATTTCACTTTAGCTGTTTCTTGACTCCATTAGAAACACAGCCAGTAAAAATCTCCTGAAAACACTGTTCCCAATTAAAGTGAGCCCTTATGAAACCAGTATCACAGCCACTTGCTTAATGTATTTCTCCCTAGAAGAACTTACATGTTTCCTTGATGAACCCCCAAGCATAACAGTTTCCACAGTGATTACAGAAAAAGCAGCAGTGCCAGAAATAACATTGTTAAATGGAAAACATCCCCTGCGCTCGCTCTCACACATGCACACACCCATCGAGCGCAAACGGGCTCGCCGGCACCGGGGACAATTCCTCACGGTGAGAGCCCAAGCACTGAGTAGCCAGCCCAGTGCAAACGCAAACAGAGATGGAAATTGAGACAAAATACCACTTTTTAAGTAGGTGTCTTGGTGATGGCACATGGACAGGTACCCTCTACACACAGGCATGCAACAGCATACCCTTGAATAGACATATAATCCATGACCACATTCCAAAAGCAGCTTCCCAAGCACAATATTCAAAATAATTTACCTAGCAAGGCAGGACAAAATGATCGCTCCAGATGGTGTGTCCTGCCTTGTGAAAGGCAATTTTAGTTCTGACACAGACCTGCTGCAAAAGCAGGAAAGAAAAATACCAAGTATCGGAGCTTGTCTAAACCACCCTCCCTCGGCACTCACATTTATTCACTTATTTGAGGTCTAAGTCATGCAAAGCTGCAGTTTCCATTCACGTGAAACTGTGTGTGCGTTTTCAGGATGCTGCCAAGCTCCTCTTCCCTGCTCCGGGCAGCCGCTCTCTGCACACCGGCAGACCACAGCACCGTCCCCACCGCTGCTGTGACTGGACTGACATCTCTTGACTTTCCTCATTTATTTACCAAAATAGAGACGAGGCTTTCAGCAAACACCTTTCCAAAGCTATTTTCAGCAACAAGTGCCCTCACCAGCTTCAAACTCCTTACTGGCTTATTGCTCTCATGAAAATAAAAATATTCACTTTTTTTTGTTGTTAAAACCTAACCTTTTTGCTCACTGCCAGGGCATCAGTTCCTGCCCCCTCCCCACACCCCTCACAAACATCTTCTCTTTCTTAGCTCTCTGTCCCCTTGTCCTTTCAGAGTCCTCACCAGCCAGGAGCCTTGTTTTGCCTGGGAAGAACTCAACACACTTATCTGTGTAAAAAATGATCACATTTATCACCTTGATTTGCATTAGAAATTATTAAAGTACATGACCAAACTCCTGTTCACTTGGGAAGGTAATGCTCTAATTTAAGATGACAAAAATGGGTTCAAAAAGAAAAAAAAACTCTAAACAACAATGTCCAGCTTAGATTTTTTTGTGGTAGGTTTTGTGCTTGACACGACTGACGCATCCACAACCAGAAGCCTCCCAGAACTGGATACATCCCTGACTGCCAGCAAAGACTTATTTCCAGTTCACAAGAAATGGGATTTGAGGATTTCTGTTATATTCACACACTTCATTTCTGCCTTTACACCTGTTTACTTAAAAAAAATTTAACTGCTGGTTTAACATTTTGGCATACCATCTCCTACCTTCTGAATAATTCTGAATTCTGATTAATGTAAATACGAACGCAAAGTATTTTCTAACTTTGCAGCAAATCCCCACAGGTGGATGACAGATCAAAACACGACGGCAGCAGACCATGTCTACGGCAATGAATTACAGGCAGAATCAAAAAGCAACTATATTCCATGGAGACTATAAGGCAACCAACACCTCATCTGGGACTTTCCCTTAACTTCTTTAAAGACCTAAAACCTGCATAATGCATAACAAAACCAACACTGCAGGCTTTTTCTTCAGCAGAAAAACAGCACAGCGCTGCCTTAGGGTTATGAAAAAATTCTTCAGTTTGGCAGTAATAGTTTTAGCCTTCTTCGCTTTACTGTTTCTGAATGCAAACGGCGCCATTCAAAGCAGGTTTGCAAAAGCAGCAAGGGTTCGGTTTTAATAAATGCTCCTTGAATTAAAAAGGATTACCTTAGTAATGATACAAACCACGGCAGTAAACTCATTAGACAGTGAGTCATTGCTGTAGGATGCGATCAGATGTGAAGATCCAGCCTGTGCTGCTGGCAGGTCTACTCGTACAGTGCAAGGAAGATCTCAGGCGATTCTTGGATCTCTTTTACCCAGTTTGGCAGTTTTTTGAGTAGCTGCTGGGCCATCAGGGCTGCAAAGCAATAGCTTCCCCAGCCTAAAGTGCTCGTGAACCCTAAGTGTGAATCTTTACCATAATACGTTCTCATAGTTATTTGTAGTCATTCACTGTAGCGTGAAACACTTAGAATATTATTTAAAATAGTATCAATTTACTTTTATTTAGCATTTTTCACACTGGTGGAAAAAACTCTGTGGTGTTTTACAAACTGCTGCGGCGGGAGTGTGGCAATGCTCCTGAGAGGGAGGGAGAATATTTTTAACCCCATTTTACAGAAGTGGGAACTGAGGCACGCACTTTTCCACAGAAGGATATTGGCCAGAAACACTTCTGAATTCTTGCAGGACAACTTCCAGCAGAGATCCTCACTTCCAGAAGAAATGTACACTTATTCCAGACTACAGTGGTCACACTGTTGTGTCCCAGCCAATTTTCTCACGTAAACAGAGTGGTGAAACAGTGGGGAAGAGTGGTTTCTCTTCAGGTTTTGTTAATTTTAGCCTGCGAAAGTCATGAAGGAAATACCTGAGCACTACGGGCAAGTTTGCGGGAGGTAATTAAACACCCAGCCCGACTTCCCTTCCAATTCCGAAAAGCTTCACATTCTTCTGTAGATATCTACAACTCTATTTTTGCACTTGGTTCTAGCTTGACCTTTTATTGCACTGTTTTGTTCCAAAGTCAAACACTCTACATCTTAAAAATGAAAGCATTTTTCTCTGAAACATGACCAAAATTTTATTTTCCTCTTTGAAATGTGCAAAGACCCAACGCATCTTTGGTGGGTTTGAATACACACAAGAATGCTTTGTCCTGCCCCTACCAGCCCTGACATCCTCCGCAGCAGAAACCTCCCAATTCAGACCAGTACTCCGGCTGGGATGCCAAAGAGGCCTCAAATTTGAGTAAAGAAAACCCTTAGCTGTTTTCACGTGTACAAAGAATAACTGCTGTGAAGAGCTTTTCTAAGGAAAGCCACTCCAGAAACACCACTCAGTGACCTTCCTCCCGAAGGATGCATCCCCTTAAGGGACAGGCATTACCTCTCCATCGTTCCTCACACCCAGCCAGCTCATCACCCATAACTGGTCCCTTGGCAGCTGGCACAACCCGGTGTGGCTGCAGTGCCTCCAAGGGAGTTTATCAGATTTACATCCTCGTGGCAATAGGGTGGCAACTGCAAATTACCAGCCCGTTACAGAGCCACAGCTGACCCAGCCCAGCAGCTGCTCTTGCTTTACAGGTGGCGGGTGTCATCCCAGTGCTTTCTGAAACATGTGAACTTTATGAAACTTTTTTATTTTTTATTTCTATTCAACTCAATTTTAGCCCCATCTTCAGTTTTTCTATAGCTTTAAGTTATGTTAGTAAGTCTCCCCAGAAGGGAACAAACCCAAAAAAAACTGAATAAAGGGCAGGAGGGAACACAGGAAACCCGTGGGCAGCTATTTAAAGAGTCGGCGATGCCTCATGGAAAACTCTGAAACACATTCCTGTTAGTGACAAACACACTGCTTCTGCCCCAGGTCACTCGCTGCATCCCCTGGAGTCCTCACCGCCTCACCCTGAGCAGCAGGGAATGGGGAGAGCCTCTCTATCCCACACCTTTTCCTAGGCATCTCCCAGCAGCTTGGGGCAGGAGGAACCACCCAGAAGTCCAGGGCCCAGGATGTTCCTCCCAAACCCCTTGAAAGCTCCTAGAAGCTCTCTGAGTTTCACAACATGTTTTGTGAACCTTGTACCCCACTGCCTAAATAACAACCACTCATCAACCTTCACCAGGTGAAACGGCTGGAGATGGCACGCCACCACTTCCAGCAGTGACGCAGACCTCTGAAGCATTCAATCCACAATTTATCTTACTATATTACTTCTGGGGAGCACATGTCCAGTCACACACTTACCTAGTTGGCCTTTTACCACAAGACTATATCCCACACTGAGTCGGGAACGCAACCAGTTCACAACCCAGCACCCCTTGGGTCCCTTTGTCACCTCTGGCTCATGGTTCATCATGATTTTGATGACAGACAGGGCTATCAAGAGAATAATCATACACCTGAAGATAAAGAAGGCCAGTCCATATATACCCAAGACTTAAATCTACTAGTAATTCTTGTGAAAAGTGACAGCAGGTGGTTATAGAATTAACGGTTGTCTCTTGTGCCTTTTGAGTTCTGCAAAGCAGTGAACTGCCCTTCAGGAGAAACCATCTGAACAATGCAGAAGTTGGATTTCAATCTGGACGTAGCAGCGTGGCAGTAAAGACTTCAGGGAACTACTAGACTTAAAACCGGGTTTGCTAGGAAAAGGGCCAGGCTCAATCTTATTGGATTCTCCTGAGGTTTCCCCTCTAAACTGCACCACCGAATGAGGGCTCAGCAACCCCTCCAGGTCTCAATGCATCTGAAGCAACGTTAGCAGAGAAACGCAAATCCTATGTCTGAACTCAGCTGGATCTAGCCAATTTTTGACACACCTTGCCTTCCTGCCTAAAATCTGTAGGTCTAATGGAGAAGCAGTGCAAAATAACTGAAACCCCAAAGCCTCCCAGGGCTGCAAAGCCTGAGTAACAGTTTAATGAGCAGGCGACCCTCCAAAGCCTGAGGAAGAAAAAAGGGAAGGTCTGGATAAGTGGCGTGGAAAAGACAACTTAGGATCTGGAGACGGAGGAGCTGCTGAAACTGAAAACCTCATTTGCACAAAAAGGATTTTTATATCATCTGTGTATAATAAGGTTTCCCACAATGCTGAAGATGCTCTACTCCGAGTTTGTACCAGTGGCTGACCCGCCTGCTCATTCCTATAGCGATGCCCTACAAGCGCCTTGTGCCTATGCGGGATGGTACACGGGCTTGAGGAACAAGCAGTCCTTGCTTACACCAAGTCCATTTTGGGAAGGTAGGAACTTGATCTCACTCTTGTTTTCCTCTTAGTTATTTATCCCTGCTTAAAAGTCGCTGAGCAGTTCCCAGAACTTTCCTGTACAACTGAAAAGAAAAAAAAAAAAAGCTTACAAAAATACCATCCAGGTGTATTTAAATGGGTTAGTTACTGCTCCTCTTAGGGAAAAGGCTTCTCAGAAGACTGCCATGCAGTAAATGCTCGGGGACGTCTCTGCTCATTCAGCTCTGCGTGGCAGATTTCCTCACCTTACCCTGCTGCACGTGCAACCCCTGTTCACCTTCTCAGAAAGCTCCGAAAAGCGAGCAGTAAGCAAAAACCAGTGCTACATGAGCTAGTCACAGCCTGGACTTCCTAGGGAGAAGGGGTTGGGCTTGGTTCAGGGCTTTGCAGAGAAAATGAGGCAACGTAGAGGATAAGGAAGATTTATTGCACATTTACTTTCACCAAATGTTTTTTGAATGACTGAATAATCCCCTAGTCCCTTTAACACAGGCCCTCCCTGACACACAATGCGTCTTTTGATGCTCATTAAAAGGTTCACCTTATGCAGGCATGTAATTAGAGCCGGGCAGGATAAAAATTTCCATTCTGATTACTGCACCGATTATAGAGACCAAGATCCCAGCTGACTGTGCAAAGCCAGCCTGGGAAAGACCATTTTCTTGAATTCAAGTCATGGCACAGCGGGAGCACTAATCACAACTGTCCTCTTGCAAGGTGGTCTCGGCAGAGCCCAGGAGAGGGGGCACCAGTGAGAAATCGGTCTGGTTTAACAAGCGAAAGGTGGGAAGAATTCAGCAAGTGTAATGGGCAGAATGGAAAACAGAATAAATATTTCCCTGCATCCCAAGTGGCCCTACTGACTGCAGGTCCCAGCAGAGCTATAAAGATCTGCTAACAAGCAGCCTTTCTAAAGTCAGAGACAATGGTGTTGAATGTATATTTTAAATAAATGGCTTTCCTTTCCAGAGGGTTTTTTTTTTTTTTCCCCTAAGTTTGAACCCCCTTGCCAAGAAACCAAATGCTTTAAAGCGCTTTAGAAACGGCGGGTCTGCTGAAACACTTTTTGCATTCAACATGTGCAGCCAAATGTGGCCAGAAGTTATGACGGCAGAGCTCCTCCGAGCACAGAGTCAGCAGGAACCTCGGTGATTAGGGGAGACGGAGGAAGCCGGAGGAAAGCCAGCTTTCTTAACGCAGAAGGAGCTACCCGACATGGCCATGGGACTTTGCCAGTGACGTATAGCAAGGGAGTTCCCAGGAGCCCCTCATTAATGACCTGCCACCCAATCAACAGGATGGCCGCGGTGATTTCCCCAGCTGGGATACACTTCCCTGCTCTCTCCGATTACTGCTAAACCACCCATGTCAGCGATGCCTTATCCCCGCAGCTCGGGAAAGGTTTCTCAACAGCGCTTTTGTTGTTAACTTCAGAATAAATATTATTTTCTAAACTGTTTCTCCAGGGACTCACCCCACCGGATCCCCTTAGTAGTCCCCCACATCCGACCACGCTCACACAAACTGCAAACTACGCAGGCTGAACACTGAGCTATTCTATTGACTGCTGCCGTATATTTTTCAAGAGCAAACTCCAAACATTTCTGAGTTTGCTCGCCCACCGGTCTCCTCTCTCCTCTGCCCCAGCTGCGAGAACGTGCTTTTGCGCAGTTGGGAAAACCAAACAAGCAGAACCTGCGGTCCTGTCTCTCCTTTTTCTGCCGCTCGTGCACCGGGAGCAGCCACTCATCAGGGCAGGGGGGACAGAAATCTTGTGAGGGTCCCTTGTTAAGATGCTAAAAGCACAGTAGAGAAGCTGCAGTGGGACACACAAATGTTTCTGAAATGGCTGATGTCTGACACAGAGAAATTAGAAGTGCCTATTGTGGATTAGGGTGAAAATGGTCAGTCACAGTGAGTGAGTCCCCTTCCTTTATGTTGCAAGAGCTTCCCCAGCAGAGAGGGCTCCTCAAAGGCAATTCTCAGGGGCTGCACCACACTTCTGCATGTGCTGAATGTGTCCCAGAGGACACAAAGCCCAGACCTGCTGCAAGCAGTTTGGTGGTAACACATTCATTAATTAATCAACTAGTAACTTCTGGAAGTTTTTCCCTTGATGCACAGTTTACACAAGTCCTCTACAGATTCTGTTTCTCCTGTCCTTAATAAGGACTGCGGTGAATCCTTCACCAGCCCAAGCAGCCTGACGGCAAGCCTTGGAGGCAGAAGGCTTGTCTTCTCAGAAGCAAGTCAGGACAGCACATAGCAACCCCCACCATCTCCTACAGCAGTATCCCTGCATCCTCCATCTGAAGGATTCTGCTCTAGGGATGAAAGAAATCGTATTTCCACGACCCCTTCAGTTAGACCTGTTTGCTGCGAAGGGGAAGGGAGGAAGGGGATGGGGGCAACAGGACTCACTGACCGGGCTTTGGAACCTCCTGACACCTGTAAGCCAAGCGAGAGTCACAATGTCCCACCCCCCCCCAAAACCACCTATTTGTAGTGGGAAAATGCTCTCTGACAGCATTGTGAACATTTTCCTGCAAGAGTCAGAATGAAAAGTTCCTGAAGCACTGAGGTTGTCAGAAAAACATGACAGTCCCCAACAAGCACAAACAGCTTCCCAGGGGATCGCTGAAGCCAAATAAAATTCAAGATGGGAGTTACGACGAAGAGGCTATCAGGACATCCAGACAGCGAAGGTTAAAACCAGCTCTGCGCACTGACACTAATAATCTTTCAACACCAGGGAAACTAAAAGCCTGTAAGCTACAGGTTATCCTCTAGCAGTGGAGCAGGGTTTGGATTGTATTGCTCACACCATAAATCACCGTGTCAGCTGCCCCAGCCATTTCCACTTGCCAGAGTGTAATTGGGTAAAAGTGGCAGGCGCTTTCACGCCAATTAGCTAAAGAACGAGGAGCAAAAAAAAAAAAAAAAAAAAAAATACAATAATGCACGGTGCCTTTTTCCGGAATAACAATCCACACATTTGCATAGAGCAGCTCAGCGCGTGTCTGCATTTCTGATCGCACCTCTGGGTGCATCAAAAGCGTTATTAATTTCCATCGAGGAGGATTAAGAAGCTTAAATCGTTAGCACTCATTTACTCAGACTTAATGCATTTTTAAAGCTGTCTCATTTTATGCTGATGTGCAGGTGCTAATCAGAAGCGCTTAAAAGGGATCAAACACCCAAAGGGTCAGCCCGCAGGTACAGGCCCTCTGCAGCCAGCAGGTCCAACCTCCTCCCCTGCCTGCAGAAGCCCCGCAGATATTTTGGGCTCTGGGGTGGGAAAGTGCTCGCCGGGAGCCCGGGCGGGGATTTTCCTCTCGCAGCTCCGCTCCCATCACGTGTCGCCCAAGAACAACCCCTCCGCTCCCCACTTGCTTTCCTGTACAAGTGATAAGGAGGAAATCCGTCCCAGACAGACAGACAGACAGACAGCTCACCCCTGCCACATGGTGCAGCCAGCGAAAGTCCCCAGCTCTCGGCACCTTAATTAGAGGTGGCCGCCAATTAAGAGCGGAGCTGCAGCTTACGCCGGTGCCAGGGCAGCACCCGGGCTGGCTGGCGGCGGATCAAGAGAAACAACCCCTCCGTGTTTACAGTATCCAGTAGCCCGACACCCAGTAACTCCTGGTTACTCATTGCAGTGACCTCATCAGCGAGACGTGCCCGTGTGTTACAAGTGCTCTTAATTACGCCTCATCGGCTGCGCTTCCCTCTCAGCGCTGACCGCGGCTGCTACCAGAAAAAAAAAAAAAAAAAAGATAAATAAAATATATATCTCTCTCAAAGCACGCACACAACCACCACCACCCCCAGCAGCGAGTGCCTGGAATGAAGCGATGGGATTTGTTACCTGCACATGCCCCCCGCACGGCAGCCGCGGCTCTCCCATGACTCTGCCCGGTGAGAGGTGGGGACCCTGGGACTCCAGGGGGATCTTCTGCCGGGCTGCAATAGAAAAGGTTAGTTTAAAGCTCCTTATTTGGGCAGTGATGTAAAGGGAAGTTGTTCAGGCAGCGCCTCCCCCTTTTTCCATTCACTACACATTGTTTCCTGTTGTCAAGCAGCTGCTGTGGCTCTGGGCACAGACAAGGGAATCCTGCAGCCCCCGGCTGCTGCAGGAGGCGCTGCCCGGTCCCGGCTGCCCACGCACGGGGTGGGGGGGGAGCAAAACCCCTCCGGGCCGGAGCACGGGAGCGGCTCGGAGATGGGCCCGGCCCCCCCGCCCCGCACACGCCAGCGCTTTCCACCACAAAAGCGGCTTCTTGCCTGGGGGGGGGGGGCGGGGGGGGGAAGGAGGAGGGAGCCCCGGCCCGGCCGAGGGAGCGCGATGCCGGCACGGCGCTGCCAGAGCGGCTCGCCCGCCGCGCCGCCTCCCTCCCCTCTCCATCCCTCCCTCGCCGCCTTCCTCCTCCACATCCTCCTCCTCCCCTCCGCAGCTGTCCCGGCTCCCCCCGCCTCGCTGATCCAGGCGCTCCCCCCGCGGCAGCCGAGAGCTGCCCTTCCCCGGGGCTGCGGGAGCGGGGCGGGGGGCACACACATGGGGGGGGGGATGCTATCCCGGAGGGGACCCGTGAGCACACACCCCCCCCCTCCCCCGAGGCTGCAGGAGGGGCCGGCGGGGCTGCCCACGGGGGGCCGCGCCGGGGTTTCCAGCGGAGGGAAACTCCGCGGGCGCGGAGCGGGGTGCGCAGCGCCGGGCACCGCCGCGGGAGCCGGGACCCGCGCCCGCTCAAACTGCCTGATGTGCTCCCCAGACGCACCCACCCTTTCCTTTCGTCTTCTTTTTTTTTCTTTTTCCTTCTTTTTCCTTCTTTTTTTTCTTTTTTTTTCTTTTTTTTTTTTTTAAGTTATCACTGCCGTGACACACTGCAAGCCTGAGCCCTTGCGCTAAAAGGGGGAGACAAAGTGCTCCTTCAGACGGCTGCAGGCAAAGCAAAACGCTCAGGCAGGCGAGAGCCGCAGAGCGTGTCCCTCTCCCACGTGGTGATGGCAAAAGGGCTCCGGTGGCGTTTGCCCTGGCTCCCGAGCGGGATCCCGGCTCCGGGCAGCCCGAGGTGAGCTCAGAGCACCGAGCCCTGGGTTTTCAGCTGGGGAGAAGCAGGCTGGGGGGTTTTTAGAAGAAAGCAGTGGAGTAGCCGTGCATCCCAGGCTGTGTTTACATTTGAACTATATGTGCATATTCAGCAAAATGTTTCCTGCGTCTTCCGTAGTCATTAGAAGTGCTGCTGTAGATAGGGTTTTGCTGGCAAAAATGAGAACTCTTGTCAAGATTACTTATTTTTCCCAGCTCATCAGTAGATGCCTGATAACTGCCTGCCACTGCACGGTGTGCCTGGTAAAACACGTCGTGGTGAAAACAGCTCTACCCCAGAGCTGACACAGCCATCCTAGCAAAACTGCATCTCAGAGCTCCTTTTCTAATGCAGGCTATGCAAAAAAAATCACTAGTCCAAAAAACCCCACCCCACCCCCCCAAAAAAACCCACTATTACCAAGCCTACGTTCCTAGCTGACTCCAGATTTTATAAAGTCAGGGTTAAGTCAAAAAAAAAGTCACCTAATGATGATGTGAGGTCTCTATGATGGAAAGAATTACGCTGGCAGCCAAACAAGAAACGTAGCAGGATGTGCTTTTTGGGGTGAACATCAACAGAGTTGTCGTTTCACTCAGAAAACAACATGTTGCTTTTCAGGAGAATCAAGGATTGGAAACCTCCTACCGAAACACCAGTCTGGCTCATTGCCAACCGGCCACAGGGCAAACGCCGTGTAAACTGCATCCCCAAAATGCTTTTGGTGTTAAAAATGAGAAAATACCATGTTACACATGCACTTTCTGTGAACATATTTCCTCAATAGCCCAGTTTCACACCCAATTTCAGCTTCTCTCGTTCCAGACAGAAATGAGAATTAGAGGGTGATGTAAAAATGCTTCATAGTTTTATTTGTTTAATTTTGCTCCCGTGCTGCCCCGGTCTCCCCCCTCTCTCTCAGCCTCGGTCACTTTGGCGTAAGCAGGTGCAGTTGCTTAAGGTCTTTAAGGAATTGTACGGATGCAGTCAGACACTGGATACGCTAATGGGCCCACGAGGACTCTCAACCTGTGCATGTGGAGTAGCCTCTACCCTCCCAAACCTCACTTGATAAACACTGAAATTGGGTGTGTTTCCCCCTCGAGCAAACTTTCACATCGGGGCTGGCTGCAGTTACAAAGCTGCTCCGTCCTGGTCGCTGGGGTTACGGCCCCAGCTGCACATCCAGTTTGCTCCTGGCCACAGAGAGCAGATCGCGTCCAGAGCTCTGCACAGACCGACTCTGGTTTGCTGGGCCAAAATCAGTAAAAGCAGGTTTGTCACTTAAAGGTCAGGTAACGCAACCCGGACTGAGCAGGGGACTGTGGCGATAGAAGGGACTGGATACAGCAAGGCATCCACTTCCTTCATCAAATTGGACTTGAGTATTTGGACAGACACGTAATAAATGAAATACAGCTCACGGGAGCATGGACAGAAACGCAAGGACCCCTAACCAGAAGCAAAAGCAGCCACCAAAGGTGTCTCTCAATTACTCCGTGGGGGAAAATCAATTACATTCCGGTAATTCCGTAAACACCTCAAATTCCAGCAGCAGCCTCACGATGGTTCTGATTTTACTAGGCCAGACAGATCATCTCCTCCTGACACATCTATGATCTTCCTTCCTTTTTTTGCACATGGGGATGAACTGAGAACTGGCTGGGAGAAGCACTTACTAAAATACAGCCTTCCAGTCTGAAAGGGCAAGGGCACACAGCGTGCCTCTGAGAGCCTTCAGCACCTCTGCCACGATAAACTCTCTCTCCTCAGAAGACACAGCCCCAGGAATTAATGAAAACAGTAGCAAGGTGCTAATGTTGCTTATAAAGTGCACCACACAGCACCAAACATGAGTACATTTAAGATTTTCACCAAAAAAAATATTATGGATTTTTAAATTTTATTTTTAACCAGCATCCTTGACTCCACCCACCACACCAAACACCCAAACGCCCTCCTCCCAGTTACCGAGGTTGATCTGTGTGCTCCAGCACCCAAACAGGTGGAGGTATTTTTCCCCTGAACAGTACAAACACGGCCATTCAAGGCAATCAACACAAAGGTGTTTGCCCCACGGTGGCTTTTCTTAGGTGGAAGAGTGCGGTTTTGCTTAAATGGGAAAACGAGGGACCAGGTTCCCCCGAGACTCCTCTTCCCGCTGCAGGGTCAGGAACACATGGGGTTAAGTTCAGGCCACGGTGGGCAGTTTTGTGGAAATCCTTTGTTAGAATCCAGCATTTAGTCAGGAAAGGGACTGTCCTCAAGTCCAGGATGGTTAAAACAACCACATCTCACTCCTCATTTAAAGGTCAGACTCTTCCTCCCCTTGGTGTTTAGACTGGTTACGCTGCCTCCCCATCCTTCACCCACCCCTGTTCACCTCAGCGTGGCCCAGGGTGTGCAAAAATTACCCGCTGCCTGAAAAGGCCTCTTTGAAACTGTTCCCACCTCTTTTTTTTTTTTTTTTTTTTTTTTTTTTTTGAGCTCTATTAGTTTTTCCACCATCCCTGCTGCTGTGCAGGAGTTCCCAGCGCTGTGCTCCTCCTTGAGCCCCCCTCAGTGCTCTGCACGCTTCCAGCTGGTCCCTACCTCATCCCTCTCTTCCCTGTTGCTAAAATGCTTTAACAGAAGCTGAAAGCATGGTCAGGACTTTCAGCTTTTCCATACACATGACTGCTAGAGCTACCATTTGAGTAACCCAGTGGGAAAGGAGGTTCCCCGTAAAGAATGCTACAGTGTGGGAATCAGGGATTTTCATATTTCTCCCACTGATTTGCTGTGCAACTATCAAGTCACTTCACCTTTCTGTGTCTAAGTCTTCCCATCTGGGGAAACTATCTGGGGACTTACAGATGCTGTTGTGTTGTTTTTTTTTTTTTTTTTAAAGCCCCTATGCCCAAGAATGAGCAATCACGCTCCTGATGGAGGGGGGGGACAGGGAATATGGTTTTCATGTCATCTTTCCCCTTGGGAAAGATGGAGCAGCAGAAACATGTGAATCAAACGTGTTTCAGATATATTTAACAACCTTTTACAACCTGAACTGTAAATCCCTAAAAGTGAAACGAGATCTTCAGAAGTTTTAGGCTCCGTCAGCACCACCGACAAGCCCTGAGCTCCCCCTGCTCCTGGAAATCCCACCAGGCACCTTTCCTGAGGTGTGTTTATTTTGAACAGTCTGACCCCAGAAGCCCACATCCCTTTTCAGCCATCACATCAGCAATCAGGAGTTTAATGCCCACTGAAGGGCAGCGCCCACTGGGCTGCCTGAGAGTCTCGGTCCCCCCCGCTGTGGCTCAGCTCCCCCCAGCTCACCTCGGCCCTGGACCTCAGGCACCACAGGAGCTCTGCGTCTCACTTTCCACATCTGCAAAATGGGAATAACAGCGTTCCTTAACTCAAAAGGTCCCTGTGCTTGTTAAACATTTCAAAAGCATGCGGGAGAATCTTCAATTATCCAAAAAATCACTGCAAAGTTTCATTATTATTCCAACACTTACATTAAAGACACATGTCCTGGTAAGTAGCAGGCATGAGGAATCATTATGCTAATTTTAGACAGAGCATCTGCTCAATGTTAAATCTGAAACTTTGTCTCGAAGAAATAATTTAAATTATTTTTCTTCAGAATTGACATTTGTCAAACAATATGTTGCGAATAGACATCGCAGCCAACTATGAGTAATCCGAGCGAGCACACGTACTCTGCCACGGCGAAAAGCGCTCGGGGAGAGAGGTTGCTGCATTTTGGCATGGCAGGAATTAATGAGTAAAATCGCCAGGCTGACGTGCTTCCTGCCTCCAAGCCATCCCTGCCAGCTTCTGCCGGTGGCACAGGCCGTCTCCTCGGGGCTGTGTGTTCTCCAGCCGCCTCTGCCCCCTCCTTCCACCTTCGCTCCCAGCCGCCGGGGTTGCCCAAGCTGCCAGCTCCCTGCCTGCTCCCAGTTCTGCTCAGCATCTCCCAGGGAGAGGCTCGGCTGGAAACCTGGGACCTCTCCCTTCAGCCGTATGTGTACTATACAGACCTTAAGCAATGTTTATTGCACCGCTGGAATAATCTACATACATGTCTTCGAACACCATCTTACCCTATTTTAATTTTTCTGCACAAGCACCTGAGCAGCCTAATCCAGTTTTGCAAAGTACCCGGGTACAGGAGATAGCATCTTCAGAGCTATCAGCCCGGGCACTCTCAGTTGCCAGCCCTGTTTGCACTGGGGGAAGGGACTCTGCTACCTTCCAGCACGTTTTTTCCCTTCCCTTCTGTTTTTCTGTACAACCTTCCTATTAATTTTAGGCCAGTCGTTTCCAGCGTGCCTGGGGAGCCCTGGGGATCCAGAGGCAGCTTCTAAGGGTTTTGTGAGTTGTAACTAAGAAAAGCAAACCCAGCGCCTGGAAGCTTAAATTTGCCATGCAAATGACTGCACCCCACTGTAAAAATGTAAGATTTACAAATCAAAAAAAAAAGGTTGGAAACCACTGACATAGACCAATATACAGTAAACACCCCAATAACCACATCAACATGTGTGACACAAGGTATTACAGAGCAGGTCCACATCTAGCAGAATGGGTGTCTATACATAACAAGCGTTAATTTAAAAATTAAATAAGCATTTTTACCGTATACTTTGAATTACACTGTGTACACAGGAGTCATCTCTCCCCCAAAATAGTACAAAAATACAAGTTCCATTTTACTTTTAAGAACTGAAGTTAAATGGTCACAAATTGCCATCATAGTGTCTAGTGGATATGGTCTTTTGAATTCTCCCTAGTAGAGCTCCTAAGTTCCATTAGAAATTATTCATCTCAAATATCCTAAATGCTTGTTTATAAAATCAGCCACTGATCCCTGAGCCATCTCCTTTTTGGCAGTACCATATATATATTGTCCACAAGCATTTGTCTGCCTTTTAGACAAAAAATGCTGTAGAAACAGCCACCAAAATTCACTCGTGCTGCCTAAAACCTGTTTCTGCTTTATTTTGACCCTGACAACACTTTTCAAGTAATCGCAATAATCTCTGACTGTGAAATTATCAACTGTCCCATGCAAATATCCTGCTTAGATTCATTTTCCCTTAATGAAAATGAATTTCCCTTCATGGCAAAGGATGAATTCCCAAGCAGGGGGATCACTATGCCCAGAACCCCCCGAGGCCTCCAGGAGACAGGGAGTAAAAGATGTGAGTGGCAACCAGCAGTGAGATGGGGCTCCCAAGCACCAAACAGGAAACAAAACAAAAGAAATTAATGGCTAACAAAAGTATAAATAAAATACTGAAAGGGTGGGGAAGGTAATAGAGAAAAAAAAAAAATAACACACACCCTGGAGAAAGATTCTGCGTAAAAGAAAACACAGGTCTGGACCTTCCACGAGTGTGGATCCCTTCACTCCCAGTTTACTCCAGTGCAAGTGAGAGCTGAGTAACATCCAAAGCTTTTTTGCTCCATTCTCCCTCATCATGTGCCTCGCTACCCGGTCACACCAAACCACCAACCACCAGCAGCAGAGTGTGGTCCAGCCGAGGCAGCGTGATCCGGGATGTCCGTGCCCTTTGGGAAAAACAGCGTGGAACAGCCCCGAGCTGCTCGAGCTCACGGGTGCTCGAGCACCCAGTGCTTTGCCGGGTGAGCTGTGTCATCCGAATGCCATCCTCAGGGCCTGCGACGGGCTTTGAGTTTTCAGATGAGCTCCAGGTTTTAAGTCACACATCCCAAACCCACTGGCACTCGGACGTGAGTACTCCGCTTGCAGCTTGTGCATCTTGGTGTGTCTCAGCAGCTTGTCAGCGTGCTGCACTTCACGTGCAGTGGTGTAATTACAGGTGGGCTTAACCCAAACACTGCCATCACTTGTGTTTTAGAGGAAAAGATATAGCTGGCTGCTTCTTCCACCTCTCCAGGGCAGCATCCCGCTGTAGCTGCTGCCGAAGGGCCCCATCCTGCAGCTGAGGCAGAGGAGGAGGCAGCAGCCGCGGGCAGCGTGCCCCGTCTTGGACCTCTGGCTCTTGCTCGCACTCTGCTCCCGTAACAGCCCACTCTGGGGTTACCCTGCTCAGCCCAACTGACCTCGCTGGCACACGAGCAGAGAGGGAAGCTGGGCACTGCCCCATGGGGCTCAGCGACTCTCAGTTCAGTTGCAGGATTTTTTCGTTTGCTCCAGCTGAACTGACAGTCTGGTTTACTAGTTTTAAAAATTTCCCCTCGGCACCCAGACCTTTGGCTGGATGCTCTTTCAATATCATCAGTATGTTCAGAGATAAGCATGAAAGTTTTCCCAACCGTTTGCCCATTCATATCAATGGAGTAATTCTGAGGTTGAATTTTGCCCCAGATTCCCAGTGGTGTTTAAATAGGACAATTTATGCTGCACGTAGCCATAGACTTGCCCAGGAAGAAGTAAAATAATGAACGACACAAGAAACATTGAATAATGCATCCTCATTAGAGAAAAACTAGATTAATCCTGAAGTGCAGTCTTAAATGAGGCTACATCATGAAACGGATGAGTACAAGGCCTGGACAGAGGTGGACATCAACAGCTTTTATTTTCTTCTAGAGACAAAACACTCATACACTCCCTAAAACTGTCTCCTCTGCTAGGAACTAAGGACAAACAACTTTTACTACAGTCCTTCCAAATCCAGTATATTAAGCAGCAATTAGAAACTCTTAAAACTTTTAAGGCTGTAACATCAGCAGTGCAGTGTGTGTTTGGCCTGAAACTCCACAAATACCCATATACTGTGAAGCTAGGTAATAACGCATCAGTGAATTTTCTTGGAAGAATTATTTCCCATGACGAGAGCTCTACCAGAAGCTTCTGCTGCCCTTTGCATTAATTGCATTACCTCATTTCTGCTTCTTGCTAAAGAAACTTGCAACATTTTGTCAGCTCGTATTCTCTCTTTCAAGTCAGAATTAGCAATAGAAAACCAAAATAGTTTTATTAGTGGACTGTGTCCTTTTAACAAACTTCAATAATAAAACATCATAAGTTTTGCATCTGTGGCTAAACGCAACAGGACCTGGGGGGGGTGCGTTTGGCCACTAACAGACAGCATCTTTTGATGGAAGCTCAAGGGAGAGCAGGCAGCAGCCTAACAACACCGAAAAAGGACAAAAAAAAAGCATCGTTCAGGCAACAACCATAACTTTATAGTTAAGAGTCAGTTGGGGTTTTTTTACATTTGTAAAGCAGGGATTTCAGTTCTTTTGATGTATAAGAAAATGCATGCAGCACAGCTTCTCCAAATTTACAGCATTTGTTCTTTAAGTGTAGAAATATGCATCCACTGAATAACGATGTTAGAGCTGGTGCAAAACTAGTTTCTGCAGCAAGCTTGTCTTTGTCCTAACCAACCTCACAGCACAGTAACGTTGGCTCTGAAATGCTTTGTGCAAAGTTAAAATTCAGTAAAATCCTAAACATAGACTACACTAGGAAAAATATAATTAAGCACGATTATGAATAACTGTTGTACCTAATCAGTGCGCTCACCTACGTTACATCAGCTACTTAGTACAACCTCTCTGATTTACCGTGGCCACGCGTTCACCAGTGCCTGAAATGAACGGGCAGAGGCAGCAGAGTATGGCAGCAGTTCTCATTGCTCACTTGCCACTGCTTAAAAACTTTGTGGCTACTTGGTAGTTTGAACATTGGGGGCTTCAAGGCTCCCAGCAGCCTTGCCTCTTTGTCTGGCATCTTTGTGTGCTGCTTCGTAGCACAAAGGAAGCCTTTAAAATACAGAGAAAAAGGGGGCTGGGGGTTTTAACCCTGCACACCTTTTCCCAATCTGCTATTCTTGGCAGCACAGGCCTCTAAGCTATTGCTAATAAAAATATATTAATGTCTGTCTTCTGCAGCATGCTTCCTGGATGGAATTTATCTCACCCAACTTCAAATTTCTACAAAGTAAATACCTCCACACCTCCTTTTATGGAGGAAGTCCTAGAGTTGATTCACTTCGTTTGCAAGATACACATCTAAAGTAGTAGGTGAATCATGCCCTGGAACGTTTTTTTCTCTCTCCTGACTGCAAAGGGAGAGTGGATGACTTCTCGACTGGAGAGAGATGAGAGAAGTTCCAGCCCTGCTGCTCGCACTGCCCCGAAACTCCAGTAGCGTGCTCTTAAAAGGATGTGTGTATGTGAGTGCATGAGTGTGCATTATTTTACACTTCATCAAACCATTAGAAGTGTCACCTGACTACCCTCACTGTGGTTATCATGTATTATTCATACATTCAGTTGTATATAATTCACTAATGAACGCCATACAAAAAAAATATACATTACAGACAAGGAAATTCATCAAAACAACTGTTCCAAATAAGTTGTAGAACTTAGAACTTACAAGCTTAGGAAATTAAGACTTCAGGTCACATACAAAAATAAATTCAAATAAACATATGTGAAATGAAGGTATCAAAAAATCCCTAACACTCTGAGTCAATACATTGCAGGAAGTCATAAAATCACCACTGCCGTGTTTGTGGTTCCAGCAGCTGAGCTGCCGTCCTTGGTCAAACCAAGGTCTATCCACACCTGTATCCCTTCTCCAGAGGGGGCCTGAAGGTACATGGCTGTACATCAAACTGCACCCAAGAAGATGCAGCAAGGGAAGAGAAGGACAGGTCTTTCAGAAATAGCGTGGCCAGCAGGGACAGGGAAGGGATCTGACCCCTGTGCTCGGCACTGGTGAGGCCGCCTCTCGATGAGTGGGTTCAGTTTTGGGCCCCTCACTCCAAAAAGGCCATTGAATGACTCGAGCGTGTCCAGAGAAGGGCAACGGAGCTGGTGCAGGGTCTGGAGCACAGGTCTGATGGGGAGCGGCTGAGGGAACTGGGGGGGTTTAGTCTGGAGAAGAGGAGGCTGAGGGGAGACCTCATGGCCCTCTCCAACTCCCTGAAAGGAGGGTGCAGAGAGGGGGGATGAGTCTCTTGAGCCAAGGAACCAGCGCCAGAACAAGAGGGAATGGCCTCAAGCTGCGCCAGGGCAGGGTCAGACTGGCTCTTAGGAAGGATTTCTTTGCAGAAGGGGTTGTTGGGCGTTGGAATGGGCTGCCCAGGGCAGGGGGGGAGTCCCCATCCCTGGAGGGGTTGAAGAGTCGGGTTGACCCAGCGCTGAGGGATCTGGTGGAGTTGGGAACGGTCAGGGTGAGGTTCATGGTTGGACTGGAGGAGCTTCAAGGGCTTTTCCAACCGAGACAATTCTGTGATTCTGTCTTCTCCACCGGTTGATTCAACGTCATCAGTATCGTGATGAAAACCCAGAACTGCAAACAGTTTGCACAAGCAGGGGAAAACAGCTCTAAAGTGCCTGGGCTGCTTGGAAGTCTGTGTGCAGCCAGAAGCTGACATGTCCCCACATGGCTAAGTAACCTTTTGCAACAACCAAGACCACGTCTGTGTTATGTGGCTACAACCTAATTGGGGCTGGAGTATTTTAAGGTGAAGTTCAACCTCCAGTAAGCCTCTTCAAGTAGTGCATGGGCCACTCTGGAACTCAACGTCCATCTGTGGACGGCTGCTCCTCCCAGCGCAGTGCCAGGGACTGGGCAGGACGTTTCTAATTTACACAAGAGTTGGCTAACATCCTTCCAAACTTAGTTTTGACAACTTGAAAGTAAACAGTCCGCAGGCAAGATCCCAGCTCTCTTTATGCTACTGTTTATTGGGGTTTTTTTTACACTGGCTATCCTGTAAACAACGTGGCCACGCATCTTGTTAAGGACTAAGGGAGTTTTCATAACCAGCAGGACATCCCCTGATACGCTTACCTTTGCATTATGTTTCTCTAATTTTTATTTTTTCTGCTGTCCTATATTCTGTCTCCTGCATTCAGGGTCACACAAGCAACTGAAAGAGTATGAATTGGTCATGGAGATTACTTGGGGATTTATTCCTCAAAAAGACAATAACGCAATGCTCTAGGAAATGAGAATGCAGATTTCTGGGAATCCAGAGAATAGCGCTGAAATTCCAGAAAACTGAAATGCAGGCTTCAGCATGGGGATTACCTGGGCTCCTAACCAAGCAGTACACACCAGTCCTGCAAGCCACCACCCCCAGGGCAAAGGAGACAACTGAATGCTGCTCTGCCACCAGAGCCTCCTGCTCCGAGCAGATTCTGTAAGAGGAAGATGGGGAAAGTTCACATAGGTTTATATCTGTAGTAGGGATGCTGGCAGACAGGTTTTCTTTGTGTGTGCATGTGCATGGATGTCTTATTTCAGAGATTTGCCCGCTCTGCCTTGGGATGCTGTGAAGATCCCTCACATATTTTAATCTGAAAAATTAAATCGGGTGGAAGACCCTCTCACTCGTCTTGAATTAATTTGCTGTTTAAAGTGTTCAGCCACAATGAAGAAAGCTCAGATGAGATCTGATTTTCTCCATCCAGGTGAGCATCTGCATAACCTGGCAGGTTTGAGGTGGATTGTAACCCTCTCCACACTGGGAACTAGATCCATCTTAGATAAACAATTAGTTATTAATTGGAGAAAAAAATCAGCTGGGGCTTTCCATGCATCAAAACAACCAGCAAAATCGAGGCTGTCCCACACGCAGGACCAGACAAGCCTGACCCTGCAGGGGACTTCCTGGAAGCCTCTGTCATGGATTTCTTTCCAGATCTGCAAAAATCATGGTCAGAACTGCACAAAGTTTCTGTCTGTGTGAATCCAAATTTTCCTGCTCTCTGGTGCTCAGGAGAGCACAGCCACGTTTGTCCTCGGTGCCCGAGAACACACCGAGTGTCCACTCCTGGGGACAGACAAGCCGTACTGATCCTCACCCTGACAGCACACAGTGTCCTGCCCTACATTTGCCCTGTATAAAAATGCAAAATTTAAAAACTGTGATTTTTTTTTTAAAGTATTTTTGGTTTACAACTACTTTAAGTTCATTCTCCAGTGTAGCATTGCATCAAGGGCATAAAATTAGCCAACAGATTATCTCTGGTTATTTTATTGAGCAGAGAAAGAGAAATTAAATACTTGGTAGTCCTCTCTCTTTGCCTCTAGATTGCCTCTTCTGTCATTATGAGGTAAGAAGGACAAATCTTGATGCTTTGTTTTAGTTTAGACTTTTTTTTTTGTGAAGTGGAAAGAGAGAAAAGTTTTTTCTGCATCTGAGCTCCCATGCCCAAGGCGAAACCAGAGCCAGTCTTGGCCCACACAGCGGCTGGGTGATGCTTCAACAATTTGCTATTACACCAGCTTTTGTGAACTTAGGGCTCGTGTATCCGTGCATATCCTGCTCATTTTGGAGGATGAAGCTTTTAAAACTTGTCTGTTCACCCTTGTTAAGTTTCCCATTATAACTCCTCAAAACAGCTTACACAATCTGAAAAAAACTGCTGCAGTCCCCTTCTGCAGCCCCTTAGAGACCCCAACCAAGGAAAAAATTGCAAAGCCTAAATGTAAAATCAATGCTTCAAACTCAGGGGGTCTGGAGAAGAAACGGAGAGGCAGCACTGCCTGGAAAAGTGTGTTTGAGCTGTCAAGCGCATATGGTGGCCAAATAAAAGGGTACATTTCTATGAGCGCATTTCTGAAGCGCTTGATGATTTATTTCTAGATGCAGAGAGACAGGACAGGCACACAGTGAATTTCAAGGCAGAAAAGGGCTGTTGTAAATCAGGTTGTCATTTTTCCTATCTTCTAAAAAGAATCCCAGAGAGGTTAATTTAAACAGCGAGGTATGTTTTCCACTCTCTCAATTTTCTTCTCTCCCTCATGGCTATATGACAGAAGTTATGTTATTGCTTACCTCCAAGGCAGGAGAATAGACAGGGACTTCTGCTGGAGATCAGCCAATGCTCTATGCTGAGTATCAGCAGAAGGTGGAGAAAATCTTTGAGCTTTAGGTGATGTCCAGATGTTTTTGCATCTGCTTTGGCATCTTTGACTGGCTTTGGCGTCTGATGTGGTGTGCGCATTCAGGAAAGCAATCCAGACATGCCACACTCCAAGCTGCTTAGCCTTGCAGATGCTAAACTTGACTAGAGGCCACGTAGCACCTAAAATATCCCTAGGTGCTCATATTCAGGCACGCACACATGCTCCAAAATGCCCCAAGCTTTGGATCTGGACATTTTGCTCATATCTAATCTATGTCTTGATCCAAAGGGAAGGCATCTGCTCGAACACCACCCACTAGGCATGGACAGTCCCCAGATCCAGCATGAAGCACAAAATCTGCTCTCTGATACGTATATGAGAGGTGCTGTGTGAGGACTGCTGATGGGCAGTCACCTCCTTTCCAGAATAAGTTTTATGATGTTATCTTGGGCAAGAGGTTTGCCACTCCCCTTAGACACCTGTTCCCTCTCCCCTCACCTCCCATGAGGAAAGGTGGGAGATATCACCTTTTGGTGGCAGCTGCCGTGTAAGGTTGTACCAGAACATGGACATGACTGTCTTGGCCACTTCTGTGGGCTGTATTAGGTTATGCAATAAAAATCTCACCTGCATTCTCACAAGAGTCCATGGCAGGCGGGGGAACCAAGTAACGCCCTGCTCAGGCCTATCCCAGGAGCCATCAGCCCATCCCAGGCCCATCTCCACAAGCCCAGAGGAGCACAGAGCACAATGGCAGGTGGAGACCCAAATTATGGGCTCAGACAAGGGACACCCTGCCTGTCTCCTCCCAGGGCTGTCCCAGGAGAGCTACAGCCCCGGGGTATAGTTGTGAAACCCATTAAGATGAGTCAACTGGAGCTCCTTTGGGACTCAGGGGGTGTGGGACACATAGGATGAAGGGGAAGGGCATTTGGGGATTGCACAAGACTTACAATAGGATGTTTAGGGAAGGAACCACAGTTGGGGAAGGGAGGGATCAAGATGGTTTTGGGAGGAACATATGTGGTAAAACAGAGGGATAAGGAGATGAAAAGGGCCATCCCTGTGTAAACAGTGCTGGTCAGCACGCATGTCCAGCCATGCCCTGTGCATGATGGGTGCAGTCTGCCCTATCTTCTATTAAACTTCATTTCTAACTATTTTCCTGGGTGAGGGACTCTGTTGTGCATGCCTGTGTGTATGGGGTCTGGCTGCAGCAGCTGGGCTGGAAACAGGGGTCGGTGTGTGATCACTAGCAAACACCAAGCCAGACTAGTTGGCAAGGTCCTGGGAGCCAGTGGGGTGCCCGTGTCTCTCTACAGGTGAGACCACAAAAAAATTGGCTACCAGAGGGACTGGGGTCTCTTGGCCAGCTGCCGGAGAAGGGGGGGTGTGTAGATGCTGGTGTGTGAGTGGGTCAGTACCAGCAACTGGAGTTGTTGCAGCTGAGGCTGCACTGCTGCACAGGACCGCAGGCAACTGCACACCCAAGCATTGGGATTTCTTTGGTACAGTGTGCTTTTAGAATGGCAAAACCATTTGGGTACCTCTGTGTCACCCATTACAACCAACAGCTCTGAGAGAGTGACAAAAATTTACTTCCTTGGTCATCCATCCAGGAGATCCGAAACCATAAACTCCTCCAGAAAGCTGTATTCTGCCACCAGCTCAGAAGTGCTAAGCTTCCTTCCTTGACTCTGCTTAGACGTTTAAAAGACTAGCTTGGAAATTTTTCTTTTACATATTATTTTACAGTTTCAGTACAGCAGAGAAAGCTCCTAAAATTTTCCTTCAAGGGCTTAAATCTAAGTAATTACAGGCTACAGTCACACAGTATATGCTGGCTGGTAAAGCTCTCTTCACTGCCAGAAAAGCAGGTCAATTATAAGCAATGAACCCACATTACCAGGAAAGAAAGCTGGTTTGAATTCTGGTCAATTAGTGCTAGAACTGTCTTGGAAGAGAAAGGTAAATGGAGCTAATAGAGCTATGCAGTGAGACCTCCATATCTCAGCACCGAGCACAGACAGCAAAGGCTTAATTTCTGAGATGGCAGAAATTAATGATGTTTTGGCATAAAATCAACTTCTAACCTGCAGGGTGAAGTTAGTGAGGTTCCTATCCTGTCTCTTCTCACCTCCAACTTAGGGTCTCAATTAAAAAAAACATGCCTACTTAGGGAGGGTGCTGAAACACATAATTAACTTTAAGGATGTTCTTACATACTTTCCCAGACCGAGGCTCACGACAAAGTGTAAAGAGCTGCAGCGTGTAAGGCTTGCTGGACTCCTGCCATCCCCATGACTGCCACAGCCAGGGAGGAAGAGGAGGAGGAACAAGCATGAAGCAGGCTTCCTCGGGTCCTCCTTGAACAGGGCTGGCTCTCCAAGAGCCCAGAGACCTGGGACCGGCAGCTTGAGTCAGGGGGTTTGTTGGAACCCTCCACCCCCCCATCCCTGCACCCCCCCCATTGTAAGCATGGATTATTGGAAATAACACAACCTTCAAGGAAAAGGTTAAAAAGAGATCATTAGCTTGAAAACTTTCTTTTCTCCAGATGGTGAATCTGCACATCATCTCCCAGAGGCCACGCTGGTAGAAAGGGAGAGCCGGGCATCTCCCAGGTCTCTGCTCACTACCACTCGTGCGAGGCACATAAAGGTGAATTGCCCTTTCAGGGTTTATCATCCAAGATAGCAGCAACCAGTGGGATGCAACAGCACAGCCAAGCCCAGAGGGATGACAGAGAGGGGAAATTGAGTAGGCAGGTTCCAGGACATGGAGGGAAAGCAGCAGATGGAAAGCTGAGACTTTACTGCCCCTGATTGTCTCCTGCAAGCCAGGAAGGGGCTGTAGTTCCAGAGCTCCTCATGGCCTGTCCCATGTCACAGCAAGAGCATAAGAAGCAGACAGATGGAGCCTGGCTCTCAAGAGTGAAAGATCCTGTGCCAGTGGAAGGATCACTGGATTATTATCTTTGATCCCTGACTTGCCCTGTGTGCCCAAGTATAAGCGGAACATCCTTCATAGGCACATTATTAACACAGTATGGTTGAGGTGGGAAGGGGCTTCTGGTGATCATCTGGTCCAAGCCCCTACTCAAGCAGGGCCAGCCGGACCAGGTTGCCCAGGACTGTTATCTGATGTTGAGGTTCCCAGGGCTTCCCTGCCCCAGAGCTTGCTGCTACTGGGCACATCTGAGTATCACAGAGTGCCCAGCATGGACATGGAGAATCTGGTCCCAGGCATCCATCTCTGTACTGTGATATGCTGTGTTCACCACGTGAGCACTGCCACGCCCTCACAAACCTTCATCCTTCCACTGCTGGAGCCAGGAGGGGCTGGCGTGGGCCAGACCAAGGAAAGCTTGAGATCAGAGGCAAGAAGCACATGCTGGGTCCACCATATCCCAAGGCTGTTCCACAAACCAACGCTGCCATATGAGAAGGTGCTGCAGTGGCTCTAGGTCCCAGCAAGTGCCCGCAGGCAGAGACGCAGGCAGCGTGGCCAGCCTCTGGCTGCAGCATCACCACATCATGCCTCTGCCTCCCCTCAAAACAAAGCTCCTCTCCTTACACAGCGCAGGACGGGACCAGTCATGCACAACCTCATCAAGCATGAAACATTAATGCCCACCAGATCATGAACTGGCATGACAGAAACCATCAACAGGTCATTGCACATCGCCTCATAGATTTACAGTGGCATAAAGCTGATTAAGAAAGAAAGGATCCAAGGAGTAAGGCTCTGCCTGGACACAAAGTGCAGACACAGGACACCCATTCGATTAGACAAGTTCATCTCATTTTCCTTCTCCATGGATTTAGCTTGGGTTAACCCTAGCACAAAGTAGGGACTGTGAAAGCCCAGGAATACTCTAAGGTTGCTGGCAGCCACTTTTATTGGCCTGCTTGCTCCTCCAGCTTTTCTTAAAAAGCTCAAAAGCAAAACAACTGCAGCTCAGTCACGGTGTGATCCACTGAGCCCCATGTTCGGCTGTTTACAGGCAAACCGCTACAAAAACAGCCCGTGTTGTTGGAAGACTCAACACCTTTTTTTTTTTTTCCACTCTGCTAAATGGTACGGTGACCTTAAACGGCACGAGAGCTCTCAGAAGTGCCTCAGCTGACCTGTTCCTTATCTGAGCAGCTCCCTAAACTCCCAGCCAGAGCTGCAGGACCTGCCCGTGGACCTCGCAGCTCTGCTGACACCTCCCCTGGTCATAGGCACCAGCACTTCAAAGGCAGGTGCAAATCAGAACATAATAGTGAGCAGAAAAGGAAAATAAAATGCTTCCTTGCTAGGCAGGCAGTGTTTGACTTGCACATGTAAGACTATTTCTTAAGCAGCCTTGCTTTTTTATACCTCTCTTAGAACGGATCTATGCCTAGTTTTATTAATAATAGACGTGTCTGCCTCTTTTTAAAATGTTATTAAGATCCACTCAAAGATTTTCCTTGGCAATGAATTCCAGGACTTTATTATGCACTGCATTAACAGGCTTAGTGTTTTTAAATGTAAGGTCTAATCTCATTAAAGGCCACGTGCTCTTGCATTTTCAGAGCAGGTTAAATAACAAGACTAGTGTATCCTGTATACCTTTACAGTATGTTTATTGCATGGACAAATTCCTGTGTATTGGATACGTTGCCATTGCGATGCATCTTCAAAGTGAGTCACCCTTTCTAAATGCTGCACTGATTTATAGAAATCCTTCACATCCATCTCAATTAATGCCACAAAACTGAAAACTGTCTGATGTTCCGCACTCATCTCAGTAACGCTCCCCGCATGGTTTGGGGAAAAAAATGACTTTATGCACTGACGTTCTCCAAACAAATACTTCACGTTGGCTGTCGTGCTACCACAACCAGCAGATGACAAAATGCTATTGCTTCCAGATCGCTGTAGTATAAACCATGCTGTCATACCAGCATGGCCCATGTCTAATAGCTTTCAGACAAGTTTTCCTGTAGTGTGAGCTGGGTTAATACACGTGCAGTTGGTTTTACACTGGCAAAAGGAGAGTCGTAGACCAGGAGAGGTTTCATTGCAGCCTCTCCCCTGTGCTGTAACACCCAAATCTTCTCATCAGCTTCCCCATCACCACAATATGACAGCCGGATCTAATACTGATGAAGATTAAATATGTGCACAGATTTCAGATTCGCTCTTCTAAATGCTACTCATTGACTTTACCTGTACATAACCAGGTCCATACTAGCCTCCTGTTTTTAATATTCACACTCTAGAGACTGTATATTTTTTTCTGTACCCAGAACTAATAATAAAATGAACCTACCCACCTCACTGCTGGGAGATGCCATTTACTCACCTACTTAATTTTGCTTCTGTGGTATAATAATAATAATAAGAGAAGAAATAAGAGAACAACCGAGAAAAAATAAGGGCATTTTGTTTATCTGTGTCAACATGAAATTGAGCTGGTAAACATTGCCCTTAAAACTTGGGTATCTTTGAGTTTAAAAGTTACTTCATCTCCCAGGATTAAATGCACAACTATGGTCACATGGGATTAAAGCAAATCCAAAACATTAAGAAATGCTAACTACCTCCTTGTCTGTGAGAAGATCTATTTTTTTCATATAAACAACATAAGAATCGAGACTAAGCAAATAATATTATAACTGCTTCTATGGCTACAGAATAGAGCATAAGTCTGAAATACAACTCAAGATGGCAACGCATAATTGAGATATATCATGTTAAAAGTAAAAGGCTTCAACATCCAAGAGCTCCCATATTACAAACGTTAACAGCAGCATATAATTTTCCACCTCAGGAGTTTCACTGTGTAATACCCCTGTTAGTTTAACACACGCGCTTGATGCATCACATAGAGGCAGATCCATCATCCGTACACTTCTCTTAACATCAGCGTTGAACACATTGACTGAAGATGACCCATTACTCACAGATTATTTTAAAAGCTGTAGTGCTTCATTTCTTCAAGACTCAAATATTGAAATGCATTAAAAATTTGTGTGCCAATCCTGGACCTCCGTTAGGCCAAACTGTCCCAGTCGCCTTGACAATCCTCTTTGATAGCCCGTATGTTAGCAATGTCTATAGGGAAGGACACCTTTTCCTCTGAATCTGACAGCGGAATGTCTACTCCTCTGCATATTTTTAGTTATTGCATTTCTAAATTTTTCAGAGAATAATGGAGCCCTTGAGCAAGCGCAAATTGTTCGGGTACAAAATTCATGTATAGACAGAGAATTGTCTTGTTAAAATGCACATGGAAACATTTTGCAGAACATCTTTGAAAAAAATCCAAATGACAAACAATATATCACAAAATACAATGTACTCATGAGCATGCTGTGGATAAAGTGCAATTGCTGTGCTGTTGTTATTTTTTCAAATACATGCGAGTGTATTTAAATGATTATGGATGAAAGACAATAAAATATGAAGAATGACATTTGAAAAAGAAGCTTGCCTTTCTCTCTTGGTGTTGTTTGTGGCTTCTTTGAATAGGAATGCTTTTGTTCTTTTTGGATACATACCTTATGGAGCATAACAACACTTTCCTAAGAAATAAATGTTTCAACCTGACTCTTCTAAATACCTTTCATTTGGATACTGGAACATATAAGCACCCCCAGTAAAATCTGAAGAACTTTCAGATGAACAAGGCAGGGTAAAAGTTTCACCATAGAGTCACACACAAATGTACAACTAAACCTGTGGGCTTGTTCTCTTCTGTGATGAATCTTCTCAGGGAAACAGATCTTTGCTAGATTAGACTCAGAGGTGCTTCACTGGCTGAGGGCCAAAATTACTGTGATTAAAAATGCTAACATGTATTTTGGGATTACTCTAACTGCTAAGACAAGCTGCCATTACAATACCATTGGTTTAGTGCTGTAGTCAGGATCTGGTCAAATAAAAGAAGATCCTTTCTATACCTAAATGCTGGAATTCGGGATCTCAAAGATGCCCAACATGAAGTCCAGGCCAATCTGATCAATTCTGAAGAACATAATCCTTTAGAATCTTTCTGAACTAATACTCATTTTAATTTGAAAATCCCTGGGACAACTTTGTACAGCAGCTTCCCAAGCAACTCAGTGTAGTATAAAGGAGCATCTTGGGAAGGATTCTAAAAATAGTCCCTCTGGTTACCACAGCAAAGTACCCAAACATGCATGGAAATATTTTAGTGCAAACAGAACCTGGATTTCATTTTTTTCTACACCGTCTCCCAAGACCATAACCTGCCATGGTATGTTACAGGTACATATAATTAAAATTAAATATCTTTCCTCTGCACTGAGATCCATCCATCTCCTACACCCACTTTGAACCTCATTTGCTCGCAGCTGCCCAGTATTTCAATTCAGTCAAACAGGACTTTTCCTAACTCTGAATGAAAAAACCATCAACAACTTTCTAATTTTGGGTCTGTGAACAAACCTCGGAACCCGGGCACTCTCCAGGAGACCGAGAGAACTGACGTTAATAGCTGCACTCTAGTTTTTACAAACCCCCTTAGCCCTGGGATCTTGGTAAGCTTTGCAAATACCAAATAAACATCTTAATTCCACTGTGAAAAAGGCACTATTTATTATCAGAGCAAGATCAGTCGCCAGTGAGCATTTTCTGAAAGGTGGCAGAAGAATGATCAGCTCCGGAATATCGGCAATCAGAATTCAAATCCTGAATTCAACATCTTTGCTTGCTGTTCAGCTACAGCTCAAAACCAAAAGGCAGGCATATTTTGTAACAATTTCTGCTTCTCCAGAGATGAACGCTGCTCTCTCTGAAGGCCCAGTCTCAGCCATCCCAGAGAGCTGTCTCTTTTGCATCTTGACCACAAGACTTTGCAGTATTGGGGACAAGCAGCAACAATGACCCAACTCCGGAAGCCATGGCCCAAAAGCACATACACTTGTTTTAGATACACTATCCTCTTCAGCTCATGCCAAGCAAAAGCCATCTAAATCAAGAGGACTCCAGGTGAGCACTGATTCATTTTCTGAAGCTCCTGGAGCCAAGAGGATAAAGGCTGGAGACAGATGGGAAGCACAACCTTCTTCAGACAGAGCCCATGCAGAGGTGAAGGTAAGAGCTGCAACCATCAAGTTGACTGAGACTGCTGGAAGATGCTCTATATTGACCTACTTATTTTCATTGCAGTGGTCTACTAACACTCGGTGAGAACTGAATGACAATCCCTAATGCCAATGCCCTACAGACTCAAAGTGGCAGGAGCTGCCAACCTTCTCTTAAAAACGTGTGTTCTGGGCAGAACCGTGTAGGAAGGTGCATGGGAAGAATTCATCAGGATTAAGCTCAAAACAAAACTCCAAAGGCTACAAAATTGAACCTCAGAAAGTGTTACAACAAAATTTTCAATGCTTACTTACTTAGCCTTCACACAGAATTAATGGCAGTCCAGTAAAAACACAGCCTTATCCTGGTAAGAAATCATCCACACGTTTTAATGTGCCACCTGCATATACTGCGCAAATCTACAAGGCCCTAAATATAAACAGACAGCCCTTTCCTGGCTGTTAAAATGAACACTACCTCAGCTTGTTCTCCAAGCAAGCCAAAATTATAGCTGCTTGGAGATCAGAAACTTTTTAGGGCGGGACACTTTCTGCCCCCCCGCTTCTTTTTACAGTGTTTGTAGTTTTATGAATAAGGCATTCATTGTGCCCAAACCCCAAAGATATCCACCTTGAAGGGGGAACTAAAATTAGTGTTAAGTATATTCTCAAAACTGTCAGAAGAAAAGACGGCTCGTGTGGGATGCTAGAGATTTGGCAGGCAAAACAACATCCCTGAAAAGGCTGGGTCCTGTGCTGCACCTCTTGTTGGAGAGCTGATGGTTGTGCATACACCCCCCATACACACTTGTTTACCTGTCCAAAAAACTTAAGTTATTCCTGGAAAGTCCAGCAGTGTAAAGTTGTGCCAGCACATACATGCCCAACCAGGCAGATTCTGGGAGCAGGTTAAGGGTCAAGATGCAACTATGTGAGCAATGACTGTCTTGAATTTCCATTCCAGGAGACCCCAAATCATTTTAAAGGCAGTAAATACAGAATCACAGAACCACAGAATCATCACGGTTGGAAGGGACCTTGAAGATCATCCAGTCCAACCGTTAACCCAGCACTGACAGATCCCAACTCCACCAGATCCCTCAGCGCTATGTCAACCCACCTCTTGAACACCTCCAGGGATGGGGACTCCCCCCCTGCCCTGGGCAGCCCATTCCAACGCCTGACTACCCGCTCTGTAAAGAAATACTTCCTAAGAGCCAGTCTGACCCTGCCCTGGCGCAGCTTGAGGCCATTCCCTCTTGTCCTGCCGCTGGGTCCTTGGCTCAAGAGACTCATCCCCCCTCTCTGCACCCTCCTTTCAGGGAGTTGTAGAGGGCCATGAGGTCTCCCCTCAGCCTCCTCTTCTCCAGACTAAACCCCCCCAGTTCCCCCAGCCGCTCCCCATCAGACCTGTGCTCCAGACCCTGCACCAGCTCCGTTGTCCTTCTCTGGACACGCTCGAGTCATTCAATGGCCTTTTTGGAGTGAGGGGCCCAATACTGAACACAGTAATCAAGGTGAGCTGATGTCCCTTATTATGAAATAATAGGCAGGTGTGAATGAAGCATGATACATTTATCTGCACAGGATCAGGAGAAAAGCAAAAGACACCTCCTTTTTACCCAAAATGATATTAAGAAGTACATGGCCAGAGGACAGAGGGTCAGTCACCTTCATGTAAAATTCCAGAGCAACTGGGCCAGGAAAGCAGAGCCTCCCTGATCATCCTGGCTGGACTGAAACCAGGTATATATGTGTGTGTAAATATGTACACATATATAAATATATGTACACATGTATATATCTATATATAACCTGAGCACATCCTCAGTACTCTGCCAGCAAAGGGCATGACAGCAGCAGTGCTGGCAGGCAGCACGTGTGGCACATACCCCTCCTTTCCCTTCCCAACCTTTGCTTACATTTCATCTAGTCTACTCTGATTCCAAAGTTTAATAAAATTTAATCCCAGCATGTCTTGAATTAATTAATTAGATCTCATTCCAAGCTACCGTGCCAATTTCTGCAATTACACTGTTACTCACAGAAGAGTCAGAGACTGGCTGCATCCATCCCCTGAGCAGGAGCAGCCACAGACCAACCAGGGGTTTGTGAGCAGAGTCACTACGCAGCAAAGGGGTTGATTTCAAAGCACTTTGATTTTTTTCCTCCATTATTTCCCCACTAGAAAAACTCCTGCAGGTATGAACTGTCATATCATGAGGTCAGCCCCACTCCACTCACAGCCCTCGGCAGCAGAGCAGGAGTCCCACACCTGCAAATTCAGTCTTTGTTCATCAAAATTGATGAGTTGGGACCAATGGGTTACCTGGTATTATCCAATCCATGTACTCCAACTACCGCTCTTTTGCCCCCTCCTTATGTTTCTGAGCTTGCTTCCCTCTTCAAATCATTCTCAGTGAAGGATTTTTTAATTCCCTGATGCAAAGAAACCACAAAACTATTTTTTTTTTCACCAGGAATAAGCTGTGGAAATTCAGGAGAAATGGGGATATTTTGACAGGACAGCAGCATTATTCCCTGTATTGCTCCTTCCCTGGCAGATGATTTCCAACAAACGTGACTTCCCACCAGACACTCCATAGAGCATCCTCAGAGTGCAACAGCTACACAGTCCTCCCAATGTTTTTAGCTCTCTGCTCATCATCTTCCTCGCCACAGCTAAGGGAAGACCAATCTCAGGTGCTCAGTGGCCACAGTGATGAGTGCAGCATAAAGAATAGAAATGGACCACAGAACAGGAGATATTTCCCCCTGCATCGTTGTCTGTTTTGCACCATTTCCATGCAATGTAATTAATTCTGATCTCAGAAGAGTCTCATCAGTTTTGTCTGCTGCCAGTGTGCTGGGCAGGGACCCTGATGAAGTGCAGTTGTTTACAAACACGTTAAAGCGTGTTTAAAACCCATTGTTTCTCGCTCCAGCTGCCCAAATACTTTTTACTCAGCTCCTGGACTTGTACCAAAAATAAAAATGACAGATTGCCAAAAAGGACAGAGACGGAGGGGTGGATGGATGGAGGGATGCGAAGTGGCTAGACAGCACAGCACATGAATATATTATCCTGCTGCCTCTGGGAACGGAGGTCAGAAGCCAGACCAGGCTGAAGAAACACATCGCAAGAAACACTTGCAAAATTAAAGGTCAGCAAGATAATGAGCTATAACTGCAGCCGAGCAAGAAGTATTTGCTGATGGAGCCTGCTCCAAGCTCTCACTGGAGTGTGGCTGCCTGCTGCTCCCAGGGTGCGAAATCTGTCCCCTTCAATTAACGTTCACCGATGAGACAAAAGGCCTGGCCATGTCGCAGCAGGGCAGCGGCTGCTGCTCTCTGGGAAGCTGTGCTCTTCCCCCAGCTGCTCTTAGGTTATTTCCAGGCCAACAGCTTCTCCCTAAGAAAGGGCTGTGGCTTCTGCAGGGGCAGCACCACCGCCTCCCCCAGCCCGCCCCGTCCCCAGCAGCCCTCCTGCTCTTTCGCTCGTGCAGGGAATGCTGCTCTGCTGCCCATCCTATGTCACCACCTTCCAACTCTGAAAATAACCCGTGGCTGCGGATCTGCATCATGCCCCCGGCTCTGTGAACCTGGCTGCAGACAGCAGCGAGCTGCTGTGGGATGTGCATCCCTCCAGATAAAGCTGTGCACTCTAAAGCAGGGAGCAGACAAACCCATTTTTCACTCAAGGACTGTGTTCAACCATCTCATATCAGCCAAGTGACTCCCAGTCCTTAAAATCCACCCAACATGGGCACCAGACCCTGGGTTGAGCCTCTACAACATGCTGGTGGCCAGTGTCCATGCCCAGCAGTGCAGCACCTTCTTCTGGAGGGTTCTCCAAGAGCTCCATGAATAGTATTTTATTTGCACAAACTTCCCCAAAGCTGGGCAAGCAACATCCCCAAGGAAGGTAAAATTTCACCAGCAAATAAAGCAACTTTGTGAAGGTTGCAAGGGGAAAAAGGCACGGCTGCAAGGGACAGGGAGAGCAGGCAAGGGAGGATGCTGGTCATGTTGCTCAGCTACAAGGGGAGAGACCCAACAGCGACTCCACTTTCTAAATATTTTATATTAGGTAGCTGCTGGATAAAGAGCCAGAAAGAAAACCACAGCAGCAGGGGAGGCAACCTCCACCCTAGCACTGCAATCCACATCTACCAGGTTCAGAAAATTACAGCAAACACCTGTATGAGAGCACAGGCTGCACTGGCTGGGCAACTACAAACAACCCCAGTGGCACACTGTAAGCAGAAATAAAACAAAAACCCACGATCGGCAGCCTGGATCAGTCCTTGCCCCTCAAAACATCTTTTTAAATGCTCAGTCACCATACACCTGCTGTAGAAATTGCAAACCCTTGTGACTGCGTCACCTCGGAGGGGCATAAAATGTGTGGAAACCGCGCAGAAAGCAAACCTCCCCTCACAATGTCAGGCAGGATGGGCACAGGCTTAAGCCCTGAAGCACTGTGGCCATGGCCATGGGCTCTGTGGCCCCCCCCCCGTGCTTCCCAAATCCCTGGAGCAGGCACCGAAGCAATGGCCAAGCCTCTTACCTGTGGACAAGCCGCTACAGGTTCATCTCTCTGATGCTTTGAGGAGACTCAGGTGTTCATACGGTGACCTGGGAAAGGGAGCCTGGAGTAGAAAACACGAGACCTTAATGTAATGAGGCAGTTTTAAATGTGTGTCATTTATAGCACAGACACAGACACATCCTCTCCAACTGTGGTAGCAACTCAGGTATTTTTCTACTTGCTCCCATTGAGACATTTGGCCCTTTCACTCCTTATCTGCAATCCCTTCTGCCACCACTTTGGCCTAATCTTTTAGGCATTTTTCTCAGTGCTGTCCTCTTCTCAGATGGGACCAGGACATGAGAATAAATAATTTTTGAAGAATATCATTGCAGAGATCTTTCTTTACATGTGAAATGGTTTATTTCCAGATGTACAAAGACAAGGCACAGGAGTCTGGCTGGTGATGGGCTTTCTAGTCCTCCTAAAATCAGACTCTGAATGCAAACTGGACCCCGTCCTGACTACTTCAGAGCTGGAAAATAAACATGAGCACTGCTCCGGGCTGCCTGCACGCCCAGCTGCCCTGGGCACAGTCGGAGATTGATCATTCACTTCCAACCTAGGACTGGTGGGGCTAAGCCTTAATAGAAAACTAAAAATCACAACAGGTTATGGGAAGGTACACGGGAAAAATAAGGTTCAAAAGGCTGAGATGGGCTTAAAGCAGAGCTCAAGAACAAAGTTAGCCATAATGCATCCTGGATGCAGGAAAAAAAGGCAGCATGAGGAAGCTGCTGTTGGGCACCACTAATGAAAGTGCCTTCAGCCCCAAGAGCAGTGGCCCCACGCCTGGAGGCAGCTGCAGTGGTGCCTGGATGTGCCATCCCTGCGGTGCATGGGGCATCCTCAGTGGCCAGCTGCGACCAGGCATGCAAGCAAAGCAAGAGGAGCAACTGCAGCCTGCAGAACAGCAGCATGCAGGGATTAAAAAAGCAGTTTCGCCCTTGCATGACTTCTTTTAGCTGGAGATTTCTGGGGACTTTATAGTCAGCCATTAATTCTCATAATCGCAGACAAGCAAGCGAGTGATTAGCCCCATTTCACTGATGTGGAAGCCGAGGCAGGGAGGGCTGCAGCTTCGCAGCCATGGTCAGACAGGGCTGCACTGATGCCAGTGCAGAGCCCACGCAGTTCCCATGATCTGCCCTCAGCACCACACTTCTTCCAGGTCCTTCAGATACACCCATCCATGGTTACTCTTATTGTCTCTTTAAATTCATTTTTCTCATTATGGAGGAGGAAATAACTACAGACAGGTCAGAGTCTGAGGATTTAATGGAACTAACACTGTTAGGCCATCCAGCAGTTCTTCATAACATCTTCCCCACCATGCCTTCTGCTGCCAGCAATTAGATTAGATAATTCTAAATCTGTATCCTTATTAGTGGCTTCTCCTGAAAGCATGCTGGCACACGCATGCAGATGCAGAGCTAGCATGAAGTTACAGAAAACTCCGTACAATGTTATTGCAAAAGCACATACGCACAAATAAATACAATAGCAGGACAGGGTTGAATATGAACACTGAGATTATTTTAAATCATTGTGAACAAAAAGCCACCCTACTCAGTAATGCCTGACAAAGAAAAAAACATTTATATCTTAATCTTGCAACTGTCTTACAACAAAATGTTGTTTTAATTTAACAAGGGTGAAAGCCCAAAAAGTGCTATGAAATCAGCTTAACAACCCGTAGAGGTTGTGAGTAAATGTTGGTTTTAGCATCAGAACACAGCACCATGGACATGGCTCAATTAATTCCCAAAGCGCGTGTGATAAACAAACATCCCATTTTCTGCTAAATTCTGTTAAGGAACTTTGTTGTCCCTTTCTCAAACAAGAATTCACCTAAGGTTTTGCAGAGATCTATAAAGTCCCAGCTCAGATCTCCATCCTGTTCTGCACCTGCCCCCATGCTGCTCCCGGAGAGCCAGCAGCATTCATAAAACACCAGAAAACACTCATTGCTCTCTCATTCCACACATATAAAACTCCACGCCAGTAAATGCAAAGATGGCTTGCGGGTGCTCAGTGATATTACAGAGCCCCATATACCTGCCAGCTTCCAGAAAGGAAACAAGGAGACATCTACGCCTGTCTCCCTGCCATGGCCGGGCACTGCTGCCATGTGTGCATGCGAAAATCTGCCAAGCTGATCCAGAAAGATCCCACCCTGCATTATTTCTACACAGTCCTCAGCCCATGTTTCTGCTGTTTTCTTTCTTTCCCTTTTCTTTCCTCTGAGTAGCAGCAGCCAGCAAGGAGGACAGTGGGTGACCCTGAGCATCATCCAGGGGAAGGCAGACAGGTCCATCTTTCCATCTCTTCTCCCCTTTGGTTGGCATCACCCCTTTCTTGCCCCCCCAAAAAGTGCAGGTATTATATAGCAGGCTGCCAAATTGGTGGAGCAAGTGAGGATCGCGAGCTCCCCAGGATGGGAGAGGGTGAGGAAGGGGCTGTATTGGGAGGGGAGTCCCATCCTCTAGTGTATCTTCAGTTGGGAGCTGAAAGCTTACAGGGATGAGTCCCGCTGCTCAGCAGGATTAGCCTGAGCAGGGTGTTGGAGACCAGTCAAACATGAAAAAGGGTGATGCTCCCCACTAAGCCCATTGCAGCTGTCCCTTTGTCCCAAAGACCTCCTGATATGTGCAGTGATACCATGACATTTGCTTGACAGCAGCATCATGAAGCATGCTGCTGGGCTCAGCAGTCCGAGCAGAGATGCACCGCTCAGCCCCAAATGGGCTCACTCCACAGCCAAAAGCTCTTGGGCCACGTTCATGCAGCACTGCCTTGGCAAGTCCTCCCTCCCCAGAAGCAACAACGTGTAGACCAGGCAAAGAAACAATCACCGTAATTGCTTCCAGTCCCCTGACAAAGGCCCTTCAGCCCTTGCTCCATGACATCGTGCTGCACCACACAGACATGTTCTTTGCGGGGCAGTTTTGCAGCAAGATAACAATCCTGACTCTCCTCCCGAAGGCGACCTGAGATCGGGGGGTTACAAGCGCTGCAGTCGGGGCGATGCATTACTACGCCGTGCTGCTTCCTTCTCCCTGCCACTTCTCTCCTCCTGGTATAACCCCCCCTGCTCGCTCAGCGGTGCCAACCCTCATCCCAGTCCAGGCTTAGCTGGCCCCAGTTTGGGGGCGCACACGCTGCCTCCCCTGCCACAGGCCTTGCCACTACAGCTGCTGAACTGAGGTCCCCGGTCCTCCTGCTCCATCCTTCTGGTGACCGATGCATTTAATTATGTGTCCGCAAGCGCACGTGCGGGCTCCTGCAGGCTCTGCTCAGGGAACGCATGGAAAATCTGGCTCCAGTACAGTGTTGCTCTATTTTACCTTCTTTACTGCTTGAAAAACATTTGGCCGTTGCTGGAGAGAGCCAGGCTAGACGCATACATTACAGCGTGCTCCAGAAATAGCACACTCTGGCTTGCACAATTTTGCAGCTAAAAAGCTTCCTTTCAGCTCAGCAGCCTGTCCCTGTCCGTGGAGCAGCTCTGGAGAAGGCAAACCAGGGCTCCGGAGCCTGTGGCTTGGGATGAATCATTGCAGGAAGGTTTCATGACTTTGAATGCAGGTGAACAAAGCATGAGTGGGTTTGATTTCCTCTCCCTCATTGCCAGCTCCTGTGTATCTTATGCAAAGTGCTTAATGAGCTAATTTGTACGTTGGAGAAGAAGAACATCACAGGTGAGTTTAGCTTTGGCCTGGCAAACAGAGCTGTCTATGAGGAAAATCTTCCCATGAACTCTGCCGTGCCAACATGTCACACCACCTGCCTCAAAGGGAAGTCAATCTGCAGAACCAACACAGGTCAAGGCTTTTCTCTGGAAACCACCACTTTCAGCAAAATATAATGGTTTCTGGTGATACAGACCATCCTCAATCCACAAAATAAATATAATCTGTACTTTGAGTTGGATCAGGCTGGTGATCTCTGGATGAAAAGGTCTTTATTTTCTCAAGTAGGTTCTGAGGTCACCAGTCAGCCGTGAGAGGTAAGGGCACGTGTTGGAAAATCAAACCGATTTCTGGAATAGTTCATGTTTATATCAAATTCTGACCTTTTTGGGACCCCATCTCTGAATATAGGCAAAGCATTCCCCCATGGTTGTTCAGACACTGTTCAGCATAGTCTGTAATTGAGCATTAAGTCTCAACTGCTAATGGGAGACCACCACCACCTACAAAACATGCCCATGAAACACCTACTAGAATCCCAGTCCATGTCTGCAGATATCATTTTGCAACATAAACCCACTGGAAGCGCTGAAATCATTGAAGACCCCTGATACAAATTAAAAATCATGGTTGATACCAGAAGGTATAAACCAACCACTTGGTGTCAAACACGCATATCACATTCCTGCACCCCATCCAAGAAGCCCAACCCCACACCACAGGCGTATCTCTCTGGCAGGACCTCCACAAGGCAACCAGCACCAGTTAGATGGATCCAGCTTAATCCGTGCTCTCAGACTGCACAGATCCTACTGCCCACACATCTATTACTCTAGGATTTCTAGACCTCCAAGAGTCTAGTTGCAGTAGCTGGTTTTGGTCTATCACATACCTAGAAAACCTAAACAAATATCCAAAGCATTTTTTTCCTCTGTTCTCTCAACACAGCTTCTGGGTGGGAAAAAAAGTCTTGGGTATCCTCAGCATTGGTGTTTGCACTAAGTTAATCACAGAATCACAAGGTATTTTCTTCCCTCATATAATGGGCTTGAATTTGAAATATGACAATCCAGCACAAACTTTGTCTCTAAATTGACACATGAAGAATTGTATGTCACTTTTAGGAGTGACAGGACATGCATTTTACGAGCAGTTTAACAACTGTTGATGAAACAGCATTACATGCCTCATCTGATTGCCTAAGATCACATCCAGCCCTGAGGACCCAACGCAGAACAGCGGATGGTTGTGCCAAGGCAGAGCTGTGAGCAAGGGGACACCAAAACGTGCCATATTAGATCCTGGGCTCTATTCTGAGCTCTGCTCCCAGTGACCTTCTGCAGCCTCTGTGTCACCTCACTTGCAGTGCAAGGGAGAAAAGTGACACCCACCCCGGCGTGGCAGGATGCGGCCCCAGCAGCAGGCTGGGTCATGAACTGTGCAGGAAGACCAAGCGCTGCCTACGAGGGGAAACAGAACTCCCTCCCCTCCATCAGGGCTTGTTTTACGGGCAGGGCTCACTTTCAAACACATGCAAGATGAAGACCAGCACACAAGGGCTATCACACACATGCTTATCCTGCGAAACACATGCTGTCTGGTAGCTGTGCCTCCCTTGCTTGCCTCTTTCCCTGCATGAAAATTCCTTTTTTTTTTTTTGTTTTTGAAGGCAACATTATTCTGAGTGTCTCCATCACTCAGAGAAAAAGGGAAAAATACAGAGTATTGGTATGAGACTGCTACAAGAGGCAAACGCCATTGCCTAGCTATCATAAGTACCTTAACCAGAGTCTGCAGCCGTAGGGAAGGGCTTCCTATGGCTAATACGGCCTCTTTTCTATTCACATCCCCTACTCTTACCCTTATCTTGCAGGTTACAACATTAGTTTGGACTACGTTGTGTCAGAGGCTGCAGAGGTCATAATCTTCATCCTTGATTTGTGATTTACTGCTGCTTGGTGACACCAGTGGCTCTACTGGTAGCATTATTTAACTGTGACGTTCTGGGGACACAAAAAACCAGCATTTATATTTCAGCCTTTACTGCCATGAACTGGCTGAGTTGTTTCAAACACCAGAACAGCACAGAGCCCTGTGTGCCTCTCTCTTCCTACTAAGGCATTACAGACGCTTTTTACATAATTAACCCAGACATTTTGTCTAGCATACTTGATTTAGTGCTTTTTTTAGAGGGGGGAGGAAAAAAAAGACTGAAGGCAGCTGTTTGCCTCCTGGATTGCAGCAAAACTTAGGTGCTTTGCAACCTGGAAAACAGAGTCCAACATTTTTTAAAAGTCCTGGGTGGTTGTTATAGCAACATATGCACGTGTGTATGTGTGTGCATGTAAAATAGACTCAAACTCAGGTTGTCATGGGCAACACAAGTCAGCTTCGAAGTCACATCAAACTTGCTGTCTTGCCTGGTGTCATCTGAAGGCAGCAGCCAGCTCCAACAGGGACTGGGAAATATCCTGATATCTCACTGCTGGTGCCAGTTGCTGGCTGAGAGCTCAGCGATGTCTCGCAGCTGATTCAGCTCCTTAAGAAGAGGGTAATTTTCTTTATCCTGTTTGCTTCCTCCTCCCTTGCAGGCTGCCACAGCACCTTAACCCAGCTGGGTAAGACAAGCTCATGGCTCCCTCCCAAACAGATGGCTGCAAGGAAGGTCCAAAAATAATCTAACCCATTTGCCTGCGAGTTTTGAGCCTGCTTTGCTGATTGGCAGACCCTCCGGAGACCACCAGAAGAAGCAGATGGTCAAGACATGAGATCAGAGCTGGAGAAGGAGATGTCAATCAATAGGTTGGAGTACTGGGCTCTGGGATGTGGTATGGAGCAGGCAGCTACTACGGCACCAAGCACGTGAGGGTGCACGGTCCCAGAAGGACAGGTATTTGAGTAAGGAGGCTGGCTGCGATATCTGGTTTTCACTTTAAAAAAATTAAAACATTTTTTAAAAAAAACCAGCTTTGTCATTCTGCAAAAGTCAGTCATACTGCGAAAGTCAGCCCTTACATTGTTCCACCCCTGGAAGGATGTGCTGAGCCTCTGCCAATGCCCCCATCAAACTCTCAAGCAGAAGTAGGAAAAAAAAAAAAAAAAAAAGAGAAAAAACAACCATACAACCATTGCAGAAATAAAAGAAGGGCAAAATCATGGGAAATCACAATAGCTGTAATGCCTCTGGTGGCAGGTTCCATAATGAGATTTCTGGGTAAAAAAACCAATTCTGCATATCTTTTTGGATGTTGGGCTTACCCCCATGCTGCACTGGTACCCTGGATCAGAGCATCAAAAACAAGGCAGCAGCAAAATTATCTCCTTCATCCATTTACACAGGTTTTTGGCCAAATGTCTCAGGGTGATGCTACTCCACAGCATCCTCTGCACAAGGCTGTAACATGAAAACTCTGGTCTGGTCCCAAAGCTCATTTCGGGTGAGGGTTTAATGCTAAAAGGTGTGATCAAACTACCACGTGTCCAGGAATCAGCAATACAGTGCATGGAGCCTGGAAACACTGATCCCTGTAGAGAAGTTAAAGGAGTCAAATCTGCATGTTTCACTTAAGTAAAAAAAAAAAAAAAAAAAAGGTGGGAGAGAATAGAAGTCTGCAAATAATTGATGGGTGTAAACACCAGATGAAAATAAATTATCTAGGGAGTGTATATTCCTAATGAGGTAGGTTACGGAAAGGAGAATTTAGCCTGAGTACTACAAAAACAATCTACCACTGAGAAGAGACACATCTGAGACTGGAACATCTCCCAGGGAAAGCGGTAGCAGGCCTGTTAACACATTTACCACTAGGCTGGGCAAAGCCCTAGAAATCCCACTATAAGGCTCTGACGAGCACAGACTCCTGGGAGAAGGAGTAAATCTCATCTAGCTTGCTTCTTCCCCCTCCCATTCCTGGATTTTTAGCAGCTCCTTTCCCCAGCATATTCCTTAATGGCAAGGCTGATTTCTTCATCTGTGCTGGCTGTACAGTGGGACTTCCCAAACTTTGTTTCCTTGGGCACGTCAGCAGCAGCAGCTCCTGGCTGTACACAGGCGAGACATCGGCTGCTCTGGGTTTTGAAATAGCCCGGTTACCCCTAGCAGAACACAAGTCACAGTCTGCAAATTCCTTTTCTAGCAAGACCCTCATCTTCATCATCAAAGACAGCAAACAAAACCTGAAGACAGTATGTTCATATCATTCCTGCTATTTGGAGTTTGTGTCCCCTTTTTCTAACTTGGCCCTGTGCTCGGCACTGGTGAGGCCGCCCCTTCATGAGTGGGTTCAGTTTTGGGCCCCTCACTCCAAAAAGGCCATTGAATGACTCGAGCGTGTCCAGAGAAGGGCAACGGGGCTGGTGCAGGGTCTGGAGCACAGGTCTGATGGGGAGCGGCTGAGGGAACTGGGGGGGTTTAGTCTGGAGAAGAGGAGGCTGAGGGGAGACCTCATGGCCCTCTACAACTACCTGAAAGGAGGGTGCAGAGAGGGGGGATGAGTCTCTTTAATCAAGTAATAAGTGATAAGACAAGAGGTAATGGCCTCAAGTTGTGCCAGGGAAGGTTTACACTAGATATTAGGAAGTATTTCTTTGCAGAAGGGGTTGTTGGGCGTTGGAATGGGCTTCCCAGGGCAGGGGGGGAGTCCCCATCCCTGGAGGTGTTCAAGAGTCGGGTTGACCCAGCGCTGAGGGATCTGGTGGAGTTGGGATCTGTCAGTGCTGGGTTAACGGTTGGACTGGATGATCTTCAAGGTCCCTTCCAACCGTGATGATTCTGTGATTCTGTGATTCTGTAACTGTATCATGGATAGAGCTTGCACCTATTAGTGTCCATGAACTCTATTACTACACAAGGTCAGAGACTGCTGCATACAGCTGTAGTTCAATTAAAGTCAATACACGCTGTTTTAATTCTCATTTGTGACTTACTCCATGCATTTATTGTGGATGCGAAGCGCTGCGTTAACAAACTTGGAAACAGAAGACTTTTTATTATAAAATTAATTTTTGCATAAAGGAAAAGCACCAGAAATCCCCTGTACCACCCAAATCCTCTTATCAAGTTCTCAGGCTGTAACAATATTTCAGCATTATTCAAAAGGCATGTAGGCTTTGCAGAGACATCTTTGCAAAAAAAAGGCAGATGTCTGTGTCCATTAGGAACATCTGGGCACCCTGAATCCCTGATCCCTTCATCTGAAGCATCCCTGCAGGTGCTTGAGAAGCTGCCTGGAAAGATCATTGCTCAGCCCCACCGTGGCTGATGGCAGCTCCGGGACAGACCATCCGGACAGACAACGCTGCTCCACGGACAGGCTGCGCTTTGCTGCTTGGAGGCTGGGAGGGATGAGAGCTGCTCCACACACCTCTCAGCACCAGCTTACGGGTGGCAATTGGCAGTGGTGACAAGACAAGCAAAATAACGTCAGCTCTTATTTTTGTCTGACACTCACTGTTTTAAAGGCTTATGCTTACCCTTCTGTCAAAGCCAAGAGAGACTGAACACATCGGGCAGTGCCCGAGAAGTCTGGACCCCATCTCTTATAAAACAGAACCCCCCAACCACACGCTTCTCGTTAGGAGCCAGACTACTGTTGCACACAGCTGACCGGGTAATTTTAGCTATCTGGAGAGTGCCAGGAGATGACAACATTTCTGAAGGACCGTCTGGAGAGATGTCTGCAGGAGCGGAGGCAGGGAACCCGTCACCACCCTGCTCACTGGACAGTGCAGAGGTCATAGCACTGAGGTGCATTGCTGTGTACCCTTGAACTACAACCCCTCCAGGCACAGCGAGCACTTAGAAGGACTCTTTACAAATAAAACTGTCATGAATGTAGACATTTGTTACCCCGCAGCTTTATTTTTTAACCCGCAGTGCAATGTTGCTGTAAGAAATTGAATACTTGAGCATTAAGTATGTGTTACAGTGCTGCCTTATACAGCAGCAAAGTGATTAATTAAAATTTACAAGAGTAATCCAAATGCCTAAACATGTTTCTTGGCGGTAACTCCTATAACCTGCTGCCAATAACATCTCAAACTAACGACAACCCCAAAGTCAACCTTTGGGAGCCATGAAGAGTCTCTCTGAACTAAGCCAGTTGGTAACGGGAGAAGAATGAAGAGATGCACAATTCTTCAGGAAAAACAAAGCACGTGAATACAATAATGTCTGGGATGTCTGGCTCGCACTGGGAATAGCCCCATCCCAAGTCACAGATACTGGCTGGAGCCCAGTTTTGTTAAGTATTATGCTGCCGCATTGAAAATGCCGTATAAAACAGTGAAACAGCCAAGTTCACATCCAGCTCTGCGATCTGTGAGATGCTGAGCACTTCCAGCTAACACTGAGCTGTGCCAAACACTTTGCAAAATCAGAGGCTAAATTATTCCCTGGGAAGATTTCTTTATAAAACTCCAGAGGACACAGATATTGATCACGGTTCTTCCCCGCTTCCCCCAAATCCACTCACAGAATATAATCCAATAACTTGATCCTTTGGGTAACCTTTGAAAACCTAAAGCTGAAATTTCCCAGGGGTAATACTTGAGCCTAAATTATAGTTGAGGTGGTAAAACTGGGGTTAAATCTGTTGATTTAAACGGGAAAAAAAGATTCAGGAAAATGTCACAGTCGACTGTGGCAGGTTTACAGAGGTGTAACCGATCAGAGCCCGCCCGGTCACTGGAAGCTGGTTGCATAAATCAAATGAATGAGAGGGGAGAGACTCTTTAAAGGCTGATCTTGTTGTGCTATTCTTTTAACAACACATTCCCCTTGCAATGTGTAAATAAATTCAAAAGTGTGCTGAACTAATCTATACTAGCTGTTAGAGCAACTCCTTGTATTTAATTATCATTACTAAATGATTTCAGTGTTTTCAAAGCACACTAGTTGCTTACTGGTAATGATTTCACTGCCATGAAATAAACCTTGCAACGATGAATGGGAATCTTACTCATGGAAACACAGCTCATTTATAACTTTATTTTAGACACTTAAATTAGTAAGGATCAGCTCAGTCCTACTGGAATAATAATTTTAGCAGCAGAGTCAAAAAGCAAATGAAAAAATAAAAAGCCTTACCCCAAGTAAAAATAATCGTGTTGTCCAACCACTTCTCTAAAGAACCTTCTCAGCGCCCCCCTCCAACTGGAAATTTGTCATGGCAGAAGTCCTGGATCCGGGAAGGAGCTCTTTACAGCTCCCATGAAAATTCACTCCATTTCGCCAAGTTATACACACCTGAAAACTGTCATCTTGCACTTACTCGGGGCTAAAGTCTCCAGTCCCTCCTTGTCTCCTACATTGGAATTTGGGGCACTGAATCCCTGCTGCAGCCCACGTGCCCTACTTGCAGAGAGGCACAGTGTTTCTGCCCTGCTTGCAAAAAATGCAACAGCCCCTTAAGAAAGAAGCACTGGACTACAGGATAACACTTGCACGTGCTCTAGTCCCAGCTCTTCTAGCAACCCACGATAATGCCATGATTTCCATTGGCTATAATATTGAGCAACATCTCCTATTGATCTTAAGAGCCAGGCAAATATAATTCAAAACTCATACAAATAAGATAGCAGAGAAGTTGCATAAGATCAGTTCTGGCACAGCTGGGAACAGACTCCAGGACTTTGATTAAATCTGGCAAATCTCACCCAGGCAGATACATCCTGCTTATCAAAGTAGCCAAGTTTGCTTGTGCTGTCTTGTGCTGCTAGACCATGTCCCCATAGGGAGTCCTGGTTTTTACCAGGGCTGGGCCACCTGGTAAAGAGCTGTTTAAACTAATTAGCAAACTTGAGCTGTGTACCCCCATCAACTGTTCCCAGAAAGCCCCGCTCACACAGTGGGGACGACTCGCTGGTGCAACCGGTTCCTCAGACGGCAGCAGCCTCCGCAAGCAGCAGTGCGAAGGTTCCCGGTCCTGCAGCCAACACAGCCCTGCCTCTGTTTGCTTTTTCTAAAAATCATCGGAAGTGAGAGACAAGCTTTAATTAAAGAATGTTTATTTGCAAAGTTGAGAAACGCCAAAATTACGGCTGGTTCCACAAGCTTAGTTTGTTCCATTGTGCACCTGAAGGGGGTTTTACATACATGAAAAGGTACTTTTTCTTCTCTTTTTGTGTAAGTTTTATAGAAGTTCTGCCTTGTTCTGTTCCTGGATGGCTAATGAACAAGGTGGAGCAAGCCAAGAAACCAAGGCTAGTGCTATGTGATTATCAGCAAGGCTGACCTATTATCTAGAATATCTTAATGTTTTTTTAATGTTGTTTTCATGCAATTGCACTTAAATTGTCAGATAATCTAATTCAAATGGGAATATTTCTCCTCCTAAGCAATAGTTCATTGTCCTTAAAAGCACCAAACCGGGGTCTGCTCAGCGGAGAGGAATGCCGATGACTGACAGAGGGATGGATAAATGGTCCCCAGACAAACTCAGGCTTTTTCCTCCCAGGCTGTTAACTCTTTAGCTGCACAGACTGACCACTGCATTAAAATCTCGTATGGCTACTAATTTAGCACAGTCATTAACTGCCCAGAGCTCAGCTTTTGTCCATAGCCTCTGTATTTTGAAGCGGCCTGCCTGCACAAGCACAGATGCTCTGATGTGACTAAGTGCATGACCTAAGTCCGATTACTTGGGTGTCAACATTTGCAGAATTTGTCTATCTGTAGCTTCAGAGTCGTGCCTGATGTTACTAAGGATCTGTATGTCTAAATTTAAGGCAGTTTTCACTGCACTTTTGTGCAGTTTCTTGAAAGAAGGAGAAAAGTAGTGGCAACTAGGGCTGTGCACCCAAACAGGACCATCCTTAAGTACCAACACAGAACAAGATGGTGAATTAAAAATAACCTGATAAATGCCTGGGCAAGGAAACCTTAGTGAGGGCAAAGGACTACAGGAGCTGAAAATAACATATGCATTCCTCTCTAACCAGTTAAATAATTTTTATTCCATGCTAATGTTCGGTGTGGTTCATAAATGTTCACTTATAAAATGCTCACATTAAAAAGTGGCTTTCTCCCTGAGGATGCTGGAGTGTTTTATACACTTACACTAAAATACCCTCCCTGTCTGTCCTGCCCCACGTTGAATCTCATCTTCCTGTGCTCTGTTACTGTATTTTAGCTCCGCACTCTCAACATACCAATTTTACTTCACCACAATCATGATTTTCCTTGCCTCGGTGTTCAGAAGGTCGTTCTTTCCTCATCCCTCAAAAACTTTCAATGCGTTCCCATTACTCCTTAATTCCCAGGGAAAACCCACTCTCCTCTGAACCGAGCACCCCAAGGCAGGAATGAATGGTGGTCCCAGCCCCCAGGGAAGCTGGGGGGATGCTGCCTGCCCCCTCCCAAGACACCTACAGGTAGGAATGTTATTGTTGGTATTTATCACTCCTTTACTGTTACAAGGGCATTGTGTCAGGAGACCCATTTAAGCTCTATTATAACTCCTTTTGATTGACAGGCAGAGAGTAATGAGTGTCACTGCCTGAGGAAGGCCAGACGTAAAGGAAGCTCTAAATAGACCTGTCAGAGAGATGCTAAAGAGACTAATAGATCAGCTAAA